>NC_065446.1:239511860-240150654 GCF_917563875.1 Diabrotica virgifera virgifera | reverse complement strand
AAAACCATCGATTTTTTTTCTATTTTCTTTGATTATAACTTTAAAACGATTCATTTTGGAACAAAGTCATACAGAAATAAAATAAAGATAATTGAATTTTGTATGATAAACGACTGGTTAAAAGTGTCTTAAATTATTACCCTTTCTGCAAAATAGCAATAATTACCAAATAAGGGGGCAAAATAAGCCTGTTTTTATTCAATATTTTTCAACCACTTTGGTTGCACTTAGAACTTTCGTAATTCGCTTAGAAAATTCTAACAATATACTTAAATCGTTCACCAAATTTCATTAAAGTCGACCTGATAGATATTGCAGAATAATTTTGTAATCTAAATTTTTTTAAAAAAAGTTCAAATTTTTTAAAAACATTGTGAAGAAAAAGTAGATCATTTAGAAGTTTGCTAATTTTTTTTACAAATAAAGAGGTTCCCTACCTATCTAATAAACTTTACAGAATTAAAATCGGATTATTTAACCGGCCTCAGTACTGTTTTAAAGTTATAAACAATTTTTTGGCTTATAAACAAATACAGTGAGGATGTTTAAGTTGGCATAAATTCATTTTCTCGAGAATAGGCGTCTCTGGAGATACATCCCGAAACAGGTCGATTTTTATTTTTAAATTCTAATTTTTTGGTATATATATCATACTAGTGACATCATACATCTGAGCGTGACGACGTAATCGATGATTTTTTTTAACGAGAATAGGTGCCGTGTGATAGCTCAATCAAAAGGCTATTCAATTTTGTATTCACTAATATAAACATTAACATAATTATTTATACAGGATTTGAATAAAAAATTTTTGTGAATTAAATTAATTCCAATATTTAAAACAGTGCTGAGGCCGCATAAATAATCCAATTTTAATTATTTAAAGTGTATTAGATAGGCAGAGAACCTCTTTACATGTAAAAAAATTATCAAACTTCTAAATGGTCCACTTTTTGTTCAGAAAGATTTTAAAACATTTGAACTTAAAAAAAAAATAGATTGAAAAATTATTATGCAAAATCTATTAGGTTGATTTTAATGAAATTTGGTAAACGGTTTAAGTATGCTGTAAGAATTTTCTATTTAAGTCAATTATTAAGGTTCTAAGTGCAACCAAAGTGGCTGAAAAACATTGAATAAAAACAGTATTTTTGCCCCCTTATTTTCTATTTATTGCTATTTTGCAGAAAGGGTAATAATTTAAGACATTTTAAACCAGTCGTATATTATACAAAATTCAGTTATATTTATTTGTATTTATAATTCATTTATTTTCCTTCATTCATTTCATTCATTCATTTTCCTTCCCAACGACTTTGTTCCAAAATGAATCGTTTTAAAGTTATATGCAATTAAAGTAGAAAAAAATCGATATTTTTTGAAATTTTTAAATATTTAAATTTTTTTATTAATGTTTCGGGCATATTTGAGAAGGAGCATAAGTCAATTATTATAATTATTGAAGTTGTCACCTAACTTTATCTGCAAAATCCGAATGCCACCTCTCACATCCACCTCAAAACAGATCCGCCCTGGTCTACATACAAATTTGAGGCATACGAATTTCAGTACTGTTTATTTTGACGAATACCATATTATTTACTTCACAGATTTTTTTAATATCATTTTGAATACAACAAAATATTCCACAGTTCGAAATATCTATTAATATAATATAATAATTTTAACACATTTCCTGCATAATTGCGTAATAGTGTTATATCCTCTTCAAATAATTCATTAAATATGCATTAAATAATCGGTAGCTTAAACAAATATTATCAGGAATAATTTGGAGGAAGATTTTTTCAAATATAGAAATGTTTATTTAAAGAACAGTTAAAATTATTAGTTATAGGTGCGTTGAAAATAATATTAAACGCAATATTAAATGCCAGGAATAAGCAATCCGAGCAGATCTACAGAAGAATTTTAAGTGATATGATTGAAGAAGGACATAAATAATATATGGAGTAATATGGAGCAATATACAGGGTGTTTGGTAAAGAATGGACCATAGCTTAACCTTAGATTCCTGAAGTTAAAATAGGTCGATTTAAGCTAACTTACCCTAGAACAAAAATTGATAATAACCGAAATACAGGGTGTCAAATTCAAACTTTTATTTTATTTATTTTTGAATATTTCCTGACGGGCATGGGACAACAACACGAAATTTGGTAAGTGGTGATGGTACTGTACACCCTACTAAATTATGTTAAACAAACGTTTCTGGCTACTACAAGAGGCGTACGAAGGGGGAACGTGAATGGTTGACCCTTCCCAAATTCTACGCCACTGCCGGAATTCTAGTTTAGTGCAATTTTTTTATTCTCCAATAGTTTCTATGTAAAAACATACTGTTCGTTCGTAACGATAAAGCCATTAGTTTTCGAGATCTATACGGAAGTCTCAGAAACTACTGTCAAGACCGATATGCAAGCCTAAGCTGTCCAACAGGAAAAAAGACAAAACATATCACAAAAGGATGTCCACAAGGATCAGTATGTGGACCTATGTTCTGGGATGTAATGCTAGAGGAACTGTTGGAACAATTGACTATAGATCCTGAAGTGCTTGGAAGCATAGCATATGCAGATAATTTGTTGTTGATCATAGATGCAAACTCAAGAAGAGAATTAGAAAATAAATCAAATGAAGTCTTAATAAGAGTAAATGATTGTATGAATAAAGTAAAATTAACAATATCAGATTCAAAAACAACATATAGTTTAATAAAAAGACATTTAGAAAGAGATCCAATTATAAAAATTAGAGGGAAAACAATAAAAAGGAAAATGGAGACAAGATATTTAGGTATTATAATAGACGAACAAAAATTATTTACAAAACACATGAGTTGTGTCTGTGAAAAGGCAACAAAGATCATGCATAGCATTGCTAGTCTAGCACAGAAGGAATATAGAATTTCGTTCCGACAGATGAGAATATACCTAAGTACAATACTTGCATTAATTGTAGGGTATGGTTCAAGTGTATGGGCACATAGATTAATAAATAAAAAAAATGCAGAAAAATTAAATAGAGCTCAGAGAGGATTTCTTGTAAGAATGACGGGAGCATTTGGAACAACTGCAACACAGGCACTCACAGTTTTAACTGGAGTAATGCCAATGCATTTAGAAACACAAAAAAGAGCATGTAATTATTGGCTAAAAAAAGAAAAATATGAAAAAATAATACAAATAATAGGATTAGATATAAGAAATAAAAGAGAATTAAAAGAAATAATAAATAGAAAAAGACAAAATGAATAGGAAAATTCAACAAAATCTAGACGTTTATACAATTTTATACAAATATTAGAAAACATTCCAAATTATTTTAATCCAAAACAAGGTTTAGTACACTTTTTAACAGGACATGGACCGTACCCAACATATTTGGAAAGATTTAACTTAAAAGATGATGCATATTGTGAATGTGGAGAACTAGGTACACCAGAACATATAGTGATACATTGTGAAAATAGTATAGAAAATGAAGAACATAGAGAAATAAGAAGAAGATTAGAAAGAATTGAAATAAGAGATATATTACAAAATGAAGAATATTTTGGAATATTAAACAATCTAACAGAAATAATATCTAAAAAACAACAAGAAATCTATAATAATAGAAGATAACAAATAATCCAACCCTGATGAATTTGAGTAAGATAAAGTTAAATAAATAAAATAAAATATAAATTCAAAAATAGATATTTACAATAATAATAATAATAATTCAATATAAAATAAATAAATAAAAATAATAATTCAATAAATAACTCATTAAATTAAAAAAAAGACTACCAACTCTCTTCTGAAAATAGAGTCTGTCTTTATAACTTAGAAGGGAGTTGATGGTACCAAAAATATTTTAACAAATGTATATTGTTTATTTAAATTTGTTAAATTTATTTGTTAAATGTAATTAATAGATTATGGCAAATTAGTTAATAAATTGTAAAAATAGATTTAGTAGTATAGTAAAAAATGTAAAAATATAAAAAAATATCTGTAATCCCATCAGGAAAAAACGACCTGGATTAGTCACTAGAGGCCAGGTCATATGTATAAACAATAAATAAATAAAAAAAAAGTTTTCGAGATATTTGAAGCTAAAAACGACGGAGCATAATACATTAATCAAAATAAGTGTACCTTTTCATTTGTAACTTCAATTATCTCGAAAACTAATGACTTTATCGTTACGAATGAAGAGTATATTATTTGCATAGAAAGTATTGGAGAATCTAAAAATTATCCTAAAATAGCAGTTTTATCAGTGGCGTAGAATTTGGGAAGGGTCAACCATTCACTTTCCCCTGTCGTACGCTTCTGGTAGTAGCCAGAAACGATTATTTAACATAATTTAGTAGGCTGTACAGTGCCTACACTTTCTACCAAGTATCACACGGATATGCCAAATTATTTTAAAGTATTCTTTTTTTTTTTAAATAATTTATTCTTTATTTAAAACTTTAAGAACTATGTGTTCCCGGTATTATAAAACTATTTGATATATCCTTATGGTACTTGGCAGAAAGTGTAGGTACTTTACACCCTACTAAATTATGTTAAATAATCGTTTGTCGTTAATACCAGAGGCGTACGACAGGGGAAAGTGAATGGTTGACCCTTCCCAAATTCTACGCCACTGATGAAACTGCTATTTTAGCATAATATTTAAATTGTCCAATACCTTATATGCAAATAATATACTCTTCATTCGCAACGATAGAGTCATTATTTTTCGAGATATTTGAAGTTAAAAATGAAAATCCACACTTATTATGATTAATGTATTATGCTCCTTCGTTTTTAGCTTCAAATATCTCGAAAACTAATGGCTTTCTCGTTACAAATGAGGAGTATGTTATTTACATAAGAAGTATTGGAGAATCAAAAAATTGCACTAAAATAGAAATTCCGCCAGTGGCGTAGAATTTGGGAAGGGTCAACCATTCACGTTTCTCCGTCGTACGCCTGTGGTAGTAGTACGTGTGTTTAACATAATTTGGTAGAGTGTACAGTACCAGCACCACTTACCAAATTCCGTGTTGTCCCATGCCTGTCAGGAAATATTCAAAAATAAATAAAATAAAAGTTAAACTTTGACACCCTGTATTTAGGTTATTATCAACTTTTGTACTAAAGTAAGTTAGCTTAAATCGACCTATTTTAATCTCAGGAATCTAAGGTTAAGCTATGGCCCATTCTTTACCAAACACCCTGTTTAATCTACTTAAATCAGATCGCAAATCTCGGAATTGAAGTTGAACATACCGAATACGTAAAAATCATTCTTAGAGTAGTACGTCAAGGACTCATTTTTGTCCTTTTTTTATGGTGGTGAGTCGTGGACCTTGAACGAAGATATGTGCATAAAATTGAAAACTTTTGAGAAAGAATACTTAAGATCCCGTGGACTGTCATTACTCAGAATAATGAAGAAGAATGGTACTGAATTGTACTGAACCAAATACCTATACCTCACCTGCAATACTTCGGAAACAATATGCGAAATGAATCCAGATATGCCCTATTATAAGCCATCCTGCAAGGAAAACTATTTGGAAAGCGAGGTCCAGGAAGAAGAAGGACATCCTGTTAAAATAACGATTGTCATGATGATCGCCAACATTCATCACGGATAGGCACATCAAGAATATACAGGGTGAGTGGGGAGGAACGCGCCAAATTTTAAGACTGTATAATATACGTAAAAATAATCAAAAATAACTCATATGTTGTTATTCGATTTGCATTTGTTTCCGAGATACGGGGTGTTAAAATTTTTATTTCACACTGACTTACTTAGTTATTGCTCTAAAACCGGTTGAGGTGTGCAAATGAAATTTGGTGGATTTTAAGACATAGTTATTGCGCATGTTTTGACATACAATTAAGAATTTTATATTCACCATTGGCGCACGTACACGTAATAGTCTGAAATTATTTAAAGATAAAAATGGTACGCCACTGAAATATTTCAAATTAAAAATCTTTCTTGAATTCCTCGTTCAATTTGTGATAAAAAATCTATCTTCACTTTTTTCACGCGACGCTTAGTTTTCATGCAAAAATAAAATATCTTAACGCTTACAAAGTTTTCGACGAAGTTTCTATATTATGAATGTGCATAAACTTATTTCGAATACTTTGTAAGCGTTAAGATATTTTATTTTTTGCATGAAAACGAAGCGTCCTATGAACAAACATGAAGATAGATGGTTTGTCAGAAGTTGAACAGGGAATTGAAAAATAATTTTTAATTTGAAATATCTCAGTGGCGTATTATTTTTTTTTCTTTAAAAAATTTCAGAACCTTATCCGTACGCGCGCCAATGGTAAATATAAAATTCTTAATTGTGTGTCAAAATATGCGCAATAACTATGTCTTAAAACTCACCAACTTTCATTTGCACACCTAAACCGGTTTTAGAGCAATAGATAAATCGTCAGTTTGTAAGAAAAATTTTAGAACCCCATATCTCGGAAACAAATGAAAATCGAATAACAACATATTATGAGTTATTTTTGATTATTTTTACGTATATTTTACAGCCTTAAAGTTTGGCGCGTTCCTCTCCACTCACCCTGTAGTGTTCTGCTTGATAACATAATTAATGCATGTAAATGTATCTTAGTCAAAATGATTTGTGAATAAACTAAATATTAGACCTAATTCTTACTGGATCTACATACGCGATTTTTTTGGTTTTTTTCTGATACTTTACAAACACATTCTAAAATAATTTTTCTGTGATGATTAGACATGATTTGTTGATAGATGAGATGATACACACTTTACGATTCAAACTGCAAAACTCATCAAAGTCACAGATCATCGTCTGTACTACCAAGATACTTGATGACACCTGTGTTTTCAGCCAATATTTTAAACTGTCGCACTCTGAACTTTTTGTGGGTGCCGGTTATGTAAATATTAAGTGAGAGTGTTGACGTAATACGGCCACCAAGGTACAATAAAGGTATTTTCCAATGTATGTACTGCATTACAATATATTATGTATATGTGAAATTCCTTGTTTATGAATGACAATGGGTAGTCAATTTTTGTTAAAACCTTTGTTAGCAGGTTTTTTTCCTGAAATGCCTTTTCAATGTAGCAGGTGTTTTGGACTCTATTATATAATGATTTGATAATTTTTGAAGTTATACTTCTTTACGATCGAGAGAGAAAATTTATAAATGCCGGGCGCATGCGCACACAGACAGTATGTAGTTCGTTGCTAATCTTTCAAGATATGTATGTATCAGCGCAAATAAGTCATTAAAAGGATATATTAATGTTTTTAGTAAATGTATTATTTATTATAATTTTTGTGTATTTGGATTTGTCTTCTTTGGGAATAAGATATTGTATAATAATAGTAAGTACCTATATTTAAAGTATTTTTGTAGACCTCACTTGGTCTATTAAATTTGTCAGTATGTATGAGAAATCTTGTAACCTGTCAAAGCAAAGGGAATATAGCTCAGTGTTAGAGCGTGTGAACCGGAGATTGAGAGGTCTCGGGTTCAAATCCCGGACGTTTCATATTCTTTTTTTTATTTTTGGTATCGTTTTAATAAAAAAACTTTAAAAGTGGTAGGTAAGAAAGTTAGTTTAATATTTAAATAAAATACAAATAACCTGTTAAGTATATTTATTTCTTTGAAATTATACAGGGTGTAACAAAAATACAGGTCATAAATTAAAGTACATATTCTGGGACCAAAAATAGTTCGAGTGAACCTAACTTACCTTAGTAGAAATATGCACATAAAAAAAGTTACAGCCCTTTGCATTTACAAAATAAAAATCGATTTTCTCGAATATACCGAAAACTATTAGAGATTTTTTATTGAAAATGGACAGGTGGCATTCTTATGACAGGAACATCTTGAAAAAAAATTATAGTGAAATTTGTGCACCCCCTAAAAATTGTATGGGGTTTTGTTCCCTTAAACCCCCCCCCCAAACTTTTGTGTACGTGCCAATTAAATCATTATTGTGGTACCACTAGTTAAATTCAATATTTTCAAAACTTTTTTGCCTCTTAGTATTTTTTCGATAAGGCGGTTTTTATCGGGATGCGGCTTCTTTTTTAATATGTTTACATAAAAAATTTATGGGGGTTTTGTGCCTTTAAACCCCCCCAAGTGTTTGTGTACGTTCCAATTAAAGTATTACTGCGGTACCATTAGTTAAACACAGTATTTTTAAAATTTTTTGCTTCTTTGTATTTTTTCGATAAGGCACCTTTTATCGAGATGTGGTTTCTTTTTTAATATGGTTAAAAGTATACCTAAAAATGTAAATCATAAATAAATTTTCATATTATTACCAAGTTTCCATAATCGTACTTAAAACCATATACAAATATGTGGTGGAGTTGACAAATTCTAAATATCTTGATAAAAACTGACTTTTCGAAAAAGTACTAAGACGCAAAAAAGTTTTTAAAACATTGTGTTTAACTAATGGTACTACAATAATAATTAAATTGGAATGTACACAAAAGTTTGGGGAGTTTAAATAAACAAAACCCCCATAAAACTTTTAAGGGGTGTCCAAATGTCACTATAATTTTTTCTTAAGATACTACTGCCATAAGAGTGCCATATGTCCATTTTTAATAAAAAATCTCTAATAGTTTTCGGTATAATGGAAAAAATCGATTTTCATTTGGTAACTTTAAAGGGCTGTAACTTTTTTTATGTGCATATTTGTACTAAGGTAAGTTAGGTTCAATCGAACTATTTTTGGTCCCAGAATATGTGTAAATTTATAACCTGTATTTTTGTCACACCCTGTATAATAGAACTATAACTTCTTACGTCCGTACAAAGTACAGACACATTTTTTTTAAATATAATATCTGCTAATAATGCAGATAAGCATCAGCCCATAGCTAGTCCGAAATTTTGCTTATAGTAATCATTGATGAGTAGAAAAAGGGTATTTTTGTGCAAGTGGTAGTAGCTCAATCATGATAGTTGATACATTCAATTTGATTTTTGTTGTCAATGTATCGTCCTTCGTAATTACTTGTTATTATTTTTAGCGTTTTTTCCAGGGGTACATTGGAGAAAGGCTGGTGATGTCAAAATTGACTTGCATAATTGTTGTAATTTTAACGTATTTAGGTTAGTTTTTGCAGGAATTGTTGTGAGTTCTTAATTTATATTGTTGAATTGTGTGCTAAAGTCGTATTATGTCTAGGAGGAACTTATATACAGTCTGCTACAAGGATAACTTATGCTACTAAAAATTAGTTTCGGAGAAACGTTTTATTTATGAAATTTTGAAACTCCGTTTAAGTGTGGTGTCAAAGTCATATAGTTGGTCTGTAATTATACATATCGAAGAAAAAGATCACGATAGTGGATAGATTACATAACAATTATCCACACATGACCACAATTAATCGGTTTGAGGTTGTGAGCTCATACTTATATCTGGGATCATTGAAAACAAATACACAGGGTCACTACAGGAAGATATTAAACGTAGATGTGAAGCAAATGTTGCCACTGCAAAAATAACCAAAACATGGAAGGATTGTCAAATTTCAAGAGGTTTAAAGATGAGGTTGATCAACTGCTTAATATTCTCAATACGGATGTGAATCATGGACCTTGACAATCGGAAAGAAGAAAAATAGACGCCATTGAAATGTTCTGTTAGAAACGAATGTTACGAATTCCTTGAACCGACCGTAGGACAAATAATTAGGTGTCGACAAGACAAGAATTCTTGTCTTGACAACAACTTCTTGTCTTGTCTTGAGAAAAAATCAAGAAATTTTAAAAAATCTTGTCTTGACGTTTTCTTGATATCTCATATTTTGTCTTGACTCAAGAAATTTCAAGATCTTGAAATTTCTTGATTACCCGGTCCGGTGATCCACCGGCGACCTTTTTATTGCGTTGCGTACTAAGATCAAAGCAGCTGTTATGGAATAAAAATTTCAGGATTTACCCCAGGCTGTGGGTGAAAAATAGGTAGATTTCAGGATATAATTCAGGAATTTTTGAAACCTATCAGGTGTTGTAAAGGACGATGCCAGGAATAACTTCTACTAAAATGTAACCAAAAATATTGTGCGCTTTTTTTATTGCGATTTTCATTTGTTAAATTTGCAATTTTTAATGATTTTTAATTTTGCAGCTTAGGATATTGATTTTAGAAAAAAACTTTTTAATAGAAAGTTGTAGTAAATTAAAAACCTACAATTTGAGGTAGGTAAGTTTGACTTGGTTTATTGGTTATTGCAAAACAGCATGCGAAAAATCCAAAATGGCCGTTTTTTACAATTGCATTATTTATTGTACAAATAATTTTTTTTATTTTTTAAAGCTTTAAAATGAAGATCTTTCAATTACAAACATAAAGAAAAATTGTAAAGCCAGATTAACGAATTTGTTGCTTAGATATTATAAATTGTTTATTCCAAGAGGTCAAATGTTGAAGGCTATAACTTTTTGAAAAAAAAAATCGTAGAGAGTTGGTGAAACATCTAATCTCCTTCTAAAGAGTTATATCTTCATATTCTGATGTAAATAAATGCGTAAAACATTTTTAAACCTCTAATTTTTGGGTTTGAAAATAAGGCGGCAAATTTCGTTACAAACATTTAGCGCTGAAGCAGCCCTGTACATCCTATGAGTTTTTAACTTACAGATTGTTGTTGCTGAAGACGAAACGAAGATTTATATAAAAATAAAAATTTTCTACAACCAACTGAAGCCGAGATAATTGTTTTTTTTTCTAAGTCGTAGTACCTTTATTTATAACAATTAAGAAATTATTTTACAGTCATTGACTAAAGAAAGACTTATATTATCTTAAAATAAAAATTATTATAAAATATAATTACATTTAATTATTAAAAATTATTTTTAAAATCGGTGCTTTTGCGAGCGGCCAAATTTTGCAAATCGCCAGGCTCGCTTCAAATCCGCGCCGTCGGAAAATTTTTACGTAACTTGTATTAAATTTTGACAGAAAACAATTTAATAATATTACCATTATAATATACAGTCTATTTACCACTGTATTTGTTTTTCTTGATAAGCTTTTATATGTGAAATTTCATTTCTGAAGAAATAATATTACAAAAATGATACATATATATGAAATATATAACACTATATTTTTAATTTTTTCATTGTTAGATAAATATAATAATAATAATGTTACTTCTTACTATAATATACAATATAAAACTTTTTCTTCTTGTAGTGACTATTATTTTTGGATTTCACATTTAAAAGTTTATCAAGAAAAACAAATACAGTGGTAAATAGACTGGTATTATAATGGTAATATTATTAAATTGTTTTCTGTCAAAATTTAATACAAGTTACGTAAAAATTTTCCGAGCGCGCGGATTTGAAGCGAGCCGGCGATTTGCAAAATTCGGCCGCTCGCAAAAGCACCGATTTTAAAAATAACTTTTAATAATTAAATGTAATTATGTTTTATAATAATTTTTCTTTAAGATAATATAAGTTTTTCTTTAGTCATTGACTGTAAAATAATTTCTTAATTGTTATAAATAAAGGCACTACGACTTAGAAAAAAAAACAATTATCTCGGCTTCAGTTGGTTGTAGAAAATTTTTATTTTTATATAAATCTTCGTTTCGTCTTCAGCAACAATAATCTGTAAATTAGAAACTCATAGGATGTACAGGCCCGCTTCAGCTCTAAATGTTTATAACGAAATTTGCCCCCTTATTTTCAAACCCAAAAATTATCTCGGTCAGTTGGTCGTAGAAATTTTTTATTTTTTTATAAATCTTCGTTTCATCTTCAGCAACAACAATCTGTAAGTTAAAAACTCATAGGATGTACAGGGCGCTTCAGCTCTAAATGTATATAACGAAATTTGCCCCCATATTTTCAAACCAAAAATTAGAGGTTTAAAAATGTTCTACGCATTTATTTACATCAGAATATGAAAATATAACTATTTAGAAGGAGGTTGGATGTTTCACCAACTCTCTACGATTTTTTTTTCAAAAAGTTATAGCTTTCGACATTTGACCTCTTGGGATAAACAATTTATAATATCTAAGCAACAAATTCATTAATCTGGCTTTACAATTTTTTTTATGTTTGGAATTGAAATATCTTAATTTTAAAGCTTTAAAAAATAAAAAAAAATTATTTGTACAATAAATAATGCAATTGTAAAAAACGGCCATTTTGGACATTTCGCAGGCTGTTTTGCAATAACCAATTAACTAAATTAAACTTACCATAGCTCAAATTGTAGGTTTTTTAATTTACTACAACTTTTTATTAAAAAGTTTTTCTCTAAAATCAATATACTAAGCTACAAAATTAAAAATCATTAAAAATTGCAAATTTAACAAATGAAAATCGCAATAAAAAAAGCGCACAATATTTTTGGTTACATTTTAGTAGAAGTTATTTCTGGCATCGTCCTTTACAACACCTGATAGGTTTCAAAAATTCCTGAATTATATCACGTTTTTTCACCCACAGCCTGGGGTAATTTATAAGACTATAATAAGACCAACAGCGATAATGGATGTGAGACATGGATTCTCAACCAAACAACAAAAGAAACAGTAAGAAGATGGGAAAGGAAAATACTGAGAAGAATATTAGGAGGGAAGAGAACAGAGGAAGGATATATAAGAAGGACAAATGAGGAAATTTATAATATTTACAAAGAACCACAAATAGATAGCGTAATAAAATCAATAAGGTTGCAGTAGCTGGGCTAAATACAAAGAATGAACGATAACAAAGTGGTCAATAAAATAGCATAGAGTCCATAGAGAGTACCAGATTATAAAAGAAAGAGAGGACAACCACGAAAGCGATGGAGAGAGGCAGTAGTAGAATAAATAAAGGAAAAGGGAATAACAGACTGGAAGAAGTTAACAAGAAGCAGAAAGCTATGGAAAAGAACAACAAAGCTCTGGACCTAAAAGGCCTGTAAAAAAGCTACATATATAATAACACGGCCTCCATTGCCACTGGGGAGTTTCCGATCTGCATTTGTTTCCTGACGAAAGCAAAATTGATATATAGTTGCATGCTTAAAATAAGCGCTTTGCTTGTTTCGCACATATTCTAAACTTAGCTGTCCAGGAATTCATAAAAATTGTAGAACCAAGTCGAAACAATTTAAACATCGAAAAGGATTTTGATTATTTGGATAATAAAATCGAAGTAGAAAATGATGTTTGTTACTGCTTAAGGTTTTAACTCTCCTGTAAGTAAAATTGAATATATTATGTACATCGGTTTAGAACGTTTTTGGATGGAACGTTGTCTGATGTCTAACTTTCACGTCTTTCTATCAACCCATTGACCATTTCTAAGATCCTTTGTACTCATTGCTTTGGTTATCCCTTTTTTCCATGTATTTTTGGGTCTTCCTCGTTTTTTTCGGTTTGGTGGTAGGTACCCACTGCATAATATTTTTGGGCGATCTTGTGTCTTCCATTCTTTGAACATGACCCAAAGCAACTGTTTCCTCTCAATGTCTGTTGTTAAGTAACCATCTATTCCAATTCGTCGTCTTAGTTCCTCATTTCGAACTCCTTCCCTGCGGGATATACCTAACGATCTCCTAAACACATCCATTTCTACAGCTTCTAAATTTTTTTCTGTTGTTCTCTGTTACTCTCCACGTTTCTGCTCTGTAAAGTAGGCTGCTTTTAATCAGTATTCCTATTTCGGAGCTCCAGAGTATTCCATTTGGGCAGTAAATTGTTCTCTTCTAGCTTGTGTTACTCTATTCTTTATTTCCTCATCGTTCTTTCCTGTTCTATCGAATATTACCCCCAGGTACATGTATTCACTATAGCATGTGATTTTTTCATTATTCTCTAGTTCGATATTGAACTCAGCTCATATGGGTAGATATTTAGTTTTTTCCACATTAATTTCCAAGCCCTCCTCTTCATATTCCTCCTTTAGTTTTGTTGCCACATACTCTACATCGTCGTAAAATTAAATACCTTGTCAACAAAAAAATAAAAAACTCAGGTCAAATGCAACTTAACAGTGCTGATAATCTTGGAAGTATGAAATTGAAAAATACTTAAATGAGCCTAAAATTCAATTTTAAGAGAACTAAAAGTTAGCCAACGACTCTCCAGTAAAGTCCATCTTCAACAATTAAAATACTTTGGTCATGTTATGAGAGCAAATGCAGAAAACATGGAAAGGCTTATTATACAAGGAAAGGTGGAAGGCCGAAGATCACGAGGAAGATCCCCAACAAGATGAATCGATCAAATTACAGGAATATGCAAAAGACCTAAAAGCATGAGTTAAAAGAAATGACCAGAGACAGAGATCTTTGGAGACGGACAATACACGACATCACGTAGACCACTATATTCCCTCCGGGAGTCAGGATTGCAGAGAGAGATCATTGTGGTGTCCTACTGTAGTGTTAATACATCTCTTTGGTAGTCTGTCAGTTGTTCCTTAAATACGGACCAGGCAACACTCCTTATGAAAAAGTGGTCCCGGTCAAATTTGATGAAAATTTGGTCAATGATACTTCTTGATGTGTAGATTAAAAAAGTCCATAGCACCTAGGTCTGAATAACTACTATTCTCGAGTTACAGCCTTCTGAAGTTATTGGATTCGAGTGCTCGTTTTACGTTAAGTGCACTAATTTACGGTCAAGTGAACGAAAATATTTATTATTAGAAGAAGAGAAACTCATGTTCTTCATACATACTTGCGTGTTGTATATGAATTTGTGGTCAAAAATAGTTGGATCGTGTTTTAGTCTTCAGAAAACCTCCGAAAAGTCTTCAGAAAACTAAAGAAGTGCGGTATAAAATGTGCTGCTAGATCGATATAAGCATTATCATGTTTTCATGAATGCTTCTCAGTTATGGAATACCAGCAAAACTACAGTTCCGCCTTAGCTTTAGAAAACTACTGAACAGTGGCGGATCTAGGGAGAATGGGGGTAATTCCACTCGTAACATGTTCCAGAATAATTAAAGAAAAAATTGTTGAAACATAAAAAAATACATTAGTTGACATGAAAGTTGTGCCGCATATCAGATATAAGACAGGTAGAGAACATGGACTTGATTTCAATACAAAAAAAAACAAAGTAAATGGTAGTTTGTAAATGCTAAATATTAATTACAATTGTCTATGGAAAAATCGGGTTTAAATCATCTTTGTCTATTCGTATGTTAACATTTTGCTGATTTCGGTTAGATGCATCATACGTCGTGTTAACTAACGACCTATCAGGATACTTAACATTGGGTTCATGTCTTGCAAAGCCTAGAAACCATAACACACTGGTGATATGAGCACAAGTACCTACAGTTCTCGCACCAGATTGACACGTACAGTAGTACCCGTTAATCGGTTCTTCTACAGGCTCATCTTCATCATTATCTTCATCAATTTTATAGGAAATGAATACTTGGTGTTTTGTAGCTTGCCGAAACCTAGAAAATATTCGAACTCTTATGAATCCCGGTTCATCCATATTCTTATCAATTTGAAACTCTTCGTCATTTTCTCTTATTATTTTATCTTGTATGTAAGATGGTGCCAGTTTAATTTGATATATCCCAATCGTAAGGTCTTTTAGGTAGTCTAAGTCGAAAACAGGAAAGTAAGCAAAATCATGATTATGAAGCCTTCTCCATTGACCATTTCTTCTATATGATTATACCTAAGTATGAATATTATAGTTGTTACAAAAATAACCCTACAAAATTATTCTCCAAATTTTGTATTAAAAAGCTTATCATCATTGGCTGTACCTGGTGGACCTCGGTCTGTTCGAGAATCAGCTTCCATTCTATCCTCCGCCTTGGTTTTTAAATTTCGTACTCTTAACACCCGTACCTAACTCATCTTCTCTGGTCCTTAAATCGTACTCTAGGCCATGGGCGCCCATACCCATGGACAGGGGGGGCCGTGACCCCCTGGCTTTTCGGGTGCTTTGAATTATATATGGTTATTCAAAGTATACAAAATATAATGTGCAACATCTTCACGTTTGCCAGCCCCCTAAAAATTTTTATATGGGCGCCCGTGCTCTGGGCTTCCGTCTTTTCGTCACACTATCCGCTCTTTGGTTATAAATGTGTTTTGATATCTCCATCTCGTTCATTTTCGTTAAATAAAGTTATTTCATTAATTCTAGAACATGTTACCGGTGGAATTACCCATATCCTCCCTAGATCCGCCACTGTTCAGTAGTTTTCTAAAGATAAAGCCGAACTGCAGTTTTGCTGGTATTGCATAACTGAGAAGTATTCATGAAAACATGATAATGCTTATATCGATCTAGCAGCACATTTTATACCGCACTTCTTTAATTTTCTGAAGACTTTTCGGAGGTTTTCTGAAGACTAAAATACGATCCAACTATTTTTGACCACAAATTCATATACAACACGCAAGTATGTATGAAGAACATGAGTTTCTCTTTTTCTAATAATAAATATTTTCGTTCACTTGACCGTAAATTAGTGCACTTAACGTAAACCGAGCACCCGAATCCAATAACTTCAGAAGGCTATAACTCGAGAATCGTAGTTATTCAGACCCAGGTGCCATGGACTTTTTTAATCTACACATCAAGAAGTATCATTGACCAAACTTTCATCAAATTTGACCGGGACCACTTTTCCATAAGGAGTGTGCAATGTTCTGTATATTTTGTTTTCCAGTGGAAACAAAATATCTTTTTTGAAAACGATTTCTGTAGTGGAAATCAACTGTGTTGTGGAATTTGTTAAGCAAAGCATAGGTTATTTACATTATTTGAGTTTGACACTTCGTGAATGTCAAACAAAATTTTAAATAAAGTATTAATAAAATATCAATGACATTTGATAGTGAATTTAATTATTATATAAAATAAATACGATGTTCAAAAATACCATTTGAGTATATTTTGAAAGCAATACTTTATTAACAATTTTAAAAAGGTTTATACGAGTATACGGCCTCCCCTTTAATGGGAGTACCTAATGATAAATGGACTGTTCCATGAAAATGAAAATTGTTATTATAGTCGGTTCGCTAAACTCGGACACAACTGGCTAGTGATTTTAGTAGGTAATTTTTTTGTTTTTTGCCAATTTTGCCAAAATTATTTAGTAATTATTAACTATTTAGTAATTATTTTTTTTTGCCAAATTGGTTGGCAATTGGACTAAAATCACTAGCCACTTGTGAAACGTAGAAACGATTTCTGGAGTGGAAATCAACTGTGGCTAATCTCATATAAACACACTACCTATACAGGGTGTTTCATTGGTAAAGTAACATACGTTAACTGTAGAAAGAGGATACTTAGGCTGTCTCAAAAATACCATACTTAATGGGTCTTACTCCATTAGTAACAAAGATACTGGGTGTTTTATTTATTTTGCCATTTTCCTAATTGGTTCATAACTTTTTGACCACACTGTATATTTATTTTATATTTGGCACGCAAATATCATTTAAGGCTTACAATAAATTAATTTATTTACAACTGTAAAAAATCCAGATCCGGCTTAAAAATATTGGAAAAATATTCCGACCCCAAAACAACACCCTGTACATTAAATTTTTTTAAAATGGATTTTTCAGTTGAAAAGAGGATAAAAACTAAATTCAGTGGTATACTTTGAATTTTCGGCAAAATGATTTTTCTGGTGAAATTTGGAATTTGAATTCTGAAATTAAGTGAATTGCGAGAGCTCTAAGTAGAAAAAAATTGAAATACAGCTTACAACTTGTCAACCACACTGTATATTGATTTTATATTTAACACGCGAATATTCTTTTAGGTGTCCAGTCAATTAATTTAATTATAATTATAAAAAATCCAGGTCCGGTTTAAAAAATATTGTATGAATGTTCCAACCCAAAAAAACGCCTTGTATATTAAATTTTTTTAAAATGGATTTTGCATTTGAAAAGAGGATGAAAAACAAAATTAGTGGTATACTTTGAATTTTCGGCAAAATGATTTTTCTGGTAAAAATTTGAATTTGAATTCTGAAATTATGTGAATTGCGAAGCTCAAAGTAAAATAAATTAAAATATGACTTAATTTTAATTAATACCATTATTTCTAATCTAAATTGGTAAAATATTAACATTTGCACACATAACAATAATTTTTGATGACCCCCTCTGTGGTTCAGTAGTAAGAGCGCCTACCTTTGGATCGAAAGGTCCGAATGGTCGTGAGTTCGAATCTCACTAAGGTCAGAAATTTTTCGTTTATTATAAATTAATAAATGAAAATAGTTTCTGTCCTTGTGGGATCGGTACTCACCGGAGGGACCGCAGACGTTCGGATACAATTAGCGTCTCTTTGCAAAGACAATGACGTCGACTTTGCAACGTAACAAGGCACTTAATCAACACACACAGTACACAGTACACATGACGCTAGGTACCTAACTACAAAAATTTACCGTACCTACGTATACAAAAAATTATTTTTGATGGTGGTAATTTTGAATAAGTACTTTAGTTTTGAATAGTGATTATGCTGCAAATTTTCGCTGTTTTGTTATAATTTTTAGCTATTTTGTTGATTAAAGTGATGTATTCTTTATTGACCCTTTATTATTTATTCATTATTTAAAGATGAATATTCGCCAAAAACTAGTTTTCACACAATAAAAAACACTAAAATATTAACATTTTACCAATTTAGATTAAATAATGGTATTAATTAAAATTAAGTCGCATTTTAATTTTTTCTACAATAGCTCTCGCAATTGACATAATTTCAGAACTCAAATTCAAAATTTTACCAGCAAAATCATTTTGTCGAAAATTCAAAGTATACTACTAATTTTGTTTTTCATCCTCTTTTCAAATGCGAAATCCATTTTAAAGAAAATTAATAAATATACAAGGTGTTTTTTGGGTCGGAATCTTTACACAATATTTTTTAAACCGGACCTGGATTTTTTATAATTGTAAATAAATTAATTGATTGGACACCTATAAGAATATTCGCGTGAAAGCTGTATTTCATTTTTTTTTACTTAAAGCTCTCGCAATTCACTTAATTTCCGAATTCAAATTCAAAATTTCACCAGAAAAATTATTTTGCCGAAAATTCAAATTATACCACTAAATTTAGTTTTTTATCCTCTTTTCAACTGAAAAATCCATTTTAAAAAAAATTAATGTACAGGGTGTTGTTTTGGGGTTGGAATATTTTTCCAATATTCTTTTACAATTTTACAATTTTTACAATTGTAAATAAATTAATTTATTATGCACCTTAAATTATATTTGCGTACCAAATATAAAATAAATATACAGTGTGGTTAAAAAGTTATGAACCAATTAAGAAAATGGCAAAATAGATAAAACACCCAGTATCTTTGTTATTAATGGAGTAAGATCCATTAAGTATGGTATTTTTGAGATCGTCTAAGTGTCCTCTTCCTACAGTTAACGTATATTACTTTACCCATGAAACACCCTGTATATTAAAAATTTAAATATTTTGTCTGTTTTTTGTAACTTTTTTGTTCGATAATCTGGTTAATGTTGGTAAAAATATTATTTACGCAAAAGTTTGTTTGTTTATTTTTACTATTGTATAGAATAACATTTCTGCGATAAATATCGATACATTTCTTCTTGTAATTATTGCTGCGTTCGATAAATTTCAGGTCGAATACGCAGTGCAGTAGTCGTAAAAATGGATTAAAACCAGAATTTCACAACATACTTTACAAGAATTCCTTACATAAGCATTCGCAATAGCCGCAAAGTTGCTAAGTCGCAACTTGAACGTATTTACAGGTGTATCCCAAAGTGTTTCTACCACCAGGAAATGCAACGTTATGAAATTATACGTAAATACACGTGCGGCCAGCTTGAATTTTTAAAGGGGTAATTTCTCGAAAAAAATTTAAATTAAAAAACAAGAATGTGTGTGTACTTTGTACGCACGTAAGAAGTTATACTTCTACTACATATTATGTGATTTTTAAGACAATACCAAAAATTTTAAAAAATAAAAGAATAAAACGCAAACAAACACATTGAAAAATGCCACAAAGAAAAAATGATTTCTGAACGATAATAATTGTTGGCAAAAATTTTAAATACGCATTTTCTGAAAAAAAAATATATAACAAATATACTTACAATCATAACATGCATAAAAAAATAAAAAAAATAAAACTTGCAACGGGAATTGAACCCGTGAATTTCGTGCCGCTTTGACTCGTAATCGAAGCGTAGACTCACTCGTCCAATCCCACATTATTTATCATGTGGAAAAATACGGTAACTGAACGTTTTACTGTTTGACAGTTGTTTTGAAAATTAAATTATGTATGTAGTTTAAATTTTGTGGAAGAAAATATAAAAATATAACAAAACAGTAAGAAAACAATATATTAGATGAAGATTGGTAGAACTTTTGTTGGTAATCAAATTAAGTCTGTAAATCAAAGCCTTACATACCTACTAGATAAATAAATCTACGCCAAAAAATCATAATTTAAAAATAAAAATCGAACCTAATTTGGGATTTCTCTCTAAAATCCGCATTCTTGAGAAAATAAATGTATGTATTTCAACCTAATCCAAATGTATAATTACAATATGATTATAATAAAAACTACTTACCAAATTAGAATGAGTTTTCCTTGTCCAAAATAGTCCAAAAGTCCAAAAATATAGGTATATGAAAACTATTTAAAAAGGCAGTATAACTATTAACTAACTTTTGTTTGTTGTTTCTTTTCACACAAATTTTAAAACGCAACAACCATAAATAATCTAACTACAGCTGTGCCACAGCCGCCATATTGAATAATTTTTGACATGTCATTTGAACATCCAATCAGAACAAAGTTATAATGCGCATGCGCCCGGTCGCTAGGTTTTCCCATATAAAAATTTACCCTCTATCGCCGGTAAAGAAGTATAACTTCAAAAATTTGAAAAATCGATAAAATATATTCTATTTTTTTTTAAACGTACTGAGAAAATTTAAGCGTGTTAAAATTTAATTTATTTTATTTTTGTAGATCATCAGTAGAATTCATCAACAATGAGATTTTTTCTCTTTTATCTGAACTTTTTTCTTAGCGTTTTCTAACGGTTATCTAAATAATCTTATAGCGTTTGCCAATAGTAATTCGACCAGGATATTACACTTTCCTCCTCTTCTTCTTCTTTGGCTTTTTGTCATTATTCGGTTCACCGTGTTCGTCCTCCTCAGCACTCTATTCTCCCAGTCACCTTCTCTGAGGTCTTTATCTATCGTAGCATTTCCTATGAACGTTTTTCATCTCATAAAATGTCTTCCTCTCCGTCCTCTCTACGGCGGATCCCAGTCAATATTGCCACCTGTGCTCTGGCATTCTTTGTACATGCCCGTACTAGTGCAGGGCTTTGTTTTTCCCTTTTTTTATTTCCTCTGTTCTTATTCTATACTCTCTGGTGATTTGTAGACATCTTCTCATAAAATCCAATCAAACTATTAACTGTTCTTATTTTATTTCGTATTGTTGTTGTCGATGGCCATACTTCCGCACTATATAAGTTAATATTCAGCACTATACTTTGAAAGATCATTTTTTTTTAAAAGACTAAGTCTTCAATCTAATAGCACATAAAAAAAAACACCAAAAAATGTTGTTCCACATCCTACCAGACTGAAAATAATGGGAACCTTCTCTGATAACACCTCCGAGGCTTCTATAAGCAAGCCATAACGGATGAATAACCATTTTTAATTTCGTTCTAACACGAAACTACAGCCGCATCATTATTCCAGTTCAATCAGAGAGTGCAGCAAGCACCTCTACCGGTTTCGAAACTTATTAGTCTCTCATAAGGAGGCACATATGCTGCTCTCTCTGACAAAACTAGGACAAACCCCGGCGTGCAGTCACGGATTGCAACGAACGAAATGGCAGAGATGCCTTAGCGGCAACTGATAGCAAAAGACTCATCTTCCTTAGTCTCAGCATCCGTTATGGCTTGCAAATTGTAGAAGCCTCGGAGGTGTTACCAGTGAAGGTTCCCATTGTTTTCAGTCTGGTAGGATGTGGAACAAAATTTTTTAAGTTATACTTCTTTACGATCGAGAGTGAAATTTTATCACATGCCTGGCGCATGCGCACACAGACAGTATGTATTTCGTTGCTAATCTTTCAAAATATGTATGTGTCAGCGCTGTCAGCGCAAATAAGTCATATTATATCATATAAAAAGATATATTAGTGTTCTTAGTAAATGTATTATTTATTATAATGTTTGTGTCTTTGGATTTGTCTTCCTCGGGAATAAGATATTTTATAATAATATTAAGTACCTATATTTAAAGTATTTTTGTATACTTCACTTGGTCAGTATGTATGAGAAATCTTGTAACCTGTCAAAGCAAAAGGGATATAGCTCAGTGGTAGAGCGTGTGACCGGAGATCAAGAGGTCCCGGGTTCAAATCCCGGACGATTCATATTCTTTTTTTTTATATTCTTGGTATCGTTTTAATAAAAAAATTTTAAAAGTGGTAGGTAAAGAAAGTTAGTTTAATATTTAAATAAAATACAAATAACCTGTTAAGTATATTAATTTCTTTGAAATCATAATAGAAGTATAACTTCTTACGTGCGTACAAAGTACACACACATTCTTTTTTTTTGGTATTGTTGAAGTTATACTTCTTTACGGGCGTAATGACGGTGAAATTTTATACGGGAAAACCTAGCGACCGGGCGCATGCGCATTATAACTTTGTTCTGATTGGATGTTCAAATGACATGACAAAAATTATCCAATATGGCAGCTGTGGCACAGCTGTGGGACTGTGTTTGGTTATAATGTATGCTTGTTGCGTTTTAAAATTTGTAGGAAGAGAAACAACAAACAAAAAGTTAGTTAATGGTTATACTGCCTTTTTAAATAGTTTTCATATTATATTTTTGGACTTATTTACATAGAAGAGATGATTGTTGCATGCCAATGTGAAAGCTCATCAAACTGTGCCTAGTATGAGTGCCGCAGATCTCGCTTATTCAAAGCTAAAGAATCTTTCACTGGTAAGTGTTTTATAAATAGTTGATCAAATTTTGTTATGATATTTGAACATAGCCACTTTGCACGACGCAAGTGATTGCGAAATTTATTAGTCGTTATACGGGCTCCGATACCTTCCTTGAACCTACCAAAATACATAAGTAGTATGTAATACTTTTATTTACATAATTTGATTCTTCTTACTCTATGTTTTGTTGTATTTTTTCAATTCTAAATCATTTCAATTCAAAATCAAAATAATTTGATTTACATAAGTTAAAAATGTCAAAAGATTAATCTGTTTAGTTAGACGATCTTCGCACGTAATGACAAGCTGTCTCTATGGCGAAGTTTTAATGCGGGTGAAACCCAATACAACGCAAATACCAGCCGCGTGGTAAGTTGGTTCGAATCCCAATAGAAACTTTTATTTTTTTATTTTTTTTTTATACATTTTATGATTGTAAGTATATTTATTATATAATTTTATTTTCAGAAAATACGTATTTAGTTAAAATTTTTTCCGACAATTAATGTTCAGAAATCATTTGTGGCATTTTTAATGTGTTTGTGTGTGTTTTATTTTTTTATTATTTCAATTTTTGGCACTGTTTTAATAAAAATGTTTGAGAAGTAGTAAGTATAAATTAATTTAATATTTAAATAAAATATAAATAAAAAGTATATTAATTTCGTTTATAATCATATAATCATATAATCATATAATAGAAGTATAACTTCTTACGTGCGTACAAAGTACACACACATTCTTTTTTTATGTGCTATTAGATTGAAGACTTAGTCTTTTGCTAGCAGTTGCCGCTAGGGCATCCCTGCCATTTCGTTCGTTGCAATCCGTGACTGCACGCCGGGGTTTATCCTAGTTTTGTCAGAAAGAGCAGCATATGTACCTCCTGATGAGAGACTAATAAGTTTCGAAACCGGTAGAGGTGCGTGCTGAACTCTCTGATTGAACTGGAACAATGATGCGGCTGTAGTTTCATGTTGCAAGGAAAGTTAAAATGGTTATTCATTTTTGATAATTTTTTTTTGGTTTTCTTTGTTTAGAGTGTTACTCCATATTACTATATGGAGTGCTTTCGTGACTTGTCTCCGTGCTATTTTCATTTCTATATCTTTCATACCAGCACCATCTAGGATTATCATTGACCCAAAATATTTAATCTCTTACAACTTTTAATAGTCTCTTCTTTTAAACTTAAGATCAAATCTGCAACTTCGGATCCAATACATACATAAGTACTGTCTTACACATAGTTATCTTGAGTTCCCATAGCTCATATTCTACCTTTAATTTCCTTATCATATATTCCATGTCCTTCCTGTCTTGACCAAAAATGACTCGGTCCCTGTTTCAGGCCTTTTATGGCGGTGATTTATCTTTGTTATTTAATTATCTAACTTTATTCGCACCTGTGTTTCTTTATAAAGTCTTTTTGTTATATTCACCCATTTATCTCAAATGTGCATTCTTGTGATAGCCTCCCAGTTGATTCCCGGGTAGGCTATCGTATGCTTTTTCCAAGTCAATAAGGTCATGTGTTTCAATATTCTTCTCTTTGTTCTTTTCTATCACTTGTCTCTCATGATGAATATATTAGACTAGACATGATCTGACTTTTCGGAACCCTGCTTGTTATTCGTCATAATGGATCATGGCTGTTCTATTTTTTTCTTTTATTACTGTGGAAAACATTCTTGCTATTGAAAGAATTCTTGCGTTTTTGAAAATTGAGGACATCTATGATAGATTCGACTCATCTGGAATCTCTTCTCCTCTTTCAATTTTATTGAACAAACCTTCCTCTTCTAGATTGCTAAATTTATTCTATGCGTTTTCCCCTAACCTAAGAAAAAGTAGATTAGTATTTTGTTTTATATAGTAGATACGAAATATTCGTCTATAGAAGTACATTTAACAAGTGTCAATCAGAAGTTCTAATGATAGTCTGTATTTATTAGAGGCAGGAAGGAAATGATAAGTTTGGAAATGATAGAGAATAGATGACAATATGTAACAAATACTTGCCATAAACTTTTCAATCAAATAAGAGGAACAAGAGTTGTTTAGGTGGCTTTTAATAAATCGGATTATTTCCTTAGAAATAAAGAAGACCTGTAATAGTCAAAAATTATGTTATGTCATGTCAATTTTATTTGCACTCTTTTTTTTCTTAATCGTCAAAAGTATGAATTTTCTTTTATTCATAATCACTAGGTATCTGCACTCTGTATATAGTAGAAGAGAAGAAATACAGTATAGTTTTGTTTGCAAAAAAGCAATATAATTTTTCAGATACAAATACCTTCTATACTAAAACACTGACGACGAATAGCAAAAACTGTTTTAAACTTTAGGGGTCAAAAAACTCATCTTGTGAAATTGCGATAATTATGATTAGGTACGTTAATATCAATGATTTTATAAACACATAAAGACAAGAACTAGTCAATTAATCTAGAGAAAGTAAGTTTTTATCTTCTTTAAATGTTTAAGATATTCATTGATATTTAATAAACAGTTGGCATTATTATACTCAAAAGAAAATTAAGCAGCAACAACTAACATTTCATTAATTCTATTTCATTTCAGGTAATTGGAATCGTTTCAGTCGTTAGTTGATTCTAAATTGTGGTTTTTAAATGAAATGAAACTTAATGAACTTCCTCTAGTTATACATTATAATATAGAAAGGTCCGACTGTCCGACATATCTTTTAGAAGGGAAAAATGAAAGGAGACAATTTTTTTATCGGATAGTTTGCAAAGCCATTTTAAAGATAGATTACCTTTATTAGATAGATTAGAAAATTAAATAAATTTGTATTCTGTATATATATATATATATATATATATATATATATATATATATATATATATATATATATATATATGAAAATTACTAAGTTCTCGGGAAGAACCGCGTTGAGAATTTATAACTCGACGTTTCGGCACCCTTTTTGGAGCCATTATCAAGAGGGGTATGGTTCCGTTCGAGTTCGGGGTCTCAATCTGCCTACTCCCCTCACTCGTGACGTACCAGTAGTGTCTTGTTCTCTAGGAGAACGGTCAAGCGGCACTGAGGTCTCAATCTGCCTACTCCTCAGTGTCGAGTGACGACCTGTCTTCGCCTGTGTAGCTCCTTTTATACTCTCAGTGCGCGCGGGAACTGTATGCGCGGGAGAGGCCTGAGTGGGATCGACTGACGTGGGGATTCGCCGAAGCAGCGGTCGCCATGTTGCCGGCAGTCTTTTGGCGTCATCGCGTGTGTTTAGGCTGTGAGGGCGTTTTTCAATTTCGATGGCTTCACGGATGATTCTCGATTTTAAGGAGCGGACAGGGGCGATGGTTTTTGCTTTCTCGAAATCTATTTGGTGACCTGTCTGAATATGATGTTGGGCAAGGGCTGAAGTAGTGTCGGAATGTTTTACAGATATGGAATGTTCGTAGATACGGTTTTGGATTCGTCGGTTTGTCTGTCCTATGTATGTCCGTGGGCAACTGGAACAAGGTATCTCGTAGACACCATGGTCTTCATTGGGGATTTGGTCTTTTACGGATCTGACAAGATTGCACAACTTGGAGTGAGTAGTGAAGACGGTTTTGATATTTAGAGGGGTAAGAATTCTACTAATCTTGTCAGTGACACCTTTGATAAAAGGTAGAAAGATTTTGGGTTGATCGGGCGGCAAGTTTTCTTTATTAGATGGAATGGGATTTAGATGTTTCTGAATGCTCCTATTGATTTGGGTTTTATGGTAGCCGTTTTGTAAGAGTGTTTGCCTTATTGAATTTATTTCAGATGGTCTGTGATTGTCGTCACTAAGCCTTATAGAGCGAGAAACAAGAGTGTTGACAACTGAACTGAGTTGGGCGGGGTGATGATGTGACTGGGCATTGAGATACCGATTTGTATGGGTGGGTTTTCGGTACACGGAATAGGAAAAACTGTGAGGTGGCTGTTTTTGAATAAGTACATCAAGGAATGGTAAAGACTCCTCAGACTCAACTTCCATCGTGAATTGAATACTGGGGTGTATTCCATTCAGGTGGGAGAGGAAGAGATCTAACGTATCTTTACCATGGGGCCAAATGACAAAAGTGTCATCAACGTACCGTAACCAGCAAGTGGGTTTGAGATTTGATGATGACAGGGCTATTGTTTCGAAATGCTCCATGTAGATATCAGCTATTACGGGAGAGAGAGGGGATCCCATTGGGGCACCTTTGATTTGACGGTAGAATTGATTTTGGAATGAAAAGTATGTGTTAGACATGCAATGTTTTATAAGCGATAATGTCTCTTGGGGGATTTGATGTTTGGAGTCCAAGATGGAAATGGTTTCATCAATAGGAATGTTGGTGAATAAAGAAACAATGTCAAAACTGACTAGAATATCTGAGGATGAGATAGAAATATTTTTCAGAAGATCAATGAAATGGAAAGAATTTTTGACGAATGACAAGGCGTTTTCGGCTAGTGGTTGTAGGGATGAGGCGAGATGTTTTGCCAATTTCTGAGTGGGGCAATATATATATATATATATATATATATATATATATATATATATATATATATATATATATATATATATATACATCCCGCTATTAAATTGGCATCTTTTCACGTTGCAGTCATTTGGCATCACCTAGAAATGCTATCATTTTCTAGGTATAATCCGTGAATGTTCGCTTAGTACACTTCTTTAAGCTTGGCACCGTTGTCGGATTTTCAGTAATCCGATTTATTTATATATTTTATTCCTTACACTATAACGACAATTTGACCCCCGTAGGTCAAAAACATTGCTTAAACATCACTTTGGCAACAACAGGATGTTGCCAAGATATACATTTTTACGGAAAAGACAGTACCTAGTTAGATACATAATATCGATCGCTTCACGTTACAAGTCTTCCACTCGCACTCAGGTAAAAACCAGTTGTAGGCTCTTTTGTCTGAACGGGTCCCTGAATGAGTTTAATAATTCACTTTTATTGTGTATTTTGTTTCGTTTAGTTGAAATATCAGATTTTGTTTGTAACGAATTTCATAATAGATATTTAAATTATTTTTTTGTTAACAAAAACAAATTTTAAAGTTTGACATTTGAAAAATTAATTTTATATTGCCATTTTCATGACATGGTCAATGGTTAATTGCATTTATAATAATTTAATGGGTCATTGCGAAACAATATACAGTGCGTCCATAAAGTAACGCATAAATTCATTATTTCACAAACCGGACACTTTCAGGAAAAATACCGAAACAGGTCGATTTTTATTTTTAAATAACAATTTACTGGCATACATATCATACTAGTGACGTCATCCATCTGGGCGTGATGACGTAATCGTTGATTTTTTTAAATAAGAATAAAGGGCATGTAATAGCTCATTTGAAAGGGTATGTAATTCTCTATTCAATAATATAATTGTTAATATAATTATTTATACAGGGTGTCCAAAAAATGTTATTTAAATTAAATTAATTGGTATAAAAAGATGAATGTATGTAATTTGTTTAATTCTAAATATATTTTATTGGTGCCAGCAAACATAAAAATGTTTTATTTAAAACCTAAATATTGATTTTCGCTTAAGCGTAATCTTAAACTTCCAAGAGGCAGGTGGATGGCAGCTCTAACATTTAATTTTCTGACAAAAGTAAAACGAATTTTGAATTAAATAAGTTACATACATTTTTCTTTTTGTCTCAATTAATTTAATTAAAGAATTCTTTTTGGACACCCTGTATATATAATTATGTTATTGTTTGTATTAGTAAATAGAGAATTAAATACCCTTTCAAATGAGCTATCACATGACCCCTATTCTCATTTAAAAAATTCATCGATTACGTTATCAAGCCCAGATGGATGACATCACTAGTATGATATGTAATATGCCAAGAAATTGTAATTTAAAAATAAAAATCGACCTGTTTCGAAAATTTTCCTTAAAGTCGCCGGTTTACGAAATAATGAAATTATGCGTTACTTTATGGAAGCACTGTATGTTACAATGTGTAAATTTTTCAGGAAACGTAAAAATCTTTCCATTAGTAGTTAGAGATTCTGATAGTAATACTATATTTTATATAAGTATTATGGGTTATAAATGCATCTATTAGGTCTGGATCCGCGTATGAAAAAAAAGTTGATTAATAGCAAGCTGAAAATTTGTTAATAGCTTAAGGGTGTTTAGTCGGATAAACTTTTATATATGGGAACACTGGAACAGGGGCAGTTTTAATTGTGAAACAGGTTGAAAATTTGGAACGGTCACACCACGAAAACGGCACATTTATTTTGTCCGACATAACAGACTTAAACTCTCCGAATAGAGATTAAACTCTCATGCAAAAATTAGACTGCTATTTATCACCTGTCATAATTCCTGTCATTTGACATATTCTACATGCTCTACTCATTAAAAGGCCCATTTGGTGATAAATAGCAGTCTAATTTTTGCATGAGAGTTTAATCTCTGTTCGAAGAGTTTAAGTCTGTTCTGTCGGACAAAATACATGTGCCGTTTTCGTGGTGTGACCGTTTCAAATTTTTAACCTGTTCCAAAATTAAAACTGCCCCTGTTCCAGTGTTCCCATATATCAAAGTTTATCCGACTAGACACCCTTAAGCTATTAACAAATTTTCAGCTTGCTATTAATCAACTTTTTTTTCATACGCGGGATCCAGACCTATATCTGAAAGACCAAAAAAGTTTAAATGTTGCTTATTTTTTTGATATTATGTTTTAAAGTTTGTGGACTTATGTTGTTTTCGAAATGAAACCATAATTGGTAAAGTTTTTTCTTTATTCTCAACAAGAAACAGTCATAATACGGACAACGCACACATCTTATGGAAAATATAATGTCACTCAAATTCAATAAAATTTATACGAATAGATCCGTTTTAATTTACCGATCAAATCTTATCATTGCGCCAACTCTTAATTATGATTAATTACGGCGCAAATTGCAATTAAAGTTTATCGAAATCACATTTTTGGAGTCCATAAAGTGTTAAAAGTGTTAAAGTTACAATCATTATTGCTCCGAGTGCTATTCATAAGAGCTTAAATCCCGCTGGGCCTAAGCGGATTAGTGAAACTAATCCGCTGATTTATGGAGTACCGAAAATCTGGGTAGTTTAAAATATTTTTTCTCTCTCTAACTTATGTACCTACCCATTTGATTTCAGATTTATTTGTATCAATTTCTGCTCTTATTTTTGAAAATAGAGAGTTGGCGCAATGATAAGATTTGATCGGTAAATTAAAACGGATCTATTCGTATAAATTTTATTGAATTTGAGTGACATTATATTTTCCATAAGATGTGTGCGTTGTTTTCGAAATGAAACCATAATTGGTGAAGTTTTTTCTTTATTCTCAACAAGAAACAGTCATAATACGTAGAAATTTATACTAAATTTAAAATCCAGATTCAGTAGAAATAAACAAACCAAGACACGTTAAATGCTACTAGGAGCACTCCCGAATCATAATTATTTACAATGTATTGTTATATTTCTATTTGATATGAAAATTAAATTTTGATGGTTGTAAACAGGATTCAATTTAATATAAAATATTTTCAATTTTCTCAACCACGGGCATATAAATTTAGAACACCCTGTATACAACAAATTGTTATATTTAATTTTAAGAAGTGATTAGACGGAACTCGGGACAGTGCGCTTAAAATAAACAAAGTGAATGACGCGTACCATTATCGTTCTTCTCGGAAGGTCGATCATTAGCCTATGCTAAATAAAACTCAGTGAAATAGATGATAGTTCATTATCGTTTTTCGCGGAAGGTTTCGATCATTAGCCTATGCTAAATAAGACTCATTTGAAAGAGATAATAGGTCATTAAAATTTGTAAATAGTAGAAAGTGATTTTAGAATGGGAATTAAATATTTTCTTTTGAAATCCATTAAGCATATTTAGAAAGATTAAAAATTGGTTTTTGAGGAATACTGAGAATGAGAGTTGGTGGTGGAAGGTTGATTTGTGAATCTGGAAGGGATATTGAGAAAGTAGGTGAATGAATGACAAAGTGGGATCAGAATGTTTTGAGCTGTCGAGAAGTGAAGTCGAGTAGTAGACGGTAGTGTTCGAGGAGTGAGAAAGCCGGTAGTTCCGTGAGTGTGGAGTATCTATCGTGGAACGAGAAGTAGGCCAGGTCGAGAGTAAAAGAACCTCCTTGAGCCCAGAGTGTCCCGGTAGCTGATAGCAGTTTCGAAAAAGGTAGAACACAGCATCACGACAAAAGCAGGAACGAGAGCTATTCGAGCTAGTTTTTCAAAGGAGAACATCACTGGAAGCCAGGACGAGGTTTGATCGCAGCCAAGGATAGCAGGAAAGGGTTTTGTGTGAGGACATTTTCAGTTCACCAGGAAAAGGTCAGTCTCATTTGTTTGGACATGAATGTATGGGTTTTTCGTATTAAATTCCACATAAAAAATTGAATAACATAATCAATAATATCAGAAAAGCTTCATCAAACTTAAATAGAGTTGTCCCTAATAACTCCTAATAGTTAAATGTTAATAAAAACTTTCAATAGAAAACCAAAAGGAAATAAAATTCCCAGTTGTAAATGTTATGTTTAAGAATAATAAGAAATAGCAAATATTAAGCATTGATTGCCTTTTGAATAAAATAAAAAATATTTTGATTATAATTGTAACCCATATTTGTATTTTTTTTACTCTTTTCTTTTCTATCCCGATTAGGAACCATTAAGAAATATTCAGAAGCCACGAAAGTAAGTAATTAATTTATAATTCGCCCTGAGATTGAAAACATATTGATATGTGATCTGGTTAATTAATTAGATTAGTATTAATACATTGATTAAATTAAGTGACATATAAGAATATTATCTCATATCAATAATCAAGATCACATCAGTATATACATTGTAAATTCCAAGTCATGATTTCCAAAGTTTACACATTGTAAATTATGATTCGGGAGTGCTCCTAGTATCATTTAACGTGTCTTGGTTTGTTTATTTCTACTGCATCTTTACTGTTTCTGTTAACTAATCTAAACGTAGAGATATTTTTTGAGATTCTTTAACTCTTTCAATGCTGGGGTTTGTCACATCCCACCTGTCTGTTAGTGGCAAAAAAGTTCACCTGTCGGATGCCGGGTTAAAACATGACAAATTAGATGTGGAATGAAAGCTTATAACCCAAAGATGGTACTAAAGGTGAGAAATTTGGCCTCCGACTTCAGGATAAAGAGTTGCAACCCGAAGTATTGTTCTAAATTCGCAGAAATAGTACAAACTATGTATTACTCGACGCGCCTTAGAAAGACGAGAACAAATATTTATGCCTGTCCGGTTTTATGCCTGTCTGTCCGTCCGTCTGTCAGATATAATCACAGAGGTTGAATGAAAGATTATAACCCATAGATGGTACTAGCGATTAGAAATTTGACGCGCATTAGAAAAATGAGAACAAAGAAATACTTTTTTTAGTTTTACACCACTTCCGGTTAAAATGGTGTACCCGGAAGTGACACACATAGTCACAGAAAAATATACTTGATCAATTTACGTGTATTAAGAGGTCGAAACCGAATTTTTTTAATTCTGGTTTTGATGTCATATGCGGTTAAAAAATTGTCTGGAAGTGGAAGAAACCAGTTTAATAGTTGTCCCCTTCGAGTAGCGAAAAATAAACAATACTTTGTAAAAACATTCAACATTGGTTGATATTCCGCTGTTTTCATATTATTTATTGACCTAAGTTTTTGTAAAATGCACTAGTCTTTTTTAAAGATATCATTGGACAATTTACTCACTGTTTTTGGATTTTACAAAATCGCTTGGATTGGCATGAAATTTGACATAAGCATAGCTAACATGTCAAAGAAAAAAGTGATATTGTGCCAGTGTGTGCTTTTTTCTGGGGATGAGTACCACCCCCTTCTCGAGTGTGAAAAAATATAGGTAAAAATATGTCCGTAAGTGGATAAACTAATTAAATTCCTTGTATTTTTTGATTTTAGATGGTTTTTCGTAAATAAATCAAAAAGTAAGTATTTGATCGAAAAAACTATTCTTAGCAAATATAAAGCTTATAAAACAGTAAAAAAAATTATGTATGTATGAAGTCTGGACACACAATAAAAACAGAGTTGGAGCTGAACAACAGTTGGTTCTTATTCGTCGAATTCCAAATCGACTAGTTCAACGTAAAATATCCAAAAAATAACGCACTTTTCGGGAAAAACTCGCCACAAATTTTTTAAAGTGTTTAAAAAAGTTTTATTTTTGTTATTTAAAAAGTATCTATTCTATCACCATCAGCATCAAAAGTAAGTTACGCTTTAAATAAAATATGTCCCTTTTTTTGCTAAAAGAAATCGTGAAAATCACCACCTAATTAGCATTCCATATGAAATTAATAGTTACCGCCCTAGTTAATTTACTTATATTATACTGTTTATATGATCTATAAGATTTATTGGCAAGAAATGCTTATTAAAAAAAATTGGTTTTAAAATAAAAAAATTTTAATTTTGAAAAAAAATGCCTTGGTTTAAAATAACTTAAACATTAGTGATACTAAATATCTCAAAGAGTAAAAAATGTACATATCACATAAACAATACATAAGTAAATTAGGCGGTGATTTTTACATTTTTTTAACAAAAAAGAGACTTCATTTTGATGCTAACTAACTTTTGATGCTAGAAACGTTTATAAAAATACAAATAAAACTTTTTAGACATTTTATAACAGTTGTAAGTCATGAGTTTTTCCCGAAAAGTGCTTCGTTTTATGGTTATTTCATGTTAAAATATTCGATTTGTATTTTGACGAAGTAGAACCTGCTTTTCATTAAGGTGATACAGTAGCGATCAACAGGTAGCCAAAACGCGTTCCAAGATTGCGGCTGTAATTTTGAATATTTTTTCGAGATATTTGGCACACGTATTCGTAATATAATAAAGAATGGCGGTACAGAGCCGAATTTGAAAAATATATTAATATGTGGAAATTACTCTGTAATTAAATATAATATTAAAAAAACGAGCCTGTACCGCCATTAAGAAGAACAAAAAAATACACTTTCTTCAAATAAACTTTTTATCCGATGCCTAGATTTTGTGTCATTTTGGAACTACTAATGAAATACAAAATTTTAGTAGTTCCAAAATGACACAAAATCTAGGCATCGGATAAAAAAGTTCATTTGAAGAAAGTGTATTTTTTTGTTCTTCTTAATGGCGGTACAGGCTCGTTTTTTAAATATTGTATTTAATTACAGAATAATTTCCACATATTCATATATTTTTCAAATTGGGCTCTGTACCGCCATTCTTTATTATATTACGAATACGTGTGCCAAATATCTCGAAAAAATATTCAAAATTACAGCCGCAATCTTGGAACGCGTTTTCGCTACCTGTTGATCGCTACTGTTTCCTCTTAACTACAACTCTACTTTTACAGGGTCTACAGACTTCATACATACACCATTGTTTTCACTTTTTTATACGCTATATTTTTGCTAAGAATATTTTTCGTTAAAATACTTTTTGAGTTTTTTTCTAAAACCGTCTAAAAACGTGACTTTTTTGTTGAAAAACGAACATAATATATTCACTTGCAAATAACTCAAACAGTATGTTAAGAAAAAATCTATAGAACAAAAACTAGCTTAGAATTACTCAGTTTATCCACTTTAGGACTTATTTTGAATGTATGTCTTTTCACATTATAAAAGTGGTTGTACTAACTCCCAAGGCAAAAGCACACGTCGGCACAATATCACTTTTTCTTTGACCTGTCAGCTATGTGCATACCCAATTTCATGTCAATCCAAGCGGTTGTTTAAAATTCGGAGGTTTTGCAATATTTACCGTGAGTGGATGGACTACAGATATATGTATATTAGATAAAAATTATAGTCTCAGCGAATCTTTGAAATATCTCAATTCCTTTGAAATGTTCCATTTTTTAAGCCTTGAGGGAGTAGGCGCAAAATTATGACCAATGCTATTTAAATGCATTCAGTTTATTCGAATCCTGAGAAAACTAAGAATTTTGGAAAAATTTAAACGCAGAATGAAAGATTACATTATAACCGAGGGCGAAACTCTCTAAAAACTTTTATGTTTATATTGATAAGTGAAAGGGTGAAAAAAAAAAGAAAATTTAGTGTGATTTTTTATTTCAAATATTTAATTCAAAAGAAATTTTTGTTTATTCTATTCTTTTTGACATGAGGCTGTATTTGATTTCTCTATGTCATTGTATGCTATTGGTTAGTTCCTATCATTTCAGCCGACGTACGTCACGATTGGATCAATAGGGCCGAACATACATAACTAAGGCCCTTTTGGCATGATGCTGTATTATTTTGAAGTCGATACAGCCTGAATATTTTTTTTTATTTTTTTACGTTCTATGTGATTAAAAAAATTAAGAATCACCGCAATTTTAGCCCACCACCCCCTTCCCCTTTCCCCACATCAAAAAATGTCAATTTTTCGATTTTATTTTTTTTTAAGTTGGTTTGCAATTAAATTATAAATTACAAAAAATTCACACGCACAGCTGAGGCTTTTACAAAACATATATTTTTATGGACCCGAAGGTCGAGTGTACATAACCTCAATGTTTTTTGTTTTTTTAATAGGTACGTATAACTTTTTTTGGCGATGGCTGCATGTCTAATTTTTTTGCGTTTTGTGAATTTTATCAAAATCTGTATTTCTGACTTTTTTCAGATTTATTCGTAAGGTGCGCCATCTTCAAAAATCCGGAAAACTGGTTTTTTCGGTAGTTTTTTGGGATTTTCTCCATTTTCTATACTTCAAAATAGACTAACTCAAGGTTTTTTATAGGTTACGTATATATAATTTGAAATAACTGAGTTTTTAGGGATATTCAAAAATTGTGTAAAACACCTAAACCCCCCAAAAACTATGTTTTTTCAAATTCTTAAAAGTTTCTTAATTCTTTCGTACCCCATGAAGTTAAATTACAAAGCCATTAAAATATAACTAGAGGTGATTCATACCTACTTACCATCTCAATTGAATGCAATCATCGGCAAAGCCATCTTTTAGTGTCATTGTGTCATCCCCAAAAATCTACCTGGGTCTTAAAATGCAGGTATGCATACTTGTTCCGTTATAACTCTTATCTTTTAAAATTTTGTAGTAAAAGCATTTCTATAGCTATAGTGAGTTTATTGCCCTACCTCTTTATGTGGCTTAATGATTTGGATTGTAAACACAGATAAGAAAGGGTGTGATAGACCAGAGAAATTAGCAAATAAATGGCCTCTTTCGTGACATCCGTTGATACAGGTATCTAAGAACTGCTTATGGCATTAGGGTAAATTTAGTTACAACAGTATCCAATATAAAAATTATGCAAAAAATCAAACGTACTTTTTAACTTATAAACAATATATAAACAATTAAAGATCGCTATTTGATTGTAAATATTAAAGGTGGAGACCGGTATACTGTATGGAAAGGTGATACAATTTTACTGAAGAGCATAGAAAATTCTTTAAAATGAGTGTTTGGAAAGTTCTTTTTGTTAATTTGTTGCTTAGTTATTGGGAAAATAGCTTCAAAAGTCGATTTTTTGAAAATAATTAATAACTTTTCTAAAAATACACTAAAAGCTTTATTTTCGCGTAAGTAAAGGAACAATATTAGAAGTATTCAGCCGTTAAAATTTCAAGAAGTTTTACCTAATAGTTATTGCAAAATTGAAATTGTTTATCCCAAAAAGCTTCTATCTACAGCGTTATTATGCATAAACTATTAGGTCAACATAAATTCTAAAGACATCAAACCAAAGAGAAAGGTTCAATTTATCAAATTAGATCAAGTCTTGAATAAAAAGTTTATAATAAATATTATAAATAATTATAAAATAATTTTGAAAAAGTAGTGTTATTTTAAGCTTATTCGCGAACTCAAGCGAGGGTGCTGCCGCTTATTTTGAACTAGAGGAATTGGGATGAAGATTTAAACAAAACATCCGTTAACCTATATATCAATGTCGATTGAATGCTTGTCTGGTGTGTTCATTTAATGAATGATTTATTTATATTAATTAATTACATCAATAAAAATATTAATTATATCAAAATGCATTATCCCAATTACATCGGCCATTTTCATGCAACTGCACTGCCACCTATAGTCGATTGAGTTCGCGAATAAACAATTAAAATAACAACCGCATTAACATGTGGGAATTAACTAATTTTGATGGGAAATAAGCCACAATTTTACTAAAAAAAATGGTTTTATTTTGACAACGACACCCGATTTGAGCGTCGAAACGTTAATAAAATCAGTTTTTTTAGTAAAATTGTGGCTTATTTCCCATCAAAACTAGTTAATTCCAAAAATGCCACAAGAAAATAGCTTCAGAACAACAACACGTAGGAAGTTAATTTTTTTTATTCGACATGTTGGTATTCTTATAGAAACTGAAACAAAAATTTAATGCCCTACAACCCTTAAAACCCGAGTTAGCCACTTTTTTCAAAAATTCACCGGGGCTTTGTTTATAAATATTAGAAAATTTGAAAAGCAACATTTAAACGAATGAAAGAGCATGTTTATACAAAAAAAAATTAAAACGATTCTTTTAAAAACGAGCCGTCCATGATGCGCCAAAAGTGAAGAGTTTAAAAGTAAAGCGATTCTTACCCTCTTGATTTTATTATCAAAAACTTAATTCACAACTACACATTTATAAAAGGCGCAATACCTCCGGTAAGATTTAGGTACAAAATTAACAAAACCCAAAAAAAAATATATAATACAATATTCCAGTTACCCGTCGTTTGTCACCATTAATCCCTTTATCCTAAAGATAAATAACAGTTTGTCGACGAAAATTCCATTCGATCAAATGTTCGTCGATGAATTGTCCATTCGATGAATTGTGCATTCGACCAACTGTTTGTCGACCAACTGTTGTCGACCAATTTTCCGTCGACGAAGTGTTCTCGACCAGCTTTCCGACACCGGATTTGGGTGTCATTGTATTCTGTTGGTTAATTCCTACCATTTTAGCCACCGTACGTCATGATTGGAAAAATAGCAGCGAATATACGTAACTAAGGCCCTTTCAATATTTTACTGTAATTGATTTTTCTGTGTCATTGTATTCTGTTGACTGATTCCTATCATTTGAGCCGCCGTACGACACGTTTGGACCAATGGGAGTGAAGATACGTAACTAATACCTAACAAGAGGTTTACTCAAACTTCTTTTTTGTACTTATACCACTCGGTAAAAGTACAAAAAAAAGTTTGGGTAAACTTTTGCACAACTGTGTAAATACTAACGAAAAATCTAAAATATTAAAAAAAATTAGTGGAATCCGTTAATCTGTTCTCGAAAAAATTAGCTATGAAAATGAGCATAATTTTCTATATCCCTAACTTTTGACGAGCAGTTTAGCTTAAATGGGGAAAAGCGGTAAGCTTAGACCAAACACCAGTAGGAGGCATTCAATTAATTGAGGAAAAAAATTAAATGGATAACAATATTTATTTCAGTTACACAAAAGGCATTGTCCCGCTAGAATGTTTGAAATCACAATTAATAGTCCTACAAAAAAGACAGGCGTTTAAAAGTGATAAGACCATTGAACAATAAGCCTGTGAGCTACCTTTTAAACACATTCTTAAAAATAATCCATAACACAATTAAAAAAAGGTTTGTTAAGAAATTCTTTTATAGACTTCAGAAATTCAACAACTTCTCCTGATTATGTTTAAAAAACGTACGGAATGCACTAAATGAAAAAAAAAAAAAAGAAAAAGATTTATCATACCGTTATACTATAATATAGGGTCTAGGACATTTCGGCGTCGCCGTTTCGGCGTGGCCATTTCGGCGTGGCCGTTTGGGCGTAGAGCCGTTTCGGCGTAGGCCGTTTCGGCGTCGGCCATTTCGGCGTCAGAGATTTTATTTTAGTTGACTAAATACCTACATTGGAGTCTATTAGTAAGACATTATTTTGAAAAAAATCTTTTAATATAGTTATTTAAATAGATACATTGGAGTCCATTGATCACAAAATTTTAATATTAATGGTAGATTTGTATATGTCAATTTTATACTTATGTGTGTGTGCTTGTTATTTAGCTCATAGTTAATGTAATATCTGTAATTGGCTTCTAGCTGTAGATATTATATATAAATAAATGAATAAACAAGATTTTGGAAAAATGAATATTTTATTTTAGTTATTATTTACATGTTATAATTAGATATGTGCTAGTCCAATTAAAAATCCTGAAACATTTATATTTACATACAAAACATTTATATTTAACCTACAAAACTTATTCACGAAATATTAATTAAAATAAAGTATTTACATGTTATAATTAGATATGTGCTAGTCCAATTAAAAATTCTGAAACATTTATACTTACATACAAGACATTTGTATTTAACCTACAAAACTTATTCACGAAATATTAATTAAAATAAAGTACCTACTTACATATTATAATTATGTGCTAGTCCTCTTAAAAATTCTAAAACATCCCCGTTTGCATCAAAATTTCCCACAAGCCGTGAAATGCGATCATCTGCGTCTCTGTATTTTCTTAATTTCAATGGTGGGAGATTACCTGCCACAAGTTGCTCGAAATAGACATCTCGACCTTTCTGCACCTGACGCAGGCCATCTATAAATTTCCATATGGTTGGATGATCTGCTCCCAATTCCATCTTGAGTCTTCTATGGGCGGCCTCAGCGTGATTATTTGTCCGGTCTTCTCCATCCAGAGTTCTCTGGTAGAGGTTCCACATCCTTTGGGGAAATAAACTTGGTCTTCTGCCATTTCCTCTTCTGTTCATACGTCCAATATAGTAGTCTTCAAACCAGTCTACAAGTGGTTGGTGTTCAGCAGGTAGAGCTTCCGCTAGAACGGCAAAGGCATCATCTAAATGTTCGATAGGAACAAATGCTAATGCTGTCAACATTCTGCAATTTAAAGCGAATTGTGGATCAGCATTATACTCTCTCGTATATCCCATAGCAGCCACTTGTTTCTTCATATTTTGTGCCAAATGGAAAAAACATCCATTGATGTCGACGCCTGGAAAACAATCTTCCATTGCCTTAAATGCCGCCTGTTCGAAATCGCAATGGATTGCTCTGGGTTGCAAATTTGGTACAATTTGTCTGATCAATTCAAACATACGGGTATATGTGGATCTTGTTTTATTCGGCAGCATGGCATAAAATATTGGATGGACTCCATTATATTTTGTGGCCATAACTGTGTATACTTGTAAAAATAGAGATGGTGCTATAGCAAATGTACCGTCACCATACCACACATCTGAGGTCTGTAGATGTTGCAGCCACGATTCTCTCCCGAAAATCAAAATTCTTTGCAATCCTTCTCCATCATCTGCTAATAAAAAATTTTCTTCTACACCATCTTGTAACGTGTAAACACGATAAGACTCGGGAATTACTAACTCTTCAACAGTTGTCGGATTTGATGGGGCTGCATGAACTTCGTTACGTTTTCGTCTGATGAATTTTCTCATCGCGCCAGTGTTTGGGAGCCGACCATGACAAGCTTGACTTGTATTTCTCAGGCACTCATTGATTACCACTATTGTCCCTTCGTTTGTTTCTGTAGCACGCTTTTTCATTTTTGTAACAACTTGTGCTACTTCCACGTCCATCGCCGAGGAGTCGTGAGTGTGAACATTTACTTTCTTGATGACTTCACCATCTCTTGTATGTATTCTTGCTTTGCACGTTTGTTTCCTCTCACACCTCCAAAATTTTAGGGATTCATCGCTTTTACTAACAGCGTCAAAAACATACATGAAACCATCAGTGGTAAATTTCTCTCTTCCTCTGGTCGATAAAATTTTTCGTTCCATAGCTTAAAAATTCTTCGTCTGTATATCGTATAAATACTACTATGAAATATTATAAGACACTACATAAACTCTTAAACTGATCTCTGTTTATATAGCTGTACCCTCAATAATCCAACCAATCAAATCAATAATAGGTAGGTACCTACTTAAAATTTCCCTTAAGATTAAAAATCAACAAATTACTTGCATCTCTCGTTAATGACATTATAATGTAATTTTTGAAATCAACAACTAATTTAGTTTTCGAATATTTAAAATCAACAAATAACTTGCATCTCTCGTTAATGACATTATAATGTAATTTTTGAAATCAACAACTAATTGATACATGATAATGTCATTTGGAATTAACAGGTAATTTAGTTTTCGAGGAAATGTTAATAACATTATTATGTGATTTATAGAATTTTGTATTTAAATTTTCGAAGAAACTGCAATAAATATAGGGATAACTATTATTATACTAACTAATGGTAAATATTTTAAAAGCAGATTCCTTTCAAGAAAATATTGTATAATTTAATTTTTTTTAAAAATATACATTCTGCAAATATTTTTGCTTAAAAAAGATATTTTAACAATATTAAAATTCTCCGTCTATATACCATATAATGTATGTCTAATTAAAGTTGAAAAATGTCAGTTATCATCTAATTAGCTCTGGGACAATTAAGAGAACAGCAATTATTATTAATATGCATTAATAAAAAATCCAATATAGGTATTTGCAGAATAAAATATAACAAAATGTTTATAAAAGAAATATATTTAGTTTATTTTTCTACTTGACCATTAATGTTAAAATTGTGTGACCAATGAACTCCAATGTATTTAAATAACTATATTAAAAGATTTTTTTCCAAAAAATTGCCTGACCAATAAACCTCAATGTAGGTATTTAGTCAACTAAAATAAAATTTCTGACGCCGAAATGGCCGACGCCGAAACGGCCTACGCCGAAACGGCCTACGCCGAAACGGCTCTACGCCCAAACGGCCACGCCGAAATGGCCACGCCGAAACGGCGACGCCGAAACGTCCCATTCCGTATAATATATCCTTACGTTGAATATTTGATGCTTCCCTGTGGAGTATAAAACGGACAGTTGTATTTTTCCCGTGATCTGCCTTGTTTAGTCTTCTTTGTCGTTTTATTCGTTAAATCCTATCCTCTTAAGTCACAGCGTCAGAAAGCAGTGGGTATATGCAGTGAACGGGAGGCCTATGTCGAACAGTGAACGTTGGGGCCCTTTCGCGTTTATCATATGTAGAGAAGTCGCTTGTCAAAAACTGGACGTATGTAATCGTATTCTATTTGTTAAATACTCTCACATAATATGTCATACCATGTGCGTTAATCCATTTTATTTCTACAATTTTAAAGTGTTATTACATGCCGTCATTTTCATTTGTCTACACCATCGTATTCTGCCAGTTAAATCCCATCGTTTCAGGCGCTGTACGTCACGATTGAACCAATAGGACCGAAGATACATAACTAAGGCCCTTTTGACCTGCTGCTTGTTTGATTTTTCTGTGTCATTGTCTTCTATGATGCCTAAGGCATATTTATGACATGTCTTATTTTTAAAGAAAACAAGTAATTGGACTTCGTAAGTCCTAGGTTTTCACCCAAAGTAATCGAAAGTAGAATTGGAAGTCGATATTTGAATTCTTCGTGTAACTTTGCGTGGATTGATATACAAATTTACTAATTTTGAGTCATTTTTACTAAACTGTTTACACAGAAATAACTCTAAAGATTCAAACCTTTCAATACGCTTCGATTTATGTGTTCGTATACTATTTCTGAGTCTATTGGGACCGTGCAAGTTCGGCAAAACGACACCTGGTTTCTACGCTCTGCAACTTTATTCGCACTTTTAATTATATTGGCCAATTATATTAGTCCTGGTTACTGGATAATTGTCAAGGCCATAATCCAAAAAAATAATAAGAAGAAAAAATAAGATTCAGGTTATGTTATTAAAACGTAAACAATTGTATGTAGTAAATAAAATTAGTTATTAAAATGCAGTACTGCAAGCAAAATACAATTAATTTAATTTGCCTTCATATAATAATTGCATATAATATCAATATTGCAGAGCAACATATAATTTTTCTTCTTCAATGACAGTAGGTATGAAATGTACGTCAATTTGACAATTTCAATGGACAATATGAATTATTTAAGAAAGTTGCAATATTTCTCCGCTATTCGCGCACGATCGTTTCTCGTATCCGTTCCAAGTACTTGCACACCGCGAATAATGGCATTTCCGGTTATAACTTTTTAAGCGGAAATTACGTAAAAACCAAAATTTTACATTTGTTCTCATCTTGCTAAGCCACGTTGAATAATATATCACTTATTCTCTTTCGGCAACTTTAAAATAGTAAATACTTACGGTTGCAACTCTAAAACCGGAACTCCGACGTCAAATTTCTCATCTTTAATAATACCATCCTTAAGTTAAAAGCTTTCATTCGACACCCGATTTGTCATTCTATCTGTATTAATAACGGAGGAGTTGTATTCGCGGATGGACAGACATACGGACAGACAGCCTAGGTAAAATTTTTCATCTTTAATACCATGCTTGAACTATAAGCTATCATTTGGCACCTCATTTGCCATTATACCTGGTATAATGACGGAGGATTTATACTCGCGGTCGGAGGGATCGACGGACAGACAGCCTAGGTCAAATTTTTCACCTTTAGTATCATCCTTGGATTATAAGCTTTCATTTGACACCTCATTTGTCATTCTACCTGGTATATTGACGGAGGAGCTATATTCGCGGTCGGACGGACCGACGGTCAGACAGCGTAAGTCAAATTTCTCACCTTTAGTACCATCCTTGGATTATAAGCTTTCATTTGACACCTCTTTTGTAATTCTACCTGGTATAGTAGAGGAGTTATATTCGCGGTCGGACGGACCGACGGACAGACAGCCCAAGTCAAATTTCTCACCTTTAATACCATCCTTGGATTATAAGCTTTCATTTGACATCTCATTTGTCATTCTACCTGGTATAATGACGGAGGAGCTATATTCGCGGTCGGACGGACAAACGGACAGACAGCCTAAGTCAAATTTCTCACTTTTAGTACCATCCTTGGATTATAAGCTTTCTTTTGACACCTCATTTTTCATTCTACCTGGTATAATGACGGAGGAGTTATATTCGCGGTCGGACGGACCGACGTCTCACCTTTAGTACCATACTTCGATTATAAGCTTTCATTTGACATCTCATTTGTCATTCTACCTGGTATAATGACGGAGGAGCTATATTCGGGGTCGGACTGACCGACGCGATGGACAGACAGCCTAAGTCAAATTTCTCACCTTTAGTACCATCTTTGGATTATAAGCTTTCATTTGACACCTCATTTGTCATTCTACCTGGTATATTGACGGAGGAGCTATATTCGCGGTCGGACGGACCGACGGTCAGACAGCGTAAGTCAAATTTCTCACCTTTAGTACCATCCTTGGATTATAAGCTTTCATTTGACACCTCTTTTGTCATTCTACCTGGTATAGTAGAGGAGTTATATTCGCGGTCGGACGGACCGACGGACAGACAGCCCAAGTTAAATTTCTCACCTTTAATACCATCCTTGGATTATAAGCTTTCATTTGACATCTCATTTGTCATTCTACCTGGTATAATGACGGAGGAGCTATATTCGCGGTCGGACGGACAGACGGACAGACAGCCTAAGTCAAATTTCTCACTTTTAGTACCATCCTTGGATTATAAGCTTTCTTTTGACACCTCATTTTTCATTCTACCTGGTATAATGACGGAGGAGTTATATTCGCGGTCGGACGGACCGACGTCTCACCTTTAGTACCATACTTCGATTATAAGCTTTCATTTGACATCTCATTTGTCATTCTACCTGGTATAATGACGGAGGAGCTATATTCGGGGTCGGACTGACCGACGCGACGGACAGACAGCCTAAGTCAAATTTCTCACCTTTAGTACCATCTTTGGTTATAAGCTTTCATTTGACACCTCATTTGTCATTCTACCTGGTATAATGACGGAGGAGTTATATTCGCGGTCGGACGGACCGACAGCCTAAGTCAAATGTCTCACCTTTAGTACCATCCTTGGATTATAAGCTTCTATTTGACACCTCATTTGTCATTCTACCTGGTATAATGACGGAGGAGCTATATTCGCGGTCGGTCGGACCGACGGACAGACAGCCTAAGTCAAATTTCTCACCTTTAGTACCATCCTTGGATTATAAGCTTTCATTTGACACCTCATTTGTCATTCTACCTGGTATAATGACGGAGGAGTTATATTTGCGGTCGGACAGACCGAAGGACAGAAAGTTTAAGTCAAATATCTCACCTTTAGTACCATCCTTGGATTATACGCTTTCATTTGACACCTCATTTGTCATTCTACCTGGTATAATGACGTAAGAGTTATATTCGCGGTCGGACAGACCGACGGACAGATAGTTTAGGTCAAATTTCTCACCTTTAGTACCATCCTTGGATTATAAGCTTTCACATTTTTTCAAAATTGGGTGCAAACAACTTGATGCCAGAATGATTTGTTGATGAAAATAATATATACATTCTCAAATTGCCTATTTTTCGTTGTGGATAATATTGTATTCAACAGTGATGCCAAATTTCTGATGCCAAAATGATTGATAATGAAAGTGGGATATACGTTTTCATGTATATAGCGGCAGCGACAAAACGGTAAAACACTGAACTAAATGTATATAATATTTTCACTGTGCCATCATTTTGAACTCAAACATTTTATGGAATAAACTTATATAAGTCAGTAAGGAATAAACAAAGAAAGCTGATATATTAAAGTAACATCAAGGAATCAAATCTCTAACTACAGAGTTGATTAGACTTCTGCTAACAAGTACAGGAAAAAAGTTATTAAGGTAGTGTAAAGTGGCATCGATATACAGATGCCACTTTGCAAGACGATGCCAAATTGATGGTAAATGCATAATGTATCGATGCCAAATTGATAGTAGGATTTATATATATATATATATATATATATATATATATATATATATATATATATATATATATATATATATATATATATATATATATATATATATATATATATATATATATATATATATATATATTATATATAAAGGGTTGTCTACAGCTAATGTCGTTTCCCTTCCGTCAGCCAGGACTTCCATTTTTTTCGATCTTCCCAGTCTCCGTCTTCCAATCCTTTCTTAGACATGGCTTCGTCGACTTCATTTTTCCAAGATCTTCTAGGTCGTCCTCTTCTTCTCGTTCCTCTTGGGCTCCATTCCGCAACCTTGTTTATCCAAGTGTTTTCTACTCTGCGTACGTGGCCGTACCATTTCAGTCTTCTCTCGTCTATATATTGCAGGGCATCTTTTTCCACTTGCATTCTTCTCCTTATCTCCTCATTTGTTATTCTGTCTCTTCTGGTGAGACCACAGCATCTTCTCCAGTATTCCATTTCGGTTGCCAGAATGCTTTTTTGGGTTTTTTTGTTTATGACCCAAATTTCTGCGGCATATGTCATGATGCTTCTTACTATTGTTTGGTATATCATTCTTTTTGTTTTTTCCTTGATGTTCTTATTCCAGATTACATTATGGAGTTGTCTGATGCAAGATCTTGTTTGTCCCAATCTACTTTTTATTTCTGCTTCTGTTGTTCCATTTTTCGACATTATAAAGCCCAAATATTTAAAATTCTTCGTTCCTTTTATTTCAACTTGTTCTTCTACTTCTAAGTTTTTTACGTCTTCTTCCGATATTACTAAGTATTCCGTTTTCTTCATATTTATTTCCAGGCCCACCTTTTTGTATTCCTCTTTTAGTTTTCTTACCATGTAACTGATATCCTCTTCATCTTGAGCCATCACCACCTGATCGTCTGCGAAACACAATGTGTAGAGATAATCGTCCCTTATCGGTATTCCCATACCCCTACACTTTATTCTGTATTGCACATTAATAGAGTACTATTTCTAAATAAATCTTCCTTCTGTATGAATTAGACCCCCCTATAATATTTGTCGTTATCTTTGCTAAAGCGGCGGTTTTATCCAAATCTCTCTTGACAACCCTTTCTATATATTTTGTGAAATTAAATCGGCCATCGAGTTGAACCCTCAGATACCTTGAATCTTTTTTCGATATAATTTCAACCTCATCTTGGTTGAACTTTATAAAGTATCTCTTTCTTTTTCTTTTTAAAATGGCCACTTCTGTCTTCTCCGGCATTAACACCAATTTCTTTTTTAACCCGTATGGATATTTTGTTTAGAGCCTTGTTTCCTTTTTCTAAAATCCTTTAAATTCTAAATTGTATTAACTTTCATTATGATGGCTAACGTGAAATTCACACTGGGATTGCAATACGGTTAAGATAGGAATGCGCATTCAGTGTTGCCACAGTTCCTGTGCGACGCTCTTAAAAGAGCAGTCAACAACTGGTGAAGATTAACAACCCTGTGCGTTTATTCCCCATTAGAAATGTATTGCCCTATCTTAGCCGTACTGCTTTCTCGGTGTGAATTTCTCAATAGACATCTACAAAAGCGACTGTTTTCACTCCTTTCCTCAAATTTAAGTCTAACACCATGTTTAGATGATGTTCCATAATATCGGTCCCAACACCGATCCCTGAGGAACTCTCGACTTTGTGTCCATTTACTGGCTACTTTAATTTTTCTTTTTGATGGATAGTGACACATAATGCTTGTTATACATGGTGTCCCGAAAAGATTGGTCATAAATTATACCACAGATTCTGGGGTCAAAAATAGATCGATCAAACCTAACTTACCTCGGTACAAATGTGCACATAAAAAGAGTTACAGCCCTTTGAAGTTACAAAATGAAAATCGATTTTTTTCAATATATAGAAAACTATTAGAGATTTTTTATTGAAAATGGACATGTATCATTCTTATGGCAGGAACATCTTAAAACAAAATTATAGTGAAGTTTGTCTACCTCATAAAAATTTTATGGGGGTTTTGTTCCTTTAAACCCCCCCCCCCCCAAACTGTTGTGTACGTTCCAATTATACCATTATTGTGGTATTGTCCTTTTCATGAGCATTTTTCAGTGCGTAATAAATGATAGGAAAAAGGGTAAGTCCGTGATAATACACATTTATGACATTTATTCTAACATGACATTTTAGTTAAATCTGACAGTTGTCACATTTTATTTTCAATTTGGAATAAAAACAAATCAAATGTGTTTCTTGCATTTATAAAATGGTATTTTCTTTGATTTGTATAGTCTTATAAATTATACAGATTATATTTGTAATATTATTATCCAATTAAAAAAAATTATCTTTTTATTATGGCGCCATCTATCGACAACTAGAATAACTAGAATAAATGTTGTAAATGTCTGTAATCACGGACGTGCCTTTTTTTCTGTCACATACAATTTAATGCGTTAGAAAGAAATCGAAAAACTGTGACGCACTGAAAGATGATCAAAAGAATACCATTAGTTAAACACAGTGTTTTTAAAACATGTTTGCCTCTTAGTATTTTTTGACAAGTCACCTTTTATCGAGATATGGCTTCTTTTTCAAAATATACATAAGAATGTAAATTATAAATAAATTTTCAGATTATTAACAGGTCTCTGCAATCGTACTTAACCATATAAAAATATGTGGTGGATTCGACAAATATTCAAAATATGTCGATAAACACTGGCTTATCGAAAAAGTACTAAGAGGCAAAAAAGTTTTAAAAATATTGTGTTTAACTAATGGTGCTACAATAATAATTCAATTGGAACGTACACAAAAGTTTGGGGGGGTTTAAAGGAACAAAACCCCCATAAAATTTTTATGGAGTGAACAAATTTCACTTTAATTTTTTTTAAGATGATGTTTCCATAAGAAAGCCACATGTCCATTTTCAATAAAAAATCTCTAATAGTTTTCGATATATGAAAAAAAAATCGATTTTCATTTTGTAACTTCAAAGGGCTGTAAATCTTTTTATGAGCACATTTGTACTAAGGTAAGTTAGGTTCAATCGATCTATTTTTGACCCCAGAATCAGTGGTATAATTTATGACCAATCTTTTCGGGATACCCTGTATAATGTAGGATGTAGGTATATTCATGTATTTCACTCTATCGATTATCATGGCCCAATTTGCTGGATTAAAAGCATTTTTTATATCTAGCATTACTATAACTAACCATTGTTTTTTGCTATATTTGACTTGTTGCAAACTGTTGTTTCGACATTTGTTTACCTTCATCCACCAACGCCTTTTGTAACTTGTTTTTTTTATAAATATTTTGCATATTTTTCCAGGGTGTCCAGAAAACAAATTGGTTTAAACGACTTTATCTCCTCCATTAACCATCCCGGTTTTAGTAATAGTACCATGGTTGCCCAGTAAAATTTCCAGGTTACCCTGGAAAATTTGAGATCATCTGAATAATTTTTTTGCTTAGCAAATTATAACACTTCTGGTATATTTTTGATTAGTTTTTATTAACTCCGGTGGTATCCTATCTGGATCTGGTCACATTGGCACAATGGTGCCACAACCTTTTCGTGAGTCTTTGCTGCGTTTACTATTGCCTTCCATGTTTGACGGTTCTGTTCCACTATTTCCCATTATCTCAATCTTGCACTGCATCTTTCCACCTTTTTCTAGGCCGACCTACAACAGACCTTCTTCTTTATGGTCTTTCTCAAAACATATTCAAAGAGTAAATTGATTTATATGAAAATAAAATGCATTACATGTCTATACATTCATCACCCTTTATTCCTTGCAATTTTTAGAAGGATGGGAATAGGTACAAGAGAGAATCTGTTTCCGAATTAAGAAATCCAAAGATTATATTATTTTTAAACATTTATTTGTTTGAAAATGGAGTCTTTTGGGTTTCGACATTCATTTTGATTTATATGAATTCATTTTGTTGGGATTCTACTAAATTTACGAAATACGATTAGGCAATAGGGATGCTTGTCAGTTATCTTTGGATCTCATTTATTGGAGTAACTGTTTTTAAGAGGACCCGTTTGCAATTAGTACCTTATGTAACTGACCTTCGATATATTATTTTCTAGACTTTAATCCGATTGAAAATAACTGAAAAATGTTACCTACAAGACTAAATGTTAAAAATTGTACAAAATACTGAACATATAAAAAAATTTTAATTCAATTACGTATACATAATATATAAATAATTTTTTTGTTTTGTTCTTTTGGCCTTGATTTTGAACCTTTAGCAAGGTAATTATATATATTAGTATTCATTAATAGTATTAATTAGTGAATTAATAGTGAATAGAGAATTGTACAGAGAGGACACTTTTTTGCTAGATCTCCTCAATATTTTCCATGTACTTCTGTTTTGTGCAGTTTGCATCCAATTTTTGTCGATCTGTTTTATGTCATCAGACTATCTTGTTGCCGGACGACCTCTACTCCGATATACTTCTTGTCTCGGTCTTTAGTATATTATTCGCTGTGCTCACCTGTTATCCGACATTCTAGATATGTGCCACGCCCAGTCCCACTTCAGGGTCATAATTCATTCTATGGCATCTGTCACTCCTGTTCTCCGTCTTATTTCCTTGTTCGTAATCCGTTCCCTATGAGAAATGCCTAACATTGAGCGTTCCATGGTTCTTTGGATAAATCAAATTTTATTTCTTATTTTGTTGGTTACTGCACCATATGTAAGTACTGGCAACACACACTGATCAAATACTTTTCTTTTGAGACATATAAGCGGTTCTGATTTAAGGACATAGCTCAGCTTGCCGAATGCCACCCAAGTGGCGTTCGTGGCATCTCATGCCCTAAGTACTCATAAGAGGTGGCTTCTTCAATATCTATGACATTTACTGAAATCTGTTCGCTTAACACAATATTTGTCATGATTTGTGTTTTTGTGTGGTTGATTTTTAATCCAACTTGCATGGAGGCTAGGTACAGTTTTCTAGCTGCGATACTGCATCATCGATGCTGTCATCAAAAAGAACAATATCGTCAGCGAACCTGAAATGACTGAGCATTGCTCTGCTGACATTACTTTTTGACCCCTTTTTTACTTAGATTTGCGTTCTTTAACATATTATGCTCTAATAATGTTGTTGCATCGGATGGGAGAAGTCACGGAAGTCGTCAGAACAGTTAAAAATCGAAAACTTGAATATTTTGGCCATGTTATGCGACACCCAGAGAGATATAATATACTCTATTTAATAATACAAGCCGAGGTAGACAAAAGAAGAGGGCCAGGTCGAAGAAGAACGTCACGACTTAAAAACCTGAGAGAATGGTTTAACAGATCCTCTGCATCCCTTTTCCGAGCTGCCGTCAACAAAATTACTATAGCCAATTTGATAGCCAACGCTCGAAAATCAAGCACGGCACATGAAGAAGAAGAACAATGTTGTAAATAATTTTGGCGAAATAATGTTTCCCTGTCACACTCCCCGTTTTATTTTAAATGCGTTGGTCTTTTTCAGAGCCGTGCGGTACATCTTTTCAATATGATGCAAGTCTTCGAAATGCCGCCCCTTAAATATGATTGAAACTTAACTTTTATTTTTATTAAATGAACCTACACAAAATAAAGGTCAACTTTTATTTTAAAGACAAAACCTACTTTAAATTAAATGAAATATGTATTAACGTTAAATAACATTTACAAAAATTACAATTTTGCCCTTCTTTACTGACTTTAATTTTAGCAAACTCGTCAATCACATTTGCTAAAGTAGCAGCTAGTGAGGACTCTATTCAAATGAGTGCTATATTTTTTAGTTTTTTTGTCTTATGGACTTTAGTAAATAGTTTTTAATAATTTTTAAGTTGAAAAACTCCTTTACCCACTAGCTACCGAGACAGGGAGTGTTAATAAAATTCTTAGTGGTACAACTATATTTGGGTATAAAGAAATTGGGTTATTTTGGCACAAACAGTTCAAAATCTCCAAACCTTAGAAAAAGTTTTCATGAAGTACGGTATCATTAGAAATACATCACGCAATTTTTCTAGAATATCATTTGACTCTATATGATTCTTATTTTTTTCTATTGAAAGTATCGAATGAAGATTCATACAATATTTTTCTAGTGTTTTAACATCTATTTTTCTCCATTAAAAATATCATATAAAAATTTAAAATTTTTATTATGAGTTTCTAGAAGCGAAAATCGGTCATTCAAAGAATTAATGGCAATGTCTAAAATATAGATGAACCATTATTTATTTTAAATTTATCTTCCTCCGCTAAGAACTCATCCGCAGATTTTTCGTAATCAAATTTGCGATTTTTTCTCCTGGCTCTAATTTCATTTTTAGCTGGAAATTCGGAACTTATATCAAGACTTTCTGCAATTCCATTAACAATAATTGTCATTTGGTCTTAGCCAGATTGTCTGTAACTTTTTATTTTTTCTGTTGTTTCTGACAACATTTTTACACAATCTGACAAATTTCTAGTTACATGTTACAACATCTTCGAGACTGAATTTATATGAAAAAGCCAAATGCCAAATAACAACACCGAATATAAATTTATAATTTTTAATAAGTAGTTGTTGCTAATGCTCTTGCTTTGACTTTAGTTTCTGGATCTTTGTTGCTATCTTCTATTGTTTCGAATAAGGCATCATATATTTTACAAAACTTAAATCTTAAAGATTTCAATGCATCTATTCGACTTGACCATCTAGTAACACTCAACGGTTTTAGAGTTAGTTTGAAACATGTATTTTCAGAACTTTCCAACGCTTTGTATAACCAGAAAAAAGTGCACCTACAGTTCTTGTATAATACAAAAAAGGTAGTTGTTTCTATAGAAGAAGACGCTGCGTCAATTATGACTAATTATAAAGAGTGGCAAGCGCAGGGAATCTAAAGCGCCTCGGATATTTTTCAAGCAGATATTCTATTTTGCACACCTTTTCTTATTCCTTTCATATCGGTCCCGTTATCATAGCCTTGTCCTCTAAGCCATTCTAACTCAAGACCTAACTTTTCCCCATTTGTCAAAATAAGTTCCGTTAAACCTTCACTGGTAGAATCACTAGCTTCAAAAAAACCAAAAAAAAATCCTTTGGTATTATAGGTATTTGTTCTGACAAGAATTAAAAGCGACAACTCTTATTGTCAATGCGAGCTGTTCAATATGACTTACGTCTGGGGTACAATCGGCAATTATCGAAAAATATTTGGCGATTTTTGTTATTTCGACCATTTTGTTTAAGATAATATTACCCATTAAACTTATCAATTCATCTTGCCTACTGTTGCTTAAATAAGTCACAAATCATGTATCAGACTCTGTTTGAACTATCCTGATATACATATGTTCTTCCATTACTGGATTAAACTCAGAGAGCAATTGCACTAACTTAAAAAAGTTTTCATGATTAGGTATGAGTTGTTTCACGAAAAGCTAAACATTGTGAGGCCAAAGGTCTAATTCTTTTCAAAACTTCTCTCCAATAATGTTGAATTATATATTACTATATTAGATTTTTTATTATTACTATATTAGTATTTTGTATTATTACTATATTAGATTACACGGAAGTACTGCGAGAAATGGGTAAAGAATGCGAAATAATAAACACAATAAAAATAAGAAAGTTATAATATCTGGGACACGTAATGAGAGGACCGCGATATGAAATGCTAAGACTGATAATACAGGGAAACATAAGAGGCGGAAGGAGTATTGGAAGAAGGAGAATGTCACGGTTAAAGAATTTAAGGGACTGGTTTAGATGCAGTTCTATAGAACTCTTTAGAGCAGAGGTGGATAGATTAAAGATAGTGATGATGATATCCAACCTCCGATTAGGAGACGGCACTTGAAGAAGAAGAAGATATTAGATTTTACTGATTATGCCGCCCCCCTTGTGATGCCGCCTGATGCGGCTGCCTCACCGCATCATAGAACGGCACGGCCCTGGTCTTTTTATCTGCCTGCTGTCTATTTATTTTATCAAACAATACTTATACATAAAAGAAAACCATATTGTTCGCAAACGTGAAACCATAAGTTAATTATATATTCATAATTTTCTACAAAATCCACTTGAAATTTTGCAAACCATCGCATGCGTCTAATAAAAGATATTTAAACTTTCCCTATTGTAATTGACTTAGATTTTTTCGAATAGAACACGCTAATCGACTCAATTTCTTTGTAATTGCTTTTTGCACTTTTCATCGCTAGCACACAAACACAGATGCATGGCTCGACCGTATGACTGATGTCCTTTTCAGGAAATTTTAAATTATTTTCACTATCGTGGGCTCGTTTCTAATTTCTCCGTTGGGAAAAGATTTAAATTGACGGCATTTTAAAATTATACATGATTTAGGTCTGGATCCCGCGTACCAAAAAAAATTATTAATAGCAAGCTGAAAACTTGTTAATAGCTTAACGGTGTCTAGTCGGACAAACTTTGATGTAAGGGAACACTGGAACAGGGGAAGTTTTTAATTGTGGAACAGGTTACAGCTTCAGACTACGAAAACGTCCCATGTATTTTGTCGGACAGAACTTAAAATTGATTTGTTACCCTTTCATTAAACTCTCATGCAAAAACCGACTGCTATTTACCACCAACATAATTCCTGTTATTTGACATGTTCTACGTGTCGGACTTATTAAAATGTCCAACATATTTGTAGGACCAACATTTTTTCATATATTATATTAAATTTGCTATTTTTTTATTTAATGGCATAGACATTAGTCATTCAGCCAGTTGCAATAAAGAATATACAATCCTATCCCTAATACAAAATTAAACAGAAACAATATAGTGATACAATAAATAATACAATACAATAATAATACAATAAAGACAATAATGGATCTCTTATAAAGTGATATAACATTTATGATAAAAAATGATGCAAATCTAAACTTAAATCATAAAAAATATCATGCCCGAGTACAAATCTTATAAGACCATGCGTGTATCTGACAAGAAATTTATAATGATATTGTATATTTGTTGTGAGCCTGTAGCCAGCAGAGACTGGATATTGAATGGTGCATGCATATCAAGTTTAATTAAATTTTTATAGAAAGAGTTTGAATGCTGTTGAAACTTAGTACATTCAAAAAAGATATGATCAAGATCACCCTGCTTTCCGCAATGTTTGCAATTATCGTCTTCAATCACATTTATTTTATATAAATGACTTGGATAGCAAGCATACCCAAAACGTAGTCGATTTATAGTCGTTATATATTTACGTGGAGCTTTAAAACTCTTAAACCAAGTACTTTGTGGAATCACTGGTTGTAAAGTGGTGTATCTTGTGGGGTTTGTTAAGCAGTAAATATTCCATTGATCTTTCCATATCGATAGTTGGTTTCTTTTAAAAATAGTAATAATAAAATTGATATTGAGTAAATTAAAAAATAACCTGCTAGTTTTCACAATTAGTCCAGGAGCTTTTCACCTCGCAATTTTTACAGAATGGATCAATTTGCTTAAAAATTTGAGAATAAGTAGTGGATAGCCCATGGATCAAAGTCTATATGATGCCGATAGGCGCTTTTACCATGGGGTGGTTGCCAACTCATGTCTGGGGTGGAAATTTTTTATTATATTTTGACCGCAAAAGTTAATAAATACATTCATTTTAAGTAAAAAATGTTCTATACATTATTTTGATAAAATTAATAGTTTTTGATTTATTCGCTATCGAATGTGTTAGTCTTATATCTAAAAAATCAATGTTTTTCGATGGTATACTCATTTACTATTCACTAAATTTTTGCCGTAGAACAAATTTTGTCAAACTAAGTTCTTGGATATTAAATTATTTACAATTTCATATTTAAAAATTTTTTCGTATCTCTGATGCTAATCTTTCTATTCTGATGAAAATGGCATTTTTTACCAAATTGCAAACATTCGTTATTCGCTTTAAACTTCAGTTTTTTAAAAAGTAACCATTTTAAGCCAGTCAAACTTCTAGAATCTATTAACAATACATAAATAAAGAAGAATAAATAAGGCCCATGACTAAAAACACCGCTGACTTATATTATTATGCTTCCAATTGGATTTCTCCTTTTTTTTTTCAAAAAAATATATTGATTTTTTAACCGTAACTTTTTTATTTTTTATCTTAGAAAGTTCGTTAAACAATAATTTTGTAGGTATTTACAAGAAATATAAGGTTATTATATGAAATCCTTTTAAAATTCTCAGTCACAAAAAGAGGTGGCATTTAAAGGGTTGGTAAAGGTGGTTATTGCATGATATTACAAGTTTTAATTGTCAATAGTTCACTCAATTTTTGTCGTAAAAAAAATTTTTGCAAACCATGTTCTTGAGAATTAAATAAGCTACAATTTCATATTTAAATATTTTTTCGTATCTCTGATACTAATCGTTCTATTCTGAAGAAAAGGTTTTTACCAAACTACAAAAAATTTTTATTTGCTTCTAACTCCATTTTTTTTAAAACTAATCGCTCTAAGCCGATCAAACTTCTAGAACCTATTAACAATACATAAATCAAGAAAACAAAATCAGGTCAATGACAAAATTTAATTAGGGTGGTGATTAGGGTGTTGTTTACGATCACTTTTTTGCTGAAAAAAATAGGGACTGACATTCTTTTCATTATAAGTCAATTAATTTTTTTAGCTAGAGATTATTTTTTTATTTCTGGAGATACATATTTTTTAATACTTTAAATTACGTTTCGACAAGTTATCCTCGAGAAATGCATAGTTTTCCCGTCCTTTGAATTTAAAACTACAATATTTAGCATTCAACGAAGAAGAGCCAACAAATATTAAAGTATTGCTCGATTACTGTTGGTCTTAAAGAAAATAAAAAAAAACGGTTTTGTTTATTTTTTCAAAGGGTGTATTTTTGTTAAGTAAAGTTGTTTTGATAAAACGAAAACTTTTTGAGTTATTAGCAGAAAACTGATTAAAAACATTGATTTTTTCTATATAAAACTAACACTTTCGATAACGAATAAATCGAAAACTGTTACTTTTATCAAAAAAATGTAATGAACATTTTCTGCTTAGAATGAATGTTTTTATTAACCTTTGCAGTCAAAATATAATAAAAAATTTCAACCCCCCATTTTATTTATCTTTTTGGTACAGTAGTTGCACTAGGAAATCGCTTTTGGTGCCCATGCATGGGTAAAAATATCTTGCAAAATCTTATATATAAAGCATATTAATAAAGGGCATTGTGTGTGAAGGATTCCAAGATAAACACTTTATTTATTAATTTTTTGGGGTGGTTCCGGGGAAAAAATGGGGGTGCAATTTACAAATTTGTAAATAGCACCAGTACATGGGTAATTGCTAAAAGTATTTTTACTCTAGCATAAACGGTTCAGATGGTATAAAAAGGGGTTTTTTAAAATGTAACACCCTGTAATTAAAAAAAGGGCAATTACCCTTAAGTGTAACCTATACCAAAAAATCAATCAATTATTTGTCAATAATTGCCGTAGGATTCCTTCCTAAGTTCCGTTACAGTTTGGAAAAAATATATATTTTTTAAAAACATCTTTTTTAAAAACTTGTCAACTTTGGGGCGCCACCCCCGCTAAACGGTGGATGATAGACAGATGCTGTCGGGAAATAAATCGTAGAAAATATAGTCCTCTTCATATTTCTATAAAAGAAATTTTTTGTAGAAGATATAGGAAGGGCTACGTTCCGCAAAAACTATAAATTACCCCCTTTAAAGGGGTGAAAAGGGGGATTCCGGGGTGAAATTTTTTTCAGAAAAAATTAGTCTTATATACCCCTTGATATACCAGAAAAAATTAAAACCGGACTTGTGTCCATTATGCAAGGTTCAACCTTTGTTTCCTACACTAATATTTTTTGTCCTTCATTACTTGGACTAAATCATAAACTTGTCACAAGTTTATGTCACAAGGATGACAAGGTCCACAATTAAAATCACGTTCCATAATTAAAACTCCCCTGTTCCAGTGTTCCTATTCATCAAAGTTTGTTCGACTAGAGACCGTTAAGCTATTAACAAATTTTCAGCTTGCTATTAATAAACTCTTTTTTTTTCGTACGCGGGATCCATGCCTAATTATTTTTGATTCTTTTTTAAAAATATATAAGGGGATGAGGGTTTAGGGTGTGAGAGTTAGGATATATTATAGGGGTTTTGCTCGTACTCGAACTTCAGCTGTAAATAATGGGAAGCACCTACACATCGGGGTTGAATAATAATAAGCACAAACTTTACTGTGAGCGGTATAATCACCGAAAGAAATAGAAACAAACTACATTATTAAAACTAATAGTTCAATGGCTTGGAGTACAATCAGGCACTCTTGAAGCAGTCTCCACCATGTCAGCTGTCAGCCGTCGGGAGAACCTACGTCACACGGTCGGCAGGGTTGCCAAGTATAATTCTTGTTACATCCTCCCCCTTTGGATCAGACGTAGAGTATGGCTGATACAAAACGGAATAACTGGTTATTGGCGAGGGCTTGGAACAGACCTCGGGTATCATACATGAGCATCTTGATAGCGCTTAGGAGGGCGCTTGGAACGTCTGGGTCTCTGTATGGAACAATCAATCTGCGTAGGCAACGAGGTACTACTGGAGTCGCTGGTTGTGGTTACAGGTACACTAGAACCTGTAGATCGCTGCGTTGTCTTAGGATGTCGTTTAGGGATAGCCCCTCTGCTTTTGGCTGCCACATCTTTCTGCAACGTGGTTGAAGGTCGACCTCTACTACGTAACTCATGTAGAGGAGTTACAGGCGAATCGGAATCATCTTCCACAAAAGGATGGAGAGCAGACACGTGGTATTTTCCGATCGATACATCTGGGTGCGTTAGAGTTGCTAACTCGTACGAGGTGGGAGAAAGTTGGTTAAGGATAAGGTATGGGCCATCGCGACGAGGCGCAAATTTAGAAGACAGTCCTGCATCACTTTTACTAAGGATGTGAGTCTTTACTAGAACTTTCTGTCCCTTGTTAAACACAACGGTTTCGCGAAAATGTTTATCTGCATACAATTTCGAAGAGTCTTGGCGTAACTCATTATTTTCTCGCGCACTTAATAAAATGTCAGTATGCCTGCGCAAGTAAGGTGTTATCTCGGGAATAACCGTTTCACTCGCGATAATAGCTCGTAAGTCTTTATGCACATCTGTGGGCGTACGTAGCTCACGCGCAAAGTTCAAATAGGCCGGGGAATAACCGGTAGCTAAATTTGGTACGGTATTCATAGAAAAACGTATACTGGGTAGCACTTCATCCCATTTAGTATGGTCCCTTTGAACTAAAATGGAAATCTGAATTTTAAGATCTCGATTTTTACGTTCCTCCGGATTTGAGGCAGGGTGATAAACAGGAATGAGTGATTGCTGAATACCTAGGCAGTATGTAAACTGCTGCATTATTTTACTAACGAATTGGGGTCCGTTGTCACTTATTATTCTACGAGGGGTGCCGTATCGTAAACATATTTCACTTATTAGTACTTTTGCGCACTCCTCTGCAGTAGCTTGTTTTAACGGGAATATTTCTATCCATTTCGTGGAAGTATCTTCCACTGCAAAATCCATCTGTTTCCCTTTTCAGTCACAGGTAGTGGACCCACTAAATCAATTGCAACGCATTCAAAGCGTTGTGCCAACACAGGAGTTTGAATTAGACCTGCTGGTTTTAGATTCAAAGGTTTATACCTTTGGCAGTCGATGCATTTCTTTATATGCTTTACAACATCTCGCCTAATGGTAGGCCAGTAATAACGAAGAGCAATTCTTTGGATTGTCTTTTCGACACCATAATGTCCTGCAATGGGCATGTCATGGCACTCTTTCAAAACCTCAGCTACTTTATTTTGAGGCACTACTAACTGAGCATCCTCACATTCAAGGTCCTGATTATACCGATACAAGACTCCTTGATTCATGACATATCCGCGATCTGTATATCGGTTGATGTCTACTAATTCAGGTTCTTCAGATTCAAGGCAATCAATAATTGTTTCAAGCTGTGAATCAGTCAACTGTTCCTCTCTAAGTTTTTTATTGGTTATCGTTGGTACATCCATTGCGATAGTACAGAGGTCACAAACATCTTTCGTGTCTGGACCACAGATAGGCCTTGATAACATATCGGCGATTCGATTCGTCCGTCCAGGAACATATTCGATTCGTAAGTCGTAACTTTGCACTTCTAATGCCCATCTAGCAAGTCGGCCAGTAGGAGATTTTAGTGACATCAACCATTTTAGCGGTTGATGATCTGTTTTGACAATAATAGGCGAACTTTCTATGTAACCCCGGAATTTATTAATTGCATATACTATAGCTAAAGCTTCTCGCTCTGTCGTACTATAGTTACGTTCAGCCGCTGTGAGTAAGCGACTTGCATACTCTATCGGCTTTTCATTTTCTTCCTCCCCCTGGAGGAGACATGCGCCAAGTGCATATGAACTTGCGTCTGTTTTAATTACAAAAGTATCTGTAAAAGTTGCTTGCTGCAGAATGGGAGCTTGCGTAAGCAATCTCTTAAGAGTTTCATAGGCCTGGTTTTGTGCCGGTCCCCAAACAAATGCTACATTCTTCTTAGTTAGATCCGAAAGAGGTTTGGATATACCTGCGAAGTTTGGCACAAAACGTCGAAACCAACTACAAGTTTGCAAAAATGACAAAACATGTTTAGCATTGCGTGGAATAGGCATTTCAGCAATTGCTGATATCTTCCCTGGATCAGGAGCGATCCCATTGGGCGTAAGAAGGTGCCCTAAATACTTTACTGAAGAGCGCACAAAAGTACATTTTGCTCTATTTACACACAGTTTGAATACTTGTAATCTTTGAAACACACTAGCTAGATCATTGATATGATTTTCAAATGAGCTAGATAAAATAATAATATCATCTAAATATGCCAAAATAGTAATACCTGGTAATCCGCTACGAAAACGGTCAATAAGCCTTTGAAAAGTAGCAGGCGCGTTTCGTAGACCAAAAGGCATACGATTAAATCTAAAAATACCAAAAGGGGTAATAAAAGAAGTTTTATCTCGATCTGATGGACGAACACTTATTTGATGGTAGCCGCTTTTCAGATCTAGTGTTGTCATAAATAGTGTCTGTGTGGTGGCATGCAACAGATCGTCCATCCTCGGTAGAGGATATCTATCTGGTACAGTTATTTCGTTGAGGCGTCTGTAATCAACGCACATGCGAAAGGTACCGTCTTTTTTAGGAACGAGCACAGTTGGTGCAGCATAAGCTGAGTCGCTTTCATCAATGATTTCCATTTCCAATAAATGATGGATTTCATTTTTGAGTATCTCTGCTTTCTGAGGTGTTGTCCTATAAGGGGGCACAGCGATTGGAATATCACTGGTTAAATTAATGCAATGCTCAGCAAATGGTGTAGGTTCATTATGTTCCATAAAAACGTCACCGTACTGATTTATCAAGCACTGTAAAGTACTACGCTCAGAAGTATTTAACTGTGAAGCTTCGTCCTGTCGTAAAGTAAGTTCAAGAAGGTTAATTGAAGCATTGCAGGAGTTAGGTTCCCGTAATAGTTTATGTTGAATATCAGGAGAATCAGCAAATGAGAATTTCATTTGAGATATTAATAATAATATCAGCATTTTTTAAGAAGTCTATGCCAAGAAGAGTTTTAGCTGATGTGTGTTCAGGAAATGCCACAAAAGTAGTAGGTATGGATCTATCTAATAGGAGAACCAAACACTCAAAAATATGAGCTGTTACCGTGCGGCTTATACCGTCAGCAAGCACTAAACTCATTTCCTTGGAAATATAGTGTAGACCTTTGTTTAAAAAATGATTGTATAGTCTAATTCCAGCTATAGTACATTTAGCTCCAGTATCAACATATGCGCAACCACTCAAACCTAAGACACTTATTGGTAAGAGGGGACGATTATTCAAATTGTTAGTTTCTGCTAAAAGAAGCTCTACAGAAGAAGCTGCTTCTGTGGTAATAGGATTTACAGAAATTTTACAGTTAGGACAATTTGTGCGAACATAACCAGGAGTATTGCAACCGTAACAAACTACACTGGAAGAACGTTGAGAAGGTACATTTGAAGTGCTAGGATTCGTATTTGGACGACTAGGAGGTACAGAGGTGCTAACTGAATCATTAGAATTAGATTGCTTAAATTTTCTGCATTCCGGCTGAGTATGGCCAAAAATTTTACAAAATGTACACTTTGGTCTGAATTTTGGTTTAACAGAATCCTTGTCTTCATTCGATTGAGGTTTTTGTCGACGATCAGAGTCGGTAGCAACTAAACCTTCCTTTAAGGATGCTTCGATTTCTCGAGATTCCCTTAAAAGTTCCTTAAAGTCTCGAAATTTATTCCTTGGTAACCTTTTTCGTATTTTACGCGCCATTAAGCCATAAACCATATCCAACTGAACCTCTTCGGTTAGGGTATAAGGTAATTGTGCGAGCAAAGCTCGAATACGAGAAACAAACAGTTCGGTAGGTTCCTTAGAATTTTGTTCACGCGAGAATAATTCTCGAAATATTAAATGAGGAGGAAGTTTTCTCGAATAGGCATCTCTCAAGGCTTGTACAGCGTCTTCCCATGTGAGAATGGTATTTTTGACACCTTGCCACCATGTAGCAGCACTACCATTAAGAAGCATGGATAAACCACGAAGAGCATTTTCATCACTTATTTGGGAACAGTCCTTAAAAGTGATCACATTGTCGAGAAAAGCTTCAACATCAGCGTTAACAGTACCATCAAAGCGAGCAGTACATTTAACGAAGTTTCCTCCTAACGTATGTGTAGGAGTTCTATTAAGGTCTCTGATTTGTACCAGAATATCTTCAGATACTTGTTTGTTAGAATTAGCAAATACCGAAAGTAATGAATTAAATTGATCTTGTGACATTGTTACCATAGCGGGAGCAGAACATTCTCCTGCTGTAGGATTTTTTGAATTACCTTTTGACATTGTACAAAGTATAGCAGATAACCAAATATTACTAAATGTGTAACAGACACAGGCAATAAAAGTGATTTTATTGTAAAAATTAGATAGTTATATGTATATACAATAAAAGTTATTTTATTGAGAAATCGTAATATAATTACATGCAATAAAGTTATTTTATTGAAAAAGTATATAATTATATGCAATAAAGTTATTTTATTGAAAAGTTATATAATTATATGCAATAAAGTTATTTTATTGAAAAGTTATACAATTATATGCAATAAAGTTATTTTATTGAAAAAGGTATATAATTATATGCAATAAAGTTATTTTATTGAAAAAGTTATATAATTATATTTTAATTTAAAATCCGAGCAAATTCGGTAAAATTTTAAATTTGGCAACAAAATGTTGAAAAAATTTGAAGAGCTACGAAACAGTGTTAGACATAGGCAACACCGCGCAGAACGACAAGTAAGCGAACATCAATTCGAATAATCGAAATACGAAATCGATTCCCCGTACTCAGATCGTGCATGCAAAATCGATATATACCGGTGAAACATGAAAATCGGCGCAAAATACATGCCACGCCACGATATGAAAAAGTAGGGTTATTGATTTTAAAATACTACTTACAGCGAAATTCTGGTATTAAAAAGCACTTTAACACTTACGAAACAATGTCTATAATTCCTAGCCACAAAGTTGGGACGCCAATATAAGGGGATGAGGGTTTAGGGTGTGAGAGTTAGGATATATTATAGGGGTTTTGCTCGTACTCGAACTTCAGCTGTAAATAATGGGAAGCACCTACACATCGGGGTTGAATAATAATAAGCACAAACTTTACTGTGAGCGGTATAATCACCGAAAGAAATAGAAACAAACTACATTATTAAAACTAATAGTTCAATGGCTTGGAGTACAATCAGACACTCTTGAAGCAGTCTCCACCATGTCAGCTGTCAGCCGTCGGGAGAACCTACGTCACACGGTCGGCAGGGTTGCCAAGTATAATTCTTGTTACAAATAGAATTTTATAAGCATATGAAACAAAAATATTTTTTTTTTACAAATTAGAGTCGGAGATCGAGCACAGTTCTTTATTAAATCTCCTCCACAAAATTAAAAAAAAAAAGAAAAAAGGAATTATAATGATCGATATATTATGTATCTCGCCATGTACCCAATGGTTACGCGGCAAAAATTCTTCGGGGGCGTGAGTGTAGCATTTGTTGGCAAAAGCTGCTTTATATTTCTAGGATTCCCATTTCTTTCGTCAGAAACAGTGGACATACTGCTACTACATGTCGGTTTATAACTTTTCCACCGTTCTTCCACCTCCATTCGCTACTTCTCCCGGTTGTTCCATATAGGTCCTCTTCTATGTTTCTCTCCTAGCTCTTTGTATATTCCTTCGCTTCAACTTTATCTTGGTCTACCTCGTTTTTCTTTCCTTTTGGTTGCCATTTCAGTATTTCCTTTGGTTTTCGTTGTTCATCCATTCTTTGTATATGTCCGAACCAGACAACTTGTTTTGTTGATAAGTCATCCGTGACTTCGTTTGATTCCCATTATTTCTGTAATGCGTTCCGTTGCTCTCAGCGTTGCCAGTGTTCTTTCTTACAGTGCTTTCTTACAGATACTTTTCACTATACTTTCATATCTTCTCTTTTTATTTTCTTTGCTAATGGATTGGTCCCTTAAAATACTGTTTAAAATTATGATGGCTTTTTACCTCTGGACATTACTCGTAGTTTTATTACAGTATGGGAATCGGCAACCATATATACTGTCGCTGTAGATTCTGTACCAATGTTAAACCACTGCCATTAAGTATGGAATGTAATATCGTTTAAAGGTTCGCCGCGGCTTCGCATCCATACAAAATGTCCCATTCTGCACTTTTCCTTTTACTCTGCTTGTTTAATTTTTCCATTGTGTACTTGGTTTTAAGCAAAACTAATTTGTAGCTTGTTCGGATAGATCTACGACTTGAGAAAACGCTACAAGAAAAAATCTCATGGAGTCAAATTCTAGTTCACATCACTCCACATGAGATGACTATAGTTTCAAATTGCTCGTGCAGAATTTCCAATGAGCTGTGAGCTGAGTGGCACATAGCGCCGTTCTGTTAAAACCACATGTCGTTAGTGGCATCCAATCATCCAATTCAAGGGTTCTAGGTCAATTGCTCGAATGCAATTGCTCGAAAATCAATTGCTCGACATGAAAATTGCTCGAAATACAAATTGCTCGAATAAAATAAAATAAAATAGAATAAAATAAAATAAAAAAGAGAAGTATATATCTAAAATATTTATTCACAATAATCCACAAAATATCCACAAAAATCCAATACATACCCAATAAAGAAACATTGGTAATGGGTAGGGAGCGGATTTTATGCTTAATGCATATTGCATGCATATTTCGCATATTTGAGAACTTTACTAAATTTTGCATATTTTTAAAGAAACATGCATATTTGTTGCCTATTTAAAAACATTTAAGTCCAAAAAAAATTTTCATTTTTTAATTCGACACAAAATATTTCCCCGCACAGTCTGTCCTATCTATTAATTCGAGAACTACCTGAAGAGAGACGGCTCATTCACTGTCTTTTCATTTTTTCTTAGAAAATACCCAATGATTGTAGGATGTTGAAAGGTTAAAATTCTTTTATATCCCCTTTATATATATATAAATATATCCCCTTATATATTTATAAATAAGATTCTTTTAGAACCCCTATTGTTAAGAGAATTTACACTTTTAACCATAGTTTTACGATTTTCTAACAGAAATTGAAATATTCATGCTTTAGATCAGATCCCGTCTTAAAACGGCTTTAAAACTTTGGAGGACATATTATGCGAAATTTTTATGGAAATTTTGAAATTCATTTTGGTGCAGAATTTTCGGTTTTAACAAGTTATTTTAAATACGCCCCAATTACTTCTGTTGATGTTGAAAGGAGTTTTTCAAATTATAAAAATATTTTATCTGATCAAAGAAAATGTTTCCTCGTAAAAAAATTGGAAAAACACATTGTAGTGAATTATAATCGAAGATATAATATATAGTGATATTGTTGTTTTATTTTAAATAGGTAACTATTGGTATCAGTTTTTGTAAAAAATGTGAATAAATTGCATATATAAAAATAATGATTTTATTTGAAAGATAATAAATAAGATTGCCGCCCCCTATAGGAGAATCCCCTGGAATAGAATAGAACAGAAAATTTATGGTTTCTCGAAATGCGCCTTTTTTGAATTTTTGTGCATATCTTGCGCATATTTCGTAATTTTTTACTGCATATGTATGCGCATATTTTATCAAAATTGATTGCATATAAATCCGCTCCTTAGTAATGGGTAAGCATGTTAATGGGTATTTAAGGATTTTAATCTTTCCCTAATACCTGGAAATTATTATAATACCAAATTATCATAATGAGAGAAAATCAAAACCGTTATTTTTCTTATTATTTTAAAAGTTCAAAGATAGTTTAGATTTGTAATAAATACTTTTCCAGCATAAATTAATATACCATTATATATGTGACATAGCACATAATTTGTCCTAATTCAAGAATCTTTCTTATGTCTATATTTTGTATTATTTTGAATAAATATTTTAGATATATAATTTTCTTTTTTATTAGAGCAATTTGTATTTCGAGCAATTTATTTTCATGTCGAGCAATTGATTTTCGAGCAATTGCATTCGAGCAATTGCATTCGAGCAATTGACCGGTTACCAATTCAAGGTGCTCGTCGTTGACGGTGATGGTAAAATGGATGAAGCGCGCGAAACGTTATCAGAACAGGACAGCCATTTTGATAAAACAATTTTTTTCAGTTGCAGTTGATTTTGTACCCATATGCATCTATGCTGGTGACTTGCCAAAACAAACTAAATACATTTTAGCTAATTTGACAGATGCAGCTTCAACAATATGACCGCTACCGACGTGTAAGTTCAAAAGTCCCTATTGGAAGACCGTTTCATTTACAGTACAAATTCTCTTCTATTTCAAGTTGCATCTACGCGACGGAGGTCGGCAATTATCATAACTATTCGGACTTTAGAGACGGCTGCTCTGAAAAGTTCATTTTTGATGAACATCCGTACTATTTTCTCAGGTTGCACAGCCATGATATTCCACGCCTCTTTATGCTTCCTTTTCCTTGTATCTTTTCCTGCGTAATAAGTTGGAGCAAATTGTATGTCTCTCTACGTGTAATATATTCGAAATATTCCAATTTTTTGTTTTGATTGTATTTAAGACTTTCATTTCTTTATTGATCTTTCTCAGAACCTCTTTATTTGTAATGCGTTCTGTCCATGTTATTTTCAGAATTCAACTATACACCCACAGCTCGAATCCAAGGTCCAAGCTTCCATCCAATAAAACAAAGTCGAGAAAACGTAGCTCTAAGCCAACTTAACTCTTAGTAGTCCAGGCCGCATCCGTTTTGAGATGGACGTTGAGAGGTGACTCATATTTTTTTTCAGAAATTGCTTATAATTAACTCATGTAATAATAATTGAGTTATCCTCCCACTCAAAAAGGTCCGGAACATTGTTTAAATGATCAAAATGTCAAAAAATGAAGGAAAAATTCGATTTTTTCATGGTTTTTTTATTACAATTTTAGAAGTGTTCACTTCCGAGAAAAGTTGCAGTAAGATAAAAGTTGCGTAATTAAATTTTCTACAATATACGAGTAGGATTGGTTAAAAATTTTAAAAATTGTCAACCTTGTTGTAAAATAGCAATAATTACGAAAAAACCATAAAAAACAAGTATTCGCATTTTACCTTTTTCAACCATTTATGCTACACTTAGGACCTTCATACTTTACGCAGAAAAACTATATGATATAATAAAACCACACTGTAAATTTCATTAATATCGGTTTAAAAGATTTTGCAATCCAGCTTTCGCAATAAAAATTCATTTTTAAAATGTTGCAGGACTGAAAATAAAGCCTATATCAAGTTGAATTATTTTTTACATATAAAAGAATACTGTACGTTTCATTTGAAATTTGCAAAATTAAAATCGGTTAACTACCGCGGCGTCAGACATTTTTTTAAATAAACATTAATTTTTGGTGCTACGCGCAGGACAGCGGTGTTCGATTCACACAAGTTGATTTCCACCAAAATTTCTTCCAACCTTTATCTAATATATTATTTTCTTATTCTATATTTTGCTGTATTTTAATATTTTAATTCCACTAGTAATCAAACTAATTTGATTATTGTTTGTGAAATATTGTTTAAACAATTTCATGTGTTTAAAAATAATAAACTTTTATTCTCTAAGTTAAAATATATGAACAAAGAAAGTTTTTGCTAAAAAAGTGTTATTTCAAAGGACAGAGTATGTGTTTTTATTTTGCAATAAACAAATTTATTTATTTATATCGAAATGTATTGAAAATTAAAATTTATCAATCATTATCAAAATCATTGGAATGCACAATCAGAACAAACGTATCCGCTGTCCCGCGCGTAGCACCAAAAATTAATGTTTATTTACGAAAAAATCCTGACGCCGTGGCAGTTAAGAGGATCGGTACGTATTTTCGGCTGCAATGCAATTCAAATGGGGATTCATTTTTTTCGAATCCTGAGAAAACTAATAAGTATTTTTGAAAATTTTAAACGCAGAATGAAAGATCACGTTATTAGCGAGGGCCGAAAGTCTCTGAGAACTTCTATAATGTTTATTTTAATAAGTTACAGGGGTGAAAAGCTAAGAGAAAATTTAGTGTGATTTTTAATTTCAAATATATCATTCAAAATAAACTTTTTATTTATTCTAAGGGACTTTCGGCCCTCGGTAATAATTTAGTCTTTCATTCTGCGTTTAAATTTTTCAAAAATATTTATTGGTTTTTTTAGGATTCGAAAAAAATAAACACAATGCCGTGGTAATATTTTCCAAATCTATCTTAGTCTTACAACGCACTCAGTCGAATATAATATTGTCAGCATATATTGTCAGTCAGACACTGACAATCAGTGACAATTTTAAATATTTGACATTGCATCGGGAATATGTTGAGTTATTGATTTAATATTATTGAAATATAGTGTATTTGATAAATAATTGATTTAAGACGTGAACTTAATAAAAAGTTATTTATTGTGTATTATTTTTGGAAGATCCAAGCAGAGAATACATCAGGATAATATATTCTGTGATCCAAGTATTTTGTTTTTAAAGATGTTCAAAATTGTAAGCGTTCCATAACAATATATTATTAAAAAATCACTTTAACACTTTTCCTCTTTTCTCGATTGAGTATTAGTCTTTGTTGTACAAATAAATTATTACAATCACTGAATACATAGTTAGTGAAAAAATTATCACATTTATTAACTGAATTAATAATTTCCAATTATAAAAATAACAGTTATCCAAGAACATTCAAAACCCATCTCTTGAAATTAATAATGACATTTTCAACTAGAATGACATTCTAGTAATGTTTACATATCCATACCAGTGTGAATTTTACTACGCGTAATTTGCCGTGTAAAGACAGAAAAAGTAGGGATACACGTAAAATATTAGCGAATTATGTACCCATAGCCTTAACCGATTTTAATTTTACAAATTGCAAATGAAAGTTACGGTATTCTTCTATAAGTAAAAATAATTTCAACTTGCTATCTGCTCTATTATCAGTCCTGCAACATTTTGAAAAAATGAATTTTGTTTGCGAAAGCAGGATTGCAAAATTTATTTTGCAAAATCTATAAAACCTATCTTTATGAAATTTACAGTATTGTTTTGTTATATCATAAAGTTTTTCTGGATGAAATATGAAGGTCCTGGGTGCAGAATAAATGGTTGAAAAACGTAAAATGCGAATACTTGCTTTTTTTATAGTTTGTTCGCAATTATTGCTATTTTGCAACAAGGGTGACAACTTTTAAAATTTTTAGCTGATCCTATATTGTAGGAAATTTAATTACGCAACATTTATGTCAGTGCAATGTTTCTTGGAAATGAATACTTTTAAAGTTATAATAAAAAAACTAGGAAAAAAATCAAATTTTTCCTTCATTTTTTGACATTTTGATGTTCCGGACCTTTTTGAGTGGGAGGATAACTGAAATATTAGTGTATGAGTTATTCTCAAGCAATTTCTGCAAAAAAAATATGAGTCACCTCTTAACATCCAAATGTACTAATATTTTTACAGATTTGCCCTGGTCTATAGCTCTAACTTCAAATCTCTAGTGCAAAGCACTATTCTTATTTTGTTAAAATCTACTCTGGCCTTTTCTATTTTACTTTTAATTTCCTTTAAGTAATCATTTGTGATACTTGTATATATTATTCCATACTCATTTTTTATAAAGCATCTCTTCAGGTAACTAAACTAACAACTAACTCTCATTCATTTCTTGGTTCGTTTAGAATTTTCCTTTGCAGTTTATTTAATATCTTAGCTAATTTCGTGATAAAGATGCAGGATGCAGCAATAGGTATAGTTGTCACCTATAATTAATTTTATTAGTATCTTATTATTCTCATACGAATATTCAAACTTTAAGATCCATCGTGAACGAAACTCTGATATTTTGTAATCGACGAAAGATGCAACTTGCGGTATTACCATCGTTACATAAGATCTCGCCAGACAAAAAGGTGTGCGTAGATGTATATACGACAATAATTACTTGTTTAAAGAGCTAAAGCGTCTCTTTAGCAAGATTGTTGTTGAGGTCGCTTGCCGGGATCTACTTTTCTTCAACTTTTGGTACGATTGCGTAACTGAGGTTTCGTTGGTGAAGGTCAGGTTGACGAGTATTATGTTCTTTCTCAAAAATTTTGGACGTTGGTAGAGAAATCAGTATATTTCAAGCGATAATGAATGTGTTTTTTCAACTTTTAGGGATAATATATTGCTTAAATTTTTTTAATTGCGTAAAATTGTTGGTAATAATATGATGAGTAGGCATATATTATTGTTAAGTAGCACAAAACATGGTGACATTAGTTTGTGTCATTAGTGGATAATCTCTATGTAATTAGTACATGTTTTAAATTATTAGAAAATAAAAAATGTTAACCTAGATTTAATTTTTTTCTTTCATTTGGACCATTAAGTGGTCAAATTAACATCACGATTATAGCATATTTAAGCCGTATGAAAATAAGTAATTAAAGTCTGCAAAGATTAGTCCACAGATTTAACATAAGAGCAAAAGAATTCAATATGACAATTTCTTCTCAGAAAACCAAAACAATAGTAATCAGTAAAGAACCAATAGGATGCAAAATAGAAATTGATGGTATCAGTATTGAACAAGTAATGGAAGTAAAATACCTTGGAATTACTTTGTCAAGTTACGGAGACCTAGACAAAGAAGTGAGAAATCAAGTACAAAAAGCAAATAGATTGGCAGGATGCCTTAATAACACTATATGGCGAAACCGACATATTAACACTGAGATCAAGTCAAGAATTTATAAAGCCAGTGTAAGACCAATAATGACATATGCATCAGAAACAAGACCCGATACAGCCACAACACAAAGACTACTGGAACTGGAAACGGCAGAAACGAAAGTACCTACTGAGAAGAATTACAGGAAATACACTGAGAGATCGAAAGAGGAGCGAAATATTTTTTTTAGCGAAAATACCATGGACGGCCATGATGACAAATGTGGCAGTCCTTAAGAGAGCAAATGCTGCCCGCGAGCTGCTTGATAACATCAAATAGAGAAAGATGGCCTATTTTGGACACGTAGTAAGGGGAGACCGGTATAATATTCTTCAACTTATTAGTAGAAAGCAGGCCTCTTGGTTGAAGAATATCCGGGAGTGGACGGGAATAAAGAAAGCAGAACACCTATAATATAGAATAGCTCGAGGCAGAGACAGTTTCGCCATGTTAATCGCCAACGTCAAGAGGACTTGATAGTGCACGTTAAGAAGAAGAAGGACAGGAATAAAGAAAGCAGAGCAACTATTGAGAATAGCTCGAGACAGAGACAATTTTGCCATGTCAATCGCCAACGTCAAGGGGACTTGATATGGCACGTTAAGAAGAATACAAATAGTAAGAATAGTGTGTTCGACACTGCAAATAACAAAAGTTGAGGTGAAAAGAATTGCAGCTTTCTACGAAAAAATAGAGCACATATTTTCTAACAAGTTGCAAGTGCAACAAAACATTACATAGTGTGACCGCACTGTACCTTTAAATTACTGTGGTTATGAATTTTAAAATACATAATTATATAAAATCAATTGTGTCAATTGGGTGAGAAGGTATGTTTTGAAAAACAGCAGATATTTTGCCAAATTCCATCGATTTTCTTGCCACAACGTGTTATTAGAACTATTCATTGATCATGCCTTAATGAATATCATTATTTTGATGTCCGTAATTATAATTTTACATCATTGATTATTTTAATGGATTCTCATGCCTACTTTTATGAACAACACAATAATTTATCTAGCGATTTTTTGTGCTATTCGTAGCTGTATTATACAGTATGGTGCAAGGAATACATTGGTTATTTCGTAAGCAGGCGACTTTAAAGAAATATTCTGAAATATGTTGATTTTTATTTTTAAATTATGATTTTTGGGAATATATATCATACTAGTGACATAATCCATCTGGGTGTGATGACGTAATCGATGATTTTTTTAAATGAGAATAGGATCGTATGCGAGCTGATTTGAAAGGTTATTCAATTCTCTGTCAAGTAATATAAACATTAACATAATTGTTTAAACGAGTGTTCAAAAACATTTTTTAAATTACATTAATTGACAAAAAGAAGAACATATGTAATTTACTTCATTCGAAATACATTTTACTGCTATCAGAAAACAGAAAAATGTTTATTTTACTAATAAACTTAAATTCAGTGTTCAAACTGATAAGAGGCAGATGGATGGAAGCTAAAAATAAAAAAATTTCACCAACCGAGATATTGATTTAACTCTACGATATCGAATGATAAAATGTTGCATACACAGTATCCTACTATAACTACATCTGTACATGGAATGGAAGCCACGACACTGACAATTAGCTGATTACGACGGACGCCCTGGAAGCTTTAACATGTGGATACTTCGCCGTATTCTAAAAATTCCGTAGACTGACAATGTTAGAAATGAAGAACCTATAAACGTATAAATAACGATCGTGGACTTGTAGGAGATGAAAAACGAAAAACATTTTAATTTGGACATATACTCAGACACAAGAGATATAACTTCCTTTAACTAGTAATGGAAGGAAAAATCGAAAGAAAGCGTGGTTCTGGGAGACGACAAATGACCTGGCTCAAAAGGACAGGACAGGACTCGATTTATAAACGTAATAAGAAAAACACGCACAGTATTGAGATGAATTTGAAGAAGTTCTGAAGCTATTTCCTTGTGGCATTTTTGCAATCTATATAACTAGGGAAATAAGCCACAAATTAAGTAAAAAAGAATGTGTGTGTACTTTGTACGCACGTAAAAAGTTATACACACACCCAAACTTATATGAAATCATCTGATATTTCTTACTATTCCGTGCGAATTTAAAAAAACAAACACATGAAGTTAAACAATATTTATTTTAAAGAAATTTAATAACAAATACATCGCAATTAAATAGAACAATAAAGTATTTAACAAAAAAATTGAAAGTAGTTGTTTTAAAGTCAATAGCATACAAAATTTCAATGTAAAACAAAACTTATTTATTTTTTTGAAGTTATACTTCTTTACGGGCGTAATGACGGTGAAATTTTATATGGGAAAACCTAGCGACCGGGCGCATGCGCATTATAACTTTGTTCTGATTGGATGTTCAAATGACATGACAAAAATTATCCAATATGGCAGCTGTGGCACAGCTGTGGGACTGCGTTTGGTTATAATGTATGCTTGTTGCGTTTTAAAATTTGTAGGAAGAGAAACAACAAACAAAAAGTTAGTTAATGGTTATACTGCCTTTTTAAATAGTTTTCATATTATATTTTTGGACTTATTTACATAGAAGAGATGATTGTTTCATGCCAATGTGAAAGCTCATCAAACTGTGCCTAGTATGAGTGCCGCAGATCTCGCTTATTCAAAGCTAAAGAATCTTTCACTGGTAAGTGTTTTATAGATAATTGATCAAATTTTGTTATGATATTTGAACATAGCCACTTTGCACGACGCAAGTGATTGCGAAATTTATTAGTCGTTATACGGGCTCCGATACCTACCTTGAACCTACCAAAATACATAAGTAGTATGTAATACTTTTATTTACATAATTTATATTTATATTTACATAATATATTGTCTTCTTACTCTATGTTTTATTGTATTTTTTCAATTCTAAATCATTTCAATTCAAAATCAAAATAATTTAATTTACATAAGTTAAAAATGTCAAAAGGTTAATCTGTTTAGTTAGACGATCTTCGCACATAATGACAAGCTGTCTCTGTGGCGCAGTTTTAATGCGAGAGAATCCCAATACAACGCAAATACCAGCCGCGTGGTAAGTTGGTTCGAATCCCAATAGAAACTTTTATTTTTTTATTTTTTTTATACATTTTATGATTGTAAGTATATTTATTATATAATTTTATTTTCAGAAAATACGTATTTAGTTAAAAAATTTTCCGACAATTAATGTTCAGAAATCATTTGTGGCATTTTTAGTGTGTTTGTGTGTGTTTTATTTTTTTATTATTTTAATTTTTGGCACTGTTTTAATAAAAATGTTTGAGAAGTAGTAAGTATAAATTAATTTAATATTTAAATAAAATATAAATAAAAAGTATATTAATTTCGTTTATAATCATATAATCATATAATAGAAGTATAACTTCTTACGTGTGTACAAAGTACACACACATTCTTTTTTTGTATTTTGTGGTAGTCAGTGTTATCACCTCTAGTCCTTATGCAAGCTTCAGTTTGCGTGGGCACGCTCCTAATCAAATTATCAACATTTTGTTGTGGTAGGTTGCTCCATCCTTTAAAAGCAGCTTGTATTAGCCGTGCGGTGTTTTGTGGATTATCCCGTCGAGCTCTAATTTTTCTTTTAAGCATATCCCACAAATACTCTATAGGATTAAGCTCGGGTGAGCAAGCAGGCCACTCCAAACAAGGGATACCTTCTGCTTCAATGATGTCTGTATTCACTCTAATGGTATGTAGAGGTCCATTATCATGTAATAAAGTTAAAATTTCTCCTGTTGCACCTCTCCAGAGCCTGACTACAGGTTATAAACATACCTGTGAGCAGTTAAAGTTGATTGGATGAAAATTAAAGGAGTTTTTTTACGGACCACAATTCCTCTCCAGAACATTACACTTCCCCTTGTATATTTGTGAACAGATCTGACAGTTTTCGTTCTTGCTTGTCTTCCTCGACCTCTAAATATACGATTTCGTGGGTTATCTGATTTTCCATCTGATTACATTAAATCCTGACTGTTTTTGAAAATAGCACATTTTGTTAATTCCCAATGTTCCAGTTTTGGTGGTGAAGACACCAATTTAGGCGATCAATCTTGTGCTGCCTGGAAAACTCGGAAACCCATAACTGTCTCCTGCTGTATACTTCTTGGTACGAACTCTTCTTCTTATCGTTTCAACTGAAACAGTTACACCTGTAGCTTCCAAAAGCTGCCTTTGGAGCTGCAGGTGAGAAATGGTTGGGTGTCTTCCAGATGATTGGATAGCTTAATGGTCGTGGAGAGCCGTTATTACTTTTGGCGACTTTTTCTTGCCTTATTTTTGAGCTTTCCTAGTTCCTCTTACCTAGCATATGTGTTGGACAGAACGCCCTGTATTACGCCTAGCTCTGCAGCTATGTCCATCTGAGAACATTACTTTCTCCACAAGACCAATAATCTTTCCTCGTTGTAAGTTTTATAACCCCATATGACGCATATTTTCGTTTTTGGACGCAAAAGTGAGTTTATTTATTTTCGGTCAATTTGCAACTCAAGCACATAACCTATACCGTACCGAGCTGTACTATCTGATTTTCTTATATATTTGTTTATTTTTAATAAAAACCTTTAATCTTCGCAACACTAACAAGTTTTTTCAAGAGAAATAAATATTACTTTGAAATACATATTGATTCCATATAAGTTTGGGTTTGGGTACTTCTATTATAATATAATTTCAACGAAATAAATATACCTACTTAACAGTTACAATACAAAAAATTAACAATAATTACCAAAAATGAACCAAAACTTAACAATGCCAAATATTAAAAAATGAAAAAAGAAAAAAGTATGAATCGTCCGGGATTTGAACCCGCAATCTCGCGATTTTTTGATCTCTGGTCCAATGCTCTACCAACAAGGCCATCAAGCCGCATGCTACTTACCTTTCAGATATAGATAATTATACATCACGGTGACAAGTGAAATATAAAAATAGATGTTTTATTATTTTACGCCCAAGGAAGACAAATCCAAAGACAAAAAATTATAATAAAAAACCTTTTAAACCACCTTTTTCAAATTGCGCAAGTTGTATTATTAATATTAATGTTAATATATGAAATATAAATATTTTGACGTTTCACAATTTGACAATTCACTTTTTAACTGCAGTGCCTTAAAATTTTTAAAGCACTAGTGCCTTAAAGTAGCATTTTTAACGCTCCTATGGAGTCCTAAAAATTGCATTTTTAACACGTTTGTAGAAAAATATATTTAAAAACACTAATATATTCTTTCCACACCTTTTCTGGACTGATACATACATAAATTAAAACATTTTGAAGTATAACTTCAAAAATATAATATGAAAACTATTTAAAAAGGCAGTATAACTATTAACTAACCTTTGTTTGTTGTTTCTCTTTCCACAAATTTTAAAACGCAACAACCATACATAACCAAACCGTCAACCGTCCAAACCACAGCTGCCATATTGGATAATTTTTGACATGTCATTTGAACATCCAATCAGAACAAAGTTATAATGCGCATGCTCCCGCATCATAGGTTTTAACATATAAAAATTCACCTTCATATCGCGCGTAAAGAAGTATAACTTCAAAAATTATTTTATTAACGTTTCGACGCCAAATTTTTTGAAGCCAATCGCTTTCAGAGACGACAACTAAAGAAGAAAATAAAAAACAAAACTATATGGCGAATAGAGAGTACATATGTTTTATAATGTATAAAAAATTACAACTTATGCAACAAGTACTTTACGGAAGTTTGCAGTTTTGTTATTTCTATTATTTTTTATTCCTAGGAGGATAATTTTTTACAACGAAATTTTTAATGTAATGTTGATTTCATTTCAAAGCTTGGCTGACCTCTCGTGCTTCACTGTCAAGGCATAAATATACATATATAAACTAATAATAATAAACGGATTTTTGTCATAATACTATTCCGTATTCCTGATGTATGTGATAGGACAACCAGAACTTCCTCACTTCCTGAATTCACTTCTTGTCCAATTTCCTTAATAAATTCACTGCAGCGTGCAAGCGCTTTTTCCAATTAAAAAAAGTTAGTCGTGTGAAACATTTTCCTTTATATTCAATCCAATCAGTGGCGGCTGGTCAGAGGAGGCAAGAGAATCTTAACCTTCCCTTAAATTTTTTACATTGTTTTGTTTATTTTGAATCGCGAAAAACAACAAGTACTTTTACTATTTACTCCATTGAAATGTTACATTTAGGTTGCATTTCTTAGAGGAGTCAATTTTATTTTTTTAAAATGTGTAGGGGGGTTCAGTAGAAGCTTAAGTTCAAGTTTTTGGGGTCGCCACCCTTGTCCCCCGGCCGCCATATTGGAAAAAGGGGTGCAAAGGGCTTTCGCACTGTATCTCCTAAACTAGCAATCCTACAGAAAATTTAATAAAACATAAAATGTAGCAAATTAAATTTCTACAATTTTATATCTATTAGGTACTTTTTATCGTGAAAGTCGAGGTTTTCGATACTTTTTATATTTTTTGTGCAATGTATGGTATAACTATACCAAAAACCCAGACATCCAAAGTGAAAGTTATCCTCCAACACCAAATTGTTCTATATGGTCCACATAATGTTCAGAAAAAAGTCACACCATTTTGAGCATCGAGTTTGGGGGGAAGAGGGGGGAGAAATCGGTAAATAAAAAAAGTATCGAAAACCTCCACTTTTCACCCTCCGTAACTCTAGAACCGTTGATTTTATAACAATTATGTATAGTCCCTTTTTTGTTTTAAATTTTATGTATAACGTTTTTCTATAGAACATTCTTTACGCTAAAGCATAGTTTTAGAAATATTGACGAAAAACTTAAAAAACCTACTTATTCACCGACTTCTCCCCCATCTCCCCCCCAAACCGGATGCTCAAAATGGTGTAACTTTTTACTAAACAATATGTGGACCATATAGAACAATTTGGTGTTGAAGGAAAACTTTTACTTTGGATGTCTGGGTTAGGCGTTTTTTTTGGACCAATTATACTATACTACCTCCGTAACTTTGGAACCGTTCATTTTAGAAGGGTTATGCATAGGGCCTTTTTTTATTTCAAATTTAATGTAGAACAATTTTGTATAAAGGGTTGTTCATGCTAAACCGCATAGTTTTAGAAATATTGACGAAAAACCTAAAAAATTACGAATTTACAGATTTCTCCCCCTCTCCCAAACCCGACGCTCAAAATGGTGTGACTTTTTTCTGAACATTATATGAACCATATAGAACAATTTGGTGTTGGAGGATAACTTTCACTTTGGATGTCTAGGTTTGGGTCTAACTATACCATACTATAAGTCCCATTTAAAATACATTGTTACTTCACGCACACTGTAAACACTTCACGCACTGCTATCTATAACGACAGTTTTCACAAACTAAAAACTTATACATAATATGACATAGAGTAGATAAACAATAATTTTTATACACATTGGCGAGAAATGTTGCCAAGCCAGTGACGTTCGATTTCTTGTTATAAAAAAATCGATTTTTAGTAGTTCCAATGTGACACAAAATCTAGGCATGAGATAAAAAAAGTTTATTTGAAGAAAGTGAATTTTTTGTCTTTCTTAATGGCGGTACAGGCTCCTTTTTTCAATATTTTATTTAGTTATAGAGTAATTTCCACATACTAACATATTTCTGAAATTGGGCTCTGTACCGCCATTCTTTATTATATTACGAATAAGTGTGCCAAATATCTCGACAAAATATTCAAAATTGGACCCGCAATCTTGGAACGCGTTTGTTGCTACCTGTTGATCGCTACTGTTTGCTCTTAAATTACATTTTTTGGCGCATTTTTTTCCTAGTGCAAATTTGTCTAGATATTTTGTAGTTACATATTGTAAAAATCACGAGCCGCCACTGAATCCAATTGTATGCATGCATTGTATGCAGTTTTATGAAACAAAATATAACGAAATACTTTACATATTAGTACTGAACTAAATCAGTACGTGATAAATGTTAAAATATTTTGAATGCAATTTGTTTTTATTTGGAATAAGTCACAATTTTACTTTAAAATAAGTTTATTTTGACATTTCGATTTCTACTTCGAATATCGTTCTTAAAATACAATAAATTTGTAAATTTAACAAATTTTTTTTGTTACTTGGTAAAAAAAATCTTCTATTTAATTCTATCTGACTCATTGATTTTGGCAATTCTCTTAACTTAGCTCTGCACACCTAGAAGGCCCATGACTTGGTTTACTATTCTTTGCCATTCTTTCCTCTTTGCTGCTTTATTTGTTTAATTTGGAATCTTTAGTTCATTTATATTTTTATTAACATCCTGCTTCCACCTCGTTTTCGGCTTACCTTTCTTCTTCTTTCCTCCTATTCCTTCCGTTAGTATTATTTTGTGTAGTCTAGTGTTTGGCATCCTTTGGATATGTCCTAACCATCTTAGTATTTGTGATTTTATGATTCCTACGATATTCGGATCTCTGTACATGTTCTCTAGGTCATTTGGTCTTTTTATCCACATTTCATTCCACGACTTTTCTTCAAATATTATCCTGAGGACTTTTCTTTCCTACACTTGGAGCATGACTTGTTCGGATTTGTTCATCGTCCATGTTTCATTGGCATATAACGTTATTATAGTTCCATTTTATCTTTTCCCATGCGTCATGATTCATTTTCAAACAAATTAAATCGTAAAACCTACGTCGATGTGTATATACATTGTGTATACTAATATACTATATACTACACACATCGACGTACGTTTCACTTTATGTTTTGATTTAATTTATTTGAAAATGAATAATGACGCATGGGCAAAGATAAAATGGAACAACTATATACGGGGTTGATTGGCCCAATCTTTGAGTTCGTTGCTTAAAGTTTACTTAAATCCTGAAATAACCTATTTTATAACTTAAAACATTTCTGAGATATCCTTACATATAAGTTCTTACAAATACCTGTTTTACTAAAATAGAAAATTACCATTAGTCCAGGGCGCATCTGTTTTGAGATGGACGTTGAAAGGTGACTCATATTTTTTGCAGAAATTGCTTAGAATTAACTCATATAATAATAATTCAGTTATCTCATTCAAAAAGGTCCGGAATATTGTTTAAATAATCAAAATGTTAAAAAATGAAGGAAAAATTCGATTTCTTTCTTCGTCTTTTGATTATAACTATAAAAATATTCACTTTCGAGAAAAGTTGCACTGACATAAAAGTTGCGTAATTAAATTTCCTACAATATAGGATTGGCTAAAAATTTTAAAAATTGTCACCCTTGTTACAAAATAGCAATAATTGCGAAAAAACTCTATAAAAACAAGTATTCGCATTTTACGTTTTTCAACCATTTATGCTACACTTACGACCTTCATATGTTACCCAGAACAACTTTATGATATAGTAAAATAATACTGCAAATTTCATTAAGATCGGTTTAATAAATTTTGCAATCCAGCTCTCGCAAAAAAATTCATTTTTTTAAAATGTTACAGGACTAAAAATAAAGCAGATAGCAAGTTAATTTTTTTTTACATATAGAAGAATACTGTACATTTCATTTGCAATTTTTAAAATTAAAATCGGTTAATTACCACGGCGTCAGAAATTTTTTTAAATAGACATTAATTTTTGGTGCTACGCGCAGGACAGCGGTGTTTGATTCACACAAGTTGATTTCCACCAAAATTTCTTCAAATCTTTATCTAATATATTATTTTTTTACTCTATATTTTGTTGTATTTTAATATTTTAATTCCACAAAAATCAAACTAATTTGATTATTGTTTGTGAAATATTGTTTAAATAATTGCATATGTTAAACTTTTATTCTCTAAATTAAAATATAAGAACAAATAAAGTTTTTGCTAAAAAAAGTGTAATTTCAAAAGACAGAGTATGTGTTTTTATTTTACAATAAACAAATTTATTTATTTATATCGAAATTTACTAAAAATTAAAATTTATCAATCATTATCAAAGGTCATTGGAATGCCCAATCAGAGCAAACATATCCGCTATCCTGCGCGTAGCACCAAAAATAAATGTTTATTTAAAAAAATTACTGACGCCGTGGTAGTTAACCGATTTAAATTTTTCAAATTTCAAATGAAAGATACAGTATTCTTCTATATTCAAAAAAAATTCAACTTGCTGTCTGCTTTATTTTCAGTCCTGCAACATTTTGAAAAAATGATTTTTTTTTGCAAAAGCGGGATTGCAAAATTTAATTTGCAAAATTTATTAAACCGATCTTAATGAAATTTGCAGTATTATTTAACTATATCATAAAGTTGTTCTGGGTGAAATATGAAGGTCCTTCAATCTTCTGAAGTAAAATGCGAATACTTGTTTTTTTATGTTTTTTTTTTCGAAATTATTGCTATTTTGCAACAAGTGCGACAATTTTTAAAATTTTTAACTAATCCTATATTGTAGGAAACTTAATTATGCAACTTTTATGTCAGTGCAACTTTTCTCGAAAATGAATACTTTTAAAGTTATAATCTTAAAAATGAAGAAAAAAATCGAAATTTTCCTTCATTTTTTGACATTGTGATTATTTAAACAATGTTCCGGACCTTTTTGAGTGGGAGGATAACTCAAATATTATTACATGAGTTATTTTCAAGCAATTTCTGCAAAAATATATGAGTCACCTCTTAACATCCAAATGTACCAATATTTTTACAGATGTGCCCTGGTCTACATTAACAAACGGCCCGATCTTTTCAATCCTTTTTAGGTTGAGGTATGTTCTGCTATTATTAGCTCTATATGATACGACAAAAGGAAAATGTTACTTATGGTGATAAACAGACGTAACTAACTATTTCAAAGATAAAAAATACGTCTTACTTTTAATTGTGATGCGTCTATACAAGACAAAAAACATGAATATTAGAACCATATCTTAGTGTGTTGGTGGTCGATCAATTTTTCATCAGAAATTTATAACAAGTGCGATAAATTCAATGAGGAGGAATGTAGAAGAAGGAACAGAACAATTGAACAAATTGCCTGTGCGTTTTAAGAGTTTAGAGATTCGGAGCACTGATTTGAGAGAAGCTTATATCCCTGAATGTTATGTATTTCGACAATATCATCGAGACCTGGAAAATACGAAATAAATTTTTGATTGATAATATGTGATAAAGCACTAAGGTTTGTTTGGAAAACCAAAAGACTTTTGGTTCCAGAGAGCCAAAGGATTTCTTCTTATGGAGAGTACCTGTATATTTGTACCTAATTTTAAAATGCGAAGATTACAGCTACCTCCTGTATTTGTAAATAACTTTATTTGATATCTCCTCTAATAACAGATATAACGTCACAAATTTGATCACCCTGTGTATTTATTGTAATGCTTCAGTTCAAACAATGTTTAAATTTTATTCTTTAAAAAACAGCAATTTTCAGTGTTCTATATTCTATATATCTACTGAACGTTCATCAAATATCGGTCAAATCCACCAGCCGTTAGTCAAATCCATGCTTATCTTGAAAGGCATCCATTGCACTTCATACCTACAATCTCACTTCTCGCTATGTCGTTAATTAGCAAGAGGAATTCCATATTTAATTGACTTTTCCTTTCGACCAGTATGTGATTATTCAGATACTAAATAGAGCAAAGAAGGTTCGAATGCGAAAACAACTGTATTTTCAGTTTTCTTAATTATGCTGCAAGATGCACTCAAGACATGACTTTCGTCTTGTAATAATAGCGTTAACAATTAAACTGAAAAATTGCGAATTTTAATTATTTCTTAGTGAATCTTAAGTATTCCAAAGCTATTGACGTAGACTCAAAAAAGGTTAAACTTTTTATAACAATTTAAATTTTGTAACAATAAAAAAAGTTTAGTAGACAAGTTGTTTATCATCATTGTTACTCATTTCTTGTGTCTGACATTTTATATCCTCCTGCAATTATTTTTGTAATTCCTTTTCTTCTTCGTTGAGAATATGGTTATACTGATCTTTCTAGGTATATGACTTAATCTGTGTAAGTTTTTTAATTGTTTTGAAGTTATACTTCTTTAGGTACGAGGGTAAATTTTGATTTTACTGGGCGCATGCGCACACCGACCGTTTGGTATAAACGTTATACGGGATCTGATTGGGTGTTAAAATCATCTGTCAATAATCAATATGGAGATTTTTGATAAACAAATTAATATTGTGTATATTAGTTTTTATAGATCCGAATATTCCAGTCAAATGTTATATCTGTTCTACTCTATGGATGTGAAACCTGGAAAGTGACAAAATCCCTTACAGACAAATTGCAGGTCTTTGATAACAAATGTCTACGAAGAATTGTGCGTATTTTCTGGCCAAACACCATCAGAAACGAAGATCTGCTACACCTGACCCAACAAAATAGGGTAGAAAATGAAATAAAATCCAGAAAGTGGGGGTGGATAGGTCACACACTCCGAAAAGATAGTTCCAGTATTGCAAAAACTGCTCTAGAGTGGAATCCGCAAGGAAAAAGAAAAAGAGGTCGCCCAGCACAAACTTGGAGAAGATCCATCATGGACGAGATAAGAAGTCAAGGAAAGTCTTGGAATGAGGTGAAGGCCCTAGCGCAAAATAGAACCCGATGGCGCGTTTTCACTGAAGCTCTATGCTCCACTTAGGAGTTCAAGAACATTATATATATTAGTTTTTATTGTTGTGATGGAAGAGAAAAAAGTCTATAATTGTAGTGACTTTTTAAATAGTTTTTAAAAGCGACAGGTACGTAATAATAATTGTAAATGTTTCAGTATCCTAATAAAAAATGTCATAAGTACTTACCTATTTGGAAAATTTAAAAAGAACCTACCAAAATAGTATGTAATGCTTTGATTTACATAATTTGATTACCATCAAAATTTCTATCAATATTCACCTAATATATTGTTTTCTTACTCTATGTTTTGTTGTATTTTATTATTTCAATTCTAAATGATTTCAATTCAAAATCAAAACAATTTGATTAAATTCAGAACTGTCAAAAGTTTAATCCGTTTAGTTAGTTGATCTTCGCACATGATGACGCATGGTCTCCGTGGGTAAAAGTTTAAGGTGAATGAATTTCAATACTAACTGCGCTGATAAGCGGGCTCGAACCTCAATAGGAACTTTTGTTTTTTTATTTTTTTTATACATTTTATGATTGTAAGTATATTTATTATATAATTTTTTTTTTCAGAAAATACGCATTTAGTTAAAATTTTTTTCGACAATTTATTGTTCAGAAAACATTTGTGGCATTTTTCAATGTGTTTGTGTGTGTTTTATTTTTTTATTATTTTAATTTTTGGCACTGTTTAAAAAAATTTTTGAGAAGTAATAAGTATAAATTAGTTTAATATTTAAATAAAATATAAATAAAATGTTTAAAGTATATTAATTTCGTTGAAATCATATAATAGAAGTATAACTTCTTACGTGCGTACAAAGTACACACATTCTTTCTTTTTATCCAGTAGTTATTTTGCTGTGTGCAAACGAACTTTTTTTATTTTCTATTAGGGAGTTTTTGTGCACACAAATACGTAAACGTAACGCATCTTTTTGACATATACGCTTGCGCATTAATGGTCGAACTCCCGTATCGCGATACGTATTACCTAAGGTTACGGGCTGGTACGTTAGGTTCATACGCATCCCTATCGAGCCGAATGCACACGAGGATCTTGCCCGATTACCTACCAAATGAACATTTTATCAGCGTACTACTTGTTTATAAACATTTTAAGGTTATATTGGTTATTGGTTTAGTCTATTTGAGTAAAATTATTCTGTGTTTGTAATTGGAAATTGGAGCTTCATAATAGATTTAAAATTTTATTGTTTTTAAGTTGTCTATTAATAAAGCAAAACAAACAAATCTTGCATTAATTTAAGAAATACAGTGATCACCACAATTAATAACTAGATAAACAAATGACCTAGTTTCAGTAAAATTTTCAAATAAATATTACCACACTATTTACATTATACCTACTGGAATTCTGATGTAGGTATACAATAATTTACAACTAAAAAGTAGGTATAAACAAAAATAAAACAATTTTAACCTTAAACAATTAAGGAGAAATAATATTTTTATATTTAAATAGAAGCAATTAAAACCATACAATTTCATCATTCATTTATCTTTTTTTACATTTGTATATTAATTGTATATTGTGTGAACATTGTTTTATTTTTTTAAATGTCAACGGAATTTAAAAATGACTTTACGATTTGCTTTACGTTACGTTAAGGCAGTTACAAAAACTACCTATTTTAACATTCATCCTCTACGACACGTTAGTTGCTTTACGTATACGGAGATGCGTACGTTACGTAGCAACAAAAACTCCCTATTATATCATCATCAATGACGTTACAACACTTCGTGAGTCTTTGCGCGTTTACTATTGCCATTCATATTTGTCGGTCCTGTGCCACAATTTGAAATTGTCTCTCTCACATTTTCTCCAGATCATCTCTGACTGCATCTTTCAACCCTATACTAGGCCTTAATACAGACATTCTCCCCTCTGGTCATTCCCTTGTTTATAAGGAAATTATCGTTACTGCGTATCACATGCCCTCTGCCCATCTGTCTATTGGCTTTTATATTGTTACAAAACTTACCATTTCTATGATCTTTTAGGCACTAATGTTTAGTTTTATTTGACTATTTATTTTTAATAACTTACATCTAAACAAATAAAATAAACACTGAATTTATATCATTTATTTTACAAACTAAGATATCTAATTTATTTATTACACTAAATTTAATAATTTATCTAATTACAAATTCAAAAATATACAATATAATAAAAGGGAAAAGATTCCTCTCATTGGCCGTATACCATAATAAAAAACTTACTAAGGAAGTAAAACTTCTCTTGTAGGTAGATGGTATATAAATTTATTACAAATTTTTTTCTAAAAAGATCCAAGTTGGATTAAAGTGGGTACATCACTAGTACAAAACAACAAACGTTTTCGGACTAATCAGTCCACCATCAGGTTGAAACATCAGATCAAAAGTAGTTGGAACTAGCTACATAGTTAGGTCGAATGACCTTAACATTACAAAAATTAAGCCATTTCGGCTACAATAAGTCGATGTTGACGTATTGTATTGCAACATCGACTTATTGTCGACATTTTTGTAGCCGAAATGGCTTAATTTTTGTAATGTTAAGGTCATTCAACCTAATTATGTAGCTAGTTCCAACTACTTTGGATCTGAAGATTCAACCTGATGATATACTGATTAGTCCGAAAACGTTTGTTGTTTTGTACTAGTGATGTACCCACTTTAATCCAACTTGGATCTTTTTAGAAAAAAATTTTTTAATAAATTTATATACCATCTACCTACACGAGAAGTTTTACTTCATTAGTAAGTCAAAAATATACCGCGACCGTTACACATCAAAGTACACCGACGTTTTCAAATTCACAACTGCCTTGCTAATTACAAAAACTTACTATTTATACAACATTAAATGTCTAGAAATAAATAACATCTGGAATAGTATTTACAAGAAACAAGAAAGAATTTACTCCAAAAGTCGAGAAGAAATAGAACATCATAAATCATAAAAAGGGTCTTGGTAAACAACTCGGGTCTGTTAGGCCGGGAGCTGAAAACAGTCTGTGACATAATTATGTCACAATATATTTGACTAAATTTTTCCTTTCCTAAAAGAGACTCTAACTTGTGTCTTGATATTGAAAAAAAATCTAAATCACGTGTATTGTTTTTGTTGTCGTATTAAAAAACAGACATGAAGTTTAGTCTAGATTCTAGATATTCAACTTATTATCTTTAATAAGTACGTCGGAAATGAAATATTACAGTTACCGTTCTTAATGCTTTTACGAAATGATAATGACGGGTTCTTTATTTTTACCGAACCAAGTCCATTCCTTTAATTTAAACAACAAATAGAACAAGTTGTGAATTTCTAGAGTTCTAGAGGAACCTAACTTTAAAACAGGAAACATATGGAACCACGTTTTAAAATTTAAAATGATTTATTATAAAAAGTGAATTCAATTAATTAATATCTAAATAATTCTTAATTCTTAATTAAACAATGTAGCCACTTGGAATTTGATCACTAATAGCTACAATTAAATGCTTTTTAATATCATTGATCTTAAAACTTTTGTCTTCGATTACTTAAGGGCGTGGGCGCAAAATTTCGCAATGTGTTTTAAACGCATTCATTTTTCTCGAATCCTGAGAAAACGAATAAGTATTTTTGAAAAATTAAAACGCAGAATGGAAGATTGAATTATTGCCGAGGACCGAAAGTCCTTGAAAACTTCTATAATGTTTATTTTAATAAGTTATAGGGGTGCAATATAAAAAAAGATAAAATTTAGTGTGATTTTAAATTTCAAATATTATCTTATTCAAAAGAAACTTTTTGGTTTTTCTAAGGGACTCCTTTAAGAGACTTGGCCCCTGTTAGTAATGTAATATTTCACTCTGCGTTTAAATTTTTAAAAATACTTATTAGTTTTCTCAGGATTCGAAAAAAAAAGGAATGCATTTAAAACACATGGCCGAGAAATTTTACGCTCACACCCTTAAAATAAATGCGCTTACACCGTTAAAATAAATTTGTACATTGAAAATGAACATTCTATATCGACAGATGTAATTAAAGAATATTTCAGGGCGGATAATAAATCTGGCTCAATTTGTAATTCCTTGGAAAATGTCGCATTCAAAACTTGAGTAGCATTAGATAAAAACGACAAACCTTCAAAATATATTAATTTTTTTAAAAATTAATTGACTATTACTGCTTATTAATTTTATTTCATTGTAGTGTTCAAAATAAAAAAATATTATTTTGTCAAGTTAAACACAATTTTTTTTGTTGGTCTACTGTTTGGTTTTGCTGTACTATTACTTGCTAATATTTAAGCACATTTTTATCTGTCGTATTAATAGTATTTTTTTCTTTACAGGTACGTACGGAATAACTATCTCTCTAATTTTCAGTAAGTATTCAATTTCACTTTATAATAGTAGGGGGGGGGGCAAGTATACTAAAGCAATTATTCGAACGTTATGGGGACCTATTTTGTTGTTGTTTTTTTTTATTTATTTGCTAAGTTCTAGATCTGGTCTTTGACCAATGAGTAACTTTTTATCTATCCTATCCTACTAACTACTTAATATCTAAAAGTCACCCTTTGATGTCTTCTTAGTTGTCTTTATTATTACTTGCGCAATTTTTGCTTGCGCACTATCACACAAAGCACTGCTTTTCACTTTATCACGCACTACACCAACACGTTGCTTGCACACTAGTCGCGCAATGCTCCGCTATTAGCTTTTTCGCACACTACACCAACTCGTGAGGTTTGGTCCTCTTCAGTCTTCTTTTCTGGTTTGAGTTGTCCAGGAGCTGGATGGCCTCAATATTTTCGTGGAGAAGAAGTCTTTTTTCATGACTTTCTCGTGTTTTCGGATTTCTTTGTCGACGGGCTCCATTCGTAGATCCTTGTGGAAGTCGTCGTTACGGATGTACCAGGGTGCGTTAACTATGCCCCTTAATACTTTGTTTTGAAAAGTTTGTATTGTTTTCAAGTTTGTCTTTTTTGTACATCCCCAGAGTTGTATACCATACGTCCATACTGGTTTTATAACTTGTTTGTAGATTAGAATCTTGTTATACGTTGACAACCCTGAGTATCTTCCCAGTAGCCAGTACAATTTTTTATATTTGATATTTAATTCTTCCTTCTTTTTCTTTACGTGGGCTTTCCAGCGAAGCTTCGTGTCTAGGGTTAAGCCCAGGTATTTGGCTGTGTTGGCATAAGGAATGTCTTGTCCATTAATTTTTATTGGTGCGTACAGAATTTTTTTATTAGTGAAATCAACATGTACTGATTTGCATTCATTCAATATAATCTTCCACGTCTTAGTCCATTTTTGGAATTTGCTCATCGCATTTTGTAGTTTATTGGCTGTTTCTACGTTATCTTTACCTACTGCTAATATGGCGGTGTCGTCGGCAAAGGTAGCTAAACAGTAGTTATCGAATTCTGGTAGATCACATGTATGAAGGAGATATAGGACCGGGCCCAATACGCTACCCTGGAGGACTCCGGCTTCTATTTCTTTAAGTTGAGAATAAGCATCATCTTGCTTGATTCTGAAATATCTATCAGTTAAGTACGATTTAATTATGTCTGTCATATGTTAAACTCTGTCAAATGCCTGGGCAACATCTAAGAATAAAGCTGAACAAACTTTTCTATCCTCTCGTGCATTTTCTATAATATCGGTGACTCTGTGGAGTTGGTCTATAGTTGAGTTTTCTGCCTAAAGTCAAACTGGTGATTTGGAATTCATTTTTTGTTTACTATAATTGGTTGCAATCTTCTGAGGAGAAGTTTTTCAAATAATTTAGACATTGTGGGTAGCAGTGATATTGGTCTATAGGAAGAGGTTATATGTGGTGGTTTGCCTGGTTTTGGTATCATTACTATTTCTGCCACGTTCCACAATGAAGGAACATATTTTAATCTGATCGCAGCATTAATTAAATAGGTCAACTTGACAATTGCTTTTCTTGGAAGTTGTTTTAATATTTGTCCTGTTATTAAATCAAAGCCAGGAGCTTTTCTCGGTTTTAAATTATACTTGATTTCTTGTATTACTCCTTCTACAGTTACTGGCATTATGTTCTCTTCTTCTTGCAAATGGTTGCTCTGTAATGCTTCTTCTTCTTCTTGTTGTTGTTGATGCGGTTGAAATATTTTCTCTAGATGTGTAGCAAAGCATTCTGCTTTTTGTTCGCTGCTTCTAGCCCAAGTGCCGTCTTCTTTTTTTATGGGTGGTATTTGCATCATTGGTCTTTTTAATCCTTTGGTTGCCTTCCATAGTGAGTATTCTGTGGATCTATCATTCGTTAGGTTGTTTAAGTATGTCCTAAGGGATTCTTCTTTAAATTCTTTTATCTTTTTTTTTAGTTGTTGGGTGAGATTATTTACAATTGTTTTATCTTGAGGAGCTCTACTTTGGAACCATTTTCGTCTTGCTCTCCGTTTTTCGTATACCAGCATTCTAATTAAACTAGCAGAAATTTTCTGCCGAGTAGTTGCATCCTTTTAGGCGTCTTTTGATGTTTATTGTGAAGATTTTTTGTTGTGAAGATCTAGTGGGGACTTTCCATTTTTTAGAACCATCTAAATTGGCCTTGTTCGATTGTTGTAACTGGGTGTATTTTCAGATTTTCTCTAAAGGTTTGATTTCTAATTTTATCTTTCCTTGTTTTCCCCTCTATTGTTCTCAAAAATCTCATTTCTGTGCTTATTAGTCTATTCTCTTGCTTTTTTGTTAATGCCCAAGATTCACAGGCATAGGTTAGAGTGGGTTTCAAAATTTTTTTTACCATTTCCGTTTTTATATTCTTAGGTATTTCTTTTTTTTTGAAAAGTTACTCTTAATAATATTGTACAGCTTACCAGTCTTTGCAATTCTTCCATTTATCTCACCTTCTAATTTTCCATCCCGGCTTATGATTACCCCCAAATACTGTCTACCTGTTCAAGTTGCTTGCCATCTACTTCTATTTCATGTTTTCCTTTTTGTCTTCCAATTATCATTGTTTTTGATTTTCTTTGTTTATTTTCATGTTTATGATTTTTAGCTCTAAAGCAATAAAAATATTGCCTATTTTTAGCAAAAAAAATTATAAGTATTTTATTTCGTCCAACGCCAACATTTTTATTTATAATGAGGAAACCGTTTTCAAAAAAATTTTGAAATGAAAATTATGAAATTTTCACAATTTTTTGAAATGCGTTTCAAAAACTGTTAAATATTTTGCTAAATGAATTCACACATAGCATCGAAGATTTTGGTTACAATAACCAATATTTTATTTTCAAGAAATTCTAATTTTTATTACAAATTAAGTTTCCAGGTTACTTATAGTCGATAGCTTTCCTATAATCAAAACCAGATTGGTACTATCGGTACTTTCACTTTCAGTTATCAACATTATTTTAAATATCGATGTAATGAAGTAAACAGAAATGAGAATATTGGGTCATTACCATCTTCCGTATACTCTTTGGGTTTCCGTAGTAAGAGAAAAAGAAAAACTGATTGAAATGAGCTTTTAGTACCGTACAGCGAGGCTATTTGTAAGGTCATGCAGATTATATGACTTTTTTTTTAGATGTTTGTCGAAACATAGTAAATAATCGTAAAATTAATGAAGATATTTTGTACCCTCTAGGGAAATATCTTACAAATAAAACACATACGTTTACTCTGCTTTGTCATTTTTTTTTGTATTTTTCTTGATTTTTTTAAGTTCTATTTGACGAGCACATTTTTAATTAAAAAATGGATTCCTCTGCTATGTTTATTTTGATGTTAAAGTTGTATATATTTCTTTAATCATTTATATATCTTCTATTTCTTGGACATACACTCACCGGCACAAAATTCCGCCACTAAAAATTTTTGATTAAATTTGGCAATTTATAACTTTTATATTTGTATTCCGATTTTCATGATTCTTGCATCAGTTTGTAGGTACATGTATTGATATCGTTTGGTATTACTCCGATAAGAAGAAAATTTTCCTTGCATGGCATTATACAGGGGTGAATGGAACCGTTGTATTTTCTCCTAACTTAAAAAAATTTGTGGAAAAATTGAAGAGCTGATTTTGTTTCATACTCCTTTAAAAAAAAATAGAATATCTCTTTTCTTGTAACAGCTGCACAATTATTTGCAATTTGTATTTATTTAATAAAAACACTGATTTACTTATAAACATAAATATCTTAAATTGAGGTTGGATTGATTAGATAAAAAAGGCCCGCATGCAGCCCAGATCTCAATCCTATCAAGTATTTATGGGATGAATTGAAAATAGCTATTCGCCGTCATCCTAGGCCTCCAGAATATTTGGTACAGTTATGGCCCTAGTAGAGGAATATCGGCAGGACTGCTCTATCCATTAGGCAATATAGGCAGTTGCCTAGGGCAGCAAATTGTGAGAGGGCGGCAAAAATACTGTACAAAAAAATATTTGTATATAAAAATTAAAATCGAATAACAAGTATGCATGTTCATCCATCAATGAAATAGAAGTGGGCATTCATTTCTAAATAGAATAAAACAAATTGCATTCATAACAAAAATAAAACAAACATAGCATTCTGTTATCTTAACACTATTCATTCAAAAAGTACGGAAGTCATAAATTTAGTGATTATTAGGCCGCCGGCAGCTGGGCAAAGGCGGTGGGCCATTGAACACTTCAATATTGCACATTTTGCAGAAACTAAAGATTTGACTTGTCTACAGTAGGACATTGAGTTATGAGTTGGGATTTTCAAACTGTATCATTACAAGTAGATAAGGTTCGTTTCGTCGCACAGATATACTCCAGGGAAATAAGCAAGAAATAGACCATATTCGGGACACTGAAATATCGAGGTAGCTGACTACTTTTTTAGTTATTGTTGACTGTTGACCTATAGGATGAAAACCTACATATTTCCTGCCTAGAGTTCACGTCCGTTTTTTAATTATTAACAATTTAATGCAATTAACGCGATTTTTTCCATTTTTTGCACTCAATTAAAAAGCTAAAAAGTTACAACGGCCTACTTTATCCAGATGGACTTACCCAAGTTTTTTTATTAATTTTGTCCCATAGAACACGAATATTTTGGTTAACAGTAGTTGATCCGGATGTCGAGAAGATTGTTATAAACAAAGAACTTGAGGAATTACATAACAGCGATTCTTAGCAAAACAAACCTTTTTTTTCTATTTTTTTGAGTCATTTTAAGCAAAAAATGTTGTTACAAGATTTTTCGTAGGGTGCATAGTTTTCGATCTAAATGCGGTTGAACTTTCAAAATATCGAAAAATTGCAATTTTTGAACCCGAATAACTTTTGATTAAAACATAAAATAGCAATTCTGCTTACCGCATTTGAAAATTTGTCTGAATTTGAATTTGAAAGATGTCAAATTATACCGGTTTTGATTATTTGCATTGCTAAAAATAATTTTTTTTATTGTTAAACAAAGCTATAAACACATAGTGCTTGAGTAATATTTTCAATGCATATCTCATTTAAAATCGAACGAGAGGCGCGCCTACAAACAGGCAATTTCTACGTATCATGCGTTAAAACGCATGCATTGGGCACAGGTCAAAACGCTCAAACATACTTATAATAGTAATACAGTGGAACCTCGATAACTCGGATTAATCGGGACCGCGGCCGATCCGGGTTATCGAAAATCCGGGTTAGCCGGAGAATATAGTAAAAATTAATAAATAACCTCCATTACAATTACAAAAACATGAAACACGTATGCACAGTACACATCTAAATTACGTATAGTTTTATAGAGTGTAGAGTTTTGTTCATTTCTTGGTAAAAAACTCAGTCATACTGTAGAGATGTACCGACACCATAATATGGTAGGTCTGGATCCTGCGTACAAAAAAAAATTGATAAATAGCAAGCTGAAAATTTGTTATTAGCTTAAGGGTGTCTAGTCGGACAAACATTAATATATGGGAACACTGGAACAGGGGAAGTTTTAACTGTGGGACAGGTTAAAAATTTGGAACGGTCAGACCACGAAAACGGCACATGTATTTTTTCCGACAGAACAGACTTAAACTCTCCGAACAGAGATTAAACTCTCATGCAAAAATCAGACTGCTATTTATCACCAAATTGGCGTTTTAATGAGTGGAACATGTAGAATATGTCAAATGACAGGAATTATGACAGGTGATAAATAGCAGTCTGATTTTTGCATGAGAGTTTAATCTCTGTTCGGAGAGTTTATGTCTGTTCTGTCGGACAAAACAAATGTGCTATTTTCGTGTTCTGACCGTTCCAAATTTTTGACCTGTTCCACAATTAAAACTGCCCCTGTTCCAGTGTTCTCATATATCAAAGTTTATCCGACTAGACACCCTTAAGCTATTAATAAATTTTTAGCTTGCTATTAATCAACTTTTTTTTCATACGCGGGATCCAGACCTATGGTAGCATAATATCATATTATGATGCTGCAATAAATTTATTTTAAAGATTCGTCTTTATCAATCCTACCTAATGTTTCTTTTCCATTGTCACTGCAACATTTTTACGTTTTGTTACCATTACGTAGACAAAGAAAACACAATCTGAAGCACGATTACATTACAGAACGGAAGTGATTAATAGGCTGTACTACACACAATACAAGAATTTTTAAATAGTCACGTCTTTTTTTAACAATGCTAAGACAGTTTGACATAAATAAATAAAAAGGAATACAGACAGGTGTCTGTTCTTTCCGATAAGCTGAGACGGTCGCTCTGGCTGCCGCCGTGTGCATGAATCATTTTTACTATTGTACTTATGTGTTCAAATTACACAAATACACATTATCTCTGAAATATTATTTGGCCTACATACATTTTTATTTGATAAAATTGTTAAATTGTTTATTTGTTAAATTTTTGTCTGATGAAAATCGGTCCGGGTTAGCCGGACTTCCGGGTTATCGGGGGCCGACTTATCGGGGTTCCACTGTATGTAACATTACGCCTGATGTAAAATAAAGAATATTTTTAACACATTTCCAAACATTATTTGAAGAACCTAACATTCTTATTTAAATAAAAAATTCTGCTTGCATTTTTTTTTCGCAAAAATGGTACATGTTTGAAGGGCGGCTACTAGAGAATTGCCTAGGGCGTCATTTGACCTAAACGCGGCCCTGAATATCGGGCTATTCCCCAGAGTTTTTTAAAATTAGGAAAAAATATACCGCTTCCATTTACCCCCGTATAATGTCATCTAATCAAATTTTTTTTTACCGGAATAATAACAAACGATATTAATACACGTACCTACAAGCTGATGTATGAATCTTAAAAATTTATAAAGTCAAGTCAAAGAGTACAAATAATAAAGTCAGGTATAAATTATTGTCCATCTTAATCAAATATTTTTAGTGGCGGAATTTTGTGCCGGTGAGTGTATTTATTGATTAGGTATTACTATTGCATTATCTACGTTTTACGTATATTCGTATGATATTCTTTTTAAAGCATATTAAAGAATAAAAATAAAAAATAGTAAATTAAAGCAGTAAAAATACATCACGGATAAATTTTCAGTGGATAACAGTTTAAAAAGTGGACGATGAAAATTTAAGGAATCGGACGAGAACTTAAAAACGCGATCCTATAGGTAAAGTGGAACCCCGATAAGTCGGCACTCGATAACCCGGACCGATTTTCATCAGACAAACATTTCAACAATAAAAATGTATGTAATATAATAAGAGTATTTGAGAGATAATGTGTATTTGTGTAATTTGAACTATACGATAGTAAAAATGACTCATGGCACACGGCGGCAGAACGACGTGCATTGTCTCGGATTATCGGAAACAACAGGCACCTGTATTCATTTATTTAATTCAAACTGTCTTTAGCATTATTTAAAAAAGACTAAAAGACAATTTAAAAAATTCCTTTTTAAATAATGGTCTTAGTCTCCACTGTTCTTAAATAACATAACATCGCTCCGATTGTGACCGTACTGTTTGCAGTACCGAGTTTTTTGCCAAGAAATGAACAATACTCTATACTCTATTATACAACTATACGTAATTTAGATGTGTACTGTGCATATATATTTCATGTTATTTCAATTATAACGGACTTTATCTGTAAGTATACCGTATTTTATTAATATCTACCATATTCTCCGGCTAACCCGGATTTTCGATAACCCGGATCGACCGTGGTCCCGATTAATCCGAGTTATCGAGGTTCCACTGTACGTTTCTTTCATACACAACAATTTTGGTACAATTTTGAACAAGATACTAAGATACGTGCTCTTCCCAAACCGATAGAAGGAAACCTAGGTTATCATGATCCCGAAGCCTGAAAAATACAATACATTTCCGCAGAACTACAGGCCGATTAGATTACTTCTAATAGTCTGCAAGATAACAGAGAGAGAAAAAGCGGCACAACCTAGCCAATAGTTTCAGAAAAAAAAAGAAAATTATATACCTACCTTCTCTTCTCAAAAAGGGCTGATAATTTACGTAGTCGAAGTTCTTTGTCATGCTTTTCATTGTCACTAAAGAGTAAATTGGCAAGTAATAATAATTAAAACCATTACGCTTGAGACCTATAATCCGTATAATGTTTCTTCGTATTCTTTGTTTCCGTATAATGGATTTTTCGGTAAATACGGATACAACTTTGGTAATCCTTGCAATCCCATCCACTCAAGAATGGACAACAATGACAACCCAAAAATACATGAATTGTAACTTTTGGATCCATATTCAACATCCGATATGCATATCGATTGGTTTGATATCCGAGTTTTGAACACTGAATATTTTTCAGGTTCTAGCAATTTACATTTTTTCGTATGAAAGGTGTTATGATCAATTATTACAATGTCTTCCTTCTCTGAAGAACTTTAGTAAACTGGCAGTTAATTGGGAAATAATATTCAATAATGGCATCTACTGTTCAAGAGTTTAGTGATGTTGAAGATATCTACATTTCGTTTTATTAATTACGTTGTATTTTTTGTCTATTGCATTCAGAAAAATTGTCATTTCGGAAAAAATTTCAATATACCGGGTGTCCACTTATATTTTCACCCATTTTAACTACCTATAACTTCTAAACTGCTCAAGATAGAAATATGCGGTTTCTGCTGAAATGTTTTATTTTAGTAAGAGTTTTGTTTAAAGGGATTGAATTTTTTATATAGCTTTTAAATAAAAAATGGCGGATTTTTGAAAAAAAAAACGTTGTTGACTTTTTTTAATGAAACACCCAGTATATGTTTTTGCGAGTTGAAAAAACGGTCATTCACCGATGCAGCGATATAAAGTTTTTCAAAATCGGTTGTCAAATGACTGAGCAATTAATTTTTAAAATGAGAGATGCAATGTGGAAATCACATAACCTAATATTTGACAACCGATTTTAAAAAATCTTTATATCGCTGGATAGGTGAATGACCGTTCTTTCAATTTACAAAAAAATATACTGTGTATTCCAATAAAAAAACTCAACAACGTTTTTTTCAAAAATCCTCCATTTTTTTCGTAATTGAAAGCGATCTAAAAAAAATTCAATACATTTAAACAAAACTTTTACTTAAATAAAACATTTCAGCGAAAACCGCTATTTGTATCTTGAGCCGTTTAGAAGATATAGGCAGTTAAAATGGGGGAAAATATAAGTGGACACCGGGTATTAGGGTGGAAGGCACTTATGGAATAAAATTATTTTTGTCCTTGTTTTAAAATATCATAAATAACGCTGAGACCCGTCGATTTTTATATATAAATGTGCGCGTTATAAACACAAATCTAAATGTACAGGGTGATTCACGCAAGCCTAGCATAGGTCATAAACTTTATTTTTATTGGAACACCCTGTATATATTTATATTTTGATTTCAATAAACTATATCACGTAGGTTGTATTATGAATAATACAGGGTGAAGTTTTGAAATTAAAGAGTATGGAAACCACTTATATGGAATAAAATTGTTTGTGTCCTTATTTTAGACAATTATAAAAAAACGTTTTAATACAACAACAAAACTTTAGTTTTAGTGAAACTCCCTATATATTTTTGTTTTTAGAAGCTACTTAAAAACCTAATCTCAAAAAAGTGTATTATGTAGAGTGTGTTATGAATAATACAAGATGCAATTTTTAAATTATGTATAATTTTCGTCGAGACATAAAATGCATAACATTTTAAAATTAATAATTTATCGCACTTTAATAAGGGTAATTTTCTAAACTAAGTGACTATGGGTTTTGTATTTAATATCTTGACGAAATTTATAACATAATTTCAGAAGCTCACCTTGTATATTCATAATAGACCCTACGTAATAATAGCTTGTTAAGATCAGGTTGTTAAGGAGTTTTTAAAAACTTAAAAATAGATGGGGTGTTTCATTAAGAATAAAGAAGATGGACTATGCTAGACTTACGTGAATCATCCTGTACATTTAAATTTATGTTTAAAAAGCGTACATTTAAATTTAAAAGTTGACTTGTAGCAGTGTTTTTTATTATTTTCTAAAATAAGGACACAAACAATTTTAATCCATCAGTGGTTTTCACAGTGTATAATTTCAAAATTTGCCCCATTAATATTCATAATAGATCCTAGATGATAGAGTTCGTTGAGATCAATTTCTTATGCTGGGGCCACAGTAACGTCTAATGCCGTTAATTAACGCGTTATTTGACATTAAAGAGAGGTGTAGCCACGACTTAGCGCGCTAATTTGTTATTGCCATTATTAATGCCGTTAAACGTTAGGCGATAGATCGGGTGGCGGTTTTTTTCGACACTTCAAAGGAGTTACTCCGTTACTTATCGCGTTGTTGTGGCTACACTTGCACTGTTTCAACAAGTTCTAGCTTGTAGCGCAGCAGAGTAATTAGTTTGGTGAAACAGGTACATACTATTCTACGAAAATGGGGGTCTAGGACATTTCGGCGTCGCCGTTTCGGCGTGGCCATTTCGGCGTGGCCGTTTGGGCGTAGAGCCGTTTCGGCGTAGGCCGTTTCGGCGTCGGCCATTTCGGCGTCAGAGATTTTATTTTAGTTGACTAAATACCTACATTGGAGTCTATTAGTAAGACATTAGATTATACCTACGTTACTTTTTTAGAAATTTAAGAGGCTCTTGATTTATATCTATACCACACTAAAAAAATATATTAAATGTTATTTTTTCCAACTTTTGTAAATGTAAGCTATTTAATTGCACATAATTAATTAAAAAATTAATATATTATATATATTATATATTATACAGTACAATTTTCAAAGGAGGAAGACCTAACCCTTCGGTCCAAACCTAACTTTCGGGTATTATTTTACATCTTCTAAAATTAAAATGTCGAAAATTGTTCTCCTGACTCTACATTTTTTGTTAAAGAAAATTTCAGACTATCATACATTAACAACTATTTTTTTTCTCTCTCACTTTGCCAAAGTATCTGTCGCCGAATCAGCCGGCGCCGAATCGGCGGGCGCCGAATCGGCGGGCGCCGAACCGGCAGGCGCCGAAATGGCCGACGCCGAAACGGCCTACGCCGAAACGGCCTACGCCGAAACGGCTCTACGCCCAAACGGCCACGCCGAAATGGCCACGCCGAAACGGCGACGCCGAAACGTCCCATTCCGCGAAAATGGGGTGGAGTAATGAGAAAATTATTGAATTTTTAAGAGTGATTGAAACAGAACCTTGTTTATGGTATCCCCGACAAAAATCACATAAAAATCGTGGTGTTCATGGTGACGCTTGGCGTCGAATTGTGCAATCATTATCTTTTCCAGCGACGGTAGAAGATTTGAAAAAGAAAAAGATACACTTATGGGATAGGTACTATAGGACCCATTTAAATAAATATAAAAAATCGTTAAAATCTGGCATGGGAACGAATAAGGGATATAAAACAAGCTGGTTTGCATTTGATGTCATTACCGTGTTCGTTTTCTGTGCATTTTTATCATCCACCATCTTCCTTCGAGTTTTGGTTTTTGCTTGATCCGTTTATAAAATAATAAATCAATAAAATAATAATTAGCACTCATAAAATATAACACGTAGCAGCTTCGACTTACATCTTGAAATTATTGGATTAAAAAACGCGCTTTCTGCTGACTACGCGCTAAAATAAGTGTGGCCAGTCACTTCAACGCGCAGTTTATTCCATCATTTTTGGTGTGTTAATTAATACGATAATGGACGTTAGACGTTAACGTTACTGTGGCTTCAGCATTAAGGAGCTTTTAAAAATATAAAAATATACAGAGTGTTCCATTAAAAATAAAGTTTATGAACTATGCTAGGCTTGCGTGATTCACCCTGCACATTTAAATTTATGTAAAAAAGCGCACATTTTTTATAATTTTTTAAAATGTGGACAGAAATAATTTGATTCCATAAGTGCCTTCCACCCTGTATAAAAGTTACAACATGTTCATTCTTGTATTAAATAATTCTAAAAACCACTAAACATAAACATGTAAGATTTTGTTCGTCAACTGAAGAATAAATATTTATACTTCATAAACTAATACTGTAAAAGTGTGTAATATTTTGGAACATTAAATTTTTTTGCAATCCATTGTGGCGTTTAACGTATTATAAGATTTAAATTTTAAATACAAAAGAACAACCCTGCGTGTTCATAATGGTATGTAAAAATTGTTTAAAATCATTCCTTTTGATTAAATTAATCCAATCACGATATTACAAATAGATAATCATAAATCTTTTCATGCATTGTGTCAGACGGTGTAAAAGTTGCATTTAATTAATCGATTGCACTATCTCCTATCATAAAATATGATGTGGTGATTACCGAGTCAAAAGAATAAACAAGCAATAATCCAATTATGAAATTAAAGCCATTAGTTTCTTTCGTGCAATGGCATCAGCTAGAAAGTACTTAATTTATATATAAATTGCCTAATTGGCAACATTGGGAGAAATTAGAACGTAAGATTGAGTAGGTATTAGCAGTAATGACGGGGAATAATCCGATAATGTCCTTCAAGTAAGCAGAAAAGAGTTTTGTGGGTCATTTTGGGAATCCTTAAAGAATTTGGACCATTGCAGAATGCTATAATTATATTCTGTAATGAGATTTAATATGCATTTGAATTACTCTTGTAAACGATTTTTAGCAACGACAAATGTTTAATGATATGCTACAATTTAGTATATCATAACATAGTTTGACCATGAATGACTACTCGTACTTCATCTCGAAAACCATACGAATTAAGTAGTCGAGATAAAACAGTCTGTTTCTAAATTACAAAATCGGCGACTTCTGCAAGTCATGATAGTTATAAAGTTTAGTAATTTTGACACAATTAATTGATTAGAATAGAAATATGCTTTATTGTCACTGAAAATTTTTACAATTTTATGGACAAAGCTTATATACAGTCAAAATAAAACCTAATATCAATAACAAATAACAACTACAATTTACTAAAATTAGATAAATCGTCAATATACAGTATATAAGATATAAAACCAAAGACAAAAACAACTAATTGCAAAATTTATATAAATTGCAAATTGAACATACTTACAACAAATAAAATACAACATTAGGAATTGACGGTTTAAGCTACTGCCTGTGAAACCCAATTTTCTTAGTTATTTATTAAAAAATTCTTCTATTGAATAATATGGTCTTTAAGGCAGCTGCACATCAAAGAAACATGAAACGTAAATTACGTTTCATGGAAATAAAACACTGTTAAACAAATATACGTCCGGCCATTTATGAAACTCTCCGAAAATAAAATGTGTCATGAGCATGAATCACACTCGTTTCATTGGTAGGCGGACTTTGAGATTTATTTAGCAGTGTTTTATTTTCATGAAACATGTTTCACGGTTCATGTTTCATGTTTTTCGTTTCATGTTTCTTTGGTGTGCGGCTTGCCTTAAATAGATAGGCTTTTGTCATTTTACGGAACTTTTGGAAAGATTTTGCAGATTTAAGTTGTAAAGGGAGATGGTTGTAAAGTTTTTTTGCGGAATATAATATAGATTTTTTACTAACTCAGTGGATGGGATCGGTAAATAAATATCAAAGATTGAATTTCTGGTGGAGTAAAGATGATTGGGCCTTGCTGGAAAGACATGAAGGTGTTTACGAATTAAACAAACCGTTTCTAGAATATATAAAGATGGAAGTGTTAAAATTCCGTGATCTCTGAAGTAACTTCTGCAATGTGTAGATCTTCTGAGGCCAAACAGATATTTTATTGCTCTTTTTTGCAATTTAAAAATAACATCAAATTGAGCAGCTGTACTAGAACCCCAAAAAGGAAGACCATATCGAAGATGAGACTCGAACAACGAAAAATATGTTATTTTAGAAGATGCTAAATTGAGTTCCCTTGAGACAGATCTTATTACATCGCAAGCTGAGGCGAGTTTCTCACTTAACGAATCGATATGAAGGGACCATTTGGGGTTGCTGTCTAAAAAAATACCAAGAAATTTTACAGAATCAACGGTACTGATCTGGTAGTTATTAAGAGGCAAAGGTTGAAGAGCTCCTTTGTAGGATAGTGGTACTGTTTTATCTACATTAAAAGAGAGTAAATTAGAGTCAGACCAGGTCTTTATCGTCAGTAGATCCGAAGTTACAGTTTCATGAAGAGGTACAATAGTTGAGTTGCTCCAAGTGATAATGGTATCATGAGCAAAAAGAAAAATGTTCCCATCGATTTTTAAATTAGTGATGTCATTTATAAAGATGAGGAATAGAAGAGGACCCAATACTGAACCTTGTGGTACTCCACATATAATGATTTTGAGACTAGAGTCAGTATCATTTGCTCAATCTATTGTTTCCTATTATTCAAGTAGGATTAGAACCAATTCAAATAAATGCCTCTAATTCCATAGAATTTTAGTTTGGTAATCAAGATTAAAATGTAATTCAAATCACTCCTCCTTTTCTTTGGATTCTTTATTTCTGTCGTGTTCCTTCACAGGTTGTGATTCCGACCGAATGGTGATTAAGCTCTATTCCTTCCTATTTTCATTTTTGTTTTCTAGTTAGGTATTTTTATTCTGTTGGTATCTTCTATGACCTGATCTTCTCATCTACGCTTTCTCCTCCTCCTGGGCCTTGTATTTGTAGGTTTCCACTTTATTATGTACTCACCTGATGGATCACAGACGTTCGGATTCAATAAGCATAATCTTTATATAAACAATTGTAACACTAGCGAATGGGCACCAGGGCGCCATTTGTATAACAGCCCCACGAATGGAAGCCATTAGTATAACAACATTATTATTAACACGTTAAATGCCAAATTAAACAGAATATAAAAATATACTTGGCGCTACTTAACTTTTTGATGTACCTCGGTAGCTCTAAGTCTTCAGAGACCTAGGGGTGTGGATTCTTAATAGATGTTAAATAAAATAGAAATTCAAATGCTAAAGGGGCGCCATAATTAAAAAAGAAAATATTATAATATATGCTTACTTATAAAAAAATATAAAACTAAGAATGCCGGTTATTTGAAATATCTGGACTTACCGTAGGCTACTTTCATGCGTGATTAATTTATAAGAAGGATAGAGATTGGTAAAGAAAATCTAATAATTAAACATAATTCTTACTTTATTGAAAACGAATAAAAATTTAGTAAATTTGTTATCAAAAAAAGTCTTTAGTCATTTTACCAATTGGCGAGAAAACGTAAGAGTTCAACAATTAAAAAAAGCGCAAGTACCTTGTTGTGTTCTTTATCCGTGGGTGATCCATAGTCCATCCATGCGGCAGTTAAGATGTTAAACATTGTCCTGATGTTACGGCACATTTGTTGTCACGGCACATAACGACTTTCATTTTGACAGATAAAGTGCAGCTATTAATTATATTAGAGAAGAAATTCCATTGTTTGTTTATTGTATACAACACTTGGATACTATTATTAGTATTATTATTGTTAATTATTAAACTTAATTGAAAGAAACGAAGAACTTTTCGACAAAAGAAAACCAATGGATCTCTTTAATCCATCACTAGAAACACAAAATACAGTCGAGAATCTACACTCTCTACGACCACAGCAGCCACTTAAGCCTACTTCGGCTCTGGAACAAAAACTGGACTGAACTAAATACAAACAACTATCTCCATTGAACTATTATCAACAATTTTCTCCATCAGCAAGGCAAAGAGCCGGCTGACGGAAAGGCACCAGCTTCTTACTCTCGACTACCAGAACTGATCTCGAATCTCTCCAGAACTCTCTCCTACTCAACCATGTCCAGTTTTACCAATCAAAAAATTCACCAATTTCCACTCTTCATTTCAAAACGAATAGAAAAGATTTAAGCAAATTTCAACCATGCCTTCAAAGGCTGTAACTCTTTCTCTCGCAAATAGGATTAAACCAAACGAAATCCTGACGTAAGGGACTTCGTACCCTTACACAATGGAGTCGACTTTACTAAAGTAACAAGATATTTACATACTTAGCAGACATACTACACATTACTTCCTGAGCCAGTCAGGCTCAGGGAGCCTGACTGGCTCAGGGAGCCTGACTGGCTCAGGGAGCCTGACTGGCTCAGGGAGCCTGACTGGCTCAGGGAGCCTGACTGGCTCAGGGGGTCTAACTTATACTCTAAAAAATCATTATAAAATTGACTGGCTAGTTGGTTGTGAAAACTAGTGCCAATAAAACCCAAAACTCACACACTCACATACACTTTATAATTTTATTTATTAATTTATCTTCTTTCCGTCTTAATACATACCCGAGCCAATTCAACTACAACTAGATCTTCTCCATTTATTTGATTGTTTATCTCGTTAAATAATCGTTAAATCTCTCCGTCTTAGTTTTTTTATTCCAAGATTTCTTATAAGGATCTTCATTTCTATTATTCTTAGCTTCTCTTCGTTTCTATTAGTCAGGCACAATTGTCTCTGCTGCGTAGGTTATAGGTTATTAAAGATCTGATGGCTGTTGCATATATTTTCATTTTGGTATTTTTGCTGGTATGTCTATTCTTAGGTAGCTTTGGTATTTCCAATATGTTATATTGCCAGCTTTTACTTTTCCAGTTGTCTCTACACTGCTGTCGTTTGAACTGTCTACTGCTATACTAGACATTTAAATCTCTCTACTTTCTGGAATATACGTGGTTAGTATATACTACCCTACCATATACATGGTAGTATATTCTTCGTCTTTTCTCCATTTATTCTTACTCTTCTGAATTCCGCTCCTTCTATCAGTCTCATCAGTGCGTATTCTAACCTTTTTTCTCTTGCGGCTATTACTGTGTCACAGCATAATAAACGCAGACAGCCTGTTGTAGACACCTTACCAAACTGATATTTTTATATTGTCACAGCCTCTTCTACACAGTTGTCCATTGTCATTTTCGCTAATCTAATGAGTTTTGCTGTTTTAGTTTTCTTTAAATATTCTAATTTTCTTGTTTTGAAGCTTTATTAGTATTGTCCTAGTATATTTTCGGTGTATAGACCTATTATATATTTTTTTAGTTAGTGAATCAAGTAGTTAATGAATCAGTTCTCCTCCTCCATTTTCCGTTTCTTGGTATCATTGGAATTATTCGTTAAATATTCTTGTTCGAGATTGAAATCACTATTTTACTTTTACCAGAGAACGGCAGTTCTCGTCAGTGGCGCACAATACCCCTACAAGCGACACTATATATACAAGAAAATTTCCATTTTCTTAATCTGACTCAAATGAAAATTGGGCCAAATCCCATCGTAAAGTGTAGGAAAAGACTCGTCCATCCATATGTCAACTCACCATTTTGGTCCAAGGGTGTGGATTTTACGGCCCTTCCCATTTAGGCTTTGTTTTTCGTTCTCGTCCCCAGACCTCCCAAAAATTTCAAAAATTTAAGTTCGACCTTTGCGGCTTCTGATAGCACTAATCACATTATCTTTCCAACACATGTCTAATTTTGAAAATCGGTTATACCATTCAAAAGTTACCGAGCTCAGAATTATGACTCAATTTTTATTTAAAAAGGGGATAATGTTAGTGGATATGTATGAATAGTCCGTCCGCTATAACTTTTCCCATGCAATCTGATTCATTTTCAATCAAATTAAGTCAAAACATAAATTGAAACGAACGTCGATGTGTATATACATTGTGTATACTGTATACTATACTATATACTACACACATCGGCGTACGTTTCACTTTCTGTTTTGACTTAATTTGATTGAAAATGAATCTATATATTTATGTATGAATATGTATGAATGACTATATGTATGTATGTGTATGTGTGTGGAAAAGTTACATCGATAAACCACGAAATGGTTTTTATATTTTTATAAAATGTATCTAAATTATATTTCTCGGTTTAAGTAGTGTTTGGTGCGAAAAAAGTTTTTTTTCATATTTACATTTCTTGATAGATATTCGTAGCTAAATTTCTTTTCTCATGTTACATCACAAATAAACGGTATAGACACAATGTCCAAATGTTTTTTTCCATTTATAACGCAACAAAGAAATTACAATTTCTTGTATCAAATTGAATTACCTAAAAATTCAATTTTCTTGAGAGAATAGACGTGCGTGATATACATATTCGTGACCTTACAGGAGCAAAGACATTATTATAAAAAATTTCCAAAACAGTTTCTTCGAAACTTAATGACCAATATTTAACTTTACTTTATATGAGGAGGCTATTGTTTAGTAAATTAACATTTTAATAAATTACTCGACTTTGTCGTTTTTATTAACCTTCTATTGATGATTTTTATTACTATTTACTGTTACTGTAAAGATATAATTAGGAATAACGTACAATAAAACATAATAAAATATCTATTTGAAAAAACGAATCGCGAATGATATATTATAATTTATACGATTATTTCATTCATAGAGATTCTGACCAATGGAAACCTACAAGAACAAAAATTACAGCGGTTATTTTTTTCGATATCTTCCTGTCGTTAAATATTACGTCATATGCCATTCGTTGCTGCACAAAAATACAATCAGTGACATTAATGACAATTAATGTTTTACAACTTGTCACAGAGAAGACCAAGAAATAAGTTTAGCAAGTATTCAGGCGAAGATATCAATAAAATATTAGTTGAAATGATTTAAAAAGACAATTTCATTCATGAAATTAAAATAAAAAAATTATTTAATACATGAGTATTACCATATTACCAGCCATACATCCATCCAAACTCTATATTACCATCCAAAAAATTAAAAGACTACAATAAGTATATACCTGAATTAAGTAAAATTATGGAATATGTACAGTAGGAAAAATGAAAGAATACCCATGAACGAACATATAAAACACGCTGTATTTTCCTGTCACCGTGTCATACAAAAAATTGGCCAGCGCAAGTACATGTAATAATTAATATTACATGTACTTGCGCTGGGCAATTTTCTTTGTGACACGGTGTCAGGCAAATACAGCGTGTTTTATATGTTCGTTCATGGGTATTCTTTCATTTTTCCGACTGTATGTAAGAATTTCTTAGTTTATCTCTTATCATTCTATCTTTAAAATTTATACTACAATCCTAATTTTTGTAAACTTTATCGTTACTCATCTTTATTTTTCAGTGCTCATATATTTTGGTGACAGTGGCGGATCCAGGGGAGGGCGATGGGGGCGATCGGCCCCCTCTCAAACACAGTTATACATAAAGATTATAAAAACATTCATTCGTTCATTTATTTTTCGTAGAAATTTAGTCAATCGGTCCCCCTCTTGACGATGCTGGATCCTGCTCGATCTGCCAATGATTGGTGAATCACATTTTGCTATCCAAGTTAAAAAAAGATAGTAAAGAATTAAAATGTTCTACTAAACAGTTACAAAACTAATTCATTGTAAAAATACAAGCAATTTTTGGTAATAAAAATAAGGTTATTGTAAACTAATGTTTTTCTACAACTGTTCAAGCGAAACGCAAGTGAAATTATTCTAGATGAAAAAATATGCAAAAGAAAAAAGTTGGACATACGATCAAAAAGGAAAAAAGACAAAATCGACGGTCTGTTGAGCACTACCCTACTTTGTTCGTAATTAATAAGTTTCATATAAATAAAATCAGGAGCGTTTTTAGGATAATTTTAAAATGTAATTTTTTTCTTCAGTTGCTAAACTTCACTGCCATATGTGATTAAACTTCTAAGTATAGTATTGTATATGAGATGTTTGTTCACTTTAGATATTGTTTACATAGATACATCATGTATATGGCTTTTCTACCCTGTATGTTTCTGTCTTTCATAGCAGCATCGAGAGTTCCATCTTGAGTTACCTTCATGCTTAGGTACTTGTATTCATCACAGTGTTTAATTTCTACCCCATCGTCTAATGGAATGGACAACTTTGTCACTCCAATATAAAAGGGTTTCATTTTCTTAATGTTGACTTCGACTCCATTTATTATATTCTTCTATTAGCTTCCGCATTATGTAACTCAAGTTGTCATGATTCTGAGCAATCAGAATTTGGTTATCAGCGAAACATAAAGTATAGAGTTTGGCCCCGTCATTGAGAGGGGTTCTCGTGCCATTACATTTTCTTTTCCACTGTGCTTGAGTGCTTATTCCAGATAAATTTTGAAAAGGGTATGCGAAATACAGTAACCCTGCTTCAATCCTTTCGTGACTGTAAATAGGCCGGGCCGAAAAAGGACAAAAAAATTTTTTTGGGAATTTAAAACGGGCTAGTAAAAAAAAGATATGTATGGTAGTCCTAATACTGTGTACAAAACATAGACCGAATTAAATTAGTTTTGACCGGGCCCCTGGGGGCCTAAAAAATTTATTCTTTTTTGCTTTATTTTTGGGGCAAGCTAGTGTCTAAAATATTAATATCGATGCTACTATCTCGTTAAAAAATGTTCATCATGATTTAAAAAAATTTAACCGGCCCCCAGGACTAAAAATATAAAAGAGGGGTACACAATGCATATTTATTTACGATTCTTGCGCTATGAACTATGCAGCTCTTTGCTTGAATCAATATTCGGCACGAAATTTTTTTACATTCAACTATTATGCACATATTTAACACTATTTCGTATAGTCATTTAACCCAGAACTGACCACGATGAGGTAGCTGTAAGGCGAGTTCCACCCGACCACCCTCCTTTGCTCAACATTTTTTACTTACTCATTTCTTGAAGCATAGTACCGACATTTACTTTCAAATATCGGCTAATTCTTTCTGGCATCAAGTTTAGCTCGGATGTAACCATCTCTAAGATTCTTCACCACACCCTTTTATTGAAGCATCAGTAATTATCCTTACACGCCTCTCCACCGATTGAGTATGGCAAGGAAAAATGTCAAAACTTTGGAATTTGTTTCACCATGTCCCACAATTCCTAGTCGTTTAAATGCTGTATTAGAGGAGGATCTGTTACAGTACTATTCATCCAATCTATGAGATCTATCTAATCTGCATCGAAATTGATTTAGGGATTTGGGATACTATGAAAACGCAATTTTTATACCAGCTTTCCTACATTTTAAAATTTTTCTGACAGCAATCATAGGTTCGCAAATGCTTCGTTTCAGAAATACGGGATGTTGAATTTGTTCGTACAATTTGACGATTTATTTATTGCTCTAAAACCGCATGAGATATACAAATGAAATTGGGTAGGTTTTAAGAGGTAATTATTGCGCATTTTTTGGCATACAGTTAAGAATTTTATATTCACCATTGGCGTGCATACGGGTAATATGACCGGGTAATATGACCCGTATGCACGCCAATGTTGAATATAAAATTCTTAATTTTATGTCAAATATGCGCAATAACTACCTCTTAAAACTCACCAAATTTCATTTGCATATCTCAACCGGTTTTAGAGCAGTAAATAAATCGTCTGTTTGTAAAAAAAATTCAACATCCCGTATCTCGAAAACGAAGCATTTGCGGACATATGTTTATAAATGAAACGGTTATTATATTTCATGCAGAATTTCCCCTGAAGGTTTGCTGCACTTATTTAGAAACACCCTGTATTGATGAAGAACGTTGCTAGTTGTTAAAATACCTAACTTTTTTATTATCCAACATAAGCGAATGAATGAAAAAGCAAAATGTTAACAAAGGCGAAGGCTATAGTTGAGTTTTAATTTCAATATTTTATATACGCTAGAATATTCCACAGGATGTTCCGAACTTTGAGGAAAAAACACACTATCATTGTTACACCCGGTATAAAATAACACTTACCTGTTTAGCAATAATATTATAACAGCGATATTGTGGAAGAATACGGCTATAACATATTAAAAAAATCACTTAAATCGGCCAACACAGGTTTAGTAAATACGAGACTTCAAAAATGACCAAATTTTTAGGTGGGCTGATTTCTATGCAGTTTAGAGCGAGTGTGTAGAGAGGGTACTTCGGACTTCGGTCAACTTTGGCGAAGTAACTTCGCCGAGAGTGTGGAGCCCGCTTTAGATTTCGAATGAACCTCCAAGCTTCTAAGGATCTGCTTCAACCTAGGTGACAGTCCACTCCCTTACATGTCTGTTCCCAAGAATCGTTACCATTTTTTGTTAATATTTTTTTTTTTATATTTAGTTAATAATAATTATTCGCGGTATTGGGTTTTATCATGTATTTTATGATTTCAACCATTTATGATACTTCTGTTGCTTTATTTGTTTCTGTTGTTCAATATTTCATCCCTTCAGATAACGTTATTATTTCTCCTAGTATTTGTTATCTCCTCAATACCTAATGCTTCACTGGCTGCTTCCTAAATATATACTATCTAAGATAAAAAATATATTAGTATATTAATATATTAGTAATAGTATATCCATAATAAACGATAAAATTCGTAATAAAACTCACACAGCTTAAACATTTTCCCTTCCAGACCCAGAAAATCTAAATGAATACTTTGTTAATGTGAGTAAAAATATAACATCAACTATTGTGTCACAACAAGATCCCATTTCCTATCTCCTTAATTCAGGAAAGGTCTCGAATTCATTCTTTATAAGACCGATTGATATATCTGAACTGATCCAAACAATCAATAGTATCAAAAGCAAATCTTCCTGTAGTACCGATGGACTATCCATAAAAATTTTCTCAAATCTCCTAGACAGTGTGTTGGGAGTCCTCATCTCTCTAATTAATGATTCTTTTGAGAAAGGTAAATTTCCAGAGTGCCTAAAGACGGCCATCATTATTCCTCTTCATAAGGGTGGTGAAAAATCAAATGCCTGCAATTATAGACCTATTGCATTACTACCGGTACTCCAAAATTATTGAGAGACTCATAAAAGCCCGACTTATGTCCTTTCTCGTTGATAACAATATTTTATCACAAAATCAGTTCGGATTTTTAAATAATAAATGTACCACAGGTGCCATGTTTTCTTTACTACATGAAGTTTATCAAGCATTAAACAATAATCTGCACACTGCCACTGTTTTTGGTGATTATGCCAAAACTTTTGATTGTGTGAATCACGACATTTTAATAAAAAAACTAGATTTCTATGGAATTCGAGGTATTTCTTCGAACTGGTTTCAATCTTACTTGCATAATAGGAAACAACTGGTTAGAGCAAATGATACCGACTCTAGTCTCAAAAATGTTGTATGTGGGGAACCACAAGGTTCAGTATTGGTGGGTCCTCTACTTTTCCTTATCTTTATTAATGACATCACTGGCTTAAAAATCGAGGGTAAAGTTTTTCTTTTTGCTGATGATACCAGTATCACTTGAAGCAACTCAAATATCGCAACTCTTCATGCTACCATAACTTCTGATCTACTCAAAATAAAATCCTGGTCCAATTCAAATTTACTCTCTTTTAACGTAGATAAAACAGTAGCATTATCCTATAAAGGAGCTCTTCAACCCTTCCCTCTTCATAACAGCCAGATCAGTATCGTTGATTCTATAAAGTTTCTTGGTATTTTTTTAGATAGCTACCTTAAATGGTCCCTGCATATTGATGTGTTAAGCAATAAACTATCCTCAGCTTGCTTTGCAATAAGATATGTTTCGAAGGAAATGAATTTAGCCTCTTCCAAAATAAATATTTTTCTTTGTTCGAGTCACATCTTCGATATGGTCTCCCTTTTTGTGGTTCAGGTACGGCTGCCCAATCTGATGTTATTTTTAAATTACAAAAAAGAGCAATAAGATATCTGTTTGGCCTCAGAAGAACAACACATTGCAGAAGCTACTTCAAAGATCACAAGATTCTAACACTACCTTCCTTATATATTTTAGAAACTGTTTGCTTAATTCGTAAACATCTACATGTCTTTCCAGCAAGACCTAGGCATGACTATTCCACCAGAAATTCTACCTTTGACATCTATTTACCGATCCCGTCCAGTGAGTTAGTAAAGAAATCTATATTATATTCTGCAAAAAAACTTTACAACCATCTCCCTCTACAACTTAAATCTGCAACATCTTTCCCCAAGTTCCGTAAAATGACTAAAGCCTATTTATCTGAAAGACCATTTTATTCAACAGCAGAGTTTCTTAACCAATAACTAAGAAAGTATAGTATTCTTATTTATAAGTGTAATCTTAATCTATATTTGAGTGTCATATGCAGCAGCTTAACTTAACTTATTAAGTTTCTTAAGGTAGATTATGCAATTTTGCAAATTTTTTTAAATTTCGCAACAGATTGTTACTGTTTTTTGTTTCTCTTCATTATATTTTATTTATATAGACGATTTATATCATTTTAGTAAATTGTATTTGTTATTTGTTATTGTTCTTATTTATGATTCTTGTAAACTTTGTCTATAAAATTGTTAAATTTTTCATGACAATAAAGCATATTTCTAAGGAAATAATCAAAGCAAATATCCAAATATTGTGTTTTCGCTCTCCTGTAAAATTTTAATATTTTTGTCTGAATTTTGTTTTCTAAAACCTGCAAAATATTTGTTTGGTTCATCCAACTTTATAATTTCTTGCGACGCCACTGTTCGAAAAATCAGTACATTCCTTTTTGTGCTATGACATTTTACATGAAAGTAGTACATTTGTGCATACATGTGCATTATGTAGAAATCGACAAAAATGTGATATAATAATGTATATAAAAGTTGTAATTGGGTAAAAGTTGAATAAGCAAACTTATATTCTTGAAAGTATTGCATTCAAGGATAGTGAAATTGTTGCAAATTCGAGTACTTACTTTTTAAACGGGTTTTGTTTTTGTACTTAATATTGCTTATTACTGTAATAAACTGCTTCCCAAATATTAAATTATCCGAAGGTAGTTATTTAACATGATAATAATATGCATTTGGTTATCTGAAGTTTGTACAGGCAAACTAATACTTTAAATAACACATGGAACATAATCCAAAATCATGATCACTGACGCTTTCCTTTCTTGGTGAAAAGATTGTTACATACTTTTTTCTTAAAATTCTTCAGATTTGTTTATTGCGATGAATAACTCTGCATTCTTCTTTTTCCAAAAGGTTGTTTTACTTTAGTTATTATTTTCAATTTAACACCGTTGTCTATAATTTCTCATTTTCATCGTTTTATGCCACTTTCATTGTTTTTAACTACTGACGTGAATGTTTCAGGACGTTGACACTGACATGCGGTATGTCATACCGTTGTCTATTCTCCTTTGTTTTCAATATGAATTTGTCTTATATCACTGCATTTGTTTTTTATTTCAACTACGGAATTATTCTTTATATACCAGGGCGCATCTGTAAAAATATTAGTACATTTGGACGTTGAGAGGTGACTCATATTTTTTTTTGCAGAAATTGCTTGAAAATAACTCATATAATAATATTTGAGTTATCCTCCCACTCAAAAAGGTCCGGAACATTGTTTAAATAATCAAAATGTCAAAAAATGAAGGAAAAATAGATTTTTTCTTCGTTTTTTGATTATAACTTTGAAAGTACAGTAGACTCGCGATTATCCGAGGTAACTGGGACCGTGACTACCTCGGATACGGAAAAACTCGGTTAACACTGACATTGGTTATATTGATCGAAAAACACGTGAATAATCATAACTGTGGATATTTTAATGACAAAATTAATACAGTACTGTCTATAAAAGATAAATACATTTACCTTAATAATGTTACTGTTTAAAAAAGTATTTGATTTTGCATAAGCTTTGCTCCTCTTTTTGATTTTGAGGCGGCGATGTTGCGGCATGGTTGAAAATTGTAACTCACCTGTTCTGACTTTTGCCTCGGTTAACCGAGGGGTTCGGATAACCGAGACTCGGATAATCGCGAGTCTACTGTATTTATTTCTAAGAAAAGTTATACTGACATCAAAGTTGCACAATTAAATTTCCTACAATATAAAATTCGTTAAAAATTTTAAAAATTGTCACCCTTGTTGCAAAATAGCAATAATTGCGAAAAAACGATAAAAAAACAAGTATTAGCATTTTACGTTTTTCAACCATTTATGCTACACTTAGGACCATTATATTTTACCAAGAAAAACTTTATGATATAAGAAAACAATACTGTGAATTTCATTAAGATCGGTTGAATATATTTTGCAAAATAAAGTTTGCAATCCAGCTTTCGCAAAAAAAAATTAATTTTTTCAAAATCTTGCAGGGCTGAATATAAAACAGACAGCAAGTTTAGTTTTTTTACATATAAAAGAATACCGTACCTTTCGTTTGCAATTTGCAAAATTAAAATCGGTTAACCACTACGACGCACAGTGGTTCCAAATGCCGAAAACGTGGTTATGAACCTTTAAAATCGTATATTGTTTATACATTTCGGAATTACTTTCGTTCTTAGGGGTTTTTGACATCGTTGATTACGAATCTGACATTATCTTTTCTGAAAAACAAAATGGCGGATCCAACATGGCGAAAGGAAATTGAAAGTATCAATCAAAACGCAAATTTTTTTGTCAAATTTGGTAATTTAAAGTCATTGATTACAAATCTAATATTACTTTTTATTAAAACAAAATGGCGCATCCAATATAGCCGAAAGAATTTCGAAAATTTTATTTTAAATCCATATGTGTTTAAAAATTTATATTATAATAGATTCTTAAAATTGCTGATTAACAATACATTTTGATTATGAAGTACAATATTCAGAACCTATTACTTATGTACAACCACCAATAAATACTCCACAATTGCCAGAATCATGTACCTAATATGCGTCATTTTCCACTTTTGTATTCAAACAACTGCCAGCAATGCATAGGCAGTTATAGGAAGCTAAACCAAAATGATTCTTACAATATATTTTAAGACTAATAAACATTAGTCGCAGAATTATGCAGAATTTTGTACTTTTTGAATGTATCTTTACAAAATTTTGATTATTTCAAGTATATTTTCACTATTTATGTAGTAACAAATTTAAGGCATTTATTGTTATTAAAACTTAAGTTAACTTACATCTTACATTACTACATACTTAAGAAAGAAGAATCTGCTTTATAGCGATAAAATTGATAAACCACATAACGTTTTACAGCGTTTTCAATATACGCGTTCTTTTAGACTTTCTCTGCCGGCCAAAATAACCTCGGACATGGCTCACTCCTTCCTGAGCTGTGAACCACAATACATCCAGTCTGATCCTTATACCTGCGTATTACGACTTTACGATAGTATGAGAAAACAACTACTCTGTAAACATGAAAATCCCCAGATAGGGACGTTTTTCTTCGCCTCGTGACCACGTTTTCAGCATTTGGAACCACTGTGCGATGCCAGGAATTTTTTTAAATAAACATTTTTTTTATGTTACGCACAGGACAGCGGATAGTTTACTCTGATTGGGCATTCCAATGACCTTTGATAATGATTGACAAATTTTTATTTTTAGTATATTTCGATATATGTAAATAAATAAATTTGTTTATTGCAAAATAAAAACACATGCTCTGTCCTTTGAAATAACACTTTTTTGGCAAAAACTTTCTTTGTTCATATATTTTATGTTAGAGAATAAGAGTTTATTATTTTTAAACATATGCAACTCTTTAAACAATATTTTACAAACAATAATCAAATTAGTTTGATTTTTTTGGAATTAAAATATTAAAATACAACAAAATATAGTGTAAGAAAATAATATATTAGATAAAGATTGGAAGAAATTTTGGTGGAAATCAACTTGTGTAAATAGAACACCGCTGTTCTGCGCGTAGCACCAAAAATTAATGTTTATTTAAAAAAATTCCTGACGCTGTGATAGTTAATGGATTTTAATTTTAAAGATTGCAAATGAGAGGTACGGTATTCTTCTATACGTAAAAAAAAATTCAACTCGCTATCTGCTTTATTTTCAGTCCTGCAACATTTTGAAAAAATGAATTTTTTTGCGAAAGCTGGATTGCAAAATTTATTTTGCAAAATCTATTCCACCTATATTAATGAAATTTACAGTATTGTTTTAGTATATTATATAGTTTTTCTGGTTAAAATATGAAGTTCCTGTGTGTAGCATAAATGGTTGAAAAACGTAAAATGCAAATACTTGTTTTTTTTATGGTTTTTTTCTCAATTATTGCTATTTTGCAACAAAGGTGATAATTTTTAAAATTTGCAACCAATCCCATATTGTTGGAAATTTAATTACGCAACTTTTATATGGGCACAACTTTTCTCGAAAGTTAATACTTTAAAAGTTATAATCAAAAAACCAAGAAAATAATCGAATTTTTCTTTCATTTTTTGATATTTTGATTATTTAAACAATGTTCCGGACATTTTTGAGTGGGAGGATAACCCAATTATTATTATAGGAGTTAACTCCAAGAATTTCTGCAAAAAAATATGAGTCACCTCTCAACGTCCATCTCAAAACAGATGCGCCCTGGACTATTACACTGCTGTAGAATAAAATACAGCTCCAAATAAAATAAACTTTATTTTTTCAAGAAAATTATGAACGCATGTATAATATTAAAAGAACGGTGGATATTTAAAAAAATCCTTTATAAACTGAATTTAAAAAAAAACTTGAGTATTGAAAACTAAAATAGTAAAACAATAACTCAAAGACTAAACCATACTAAAACTAAAACATACTAAACCATACTAAACCATCCTAAAACCGCAGCAGTTAAGAGCAGTTGAAAGTACACAGACGGTGTTCTAGGAATCTTTTATAAAATACGTTTTACAGCAAAATTTATTTTCGGCACGGTATGGCATACCGCATGTCAGTTGTTAAGGATTAAAATTAAAATAGATAGAACAAAAAGGATCCTAAATAAGAAGACCGAAATATGGATTTTTCCAGAAGATATAAGACACTAAGAAGAAACCATGAATACTAGTTTGGCTACACATTACTTATAGGCCAGGGCAATAAGACAAAAATATACCCTGTTCGTGACACTCGAGCAGCCAGGGTACTGAAGCGTTTTTTCGACAAGTAATACCTATAAGAACAAATTGTAACTATTTCCTGCGTAGGATCTGGCGGCCATTTTTATTTATAAACAATTAACTGTCAAAAAATGGCATTTTTCCCTTTTTTTTCAAATCAATGGAAAACAGTGAAACTTATGATTTTTTTAGTACAAACATCTTTGAGATTATGGAAAAAGCTTTAAAATGACATATTACAAAGTTTGATATACTCATTTATTGTTAATATAATTGCGAAAAAAGGTCGGAATTGCAAAAAAAATTATTTTCGCAATAACTGCTGTAAAAATTAGTGTACAAGTTTGAAATTTTTGTCAAATGAGGGTTCTTTGGTGCTTAATATATGATAAAAATTTAAAAGCGATTCATTCAATTGTTCAAATTTTATTCGAATTGTTTATCTCAGTGAGCATTTTTTTTGCACTAACATAAGTCAGAAAAAAATGACGTTAGAACCATTCCACAGGTGTCAAATGGAAGAGCATGAACTATATTTTCAACTTGGTTTAAAAAAAGCGAATAAAAAATGCATTTATTAGTAATAAACAATTGTGCAAAAGTATCGTAAATCTTTCCTTATAAACTTATTGAATAACTTTTTCCAAAAAAATTAACTTTTTTACCCTGTTTTAAGTGCACAACTACCAAGTAATGTTATTTATATCAGAATTGATAAGAAATTGTAATAAATATATATAATTTCTTATATAACAAAATAAAAAGTTTATAAGGAAAGATTTACGATACTTTTGCATAATTATTTAGTACTAATAAATGCATTTTTTATTCGCTTTTTTTAAACCAAGTTGAAAATATAGCTCATGCTCTTTCGTTTGACACATGTGGAATGGTTCTAACGTCATTTTTTTCTGACTTATGTTATTGTAAAAAAAAATGCTCTCTGGGATAAACAATTTGAATAAACAATTGAATGAATCGCTTTGAAATTTTTATCACATATTAAGCACCAAAGAACTCTTATTTATATGACAAAAATTTCAAAGCTGTACACTAATTTTTACAATAGATATTGCGAAATTAATTTTTTTTGCAATTCCGACCTTTTTTCGCAATTATATTAACAATAAATGAGTATATCAAACTTTTTAATACGTCATTTTAAAGCTTTTTCCATAATCTCAAAGATATTTGTACTAAAAAAACCATAATTAAGTTTCACTGTTTTCCATTGATTTGAAAAAGAAGGGAAAAATGCCATTTTTGACACTTAATTGTTTATAAATAAAAATGGCCCCCAGATCCTACGCAGGAAATAGTTACAATTTGCTCTTATAGGTATTGCCTGTCGAAAAAACGCTTCAGTACCCTGGCTGCTCGAGTGTCATGGAAAAAACCTTATTATCCTGGACTATTAAAAGATATCAGCATCAATGAAATGAACAAAAATATACTCAGTGACATTAGAAGGGTTACACCAGGAAGGAATCATTTCTGGAACTTCATTTTTTTGACAACATGGTACATTTTCATCAAGAATGAAATGATAGCATTGGCAAGACTTTTTATTGACATGTAATCAAAAAAAAAATAATGTGTTTGGCGACCCCCTAGCTGAATACACTCCTGTACACGTCTAGGCATTGATAAAATGAGATGATCAGTGTCTGCTTGTGGCACCTCGTTTCAAGCAACTTGAATTTCATGGAATAACTGTGCCACAGTCTGTGGAGGATGGTGCAAAGTGGACAGTCTCCTCCCCATCATATCCCACGCATGTTCGATAGGATGTAAACCCAGTGAACGGCGTAGCCACGACAAAAAATTAACGTCAGCTTCTTGAAGAAAGTCCATAGTTCAACGAGCAATATGGGGACACGCGTTGTCCAGTGGTGGATTTAGGGGGGGCTAGAGGTGCTGTAGCACCGGGCCCCCAGGTTGAAGGGGCCCCCAGAAGACCTACACATTTGTCTAAAATTACGTATTTGGCATTCTGACGCGCCGTCGTACTTACCCTACCAAACTCCTCTTATTTATTGTAAAAATTACTTTGAAATTATTGTTGTATTCACAATTTCATATAATCTTTTTTCTGAGAGAAAAGGAAAGGAACACCCGATAACCATCCTTTTATGACATGACATAAATGGCAACAGATTAGCAGGTATACCTTTACATCCCCTTTTCGGAAATCTTACAATACAATGCTTTTAAATCGCTCTGAAAGTTAAAGGTGTTTGACAAAAATAGATGTCTTTCAATTGGTGCCATTTTGAAAGTGTCATAAAAGCATTTGTTGAAAACAAACAAAGAAAAAAGCGTTACCTTGTCTTAGCCTTGTATCTGCTGCATAATTTTAAATGTACTGAAGTTTATATTGCTTTAATTTTTAAAGTGCCTTGTCAAAAAAGAGTTAGAATTAGCACCGGGCCCACTAATAAATAAATCCGTCCCTGGCGTTGTCTTCCTAAAAAAGGGCGTTTCGACGGCCGTCTAGATAAGGCAGTAAAGTGGTTTTTAAGATGTCATCAACATAACGCGCATCTGTCATATTGTCTCGAATAAACAAAAGTGGTGATCGGCTACCATAGGCAATAACCCCTCAAACCATTACTCCAACTGTCCTGTGTAGATGTCTCTCAACAGTAAACTCGATATCCCGTCGCTCTCCACGGCGGCGTCTTATCATTTTACCACAGCATAATAAACGCAACAGCAGTGACACACTAGAAGGCGGGAAATGTTCGCGCACTATTACTGCGCAGATCGTCGGCCATTTTTCGCGTAGTACCAGACAGTGTAGAAGATCGACAGTGTTGCCGATTTGTACATAATTATCAGATTTACTTAATTTTTATGACATTCTAATAATAAATATATTTTAACATAATTTTATACGTATGCCTGTGGGAATTATGTCAATAATTGGGACATAACACAAAATATTGACGATGAATGGCGATTGTATATATTTGCAGAAATTCCAGAAAATATTCAAAAAGAATCTGTTAAGGGTAATAAAGTTAGTGCAATAACTGAGACTGCAGCAATGCAGAAATAAAAAAAATCACGTTTTCTTAGATATGGTTGTCTGTCGACGTTTAAATGAGATCTGTGAGCAAATATTAAACTAGTGTTAGCAAAAGTGAAGGATTAAAGGAATGTTACTCCTTTCAAACAGACAAAAAATGTTAAAATATTTTAATCACATAAAGTCTTCATTTCCACAAGATGAGGATGAGGAAATTTTATTTGAAAGCGTTCCAGATGTAGTTTTATTATAGTATAATATATTACATATAATTTTCTTACAAGTATTTTTGAATTAACAAATTGAATAAAATAACTTTTTTCTTAATGTATTTTTATTACCCTTAGAAACTACCAAGATCAAAAATTTTAACATAACTTTTGGCAAATTCTGATCATTTTAGCAGTGGCTTAATATAATTTCATATAGTGACATCGGCAACACTGATGAACAAACACATCACATCACCACAGAGATGTACTACGCACAAAATGGCGACTCTGTACTTTTCAACTTCAAAGGCGGCATCTGGGAGTGTCCTTGCTGGTCTCGTTTATTATGCTGTGATTTTACAACCATCATGAATGCCTAAGCAAAATCGCGATTCATCGCTGAATGCCGCAATATGCCATTCTGCCACCCAATGCTTCCGTTCTCTGCACCAATTCAAACGTTGATGACTGTGGTCCGCAGTCGCAGTCAAAGGAAGCACTCGTCATGGGCGGAATGAAATCAGTCCAAAGGGTCGACTGCTACGGTATAGGGTACGTATAGTAACAAGTCTACCTTCAACTCCAAACCACTTGTGGTATTATAATATCACCCTGTACAAAAGATGTGTTATTCAAAGAAAAACATATATCATTCATCGTTCGCCCTTGACCAAGGCCGAGCGTGAGGTTGCGAGAGTTCATCATGTATATAAGTGAACACCCGATGATACGGATCATCGTTATCGTTATAATTATTTATAGTAGTTAGTAATTGAGCAATGTGACGGTAGGTCATTACTGTGATATATAAACCCATTGTTATGGTTAATCGTAGACGGAGTTAAAGTAAATAATATAATGTATTTGAACTAAGAAGAGAGTTTTAATTAATTACGACCTAGAAGGCAGTAACATCACACTATTTATTACACACTGGTCAGTGATTTGACGCGTAGTAGCAAAACGGTCTCGCCAAGCCAGAAGTCTAAAATTTGGTAGTTTTTAAGACATAATTATTGCGTATTTTTTTACATGTAATTAAGAATTTTATATTCACCATTGATCATATTACCCGTATGCACGCGAATTGCGAATAAAATTCTTAATTGTATGTCAAAAATGTGCAATAACTACGTCTTAAAACCCACCAAATTTCATTTGCATATCTCAACGGATTTAAAGCAATAAATAAATCGTCAATTTGTAAGAAAAAAATCAACATCCCGTATCTCGGAAACGAAGCATTTGCGGACATACGATTATAAAACAAACTGTCATTATTTTTTATTGCAGAATTACCCTTTAAAGTTTGTCGCACTTATTTAGAAACATCCTGTGCTGATTAAGAACATGACTAGTTGTTAAAGTACCTAACTTTTTTATTATCCGACATAAGCGAATGAATAAAAAACAGAATGTTAAGAAAACCTGAGGGTATAGTTGGGTTTTAACTTAAGTATTTTATAAATGCTAGAATATTCCAGAGGGTATTGCGAACTTTGAGAAAAAAAAACACAGTTTGATTCGTACACGCGGTATACAATGAAAATTTACCTGTGTAGCAACAATATTATTACAGCGATATTACTAAAGAAGAAGACTATAACATTAAAAAAAAAATATTTACATCGGACAACAGGTTTAGGAGATACAAGACATCAAAAATGACCCATTTTTTAGGGTGTCCGTTTTTTCTGACACGCAGTATATTTATCGTTTGTATTTTTTTTTGTTCCTTACGTTTTCCACTTTACTTTTGAAGCAGTGTATTTTAACATGTTATAGTAACAGGTATTGCTAAATAATTTATTAATTAACCATAAACTATCTACCTGCTAAAAGCTCTGGAGCGGTTTATAATTTCTCTTGGTTTAATCATTTTTTCTGCCTTTGGCAATACTGTCCATAAAGCATTTAATATCTCACGGTAGACTGATTTACTGCTAATATTGCTTGTTTAGCAATGTATTTAATCCTTTGGTGCACTGCATAAATGCATAAAAGATAAACATTCATTTTATAATTTCCGGAATGATAATAAATTTATCGTAGCATAGTATTTCTTGTGGTGCATTGTAAATTCGTTGTCCAACATACTGAAAAATGCTTTGAAAAACCAAAATTGATTTTTTCTTTATTTTTAATGGTTTATTTGCATTTTATACTTAAAATGAGCATTTTACGAAAAAAAAATACAATAATAACTTTTTTCTTAGAAAAACCACAAACTATCAAAAAAAGTTTTTGAAGGTTTGACGTGAAGAAATAATATTTTTATGATTTGCGTAAATTGTTCTGAAGCTGTTTTAGCCCAATAAATGACCGTTTTGGAGTGTAATTTCCAGGGGCAACTACTTACCCTCCACTTCAAAGTTGAATTTGTGCCGTTGGTTGCTTTTACTTGGGGGGTGACGTTTACCCCTTCTCGGGGGTAAAAAACGCGTGTTTAAAATAAGCCCGGAAATTAATAAATTGACTTATTTTAAGCATCTTTTGTTCTATAAAGTTTTTTACGTAAGTCAATACTTTTTGAATTATTCGCGATTTAAAATGTTGATTTTTCGACAAAAAAACTACGTTTTCAGACCGTTTTTCCCAAATAAATCAAAAACTAAATATTTTATCGAAAAAAATATTTTTAGCAAAAGTGTAGCCTATAAAAAAACGAAAAAAACGGTGTACCAGTAAAGTCTACAAATTGAGTAGAAGCAAAGTTATAGCTCATGAAAAATACGTTCTTATTCGTCTAATTCCAAATCGAATAATTCAACGCGAAATCACCGAAGAAAATAGCGTTTTTCGGGAAAACCTTATTAACATTTTTAAAGTATCGAAAAAAAGCTTATTATTTGTTTTTTACAAAAGTTTACAGCGTCAAAAATAAACGAGTTACACTGAAAAAAATTTGGCCCCTTTTTTGGTAAAAAAAATCGTGAAAACCTCCCTCTATTTAGCACCCTAAATGAAATTAATCGTTTGGCTTTACCATCTATTTTAACTGTATGTGTATTGTTTATATGATTTCTAAGTTTGATTGGTTTGAAGGGCTTACTTTTAAAAACATATGGTTTTATAGCAAAAAAAATTTCTAAAAATTTTTGAAAAATTTCATTTTTTCAAAATAACTTAAAAAGTATTGTGATAAAAAAAAATCTTAAAGAGTAAAAAAATATAGGTTTTGCTATTATAAATATGTTAGTTTCATTTTGTTTCTCCGTAAGACAAAAATTGGTTAAGATATGGCTGTTCAAAATTTGCATACACTCGTGATTAGTGACCCATTCAAGCTTTCTCAATTATAACCCTTTCAAAAAGAAACACTTTAAACCGGTAAGACTGACAGATCATATAAAAAATAGGTAGGTAAGTAAATTGTTTGTAAAGCGGTAGCGATTAATTTCATTTGGGGAGCTAAACACGGAAAGATTTTCATGATTTTTTACAAAAAAAAAAGAGGGCCAACATTATTTTGAGCGTAACTCGCTTATTTTTAATGCTAAAACTTTTGTTAACAATTAAAACAAAGCTTTTTATAAACACTTTAAAAAAGTTTAAATGGGTTTTTTCCGAAAAGTGCTTAATTTTTCGGTGATTTTACCTTGAAATATTCGATTTGGAATTAGATGAATAAGAACGTATTTTTCATAAGCTACAACTTTGTTTTTATTTGATTGATAGACTTTACTGATATAATATTTTTTTGGGTTTTTTTATAAGCTAGACTTTTACTAAGAATTTTTTTCCGATGAAATATTTACTTTTTGAGTTATTTGCGAAAAACCGTCTGAGAACGTAGTTTTTTTGTCAAAAAATCAACATTCTCAATGGCAAATCACTCGAAAAGTATTGACTTACGTAAAAAACTCTATAGAACAAAAGTTACTTAAAATCAGTCAATTTATCTATTTCCGGTTTTATCTTGAACGTATGTTTTTTCACCCTTCAGAAGTGGTGCCTGTCACCCCCCAAGTAAAAGCAACCAACGGCACAATTTCAACTTTGAAGTGGAGGGTAAGTAGAACCTAAATCCAAATTTTCATGCAATTCGGAGTTGCCCCTGAAAATTACACGGTGTCGCCGAATTTCCCGTTCATTTACTAGGCTATTTTCTTGTGGCATCTTAATGCAATTTACTATTTTTTTTTGGAATAAGCCACAATTTTACTTTAAAATTAAGTTTATTTAACGTTTCGATTGGCAGTTCGGAAATACATCTCAAAATAAAAAATATTATTAAATTATATAATATCTTAAATGATAATAAATTTATCGTAGCATGGTATTTCTTGTGGTGCATTGTAAATTCGTTGTCTGACATATTGAAAAAGGCTTTGAAAAAGCCAAATTTGATTTTTTTCTTTATTTTTAATGGTTTATTTGCATTTTATGCTTAAAATAAGCATTTTACGAAAAAAAAAATACAATACTAACTTTTGTCTTAGAAAAACCACAAACTACCAAAAAGAGTTTTTGAAGGTTTGAGTTGAAATATAAATGATTTGCGTAAATAGTTTTGAAGATGTTTTCTTGTGGCATCTTAATGCAATTTACTTTTTTTTTTGGAATAAGCCACAATTTTACTTTAAAATTAAGTTTATTTAACGTTTCGATTTGCACTTCGGAAATACTTCTCAAAATACGAAATATTATTAAATTAAACAAATTTTGTTATTTGTTACTTGATAAAAAAATTCTTTTAATAATGTAATTTTTTAGCTGACTCATTCATATTGATAATCATCATCAATGGTGCTACAGCCCTATAAAAGAGTCTCGACCTTCTCAAGTCTATTACGCCAGTCAGTTCTATCCATTGCCAACTGTTGCCAGTTTGCTGCGCCTATTTTTCTACCATCCTCATCTACACCATCCTTCCATCTGAGTTTTGGCCTACCCTATTTGTACTTCACAAAGGTTGTGACATACGCATTTTTCTAGGATGGTTGTTCTGCTGTGATCTTGCTAGATGTCTTGCCCATCTTAGTCTTCCTATTTTTATAAGAGATGATACGTCTTTACCACCAAATATATGTTTATAGACTGGGTATTCTTTTAGAAAAGAGAGAAAGAAAAGAGAGAAAAGAATACCCAGTCTGTGAGAAAACGCCGAAATAATACTTTTACACAAGAAAGGAGACACTACTAATATTAAAAACTACAGACCTATAAGTTTGTTGTCACACTTATACAAATTGATAACAAGAATAATAACCAACCGCATAACACAAAAACTTGATTTATATCAACCAGTTGAACAGGCGGGATTTCGAAAAGGGTTTGGTACTATAACGATCACTTACAAACCATCAGAACACTGGTCGAAAAACCACAGGATATAATGTACCTTTACATATGGCATTTATTGAGTTTCACAAGGCTTTTGATAGTATTGAAACCTGGTCCTTTTGTCAGCCCTAAGGGATGCTCGAATAGACTCACGGTACACTACACTCATTAAAGACATTTATGAACAGACTACAATCCACATCAAAATCAATGAAGACGAAAAACCGAAAAAATACGCCTTGGTAAAGGTATTAGACAAGGTGATACAACAAATTTCACCAAAACTTTTTAACTTAGCATTGGAAAATGTATTCAAACAGCTCGAATGGGACGAAAAAGGTCTAAACATTGATGGTGTACGTTTGAGTCATTTGAGGTTTGCGGACGACATAGTATTATTCAGTACAGATATCAAGAAACTGGAGCAAATGATGAAGGAATTAAACCAGCAGTCAAATAAAATAGGTCTCAAAATGAATCTTCAGAAAACAAAAATAATGAGTAATGTACAAACTAATCTTGTTATTGACAACATCAGTCTTCAAAATGTAGACTACTATATATATTTTGGACATACCATTAAAATCGGCAAAGAAAACCAAATAGCCGAAATAAAAATATGTATGCTTAGACGCATACAATTGTCTTGGGTAGCTTTCGGCAAGTTAAGATTTATCTTGAAGAATAAAGATATACCAATGTATACCAAGATATACCAGTTTCTAACAAATGTATCTTGCCTGTAACCACATATGGACTGGAGTCCATGGCCTTTACAAAGAAAACCTTAGAGCAGCTCAGTACAACCCAAAGAGCGATGGAGAGGGCCATGCTAGGGATTAGTTTGAGAGACAGAATTCGAAATATCGACATTCGTGAAAGAACAAAGATTACTGATGTCGCAGAACGTATAGCAAGTAAGTGGCAATGGGTCAGACATGTCGGGCAGATGATATCAAACAAGTCGCGGGCAAGCAGTGGATGAGAATTACTAAGAGTAGAAATCGATGGAAGCAAATGGAAGAAGCCTATGTCCAGCAGTGGACGAACACAGACTGAAGAAAAAGAAGAAGAATATGTTTATATCTGTCGCATATCTCGTAGTTGTACCTCCTCCTTCAAACACCATTTTCACAGATGCCACCGATATTGAAAATTCAGACATATATATTATACATTTTAAAGTAGATTACCCCAAAATAATATCATTGTTATTGAGTAGCATTCCTGGGACGATTTTATTGGAAAAACTTTAGAATTCCTGTCAAAAAAAACATAACATGTAATTTGTCTTTAAAAAGACAAGATAGTAGAACCTCCTGTTAGTGTCCCCAAAGATAATTATAGGGAAAAACCAGGAAATAAGCTCTGGATGCTATCCGGCCATGGTAATTATTGGCTCTTATATTAAGTTTACTCTGAATATTAACACCAAACTCTGATTTTAAATATATTTTAGTTTCCATTTACCCATCTCTTCCATTCTTTTCTAAGTACGGTCATTGTTTTCAATTCCTCGATTGATTTTTCTTTAACTTTTCCCGCCTCTACTAGTTGTTGTGTTCATTTTTTTCTTGGTCTTCCTTTTTTTTTTAATTTTTCCGTCATTAGTAATCATGCTTCCCAGGTATTCGTAAGTTGTAACTATTTCCAGTTCTAAGTTTTTGCAATTTATCTTTATATTATTATTTTCTTTATCTGCTTTACCGTTGATGTTATCATTATCTTACTTTTTTCCTCATTTATTTCCATTTTTAGTTCTTCCATTTGCTCTACACATATATCCATTAGTTTCTGAATTTTGTTCTCGGAATCTGCTATTAGTACTATGCCATTCGCATACATTAAGGACTCTATTGCTACCGCTTGTAATCTATGGTATCCTATTATGAATGGTACGGGAGCAAAGTATGCTAAATTTGCAGTCACTCGAGCGTTATGGGGACCTATTGGCTTGTGATTATTAGGCCCTAAAATCAAAAACAGTTAAGTAAAATTTTCCATTTTAGTGGGCGCTTTCCATTTGTTAATTTAATTTTCCATTTCCAACAATCGATTTTTCCGATTATAGCGCCATCTATCCATAACTCGAAAAAATGTCTCGAATAAAAGTTGCTTATTTTTACATAAAGAATACAAATCAATAATGAATTGCAATAAAAATTTGGGGGTCCCATTTAAGATTTTAAAGTAACCCCCCACCCCACCTCCGTGGGGGGTCGTGTTTGGTACCATTCGATAGATTTTTCAAAAACATTTTGAAAGTGTATTTTGCAGTTTTTCGATCTGGTGTTCATTCTGCGAAATATATCGCGGGGTTTGTATTTAAAATTTTAAATTTACCTCCCACCCCTCTCCGTGGGGGGTCATGTTTAGTACCATTCGATAGATTTTTAAAAAATATTAAAGACGTATTTTTTAGTTTTTCGATCTGACGTTCGTTTCGCGAAATATTCGCTTTTTTTGTGAAACTTTTTGACTCACCCATCTCCTTACGCCCCGCTCAAATCGTCAGATTTTTGAAATATACACTCTTTTGCATGTACTTAACTTACCTTATCTTAACCTGACAATTTCGAGTATTTTTAAGGATAGATTTTTTTTCGGGCCCCCCTTAACGAACTTCCCTGTGTTAAGAGCCAATATATGGTAGAGGTACATCTGCAGGGTTCCAGGTTTCTCCCCATATGATAATCTGACGCGCTCGAGTAACTGAAAAAATCACCGCTTGGGCTCCCCTACCATTATTATTGTCTCTAGTTGGTTGGTTCTTACTTTAGTATTTTTGATTAATTCGTTCATTACATGAATAGCAAAAGGCTGAGACTATCTCCTTGTTTTATATAAAATACCTCTCTTCCCTTTATAAAAAAACTCATTCCCACAAAAAATAGTTAATTGCTAAAAAATTGTTTTAAATAAATAATTTGCCGAGGAAAACATTTGGTATATTTTAATATTCGGTAAACATTCGAAAACATTTTTAAACATAGCCCATAGCCTACTGGCATCATAATCAGATCTATCGATTAGAATAAGTTTCAGCCTTTGTGGTCTATTTCGTTGACTGTTTCCCTGGTTGACCTGCAGAACATTCATAATCATCCTTAACAACCATTCCATCCATCGTTGAATGCAAGTCTCCTTTAGGTGTGTCCACGGTGTGTCCATTAATTTATGTTTATTGTTCTTTTGCATACATCATTGTCAAAAAAAAACAAAAAAATGAACAAAAAATTTTGATACGTTGAAATATTTCGTCATGATGTTGGCAGCTGTTTGAAGATGTCATTCAATCTATAACATTCATCAATGTTTGTTTGACTGGTTTTTTGAATATTTAATTTTTTTTCATTACGAATATTTACAAATTTGATACGAATGTTTACAATATTAATAAAGTTTTTTTGTTTTAAACAATCCAATTAAAAACGAGATTTTTGTCACAAATTATTATCAACTAAATTTGGGAAAAAATTATAGATGTTTGTGTTTTATAATTTTTTTATGCAAATGAAGTGGAATTCGCATTAAAATAAAATACACGGTGTCCCAATGAAAATGTATGCCCTCTTAAAACACGGCAAAATAAATATTTTAACAAGAAAATCCACCTCCGACGCCCCTGAGGGGCATAAGGAGTTTCGAGAAAGAAGAAGAAGACAAAAAAATCCAAAAACCGGTTGATCTTCACTTTTTTCATTATTGCCGTGAATTTTTGTAATTGTTTTCTAAGCGGGGATTTCTGCAGTTACTCGAGCGCGTCAGATTATCATATGGGGAGAAACCTTGTACCCTGTAAATGTACTTATACCATATATTGGCTCTTAATACATGGGAGTTCGTTAAGGGGGGTCCGACAAAAAAATCTATCCTTAGAAAAACTCGAAATCGTCAGATTAAGATAAGATAAGTTGCGTACATGCAAAACAGTGTATATTTCAAAAATCTGACGATTGGGAAATGGGCGAGTCACAAAGTTTCACAAGAAAAAAGCGAATATTTCGCGAAATGAACGACAGATCGAAAAACTAAAAAATACGTGCTCAATATTTTCAAAAATCTAATCTTAATTTAAAATTTTAAATACTAAGCCCGCGATATTTCGCGAAATGAACATCAGATCGAGTTATTTGTAAATATTTTTATCAAACAATCCTGCAAAAATCAGTTGTAAGGATATACATTTTATGACTCTTTATGATGTGTGTGCTCCCGCCCCCTCCATATCGGATTCGCACTATTGAGGCATAAATGATGATTTTTTTGCAGGTTTGTTTGATAAAAAAACTTACAATCTACTATTAAATATTGTTCGTCAACTTTATAAGGGTACTGAAGTTGTGTGACTCGACATGAATAACTGAATAAAAAATGTTTCATAAGGGAGGTAATAATTTTTTGTGTAGGCCCAAGGTCTATAATGAAAGAGCTATAAAAATAATCCATTTTAGTCTAGAGCCAGGGGATTGAGTGTGCACTTTTGTGTCCCCTGGGTACCTTGCCGGTTTCTTTTTATGTTTTTTGGTGCGTAGCTCCAAAGGTTAGCTCCTATTAGAGCTATTTAATTTTACCAAGATGACAATTGTTTCTTTTGAAATAATAAACAAAATGGCATTTCGTAAACTTTGATCCGACTGTTAGAACCGGATTTATAACAAGTTTCATGAAAAACAATTGCAAATTGGGCATTCGATGGAGTTCTTCCAAGTATAACTCAGCTTTCATATTGTGCGATTAACCTTTTTAAAACCCCCCATTTTAAAGGTAATTGTTTCAGCTATAAAAAGAAGTTTTCAAAATTACTTTATCTTTATTAATAAAAAAGTTATAACAATTAAAACTGAAAACCTTTTTTAAAATATAAGTTATTTGCTTGTCGGCACATTTAAACATTTTTTTAGGGGGTCGCAATCCTCAGTGCAGGGTTAAAATTGCAAGAATTAATTTTGCAAACAATTTTATTTGCCGTGTCTTAGTAGAGTTAAAATTTTCGTTGGGACACCGTATCTACATATTATCAAAATATGTACCAAACAACTTTGTAATTTATCTAAACATTTGCATTTTTTAAATTATACTTTATATAACAAGATTCTATGCTCGTACCGTTAAAAAATGACATAAAAAATTATTCGTCAAACAGTTAAACATAATAATTTATAGTTGTTATTAAATTTTAGATACTTCTGGAAAAAAACTTGGTATATCTTATGTAGTTGTTGCTCGAAAACTGGTATACTACGGACGCTACATTTATAATGAGGCAATTTAAGAGAAATGATTGGAATACAACAAACCGGCATATTAAATTTATGTTTCGTGGACCTTAAGAAAGCATTTGACAGGCACATTAAAGGACGTCATCCATTTTTTATACTCGAGAGAGGTACCTCTAGGAATAATTAAAACGATCGAAAACATCTACCAGAACAACACAATAAAAGTAAAAATGGAAGATGAAATAACTAACCCAATTGAAGCCGGCAATGAGATAAGACAGGGGGATTCCTTGAATTCTTTATTGTTCAACCTGATCATGGACGAAATAATAAAAAAAGTAAGAACTAAAAAAGGATACCAAATGGGAGAAAAATAACTTAAAATAATCTGATTTACAAGTGAAGATGATTTACAACGTATGCTGCAACAATTTAACATAACCGCCAGAAAATTTAACATGTTAATTTCCTCAAAAAAGACAAAATGCGCGGTTATAACAGCAGATCCAATAAGATGTAAATTGTAGCTGGAAGATCAGATCATAGAACAAGTGATGGAGTTTAAATACCTAGGTATCACACTACAGGGTTACGCAATTGAACTGTTACCTATTCAAACGACCATAATTTTTGGTGTGAAATTATTTTTTATTGATTCAAATGACAAAAATCTGTGAAAATAATCAAAATTTCAGAATCCACTCATTTTAGCTCGATGTGGCCACATTTTGCCTTGAATATGGCCTCCAAACGATCAAAAAACGAGTTGCATGCTGCACGAATGTGATCGAATGTGATCTTCCGGTATTTTGGCCATTTCTTCAGCGCATCCATGCTGGCATATTTTTTAGTCCTCACCTTGCTCTCCAAAATGGACCAGATGGAATAGTCCATCGGATTTGCGTCTGACGAATTCTAAAGCCATTGTGTGGATGAAATGAAGTGTGGAACATGGTTTTTTTAACCATTCTTGGTTCACACTAGCTTTATAAGACGGTGCCGAGTCTTGCTGGAACGTCCATGATCTACAACCGAAATGTTTGCATGGCCATGGCTCTAAAGCAGCTTCTAAAACATTTTCCTGATAATAAGTTGCATTGACTTTGACACCAGATTCAATAAAAATGATTGGAGAGCGTCCATCAGCGGTTACAGCTGCCCATACCATTACTTGAGATGAGAAATTGCTTCGGGTGGTCGTACGTAGGCTCAAACTTTCGTAGGTGCGTTCGGTCAAGTAAACATGATCATTTTGAGAGTTTATGAACTGCTCAATAGGGAAATTTTTCTCATCAGAGGACACTATGTTCGGAAATTCGCCACGTTCGTGCAAGCGTAACAACTCCTTTGCTCTTTCAAGCCGAATTTTTTTTTGCTTTGATGTAAGATTGTGTGCTTTTTGGAACTTATAAGGCTTGACCTTGAGCTCCTGTTTCAATATTCGTTGCATGCTTCACTGGGATATTTTCAGTTCTTTGGCCATTTGATTACCACTACGACATGGATTTCGCTCAAGTCGAGCCTTCACTTTCCGAACTATTTCAGGTGATATTGCTGTTTTTTTTTCGTCCACCATCATAGCGTTTGGCAATGCTACCAGTATCATTATAACGAGTTATGGTGCGATACACAAACATTTTATTCACTTTGAGGTGTTTGAGCTGACCAACAATAGCTGGTTGTGATTTTCCCGCCAAATATAACGCAATTACACTATTAAATTTCATTGCGACTAACTTTTCTTGTATGTATAAAAGATGCAAATGCTTTTGACGGCTTATTAAACAATAATATACTGAAGTGTTATCAGAACAACTTTGACGTATCGATTATCGATTTGCCAGATATATCGATGTGAAGTTGGTAACAGTTCAATTGCGTAACCCTGTATCTAGCAACGGAAGGCTCGAAACAGAAGTGGAAGATCCATTGAATAAAGCAAACAGAGCCACATGTTACCTAAATGACACAATATGGAGAAATAAAAATATCGGAAAAGAAATGAAAGGCAGAATTTACAAAACAGTCATCAGACCAATTATAACATACGCGGCAGAAACACGACCCGGCACAGAGAGGACAAAAAGATTGCTCGAAACGGCGGAGATGAAAACACTTCGAAAAATCGATGATAAGACTCTATGGGACAGAGCTAGAAGTACAGATATACGATGGAGATGCAAGGTGGATCACATTAATAACTGGGTAAGAAACAGAAGAATAGAATGGAATGACCACATAAGCCGAATGACAGACGGTTCCCCAATAGGAAGACGATCAGTGATAAGACCACGAAAACGAAGGAACGACAACTTACTAGAGGCACATTGAATATACAAAAAGAAGAAGAAGATGTTATTTGTTTCAGCCGTCTAAGGACCTCTCCTCATTTCTAACTGTTAATCAAGCTTATTCTCAGTTTTCGTCTTTATACCAATATTTCAAAGGCTTCCGAAATTTTAAGCATACCTACTCTCACAATAGCTTTGTTTTGAGAATGATTTCCGAAGTGGAAATCGAAACGTCAAATATACTTATTTTGAAGTAAAATTCTAGATTATTCCCAACAAAAGTAGCAAATTAAAATGTCTTCGATATATCTTCTAATTCTCATCCTGTTTTCCTCAGTACTGTCCTGTTTGCTTGACGTCAACTGGTCATTCCTTGCTTTACAGTACCATTTGACATCCTTTATCTATCAATAGTAACCGTTTGCTTTTTTATTCATGTCACAATTTGTGATACTGGGGAATAGTTTGGTTTAACAATAAACATAAAGAAAACAAAAACCATGGTTATCAGTAAGAGGGGCAAAGTTATTACAAGGATCCAGATAAAAAATGAAGATATTGAACAAGTGGACAAAATTAAATACTTAGAACTCTGGATTACAGAAGTTCTAAATCAGAAATCAGAATGTCGATAAAGTCTACAGCAATCCAGAATCCAGAGCAGCTTTTTTGAAGATGAAGAAATTTCTGAGTCACCAAAGACTCAATCTGTAAATCCGATATCGGATGGTAAAATACTATATCCACTCTATTCTTCTTTATGATGTCGAAGCCTGGACTGTTAATGTTGACTTAATGAGAAAGCTGGATGCTTTTGAGATGTGGCTTTTTAGGAGACTTTTGAAAATACCATAGACCGATCATATTACGAACGAAATGGTATTACACAGAATGGGAAGAGACAGAGAACTTTTGACCGCCATTAAAAGGCGAAAGACAGCATATTTGGGCACATATTCAGAAATGATAAGCAGTGCCGGATTTACCACTAGGCCGACTAGGCCGCGGCCTAGGGCCGCAAGCAAATGGGGGCCGCAAGCAAATGGGGGCCGCAGCGTTTTGTAAAAACAAACTTTTTTGGTAAAAAAATTTTACTAATTGAATTGAAATCAGTAAACAATTTTTCAAATAAGAGAGTGGCTATTCTACTAAACACGTGGTACGGTATTTTACAACGTTTTGACAAGAGTAGTATATATTTTCTATCTTCTTCTTAAGGTGCCTTCTCCATTACTGAAGGTTGGCTATAACTACAGCAAATTGTTCTCTATCTTGAGCGGTTTTTAGTACCTATCGAATTTGTGTCCATGCCTGTCCAGTCTCTCAAGTTCTTCAGCCAAGAGCATTTTCTTCTTCCTAAACCTCTTCTTCCTTCCACTTTCCCTTCCATTATGAGTCGTAAAAAGTTGTATCTTTCTCCTATGTAAATTATTTCCTAGATCACTCGTTTTTCTGTTTCTTACAATATTTAGGAATTCTCCTTCAGTCTCCATTCTTCTCAGCACCTCGTTGTTGGTCACGTGATCTGTCCAAGAGATCTTCAGCATCCTTCGAAAAACCAACATCTCAAAGGCTTCTATAAATATAGAATTATTTTTTTTCTTTTTTCGAAATTTCTATAAATATAGAAATTGTTAGAGCTGTTTTGGGGTTTTAGCCAAATTTGCAAACCAAGATTATTTAATAATTTAACCTATAACCAATAATTTCAACCTATTTATGTTCGTATTCAAATAGAACATTAAAGGCATTTCTATTCATTTATGTTATACTTTGTATTACGAATTTTAAAAAGTAAAATTAAAATAAACGTTTTAATTATTATTATTATTAAGTCTTTATGTTTTAATTAATAATAATAAACAATTTTAATAATAAACAATCGTGAAGTTATCGGGGGCCGCTCGGGGTAATTTGGCCTAGGGCCGCAAATACCCTAAATCCGGCACTGATGATAAGTACGAGTTGTTGAAGCTGATTGTGAAGGGTAATATCGCACGAAAAAGGGATCCTGGTAGACAACAAACTTCCTGGCTGAAAATCATTCGCGACTGGACCGGGTTAAACATCCAGACGTTTTTAATAAAAGCAGAAGATTATTAGTGAAGTCGGCACTAAAGGAAGAAGAATATTCATACTTGCAACTCTTTTCAATCTCAGGTTTTTTTTCATACCTAAATAAGGTGATCAATTGGTACATCTACAAACACTTGGGTATGTTTTGACTAATACTATCTTTTAAATCATGGAGGATTTTTTATTTTGCTGTAATATTACTTGTGAACATTTAAGTATATTTTCAGATCTCATAATAATAATATTTTTTTTATTTACAGGTACGTACCAAATAATTACATCACTCGTATTTTCAGTAAGTATATACTTTATATGAAAATTTTTGTTTTATTGTAATGTTCTATCATATTTTATCTCTATTGTATAAAATACCACATCTTTATAAATTGCAGACGAAAATTTTTGTATGATAATGATAACCAATAATTACCACTTCTTCTCCTTTTTATAATTTATCTTCCACAGTTCTTCTTCTACTACTTATTTAAAATTATCAACATAAGTTGGTATATTTTTTTACAAATGTATACTTATACTAGTATGTTATATTCATACTCTCCAAAAAGATCGTTTTGCTCTCTTTCCTCTCTTCATTGCAAAAAAAAGAAAATTGAACTGATTTTCTGCATATAAATGTACCATTTTGGATGCAAAAATTTTGTTTGTGTTTGACCCTTTTATATTTGAATTTCTTAGAGATCGTATAAAAATCTGGAAGTTTGGTTCCAGTATGTTTCGATGTTCAGTAGTCAAAAAGCTATCTATAATACTGGGGCCACAGTAACGTCTAATGCCGTTAATTAACGCGTTATTTGACATTAAAGAGAGGTGAAGCCACGACTTAGCGCGCTAATTTTTGTTAATTGCCATTATTAGGGAGTAGTCTGGGCTGATTATCGGAGAATAGGCCATTTTTGGGAAAAGTTATTTACCAGCAATTTTATTGCTGAAATCGAATTATAAGATCCTATATATTAATAATATAGGTATGCAAAGTCCTCAGATAGTGTGCTACTTTTTTTATAAACAAAATGGCGCTCGAAAATCGTGTTTTTTTCAATTATTGCTCTAGAACTCCGACGATTTTAACTTTACAACAAAAACACTCAAATAAAAATTCACCGTGATTAAATTCTGCATAGAGACGTGTTTTTCCCGATCTGCTCCGACGAAAATTTTCCTCGGTAAATGCGGGTGTTCCCAACGAAATCTTTAATTTTCAAATAAAGTTTTAGATAAGTAATTATTTACCAATAATTAAATAATTTGGTGACTTAAAAGCCTTCTTGGTTTAGATTATAGTTCCAGAAGCTGGTGAAAATTAAACGAATATTTTAGCAACAATTCAATTGTTAATTAATAATTTACGGTCGCAATAATAACCAAAATAATTATTATACACTGATCAAACTTTGAAATCTTATAAAGATGAGATGCCTACTTAACATTTTGTCGACAAAATATAATTTTTTTATTTTTTTGCATAATCTTTAAATGTTTAAAAAAATAGTTATAAACAAATTAACGTTTCTCAGAAAGTTTTTATTATATTATAATTTTTAAAAAATAGCTAAAATGCGCATTTAAAATATCTTGAAAATGAATACTTTAAAACTTTTTTGCAACCATTTGAAAACAAGTTATGAAACAGCAAAGTAAACATACGATTACTACGGTGTTAATATTTTTTTTTAATTCTTTCAAAGCGTAGAAGTGAGTTTAAAGTACAAGCTAATTATTTATAAAACAATATCGATTATCAGCTTAATGGTTATATTTTAATTAAAGATTATAAATATATTTTTTTGTAATTTACACGCGCGAAAGTAGAATAATACAGTACCGTAGCTACCCGCCCACATACACAACTCGCGCGAGTTTAAGCGTGTCAGTCGCTTCGAGTGAACATTTTATCTCCGGCTCTGTATCAAGCCTACTTTCGCGCTTAAAATTACAAAAAAAAGTATTTTTAATCTTTGATTAAAATATAACCATTGCACTAATTTTTGACATTCTTTGTGAGTAATTATATTGTACCATAGACTCACTTTTAAGCTTTGAAACAATTAAAACAAATTATAAACAATGGAGTTATCGTATATATATTTTGCTGTTTCCTAACTTTTTTGCAAATGGTTGGAAATTTTTTTAAAGCATTCATTTTCAAGACTAATGAAATACGCATTTTAAGTATTTTTTAAAATTAGAATATAATAAACAATTTCTAAGAAATGTTAATTTGTTTATAACAATTTTTTTTAAACATTTAAAGATTATGCAAAAAAATGAAAAATTTATATTTTGTTGACAAAATATTAAATAGGCATCACACCTTTATAATCTTTCTAAGTTTGATCAATGTCTCATGATTATTTTGGTTGTTATTGCGACTGTAAATTGTTAATTAACAATTGAATTGTTGCTAAAATATTCGTTTCATTTTAACCGGCTTCTGAATTTATAATCTATACCAGGAAAGCTTTTATTTCACCAAGCTATATAATTATTGATAAATAATTACTGGCCCAAAAAATTTATTTGAAAATTCGAGATTTTGTTGGGAAAACCCACATTTTCCGAGGAAAATTTTCGTCGGAGCAAATCGGGAAAAACATGCCTCTATGTAAAATTAAATTGGGGTGAATTTTTATTTGAGTATTTTTGGTGTAAAGTTAAAATCTTCTGAGTTATAGAGCAATAAATGAAAAAAATACGATTTGTCGGCGCCATTTTGTTTATAAAAAAAGTAGCACACTATCTGTGGACTTTGCATACCTATATTAATAATATATAGTATCTTATAATTCGATTAAAGCAATAAAATTGCTGGTAAATAACCTTTCTTTGTACTTTACTAATTAGACCAACGTATTATAACTATTTTTTTTTCAAAATTTAAAGATTATGCAAAAAAAAAGAAAAATTTATATTTTGTCGATAAAATATTAAACAAGCATCTCATCTTTATAATCTTTATAAGTTTGATCAATGTATCATGATTATTTTGATTATTATTGCGATCGTAAATTGTTAATTAACAATTGAATTGTTGCTAAAATATTCGTTTAATTTTCACCGGCTTCTGGAATTACAATCTATACCAAGAAATCTTTGATGTCACTAAGATATTTAATTATTGATGAATAATTACTTACTTAAAACTTTATTTGAAAATTATAGTTTTTGTTAGGAAAACCCGCATTTTCCGAGGAAAATTTTCGTCGGAGCAAATCGTGAAAAACATATACATATGCAGAATTTAATTGCGGTGAATTTTTATTTGGGTGTTTTTGTTGTAAAGTTAAAATCTTCGGAGTTATAGAGCAATAATTGAAAAAAATACGATTTGTCGGCGCCATTTTGTTTATAAAAAAAGTAGCACACTATCTGCGGACTTTGCATACCTATATTATTAATATATAGGATCTTCTAATTCGATTCCAGCAATAAAATTGCTGGTAAATAACTTTTCCATGAATTTTGCTAATTAGCCCAGAGTAGAGCAGATTTATATGCGATCAATTTTGATGAAATATGCGCATATATATGCAGTAAAAAATTACGAAATGTGAGCAAGATATGCACAAAAATTTAAAAAATGCGCATTTTGAGAAACCACAAATATTCTATTCTAGGGGGTTCTTTTATAGGGGGCGGCAATCTTATTTATTATCTTTCAAATAAAATCATTATTTTTTATATATGCAATTTATTCACATTTTTTTACAAAAACTGATACCAATAGTTACCTATTTAAATAATCACTACAATGTGTTTTTCCCAAATTTTCTACGAGGAAATATTTTCTTTGATCAGATAAAATATTTTTATAACTTGAAAAACTCCTTTTAACATCAACAGAAGTAATTGGGGCGTATTTAAAATAATTTGTTAAAGCCGAAAATTCTGCACCAAAATCAATTTCAAAATTTCCATTAAAAATTCCATTAAAGACGGGCTCTGATCTAAAGCATGAATATTTCAATTTCCGTTAGAAAATCGTAAAACTATGGTCAAAGGTGTAAATTCTCTTAACAATAGGGGATTTAAAAGAATCACCAGAATTATAGGTACCTACTAAATTGGGATACAAACTGTACTAAATATAATAAAAGTAAATAAAATTCGGATTTCCCGATAAACCATCCTTCATCATTTTAATATCCTACAATAATTATATACCGGCGTACTATAAGCACTATAAGTACTTTGTGTTAAGATCGGGTATTTTCTAAGAAAAAATGAACAGGCAGTCAATGAGCCGTCTCTCTTCAGGTAGTTCTCGAATTAATAGATACGACAGCTTGTGCGGGGAAATATTTTGTGTCGAATTAAAAAATTTAAATTTTTTTTGGACTTAAATGTTTTTAAATATGCACAAAATATGCATGTTTCTTTAAAAATATGCAAAATTTAGTAAAGTTCTCAAATATGCGAAATATGCATGCGATATGCATTTAGCATAAAATCCGTTCCCTAGCCATTATTAATGCCGTTAAACGTTAGGCGATAGATCGGTTGGAGGTTTCTTTCCACACTCCAAAGGAGTTACTCCGTTACTTATAGTGTTGTTGTGGCTACACTTACACTGTTTGAATTTGTTCTCAACAAGTTTCAAGTTTCTCTGCAGCGCAGCAGAGTAATTTGTTTTGTGAAATAGGTACATACTATTCTACGAAAATGGAGTGGAGTAATGTGAAAGGAATTTTTAACAGTGTTTGATACAGAACCTTGTTTATGGGATCCCCGACAAAAATCACATAAAAATCGTGGTGTTTATGGTGACGCTTGGCGTCGAATTGTGCAGTCATTATCTTTTCCAGCGACGTCGACGGTAGAAGATTTGAAAAATAAAAAAGACACACTTATGGGATACTATAGGACCCATTTAAATAAATATAAAAAATCGTTAAAATCTGGCATGGGAACGAATGAAGTAGATAAAAGCTGGTTTGCATTTGATGTCATGCATAGTTTTCTTCAGGCGGGTTTTAGGAAAAACTTTGGCACTAACGACCACCTACACTGCATAAAAGGAATTATAGAAAAATCTATCGAATACAACCGACCATTGGTCCTGGCTTTCGTAGACTTTCGCAAATCATTTGATACGATAGAAATTAACAGCATAATGAGAGCATTGGAGGAAAGTCGTATAGATTATCGGCACTCCAAACTGATAGCGAACATATACAATAATGCAACCATGACCGACCGAATACACAAAGACACCAAATCTATAAAAGTCAAAAGAGGAATTAGACAGGGAGACACGTTATCTCCCAAACTCTTTAAGCAGTACTTGAACATGCTTTCAAACAAATGAAGTGGGACGCCAAAGGAATAAATGTCGACGGTGAAAGGCTCTCCCACCTACGATTCCCAGACGACATTGTTCTTATACAACTTAAAAGAGATTAGAACTATGCTTACTGAGTTAGATGCCGCCTGTGAAAAAATTGGTTTAAACATAAATTTTGGAAAGACACAATACATGACAAGCCTGGTACCAAACGAAAATCCAAAAGTCGACGTCAACGAAATAGCATTGGTCCATAAATATAAATACTTAGGGCATGAAATCCAAATTGCCAGGGACAATCAAACTGCTGAATTACAGAGAAGGGTCACCTTAGCATGGGCCGCATATGGAGCTCTATCAGACATCTTCAAGAGCAATTTGCCAAATTATTTGAAAAGGAAGACGTTCAACCAATGTGTGCTTCCAGTCATGATTCACTACTTGGACTGACTCTCAGAGATAGGGTCAGAAACGAAGAAATCAGAAGAAGGACAGGCGTCACAGATGTCACAGAGCGAGTAGCATGGCTGAAGTGGAATTGGGCGGGCCATGTAGCCAGAATGAAGGACGGGAGGTGGACCCAAAAAATTAGAATGTGGAGACCAAGAGAAGACAGAAGAAGTAGAGGTAGACCACCTACACGATGGACAGACGACGTCAAAAGGATTGCTGGGAATTGGTTGCAGAAAGCCCAAGATCGAAAAAACTGGAAGAAATTACGGGAGGCCTATGTTCAACTTTGGATGCAAAAGGCTGGATGATGACTACGCGCTAAAATAAGTGTGGCCAGTCACTTCAACGCGCAGTTTATTTCATCATTTTTGGTGTGTTAATTAATACGATAATGGACGTTAGACGTTAACGTTACTGTGGCCACAGCCGATACGTAAAATATAGACGTGAAGATTAAGTTTATATGGATAAGTCCCATTTGAATCATTTTAGTAATTCCCTAGCTATTTAATCCCGAGTTAGTTCTTCTACTTGTACTTATATTTTGTTGTCTGGATCTTTTCGATTGCAATTGATTAACCTTAGAAATATTTATTGTATAAAATAAGTGGATATCGTCCTTTACTTTCTTAAAGTCCACAAAACATAAATAGGTATGCCATATTTTTTGTATGTATTCAAATGATCTTGTACTTGCATCATTATAAAAATATATCATCGGTGCATGATCTTTCTGACCTAAAAATATATTGTTCTTCTGCTAGTGTTATAATTTCATTCAGTTCATTTGTCATCATTTTGGTATGGTAGGGGAGCTCAATCGGGGATTCTTGCAGTTCCTCGAGCTCGTCAGATTATCATATGGGGATAAACCGTACCCTGTAAATGTACCTCTACTATATATTGGCTCTTAATACAGGGGAGTTCGTCAAGGGGGGTCCGAAAAAAAAACTATCCTTAGAAAAACATGAAATCGTCAGGTTAAGATAAGGTAAGTTAAGTACATGCCAAACAGTGTATATTGAAAAATCTGACGATTTGAGTGGGGCGTAAGGAAATGGGTGAGTCCAAAGTTTCATAAAAAAGTGAATATTTCGCGAAATAAACGTCACATCGAAAAACTAAAAAATACGTTTTCAATATTTTTCAAAAATCTATCGAATGACACTAAACACGACCCCCACGGAGGTGGGGTGGGGGTTACTTTAAAATCGTAAATAGGAGTCCCTCTTTTTTATTGCAGATTTGGATTCCTTACGTAAAAAAAATAACTTTTGTTCGAGATATTTTTTCGAATTATGGATAGATTTACTATGGATTTTTCGAGTAACTGCAAATTTAGCATACTTTCCTCCCCTACTATAGGTATTCTGTTTTTTGTATTATCCGTCCGATATTCTGTTCTCTCCTGTTGATATTCTATTTTTTAATTTCCTTAATGTTTCTTTTACCTCTGCCTCCTCAATCTTTATTTCTTTGTTTTCAGTTTTTAAATGGCAATTTTAAAACAGGTAATCAGTTTTTAAATGCCTTGTATCATACTTCTAATATAGACCGGTTTAGTTAGACTCAAAAATAGGAGTGAGGCTACAATAATTACCATCAAGCTGAAAATTGGCAGCATTGTTCAAAATACCATCATAAATGAAATCTAAAAAGTCCTCATAAATCCGACCCGTGCTAAAAAATTTACGCGGGGTCAAAGGTCACCAAATATGGTTTTTAGCGATTTTCAGCGAAACGGTAAGTTTTATCGTAAAATTAGTTCTAACAAAAAATGTAGGTTAGATAATTATCTATAAAAAATATCTTAATAGCCTTTTCCTAACAGCCACTGTTTTTGAGATACAACGATTCAAAGAGTTGAAAGACTTCTAATCGTCATAAATGTATTAGTACACCAGGTATATACATCACTGAAGCTGGAATACAAGTAAACATAATATTCTATCGGTCAACTTAACTTATACTACACATAATAATATAAGAATATAAATATGATAATGTTTCTACTATACAGCTTGCGGTCTACCGAGGGATGCAATGTATAAGCTGTATTATATTACAGTGCCAAAAAAAAAAACTTTACAAAGTGAATGTAACGCGAAAATAATAAGAGTTATTTAGACAAGGCGGAAACGGCGGGTTCGTTGGGAAGAATATTCCCATGAGATATTTTTGCATAATCACATTCGTGAGACATCCCAGAATAAGGTTCAAGAAGTCGCCCACGTGAAAAGTGGGCCAACTTTTTTTTAACAATTTTTTTTTATTCAAATTGCAAAAATCAATATCTTTTGCCCTGACTAATTGTTTTTACGTTTTTTTGGACCATTCTGGACAAAAAAGGTATCTTATAATTTTTCTCTAAAGTTGGTCTTTTTCGAGTTATAAGCAATTTAAAATTTGAAAAACGCGAAAATGGCGATTTTTAAGACTTAATAACTCGGTTAAAAATTATTATTATGAAAGTCAGAAAGTGACTAAATCAAAGTTTAAAGTCTCCGCTACACGATCCTGAAAAAATCTGTGTCACTAATTTACTACTAAGCTGTTATTTTTTATTTAACAATGAGGAGCGGTTAGATCGTATTGGCGCGGTTGTAAATGTGAGTGCGAGTGAGTGCCAGTGAGATGCACAATTGGACTGCTGGAATGGCTTCTCTCTCGCACTCAGTATTTACAGACGACGCACACGTGCATTGTGCTTATTATTATTACTTAAAATAACAGCTTAGTGATAAAACAATGACAAAAATTTCTTCAGGATCTTGTAGGGGGGGCTTTAAACTTTGATTTAGACATATATTGACTTTCATAGTAATAACTTTTAACCAAGTTATTAAGCCTTGAAAATCGCAATTTTTCGTTTTTTTCAATTTTAAATTGCTTATAAGTCGAAAACGATCAACTTTAGAGAAAAATTATAAGAGATCATTTTTGTCCAGAATGGTCCAAAAAATTAAAGAAAAAATTGTTCGGGCCAAAAATATTGATTCTTGCAATTTGATTAAAAAAAATTGTTTAAAAAAAATTGGCCCACTTTTCACGTGGGCGACTTCTTGAACCTTATTCTGGGATGTCTCACGAATGTGATTATGCAAAAAAATCTCATGGGAATATTTTTCCCTTCGAACCAGCCGTTTTCGCCTTGTCTAATTTGAATTTTATGGCTTAATCCCAACAAAATAGTAAATTGATATGACAAAGTATTAAATTATAATAATTCTTTTTATTTATGCGCCTTAGTTCAATTTGTAAAGATGGGTTTTGTCGGAATAAACACGTTCGTCGGCTAATCTAATCACCCTACCTATTCTTTTCTCAGAAGGGTTTGAACATAATAATGAAAGACAACTTTATTTGATGGCTATAATGATTTTACGAGAAATATTAAAACTGCAGAACAAGGTCGTGGAATTTCAGCAATTTCTTTATCTTCTAATATTTTATTTGATCAATCTATGACAGTATCTACCACTCAACAGAAACTTCTTGCAAATACTGACAACAAATCTCGGTTCATTTCAATGCTGAAAGATAAGTTTATTGCTGAAAATATATCGGTAAAACAAGCTAATAATGATGCTGACGTAATGATAATTGAAACAGCCATAGAGCAATTCAATTTAACAAATACAACTATTGTTGTAGGTGAAGATGTAGACTTGCTCGTATTACTCACTGGTAGAACTCCAATCGAAAAAACTATCTTTTTTTTTTAAAACCTGGAAAAGTTCAGCACCATCGGAAATATATTCATCGAAAAGTTTATCTACTTTTGCAAAATGTCAAAATCATATACTATTTTTACACGCAATAACTGGCTGTGATACATCTGCATTTTTCAGAAGGGGTAAAACCACTGTTTTTAAAATGTTTGAAAAACAAGACTTACTTAAATGTGCTGAAGTTTAAAAAAAAAACTAATTCAACTCCACAAGAAGTTATTTCGGAACGCAATTAGCTTTCTTCTCTCTATGTATGGAGCGCCTAAGAAAACTACGTGCTTAGATAAGTTTCAACCTCAGCGGCTGCTCATCAACATCTTTTTCGGGTATATTACCAAGTTCAAGTGTGGCTTAGTTATCAGCTAGATCCAAAAGACTGAGGATGGAAATTAGTCCACAGTTCAATAGAACCAATTCAAACTTTACTCCCCCTGCGCCAGAAAAACTCCTGAACACAATTTTTTGCAACTGTAAAAAGGGATGTAGCGCTAAATGTAGTTGCAAAAAAGTTGGACTGTTTTGTTCGGTAGCATGCACTTATTGTCAAAACCGGTCGTGCTCCAATGTTGAATCACCAACAATTGAGGATTCATTTGATTTTATCGAGGAGCCATGCGATGTGTCATTATTGGGAAAATTTAATTGCACCCAGGATGAACAAGAAGAACAAGAACAAGAAGAAGAAGAAGAACTAGAAGATGAAGAAGAGGAAGAAGAACAATGAGAAGAAGAACAAGGGAAGCAGAAGTATTAGAAAATTATGAACCAATTTGATAAAGTTCCCTTTTTTTAATTTATACCGCTTTATATAACTTTTATCATTTTTAACCCTTGCCAATATCAATTATTAAATAGCATTAAATTAAACAGAATCATAACAGATCCGTGGAATAGGCCGACTGGGGAAACCACGTTAAAAAAACGCTCTAAGTACACTACCTCAAAGGTGGTGTGGAAACGTGTGCGCATATTATGACGATTACCACTTTTTGAATCGTTATATCTCAAAAACGGTGACTTTCAGGAAAAAAAAGTAATAAGACATTTTTTATAGATAATTATCTAATCTACAGTTTTTGTTAGAACTAATTTTACGATAAAACTCACCGTTTCGCTGAAAATCGCTAAAAACCATATTTGGTGACCTTTGACCCCGCGTAAAATTTTTAGCACGGGTCGGATTTATAAGGACTTTTTAGATTTCATTTATGATGGTATTTTGAACAATCCTGCCAATTTTCAGCTTGATGGTAATTTTTGTAGCCTCGGATGCGTAAGTTGACCGGAGTAATAGTAATATCTCAGTCTGTAATAAAGGTAAATTATTAGTATTACTAATGAAGAAACTTTATTGCATCCTTGTAAATTCGTAAAATCATTGTACGTATTTTCTTCAGGTAATGAAACTGTATCAATTACAACACAAGCATTTTTTCAGCCTCGATAAGTTTATTACTTTTGCATAATTTTGTATACATACCTAGAAATGTGCACAAGAATCTAAAGGTACGTATCCATACGTTGGTGCTCTGTGCTCCGTGTAGCAGCTCCAGATAGTGGATATGTTGATGCTCGCCGCTCGGCGCTCACCCTTGGGAGCGCATTACTTATCCATTGGAGCAGCTACACGCAGCACGGAGCACTAACGTATGTATACGTACCTTAATATACGTCTATTTAAGGTACTAGTACACTTTAGAAGACCAAAAATAAGCATTTTTTTAAGATTTTTGAAGATATTCTTCTTTAGCGGCGAATCGGTTGAGGGTAAAATTGTACATTTACCGCGCGCCTGCGCACACTGACAGTATGTAGTTCATTGCTAATCTTTCAAGATAGGTATGTATGTATCTGTAACCGTGCAAATAAGTCATTAAAAGAATATATTAGTGGTTTTAGGAAATGTATTATTTATTATAATTCTTGTGTTTTTGGATTAATAAAATATTATGTAAGCATAACATTTTTACTCTATATGTCGCCGTGTTGTGTAATTATATCCGAAACTTACATATCTATTTCTAGAGCCTCGATGGAGTAGTTAGAAATGCGTTAGCACTGAGATTGGAAGGTTGCGGGTTCAATTCCCGGGTGATTTTTTTTTTATTTTTGGTTGTTTTAATAAAAATTTTTTGAAAGTGGTAGATAAGAAAGTTAGTTTGATTTTTAAATAAAATACAAATAACCTTTTAAGTATATTTACTTCGTTTAAATTACCTATTATATAATAGAAGAATATCTTCTTACGTGCGTACATAGTACACACACATTCTTTTTTTTTCTCAGAATCTTTATTAAAAATGAACATAAAACCTTTTACATATTAATACCTAACTCTTAGAGAATACAAAAAATATATCTTTTTTCATTTATACACGTTCACTAATATTGCAGACGGCGCCAAAGTCGAGGCCTCGAAAAAAAGTAATTCCGATGGCGGACAGTTAATCTCAGGATTGGGATCTCTGAAACAAAAAAAATCGTACGGCATTTGAAAAAGGAAGGTTTCTTACGTGACAATTTACCACCGTTAGTGAAAAATTCTTAGTCCTGTCGCCAGGGGGGTACAACGGCCTTCTTAATTCAGATGGACTTACTCAAGTTTTTTTTTTATGTATTTTGACCCGTAGAACACGAATTTTTTGGGTAACAGTTGATCCGGATGTCGATAAGATTGTTATAAACCAAGAAGTTGAGGAATCACATAACAGCGATTTCTCGCAAAACAAAACATTTTTTTTTATTTTTTGGGCCATTCTAACCAAAAAATGTTCCTACAAATTTTTTCGTAGGATGCATAGTTTTCGAGATAAACGCGGTTGAACTTTCAAAAAATCGAAAAATTGCAATTTTTGAACCCGAATAACCTTTGAATAAAAAATAAAATAGCAATTCTGCTTACCGCCTTTAAAAGTTTGAGTTAAATTATATCTGTTTTGAATATTTGCATTGCTAAAATTTTATTTTTTGATTGTTAAAAAAAGCTATAAACACATAGTGTTTCCCGTGCCTAATATATGCGTTTTAATGCATGCTACGTAGAAATAGCCCCGCTTTCACTTTTACCTCTTCTACCTACTCGTTCGATTTTAAATGAGAAATCATTGAAAACATCACTCAAGCACTAGGTGTTTATAGCTTTTTTTAACAATAAAATAATAAATTTTTAGCAATACAAATAATTAAAACCGATATAATTTGACTTGAACTTTCAAATGCGGTAAGCAGAATTGCTATTTTATTTTTTAATTAAAAGTTATTCGGGTTCAAAAATTGCAATTTTTCGATTTTTTGAAAGTTCAACCGCGTTTATCTCGAAAACTATGCATCCTACGAAAAAATTTGTAGGAACATTTTTTGATTAGAATGGCCCAAAAAATACAAAAAAATGTTTTGTTTTGCGAGAAATCGCTGTTATGTGATTCCTCAACTTCTTGGTTTATAACAATCTTATCGACATCCGGATCAACTGTTACCCAAAAAATTCGTGTTCTACAGGTCAAAATACATAAAAAAAACTTGGATAAGTCCATCTGAATACAGGAGGCCGTTGTACTCCCCCTGCCGACAGGACTATCTGCCAAAAAAAGACTTTAAGGTAATTTGAAAAATTTTTGTGAAAAAATCGCCCGTTTTTCTTAAGTTTTTCATGGTTAAAAATTTTTTATTTTTTATTTTTGGGTCAAATTGTGGTAAATTATCAGTAGTAATTGCACAAGAGCTCTAAAATTATTGAATTTTACTAGAACTCTACTAGAATTATTGAAAAATTCTATATTAATTTTAGAGATCGAGTGCAATTTGTTGTGATTATTTCATGAATAAAACTGTTCAAAACCAAAATTTTATTGTAATTTATTTATGTAAGTACAAATTAGTACAATTAAACACACAGTTATTATAAATATTTGACGGTTGAAAGTCATCACTTTTATAATTTCTAAAACATTAATTGTCATTAATGTCACTGAATGTATTTTTTCGTAGCAACGAAGGGCATCTGACGTAATATACTTGACGACGGGAAATTATCAAAAATTATCAGTTTAATTTAGATTTCTGTAGCTTTCTATTGGTCAGAATCTCCTATGAATGAAATAATAGGGTATAATATTACAAGAGAGTGAGAATAAATTGAAAATAATCCGATAGTTTTTCGAAAATTTGTTGTCTGGCAATAGACACGAGAACCCGCAGGGCTCGATTGGGTATTGCCCAATGACAACAAATTTGAGTAAAAATGAAGCATTATTGTCTTATTTATTCTTACTGTCGTGTGATATTCGTTTAAAGATTATTTTTTAATACGTATATTATGGATATTTTCTTAAATGTGACAGTTGTCAAAACTAGGAAACGGGTTGCCATTAAACAGAAACAATCTCCTAAAAAAAAGTATATCGGTAATTTTCTACAGTAGATAATTCTCAGTATAATTTTAATCTGATTGGACAGAATTAAACACGTGATCAAATATCTTACTATACGATTGGAAGTTAAAATCATCAAAAAATAATCAGTTTAATTTTTATTTCTGTAGCTTTCTATTGGTCAGAATCTCCTATGAATGAAATAATCACGTAAGAAACCTTCCTTTTTCAAATGCAGTACTATTTTTTGTTTCAGATATCCCAATCCTGAGATTAACTGTCCGCCATCATTTTTCGTGGCCTCGATTTTTGCGCTCTCTACAATATTAGTGCACGTGTATACATGAAAAGAGATATATTTTTTGTACACTTTAAGAGTTAGATATTATTAATATGTAAAAAGTTTTATGTTAATTTTTAAATAAAGGTTCTGAGAAAAAAATTCTTGATAAAAATGATTATTTTTGGTCTTCTAAAGTGTACTAGTACCTTCAATTTGGAGCAAGAATAGAAAATACAATTATTTTGAAATAATAGATATAAAATTAAGTGTTTTTAATTTTATTTGGTTTTGATATTTATTGATATAATCATAGCAATCTAATTAACAGCTGAGAAGAAAAATAGGTTCAAACTTATGGTACATTTAAGTTAATTTTAGAAAAACATAAATTTTTTAGAAATTTATAAAAACTCCTGATAGTTCGTAAAATTACTTGTTTATTGCCTATAAACTGTGTTATTCAATAACCGTTAAGGCATTATAATTGTGTAACACTTTCACTAAATAAGTATAAAGTTGTAAACAAAACCGCAGAATAGTCAACTGTGCGACAATATTACAGTCTCAGATTTTGCAGTTATTAAATCACATTCATTAAGATGTTTTGTCTTTAAATTAGTGTGAACGAACAATATAAAGACATAGTAAATGGACTCTTTATATATACTTTGTTTTACAATTAATGCTTTCTGTTTTGTAATTAATTTGAATATTATCATTAATAATTTTTCAGATTTAATTGTAGGAACATTCACTCGAAGAGGAAACAAAACGTCAAAATAAACCTATTTTTTAATGTACTGAAATTGTGATTAATTCCCATTATAATAAAGAATCCTGGGGATTCCTGGGGAAGTATGGAGAGCATTGGGAGAGACAGGAATAAGTTGGCTAGCAGGTCTATTTAATAGAATTATGGAAGTTGGACTAATGCCAGACGAATGGAGAAGCAGTATATTAGTACCTGTCTACAAAACAAGGGAGACATACAACAAAGTACAAACTACAGGGCTATCAAACTACTTAGCCACACCATGAAAATATGGGAGAGAGTAATTGATAGACGGATACGTGAAGAAACCAAAATATCCGATAATCAATTTGGCTTTAAGCAGGGCACATCAACAACAGATGCAATTTTCATTGTAAGGGAACTGATGGAAAAATACAGGAATAAAGAGACCAACGCTCATATGGTATTCGTTGATCTTGAGAAAGCATATGATAGAGTTCCTCGAGAGATTCTGTGGTGGGCACTCAATAAGAAAGGAGTCCCTGGCGAATATGTAAAGATTGTGAGATATATGTATGAGGGAGTAACGACTAGTGTTAGGACAGGTGTGGAAGAGACTGATAAATTTTAGGTAATAGTAGGATTGCACCAAGGCTCGGTGCTTAGTCCTTATTTATTCTCATTAGTTTTGGACCAGATAACAGCGAAATTACAGGGTAGCATTCCATGGTGCCTAATGTATGCTGATGATGTAGTGTTAATAGGAAATAATGAAAAAAACTTAGAACAAAAACTGGAACAGTGGAGACAAGCTCTGAAGAAAAAAGTTTTAAAACTTAGTAGGACATAAACAGATTACGTGGATTGTTCATTTAAAGATGGAGTTACTACAAAAAAAATGGTATTTTTGGATGGTGAAATGATTGTGAAAAGCAATAGTTTTAAGTACCTAGGATCGGTATTACAGAGTAATGGAGAAATAGATGAAGATGCATGCAGTAGAATTAGGGCTGGATGGATGAAGTGGAAAGAAGCGAGTGGTGTGTTGTGTGACAGAAATTCCAATGAAGCTGAAGGGAAAATTCTATAAAACAGCCATAAGACCGGCTATGATGTACGGAACTGAATGTTGGGCAGTGAAAAAGGAAGAGAAACAACGAATGCATGTGGCGGAAAAGAGAATGCTTAGATGGATGAGTGGAGTGACAAAGAAGGATAAAATTAGAAATGAGTATATTAGGGGACTCTAGGTGTAGCACCAATTGATGCCAAAATGAGAGAGCTTAGGTTAAGATGGTTTGGTCATGTTCAACGTCGAGACGTTAATCACCCAATACGAAGAATAGCTGAAGTGCAGATTCCTGGAAGGATTAAGAAAGGAAGACCAAAAAAACCTGGGGGGAGACGATAAGGCAGGACATGTTGGTAAAGGGGATTAACATTTATATGACCCAAGATAGAATTGTGTGGAGAAATGCAATTAGGGAAGCCCACCCCGCATAGGGATAAGGCAGAGAGAATGATGATAGTAAAGAATATTAAAATATTACAAGAAATGTCCGATACGCAAAATTATTTTCAATTTTTCATATTTCTGCTTAAATAGGAAGCTTGGATTCGTTTCGATTCAGAGGTGTTCATGTACTCCCACTGAAGAGGTCTGGAAAGGCCGAAACTGACTTATGGGGATGGTGGATCATCTCTGAACGGAAATGAAACATGGGTTATTTTTTAATTTTTCGTTTTACCCATATTGAATACGCGGAAGCAACTTTCGTTGGAATTTTTCCTAGGCGAATAGACGGAATGTGACTGCATATTGTAGAGACCCTTTCATTTCCTTAATTCGTCGTTTCCGTGCCTTATAAATTTTAAAAGGCAGAGATTAAGGATGTTACTAGAAAGGGGTTCCACGAGAATTTTCAGATTCATTGTTTAGAACGGGGACTTCTCATTTATGTAAAAAATGATTTGTTCACTTTAGATGATTGTTTGAAAAAGAACGAAGCAAAATTAGTTGTACGTCTTCAAGAATTTGTCATAAGCTATCTCTCATAATATACTTTTAGAACCTTCAAAAATCTGTGTATACGATTTTTTTCAGCTGCTTTTTTCTTTACTTGCCTACCTGGGGGTCAAGTCTGAAGAAACACTGAAAAGTCGTTCATCAAAAGAAAGGATGGTAATATATTCGTCTAAGAACACCGCACATTGAATAAAAGTTACATGAATATATTCATCTCGAAATAACAATCGTTTCATACCATTGCATCAACTCTAAATTTTCATTAATATCGGCGTAAATTGATATAAATAAATCTCGTATATCAAATGGGTAAGTACGTAAGTTAGACAGAGAAAAAATATTTTATAATTCGGTAAATAATAAGGAAAAAGCCGAAGCATTTGCAAATCACCTCACTAATGTATTCCAGCCATACCCCATGGAAGATGGTGACACAGAGGAAGAAATAAATGATTTCCTGGAATCGCCCTACCAGATGGACTTACCTATATAAAAAATCACCACTAAAGAAGTTAGAAATATTATTCAGCATGAAATCAGTCCAAAAAAAGCTCCAGGGTATAGTCCTGTCGCCAGGGGGGGGGTACAACGGCCTCCTTTATTCAGATGGACTTACCCAAGTTTTTTTCATGTATTTTGACCCGTAGAATACGAATTTTTTGGGTAACAGTTGATCAGGATGTCGATAAGATTGTTATTGACCAAGAACTTGAGGAATTACATACCAGAGGTTTCTCACAAAACAAAACATTTTTTTGTATTTTTTGGGTCATTCTAAGTAAAAAATGTTCTAACAAGTTTTCCCGTAGGATGCTCAGTTTTCGAGATAAACGCGGTTGAACTTTCAAAAAATCGAAAAACTGCAATTTTTAAACCCGAATAACTTTTGATTAAAAAATAAAATAGCAATTCTGTTTAGCGCCTTTGAAAGTTCAAGTCAAATTATATCGGTTTTGATTATTTGCATTGCTAAAAATTTATTGTGTTATTGTTAAACAAAGCTACAAACACCTAGTGCGTGAGTGATGTTTTCTATGATTTCTCATTTAAAATCTAACGAGTAGGTAGAATAGGTACTAGTGCAATCGAGGCTATTTCTACGTAGCATGCGTTAAAATGCATGTAAAGGCACGGGAAACACTATGTGTTTATAGCTTTGTTAAACAATAAAAAAATAAATTTTTAGCAATGCAAATAATTAAAACCGATATAATTTGACTTAAACTTTCAAATGCGGTAAGCAGACTGGCTATTTTATTTTTTAATCAAAAGTTATTCGGGTTCAAAAATTGCAATTTTTCGATTTTTTGAAAGTTCAACCGCGGTTGTCTCGAAAACTAGCCATCCTACGAAAAAAATTGTAGAAACATGTTTTGCTTAGAATGACCCAAAAAATACCAAAAAATGTTTTGTTTTGCGAGAGATCGCGGTTATGTAATTCCTCAAGTTCTTGGTCAATAACAAGCTTATCGACATCCGGATCAACTGTTACCCAAAAAATTCGTATTCTACGGGTCAAAATACATGAAAAAAACTTGGGTAAGTCCATCTGAATAAAGGAGGCCGTTGTACCCCCTCTGGCGACAGGACTAGTATGACCTGATCAACGGGAAAGTACTGCAGCAATTGACATGCAAAGGTGTGAAAATGATAACGCAAGTATTTAATGCAATATTTAGGCAATGTTTAGAACAATGGAAAGTTGCTCAAATTATTCTCATACATAAGCCAGGGGAAAAATAAAACTCGGGTGACTTCATACATACCAATAAGCCTGCTACCTGTTCTATCAAAAATCTTGGAAAAACTTATCCTTAAACAATTATCCCCAATTATAGAAGAAAGGAAACTAATTCCCTACACCAATTTGGGTTCATAACACAACATGGAACGATAGAACAGGTACATAGACTGGTAAAACACATCAGAAGTGATCTAGAAAATAAATGGTATTGTTCTGCTGCATTCCTGGACATTGGTCATTCCTTCGACAAGGTATGGCATGCTGGTATGCTCTTTAAACTAAAGAAAAACCTTCCCCATCCTTTTTATCAAATCCTTAAAAGCTATATTTCCAACTGACATTTCCTAGTCAAGCAGGATAATGAATACACAAGCCTAAGACCAATAAAAGCCGGAGTACCACAGGGAAGTGTCTTGGGACCGATATTGTACTTGCTCTACACTGCTGATCTACCCACAAGTAACAGAACAACGTGTGCAACTTTTGTTGATGACACTGCTGTACTAGCCTCTCACCATGATCCAAATACAGCATCCAGAACCCTTCAGAAAGACCTTAATAATATACAAAGATGGCTTAAAAAAATAGAAGATAAAGGCGAATGAGAGTAAATCCACCCATGTAACATTCACCATGAAAAGACAAACATGTCCATCTGTTACACTGAATGAAACGCAACTCCCACAAACCGATACTGTCAAGTACCTAGGAATCCATCTTGATAAGAGATTAACTTGGCAGAAGCACATTTTTACAAAAAGAAAACAACTAGGAATAAAATTCCAAGAAATGTACGGGATCATCGGTCGTAAAACTCAACTACCTCTTGAAAACAAACTGCTGATATATAAAACTATATTAAAACCAGTGTGGACCTATGGTATCCAACTTTGTGGGACAGCCAGTCAAACTAACCTAGAAATACTGCAGAGATTCAAGAACAAAGTCCTTAGAACATTGCTGAATACCCCCACGGTTATTAGACTTTATTACGGTTGTCTTGTCCGACGGTGGTGGGGAGACTTATATTTTTGACTTTACGTCACAAGAGTTTATATTCCCATATTTTTAAATTATTTTCGATCATTGAATGTGTGTTATTGTGTATATATGTGTATTATTTGTGTTATTATGAAATAATAAGACAAATAGTACACATTTTATCTTATACCTCGTGGTGAATCGTAAAAAGGGCCATAGGAAACCCAATGTAAAATTCTGAATTGTTGAATTCCTGCTTCCCTAATTATTCTACATCAAAAGTCGTGACAGAATATTTGTAGAGAATTAAAATCTGTATTTAAATCAAAAGTTAAAATTGTTCTACGATTTAAATGCATTCCAAAATTTTTAAAAATATGATACATTTGCCACAATAGGTATGCGTGTAAAAGTATATAAGGCCACACGTTACTATTTAACTGACAGTACTCACACCATTGACTGAATAAAAAAACTTTATTATTAATCCTGTCTCCGCAACTGAGGGTATCTTATTAACTGTATTGTTTTTAAACAATAGAAGATAAAATAAAAATATTGACAGTTCAAAATGTGAACATTATTGCATTGTGTGTGGCCTAAGTTTGGGCTGAAAACTAAAATGCATTACATTTTTACAAAATTTTGGAATATGTTTAATTACGTAGACCAATTTTAACAGTTATTTCCAATACAGATTTCAATCCTCTTCAAATAGTTTCTAATGTCTTTTGATGTAAAATAATTATTAGGGAAGCTGGAATTCAACAGTTCAGAATTTTACATTGAGTTAATGCAAAACTTTGACGTATGTCAAAATTCTCAATGTATTTTAATTGTATTAATTTTTTTCGAATCCTGAGAAAACTAATAAATATTTTTGACAAATTTAAACTCAGAATGAAAGACTACATTATTACCGAGGGCTGAAAGTCCCTGAAAACTTCTATAATGTTTATTTTAATAAGTTACAGGGCTGAAAATAAAAGAGAAGTGTGATATTTAATTTCAAATATTTCATTCAATAGAATTTGCTTGTTTATTCTAAGGGGCTTTCCGCCCTCGGTAATAATGTAATCTTGCATCCTGCGTTTAAATTTTTCTAAAATACTTGGTTTTCTCAGGATTCGAAAAAAATCATATTACGATTCAAATGACAGTAAACTCTCGTGACGTAATCTCACCCTTAATGTTCATTGGTTAGTCGATTTAGGCCACCGTAGTAATGTCTAAGAACCGTGGAATACCCCTTGGTACGTGCCAAACTATGTGATAGAGCAAGACGTCAATGTGCCATCCATAAAAACAGTAATAACAGAATATTACAAAAAATATTCCAAGAGACTAGAATCTCATCCAAACGAGTTAGCCAGCAACCTCACTGATGACCACAATGATGTACGACACCTGAAGAGATTCAAAGTAGTGGACCTAGCAAGAAGATTCGAATAATTTGTGATAACTAAACTGTTTTAACTTGTTTTAATTTAATTTATGTAAAGAGGGTGATCACTGGATCTCCCTCTACAGGTCAAATTTTAAATTTTTGTCAGATAATTTACCTATTGTTCTTAGTTAAGAACGGATTGTAAATATTACAACATTAAAAAAATAATTGGGTATTTCATAAATCTTCTGCAGGTTAGTTGTATCTACCAAAGTATTCCCTCTAAACGGCTTAGCTCACGCTGAGCTTAAGCTGTTTTGAATAGCACCTAGACTAATAGTATTTATGAATGACATTTTTATGGACTTCAAGTGATTTCGATAAACTTTAATTACAATTTGCGCCGTTATTAATCAAAATTCAGATTTGGCGCAATGATATGAAATGATCATAATTTCGAGACGAATCTATCCGTGTAAATTTTATTCAATTTAAGTTACATTATATTTTCTATAAGATGTGTACAGTGGTCTTTTAGAAACTCGGCAAAATATATATTGCATATAATTGTGAAATAGAATGCTGTTTATGAGCTAGCAACAACGTTCTGTGCATTACTGTTCTTATCGATATAAACATCAAAGCATACAATATAAATAACTCGTTAAGAGAATTACTATATAGACTTGGAAAGTGCCATAACCAGTTCATTCATAATTTTTACTCCCATTACTATAATAAATAATAGGTTTGATAACCATCGAATACGGCAATTAAAAAAATAACGTCCGGCAACAATACTTGCTAAGTAGGTCGTCTAATAGTTTAATACTTCTTAATATGCTAGGAAATATATTTTAGGAAACGTTTAAGCAACGTTTAAGCAACTTTTAAGTTTCGGCAATGGACGTGGTTGGATATTTCGTCGACATCGACAGTTTAAAAGGATATTTCGATAGTTGTACTCAAAATATTTTATAGTTACGTCTACAATTACTTTGACAGGTGCTTATTATAATTGTCGAATTATTGCCGAAAGTTTAACAAAATATTTACTAATAAAGGTGCAGGCAGATCGTTAAAATTATTTATAGTTAAACAGAATGTAGTAAATACAACATATTTTAGTGTATGTGTTTTATACACCTACTACAAGGGATAGAATACAATAGAATAGAATAGTTGTATTCACTCGATTTTTTAATTATTTGCTCCACTGTATGTATGGAATTAATTGCCGATCTTCCCAGCCTGAACCAGTTCTGGTATTCTCCTAATATTCGTTTATATTAGCACATAATTGAAGTCTCATTGTTGATATGTTTGCTAGAATTTTATATGTGGTATTTAATACGGATATTGCTATGTAATCCTTGCACTTCTGCTGATATCCTTTTTTATATATACATAAGTAAGTACTATTTATAACACCTTTGTTAAAATCATCTGGCAGTGTTTTGTGTCCATATTTATTGTATTAGCCTTTTATTTATTTATTCTCTTCCTCCATATTTTGTTAATTCCGCTGTTATGTCATCTCCTCCTGCTGCTTTTTCGTTTCGGAGGATTTAAATTCTTTCTTGTACTTTCTTTGCTGTGGGAATTTCTGCTTCGTCGTTATCTTGTACTGTTGGTCCTACTTATTTATCGTAGTATGTTTCCTTCGTAGTGAATAGCATTGTTTCGTAACATTCTTCCTATATTCTGCTGATCTGTATTCTTCAAATACGGTTTCTCCTTTCTCTTTTTTAGTGTTTTTGTTTTTTTGATTGGTGTATTTTTTGTGGCTCTGACTTATTTGTAATTTTTTTTTATTTTATCTTTACTGTCTTTCAATATCAATCCGATTTTCATTTTTTTAATCAGCCACTTTTCTTCTTTTATTTGTTCTATGGCTTTGCTTCTATTAGCTATTTTGTATTATTCCCTGTTTTGCTCTGACGGGTTGTTTTTTATTTAGCTTACGGGGAAAGGAACAAAATGCAAAATTTTGACGCCTGTCAAAATTTTCAATATATTTTAAATGTACCTAATAATTTTTTTCGAATCCTGAGAAACCTAATAAGTATTTTTGAAAAATTTAAACAAAGAATGAAAGATTACTTTATTACCAAGGGCCGAAAGTCCCTTAGAATGAATAAAAAGTTTCTTTTTAATGAGATATTTGAAATTAAAAATCACACTAAATTTTCTCTTAGTTTTTCACCCTTGTAACTTATTAATATAAATAATATAGAAGTTTTCAAGGCTTTCGGCCCTCGGAAATAACGTAATCTTTCATTCTCCGTTTAAATTTAAAAAATACTTATTAATTTTTTCAGGATTCGAAAAAACTGAATCCCATTTAAATAGCATTGAAACCGAAAGTTCGTACCCATCCCCTTTATGCCTCGACAACAATCACTATTGGCATGGTACATTTTATTTTTTTAATCAGATACCTAGTGTAGTGTGTAGTGGAGTAGCTCAGCAGGGACTTGACCTGATGCATGTGCTTTATTAGAGAGTTTTTAGACCCTCTACTTTTTGACGTAACGTTAAACGTAAAACGTTATACTCGTCATGCGCATTGAGTGGTCAATAAGGGATAACGTGTTTACTTAAAATAGTTTTTGCATCCTTTCAGAAAATACGCAAACAAGTTAACGTTAATTGACATTTGGCAAACGTAACCTATAAAACGACAGTTGTGTGCTATAACCTATTTTATTGAATTATTAGCATCATAATGGAAGAAAATGTATTGAGACGTTCACCAAAGACAATGTACTACTTTAAGTAGTACTACTAACACAAAACATCCATCCTAAGTATAACAAGACAATTCAGTCAAGTGTCAGATTTTTCAAGAAATGGTGTAATTTAGAATTGTTCTACCAGGGTTGCCAAGTAGATTATATTCAATTATATTATATGTTTATTACCTGATAGTTTTTAAGAAAAACAAATTTTGATTACAATTTTATACATCGTTACTATATTTTTTATTCTAGTTGTCTTTGGTTCTGGTCATATGACTTTTTTTCGCTTTTTATGATTTAGATAAATATGACATTTGGCAATCCGACAAATACGTAATCCCTTAATAACGTGAACCTTATTTCTACCTAAATAAGGGGATACCATGGACGTATAAATAAAGATAATCTTTATTTATACGTCCATGGGGGATACCTTATCCGCTAATAAAGTAATACGTTATTTTTCAGTTAATGCGCATGAGCAGAATAACGTATACGTGTAACGTTTAACGTTGCTGAAATAAAAGGCTTAAAAACTCTCTATTATTTTTAGTTTGGTGTATTGCTTTGATTCTGATTCCTGATGTCAGTATACTGGGACCTCTGTCTAACTAGCTGTCACAGGTATTATGAGTCGATGCAGAATTTTCTCGAGCAGCATCGTCAAAAAGGACACTCTCACACATCTCTCCCATTCTTTGGAATGTTGTTTGTAATGACAAATTTTTCCGTCTGCGTTTAAAGTACGTGAGCATTTTTCAGTTTTTTAATTCCGGAGGTATATTTAAGTTTCTTGTGGAGGTTGAAAATATTGTGTTTTTTTGAGGTCATCTTTATTTTTTCTTCTATTAGTTCTGTGATCTCATAGCCTGTCCTAAATTCCTTGTTGGTATTTTTAATTCTTTAACCAAATCTGTATTTCAGGTTTAGCTTAGCCATACTTGTTAGGTTTTCAACGGTAATATTAATGTCTCCAATCATTTTTTATTTATTCTCTAGTTAGTAGCGGAAAAATTGTTACAAATTTTTGAGGAATGGCTTCAAACCATCCACTTATTAATATATCAATTGTGAAAGTATTTCTTTGTTTAAATTTGGCGAAAAATTATAAGAATCCGTTTGTAATATATTTGATGTGTCATGGTCTGAAACGCTCATTTTTGTTAGTTAATTTGTATATTTGAAGAACAATTAGGTTGACTTAGAAGGTCAAGTTGGACAAATCAGAGCAGAAAAGTTTGCAGACAGGTTCATATTTAGAAATATTTGGAATAATAAGTACGGATTTGTTTTTATCTGTGCAATATCTCAATGAATTAATGCTGCATTGAGGAATAAAGCGGTGATAATATCACTAGATGTACAAAAACCATTAATACTGTCAAACAATAATTATGAAGTGCCCGCATGAAAATATTCAGCTTTTATAGATCTTTAACAGGTGATGCCAGGTTTATTCCCGCATTTTTAACAAATTTCAGTTAACAGTTCATCTTTATTATATTCTTTCTTCTTCTTTTGGTGCCAAATTAGAGTCATTTCAAAACTTCAGCCTGCAGTTTCCTACACACAGCTGTTATTTTTCCCTGTAAATCTTCCAAATCTCGCGGTTGTGTTTTATAGATATATAACTTTAGATGTCCCCATAAGAAGAAATCTAGAGGTTCTAGGTGGAGTGATTTTGGTGGCCATTCTATAACTTCTCTTCGACCAATCCATCTGCACGGAAAGCTATCATTCAGCCACTGTCTAATTGGAAGAATATAATGTGGTGGAACTAAATCTTGTTGAAAGTGAATTGGATCTTCTTTCAAAATCATGTTACCAGTCACATCAATTTGATTTTCCAAAGTAGCTGTTATTAAAGGGACTATTATTTCTTCAAGCAGATTTAAGTAGGGCTCACCAGTTAGATTTTCCTCAATGCATAAAAGTGCAATAAGAATATTCCTAAAAATACCAGCTTAAATCAGTTTACGGGGATACTGTCTATGGCTTTCCCTAAAAAGTCCAGTAGCGACAATTTTGATTTAACATGTCCATTAAGAAAAACGTACACTCTTCAGTAAAGAAGTAAAGCAAATGCACTCGACCAAACTTATATGAAATCACTATTTATTTGAAAACTGCAGTTTTTAGAAGCTAGAGGTGTAAGTTTGGTTGAGTGTATTGTGTAAAATATTTTGGTTTTCAATAATTATAAAATCCATCATTGTTTCTCAAAACTCAATCCTTCATGAATCCAGATTCTCGATGAGTAAGAATAATTTAAGTTCTTTCTTTAAGTGTATATACCATTTTTAAAAATAATTAAATAAAAGTACAATTTTTAATTTATTACAAAACTAATTTTACACTACAGTAATTTTGAAAAAAAAGATGGTTTCGGGAATGGCGAATGATGATAAATGAGAAGATTAATCTAACAAAAATGTCAAGAATGCTATATATGGATTTTTTTTTCTACGGTTTAACTTTATTTCAATTTTCATCAGATTTCTTACGAATTGTTAAAAAGAAATGACAAGTATTTATATAAAATGGAACAAGTTGTTCCATTTTATCTTTGCCCATGCGTCACGATTCATTTTCAAACAAATTAAGTCAAAACATAAAGTGAAACGCACATCGATGGGTATATACATTGTGTATAGTGTATAGTATATACTATAATCAATATACGTTTCACTTTATGTTTTGATTTAATTTGTTTGAAAATGAATCATGACGCATGGGCAAAGATAAAATGGAACAACTATAATGACTTTATTTGACATAAATGCTCCCCAAAGCACAGGTCATTATGTTGACTATAAACAAACAAATAAGGAAAAATTAGAGCTGGTGTTTAACATAGCTTAAGATAGTAGCTACCAATAATACATAGTACCAGGCCATGAGTTCTGAGCTCGATCCTTAAATATATTTACGGTTTTAGTTGATTTTTCCAAAAGTACTGAAAAAAAATATAATGTGTGTGGTATTTTTGAAAAGGTAGTTGAACGACCTTTAAAGTAAGGTATCACTAAACCCTACTTTTTATTAACGATTTTTGGGGGTTGTGTCCGCCCCCACTAGAGGGTTAATGTAATTTAGTTGAAAACTGGTTTACAAATAAATTGACTTAATGATTTTTTATAGGGAACGAATTATATAGGGTGGCACGTTTTCAAATCGAGACACTGTAAGAAGTGTTACATATGCAGAATCTGACATATACGTTCAAGATTAAATTGATATATAGGAACTGCAGAAAAAATTGTCTGTGTATTAGACGACCAAGGACTTTCAGTACGTTAATCCACAATGCCAAATATTTCTGGTATGCCACACAAAAAGGAAACTAAACCATTTTATTTGTAACTTTAGCCTCAAAGCATTTACAACATACAACAATAATTTTTACCATACATCTCATTATCATCACATCTACTTATGATAAAACAAGTCGATAACAAGTGGGACACGCATATTTAACATATTTAGCATCTTTTGACCATTACACCGACAAATAATTTGGCGGACTACGTAATTTGTCCACTTCAATTGATGTAATTATTACATATACCTATCTACAAGTACTTACATCAACGCATACATTCATATAACCGAGAAACCAGAAATAATTGTGCAACAAATAAAACTTTGTTTATAAATAAATAGAAAATAATGAAAAATTTGTGGAACAGGAGGTTATCTGGCTTCTTAAAACTGTTGACTTTTGGCATGTTTGAGTTAAATGTTATGATTATATGGGAGTAGCCACAGTTGGGTTGTCCAAAAGATATTAAGGATAATAATTTATATAAGGTGTGTGCAACCACATCCGCCAAATTGTTGTTATTGTTGAGGTCGTGTGACCTCTGTCAATAAGAGATTGCACTTTGCCTATGATGGTTGTAGGCAATAGCCAGTTATGGCTGGAAAGGTAGGATGTTGGATGTTTTTATGCTCTGTGATACATCAAATTCTGATGAATTTGTGTTTTTGTGCAATAATTCTGCTTGCTATGTGATTCTGTGTTTGTAAGTGTTCGTAATACATAAGTTTTTGGGGTTTTTGAGTTTTTGAGGTAAGTTAGTTTTATGTAGGTATTGTATTATTATGCAGATTATGATTAGTTAAAATGATGCTAACACAAAAGTTAATTAAGTGCTAACATAAATACAGTTAATAAAATCATGATGGAAGATTAAGTTAATAAAAGATTAAAAGAGGGAGACTCTTATCAACAGACTTATTCAACCTAGTACCAGATAATAATTAGAAATTAGGGAAGCTAAGATCCAAACAAGCGGCACGATTCTGAACAGAAGATAACAGTGCATAGGTTTCGTGGATCACTTGATGTTTCTGACACGCTCAAGAATAGAACTTCTAAAATTGGTCACAACATTTGAAGAAAAAGCTAGAAAATATGGCTTGACTATAAAGACAAGGAACCAAAATTTGAGAATAGTTGCCCTTTTCGTGTAGCCATAGTTGGTTCCCCTTTTCATGTACCGGGCCTATTGAGCCTAAGCTCTAGTCGTCAGGTATTGGTCCAGATACCGTGCAGATAATTACATGTTTTTTTGCTTTAAAATATCAAGTATTTGAAATAAAACTCTAAAATCTTGATATTTAAAACGTTAAAAAACTTCAAACTGACATAATATTCTAAATTTACCAAATTAATTAAAATAAGTATGTATGTCTTATAAAAAGTAGGAGATCTAACACGAAAAATAAAGCAAATAATTATAATAGCTCAAATAATTTTACAATACCGAAATGTACGTAATTGGCGCGATATATCAAATTAAGTTAAGTTGGGGTGAACAAATTAATATAAAAGTATAATAATAATTCTGGAAAGAAAAAGCGCAAAAATTTAGTACCTACACATTACGTGTATTATAGGCCCTGGTGGCTTGCTCATAGCCATATAATAATTGACTTATCTTTCATATTAGGCACATTATACATTCATTAAAAACCAGTCAAATTATAGACCAAGGAAATGAAAATTCATCAAGACTGTAACGACTAGCTAACAATAATTGTTTTATTATGAGTAGAATAACAAAAGTTACGCAAAATCCTCCAAATGTTTTTCTTATATTTGTATTCATTAATAACATTGGGCTACAATTAAAATATAATATTTTGTCCTAAAAGTTTTATTGGCAGATTCTTATAGTACCTTTTACACTAAATCCAAAAATCAATATTTTAGTTTTTTCTATCACGTATGGTTTTCTTGTGACAATCAAATACAAATAATAAAAAAATATGAAAAAAATTTTTTTTAGAAACGCTTTTACAGGTGACTAAAATTAAAAATATAAAAAAGTCAACTAGAAACAAAAAATAAAAAAATTGAAAAAATCTAACACATTCGTCAAAGAAAAGCGTGGCGCGTCTTCATCGAATGAACGGTTTTCTCCCCATGCTTTTCTTTAACGAATATGTTTTAGAAGATTTTTTAATTTTTTTTTATTTTTGCTTTTTAATTGACCTTTTTATAATATTTTTAAATTTAGTCACTTTTAGTCAAAAAGCGTTTCTTAAATTTTTTTTATATCTTTTTTTACTTTTTAGTCTTACACTTTTCAAACATTAAAATATATCTTCATGTTTATTAAAATGTTTATAAAACATATGATGTACAAACATGAAAAGTAGTCGGAATCGGCAAAAAATTTGAAAATTTATTGTTTATTTATGAAGCATAACGTAAACGATTAACGTAAAAAGTGAAATTATGTATAGTTCATATAATTAGCTACAATCTGTAAAAGTTTCAAGTTTCTTCATTGTAAAAAACAATAAAATTTAAGCATTTTCCGTTAAAATCGTTTTTTTTTATTTATACAATTGAATAGTGGGCTGGTAACGAAAGGGTTGATTATGAAGCGAAAGAAGCTTGTAAATCAGATAAATTCGTAAAAATATTTTCACATACCGACTTAAGTACTAAATTAAAAAAATCTATTAAAGACAGATGGACAGAATCTTACAATAATTTTAGCAAGACATCGAAAAATCTTTATTTTCAGCTTTATCCACAACTTCCAAATAAAATACCGCATACGACTTTTGATTATATCAAAAGACATACTTCAGTTATAACTCGCTTAAAATTGAATCACGGCCGTTTTCCGGCGCACCTTCATAAATTAGGGATACTTAACTCCCCGTTATGTGACTGTGACAACATGTCCATAGGTGACATTAACCACATGTTCCTGGAGTGTCAAAAGAATAGCACAGCTATTTTTAAACTATATAATTCCTTAATAGAACACAACACACCTCTCCCTCTCAACATCGGTTCCCTGTTATCTAGCAATAATAAACTCGTCTTCGATGCTATAATAAATTTCGTTAAAGAAGCTAATATCGATATTTAATCTTATATACATCTAATATAAATATGCGTATGAATAAAAATAAATTCTGTGGCTAATAGACTGCGTCTAAGGCCATCCCTTTCCTCTACACACACACACAATAGTGGGCTACAACAATGTTGTAAGCGACAGAATCGAGATTATGCAGGAGATGAAAAAAACACATTGACAAGCCATTTATGAACATACGGATACCAACATTGCGGTACGAAAAACTCAGGGAAGGCAAAATATTTTTAGCCAGATTGAAAGATGCTCACATTGGTCTTTGGATATACAATAATATTGCATTAAAACCTCACTTTGACCCAATATGTCGCTTACAACATTGTTGTAGCCCATAAAATTTTATGTTTATTAATTATTAATAAACATAAAAAAATTTTTATTGACTTTTCGTGTATTGTTCCCGCGGATGCATATGTCTGCAAATTTTTAGTCACTTGCATTGAAGAAAAGGCAGTCAAATTAACGTCCAAAGATTTGATCCAAACGGTTGAACTAAAGAAAAGCGTTGTAGCACAAAACGTCTCTACCGGTGGTTTTTCTAAGACTACGATAAAAACACGAATTTTTTGAATTCGAGTTTTGGTTGAAGTTTTGTTACGTATCGTATTGAAATTTGACACGAATAAGCGCCGATTTTATATAAAGAAATATATGAGCGTTCAAAATTTGAAACTTTATTGTTTATTTATGAAGCATAACGCGGAGTGTCTCTATTACCGTCCCTTTCAAAACTATTAGAATGGTGCGTAAATAAACAATTACTTCTTTTTTTAAATAAACATAAAATTCTAACAACTTCTCAATATGGCTTTAGATCTGATATGAGTACTACAGATGCAGCATTTTCTCTAATCGAAAATGTGCATAAAATCTTGGAAGCAAAACACCATCCTCTTGGTATTTTCTGTGATTTATCGAAAGCATTCGATTGCGTAGACCATCAAATACTACTGGACAAGATCTACTACTATGGCATTAGAGGTACACCACATAAATGGTTTCAGACATACCTATCACACAGAAAAATGTGTGTTAGAATAAATAATTCTGATAGTAGCTGTGAAGCATCCTATTCAAATTTCGCAGAAGTTCAGTGTGGAGTTCCACAAGGGTCTGTTTTAGGACCAACACTGTTTCTTATCTATATCAATGACTTGGTAGCTAGTTTCCCGAATACCACATTTTCACTTTTTGCAGATGATACGAGTATAGTAATTAAAGGCGATAGTTCTGATACATTAACATCCTGTGCCGCTACTACAGTTGAAGAGATATCAGACTGGTTTCTCGCCAATAAATTGGTTCTGAATATTAGTAAAACACAAAGTATCCGTTTTAATTTGTATCAAAATGTGGAAGATGTTGTTATTAAAGTAGATCAAGAAAGCATTACTTCTTGTCATACAATTAAATTTTTAGGCATAATCATAGACAGCAAACTTGATTGAAGTTACCACATAACTGAACTTAATAAAACCCTCAGCAGAGCTACATAATACATAAGAGCAATTAGACAAAATACAAATTTTTGTGTGGCAAAAATTGTTTATTTTGCTCAATTTCAAAGTATTATGCAATATGGTGTGGAATTTTGGAGCGCGGCTAGCACAGCAGAATCCACATTCGTGCCTCAAAAACGAGCAATTCGAGCACTATTCAACTTAACAAATAGAACTTCATGTAGACCTCTCTTCAAATCATGAAATAACGACGCTCATTAATATTTATATTTATAAGATGTCTCTACTTATACATAGAAAACGACATGAATTGTTAAAACCTTCTGATATACACAGTCACAATACACGCAGGCAAGATATAATTCTTCCCAATTATAATTATAGACGTACTCGAAATGGTCCATTGTACTCCGGTGTTAAAGTATACAACCATTTGCCCACTGGGATTAAAGCACTTTCAATATGTAAGTTAAAAAAAAAAATTAAAAAATTGTTAGGTCAATATGTTTTTTATAGTCTGGATGAATTATTTTTAATAAATTTTAATGATCTAGACGGTTCCAACGCTTAGGCTAAAATCACATATTGTTCTTGTACAAATATTTTTGTTAAAATTATATTTATTGTAAATTTGTGATTTTTTGAAATAAAGATAACTAACTAACTAACTAAACAATTAACGTAAAAAGTGAAATTATGTATAGGTCATATCATTAGCTACAATCCGTAAAAGTTTCAAGTTTCTACATTGTAAAAAACAAGAGAATTTAAGCATTTTCCAGTAATTTTTTTTAATTTAAACAATTAATAAACATAAAAAAAATTTATTGACTATTCGTGTGTTGTTCCCGCGAATGCATATGTCTGCAAATTTTTATTCATTTGCATTGGAGAAAAGGCAGTCAAATTAACGTCTAAATATTTGACGCAAACTATTGAACTAAAGAAAAGCGTTTAATAATAACAATGTATATTTGAGATCATCACAGTCCCTGCTCGGGCGCCACTGTGATGATCTCGGGTAACAAATACAGTCAAAGACAGGATTCGTTTTTTAAGACATATATGATAAACAAAATTATACAAAAAGGAAGGTAATTAGCGTTAATTATAATTACTTGTTAATTTCGTTATAAAAACATATTTTTTACGATCTACATATCGGACTTTCGTAAATCTCGGGTCGATGTGACTATATTTGATACATGAATAAATGATACTAAACGACGATCAATTGGATTAGGGATAGCATTTAGTTACTAACGCGAAATGGACATATAAGTAGAGGAAATCTCGCTCAACTCACCAGAGATAAGACATGCAAGTATCTACGCTCAACTCGCGTAGGGGGTGGGGTTGTGAACCATCGACATCGCTCAGATCGCCAAGACGACGGGGTTCGGAAGGTTTCGGAATATGGTCGGGATATATTTAACTCACATTTCAAGTTTTGCCTTTACCTTAAATTGCAAAAAAAAAACCATTTTCAAATCATCACTTGGTAAAGCTTTAAACGTAAAGGGTTATTGAGCGAGACTGGGAGAATATTGGGTAGTCAGAATTTAAAACAATGAAAGTGAAATTACAACTTCAAATTTAAATAGCTTGTAATATCTTGGAGTATATAAAGCACTAATTCGCTCTAAATTAGATTATGGTAGTATTGCTTATATGTCTGCTTCAAAGAGAGATCTGGATTCCTTAAACTCTATCCATAACACAGCCCTTCGACTATGTCTAGGTGCATTTCGTTCCAGTCCATCTGAAAGTGTCTACTGTGAAGCCGGTGAGCCTCTTCTCTGGATTAGACGGCAATATCTTCTTCTTTCCTATGCTGCATTTGTCTCTTCTAACCCCCTTAATCCTGTATACCGTTTATTCACAACAACCTATACCACCCCCTCACCAATAATAAAACCTATATTTTCTATATTGTCCACAATAACAAGCGACATCAATTTTAGACTGACAAATCCCATCCCCTTTCATCGAATTCCTCCTTGGATTATGCAGACCCCTCAAACTAACACAAATTTAACAAAATTCAATAAATATGAAACACCTAAAGAACTCAAGATAAAAGCTTTTTTTGAAATTATACACAATAACCACTTTGATCAAGTAATATACACCGATGCTTCCAAAACTGATTTGGGGGTTGGCTGTTCAGTCACCTCTCAAAACAATATCATTTGTGCTTCTTTTATTCCTCTTCTGTGCAGCGTACATACTGGAGAATTATATAGTATCTTACAGGCTGTTAAGAATATTAACCTACCGAACATAAATGTTGCCATTTGTACAGACTCTCTAGCTTCCATTTTATGCATTCAGGAATTATTTACCGATCATCCTCTTGTCCAAAATATCCATAATTGTTACCACCACCTTTCTACTTTAAACACTAAGATTCCATTTATATGGATTCCGTCTCACATTGGTATACCTAGCAATGAACTTGCAGATCAGCATGTTAAAACGGCTTCAACAGATACCACGTCAACAATCCACATCCAAATTTGTAAAGATTTGAAAACAGAAGCGTACAGATTCACATGGAGATTATGGCAAACCCACTGGAGCTCCTTAAATACATCTTTACGTGCAATCCAGCCATCAGTATATAAGCCACTTTACACTGGCCCCACAGGACTCTCTAGACAAGACCTTAGAATTATAAGAAGAATCCGTATAGGCCACACCAAACTTACTCACGGCTTCCTGATGTCATCAGATATCCGGCCTATCTGTCTAACATGCCAGTGCCAACTTACCGTGAACCACATTATTACCGAATGTCATCAGTTCAGTGTAGTAAGACAACAGCTCAAACTCAAACCGCAGCTATGTGACATTCTAAGTGATACCAACCAGTTAGACAGAGTTCTTTAGTTAAAAAAAATATCATTGTATCATAAACTTTAAATTTTTTTTTATGACATAACTTGTTAATGCTCTTTAATAATTATACCTCTTGTAATCTTGTTTGTAATCGTCCCGTGCGAGTGGCCATAGTTGCCGAGCACGTTAATGTAAATAAAAAAAAATCTATCTTGGAAATGATTTAATTATTCTTGTTCATAATTAGCGTTTATTTTTGCGTAAGTTTTATAATTTTTATTTAATAAAAATTAGTTTATGAATTTTATGTAACTACATAATATACTATGTAAATAATATTTACCGTTCTTTATTATTTATAAAAAAGGTAAAAAAATTGTTATTTTGAAGAAAAATGTTTATTATGATAAAATGATTCAGCAAATTAGTTAAGTAGGTAATTTGCAATTCAAAGAAAAATATAATTGCATATTTTAATAGTATATGTAAACCTAATACTATACACAATATTTTAGTAAACCTAATATTATTATACACATTATTTATTATACACAATATTTTTAAAACTTGTCAGTTTTTAAGCCAGTGTTTATCGACATATTTTGAATATTTGTCGAATCCACCACATATTTGTATATGGTTAAGTGGTTAAGTACGATTATAGAGACCTGTTAATAATCTGAAAATTTATTTATAATTTACATTTTTAGGTATATTTTGAGGAAGAAGCCACATCTCGATAAAAGGTGACTTGTCAAAAAAAGACTAAGAGGCAAAAAAGTTTTAAAAGCACTGTGTTTAACTAATGGTACCACAGTAATAGTTTAATTGAAACGTACACAGACATTTGGGGGGTTTAAAGGAACAAAATCCCCATACAATTTTTATGTAAATATATTAAAAAAGAAGCCGAATCTCGATAAAAACTGACTTATCGAAAAAATACTAAGAGGCAAAAAAGTTTTAAAAACGTTGTGTTTAACTAATGGTACCACAATAATGAATTACTTGAAACGTACACACAAGTTTGGGGGGGTTTAAGGGAACAAAACCCCCATAAAATTTTTATGGGGTAGACAAACTTAACTATAATTTTGTTTTAAGGTGTTCCTGCCATAAGAATAATACATGTCCATTTTCAATACAAAATATCTAATAGTTTTCGATATTTTGAAAAAAATCGATTTTCATTTTGTAATTTCAAAGGGCTGTAACTTTTTTATGAGCACATTTGTACTAAGGTAAGTTAGGTTCAATCGAACTATTTTTAACCCCAGAATGTGTGGTATAATTTATGACCAATCTTTTCGGGGCACCCTGTATATTTAAAAAAAACGTCCATTTATGTTAAGTAGTTTTAGAGATATTACAATCTTCTTAAATTTGAAGCTTTAATTTCACTTTTCATTGTTTTGCATTTCCGCCACTAGTGTACGATGCCGCGATGGTCTATTCTGCATTCTGCCAATGCCTCTGCAAAACCAATTCTTTAAAAAATTGCTCCATTGAGAAGGGATTTCTCCTTGTTAGATGTATTCGGTGAAAAGTTTGGCCAAAGCCTGGACAATTTTATTTCCATCTTATTTGATCGCCTCGATCACTACTATCATCGCCAGGGGATTTGTTATTTTTTCCATTTCTCAAATTGCGTTTTTAACTTCGTATGGTGTTATTACTAGCAATAATTCTGATCCCCGGTTTTTTATTTTCGGCAGGTATAGTCGGTATGGTATAGTCGGTATGGTATAGCAGGTAAATATAGTCGGTCAGGTATGGTCGGTAAGGGACTAATCTTGCCTTTCGTTGCTGCTCTCATACATTTCACGTTAAAATGGTTCGACAATATTGAGGATTTCGTTCCTATCTGTAGCAAAGTTTCCGTCTTTGTTTCTTATCCTATACATAATTTTGTTGCCTACGTTGTTCATATTTCGCCTAAAAACTTTTTAAATTTTTGTTTTTAAACGCTTTTTAGTTCAATCGTTTGGGTCAAATCTTTAGACGTTAATTTGACTGCCTTTTTTTTCAATGCAAATGAATGAAAATTTGCAGACATATGCATTCGAGGGAATAATACACGAATAGTCAATAAGTTTTGTTATGTTTATTAGTTGTTTAAATAAAAAAAAACGATTTTAATGGAAACTGCTTAAATTCTCTTGTTTTTTACAATGTATAAACTTGAAACTTTTACAGATTATAGCTAATTATATGGACTATACATAATTTCACTTTTTACGTTAATTGTTTACGTTATGCTTCATAAATAAACAATAAAGTTTCAAATTTTTTTGCCGATTCCGATTACTTTTTATGTTTGTACATCATGTTTATAAAAATCCTAAGCGGCGAAGATTTTGAACGCTCACATCTTTTTTTATATAACCCAGATAACAATATAAACTTGTTTCAAACTTGCAACAAGTTTGATACATCAAACATGAAAGCTTGCTGCAGGTTTGCCATGGCAACTTTGCAAACTTGCAGCAAGGTTAAATCAAACTTGCTAGTTGGTATGTGACAAACTTGCATGAAGTTTGTTTTTTCAAACTTGATACAAACTTGATGTAACAAACTTTCTGAAGGTTTGTTTTTGTTTTGTTGCATGAAGTTTGTTTTTTCAAACTTGATACAAACTTGCTTAAGGTTTGTTTTGAGATACTAGCCACAATTTGAATAAAACAATGTGAATAAAAAGTACAATACCATTTTATATAACTATTTATTAATCACTCGACTAAAATACAATCTATTGTATAAAATTATTCATTGGAACTTACATTAAACACCCTAGCTTCAGATTCCGATGCTTGGTTTTGTCTATATCAGCTCTGAAACAAATAGAAATTGTTAAAAACTCTTGCTGTGTGAACAGAATTAATCTATGTTATTAAAAGATGTAAAAATATGTTAAAGTAACAATTTTACAATAAAACCTAAAATTTATTTATTATATCTACATATTTTATAATATATAATTTATTTTAAATAGTATGTGAGTACAGTTAGAAGCTACAAAAAAAAACATAAAAAGACTTACCTCTACCTCAATGCCACCAGAGTTGGCCAGAGCAAAATGAGTAGGTACTAATCTGTAATGCAGTAAGCATGCAGTTTGGTCTATTAACAATGAAGAAAATAGGCTTCAGCTTAGTAATAATAATTAAGGTAATAGCCTCGGAGAATTGTACGGAAAATTTAAGTTGTAAAAAACTGGATAACCACAACAACAAACTGTCACCGCATACGCGTAGCAGATTTTTTTCCCGTGTTGCCAGCCATCGAGTAAGCTTTTTCCCTCAACTTACCTTAAAAATTCTCACTTTTATGAAAAAATTCGTTCCTATTTACAAAATCTGCGAAAATATCTTGAATTATTTTCAAATCTTTTGATTTTTTTAAATATTGTGCAATTTGGACTGGAGGAAAAATTCCCTTTTGAGATAACTTTTTCAATTGTATGTTGAAAATTCTCGCAAACACAGAAATTTCCCTACGGGTGGCAACACTTTCGTTGTCGTGGGCGGGACATCAGTCGGGGCGCCGAACGAAAACCGAATCGAAGCGGGCTGTGCAAAGCTAAGCTTGAAGCAAAGTTGCTACAAACTTGAATAATCATCTTTGTCATAACAATATTGCAGCAAACTTATCACAAACTTGCCTCGTCATATTTGACGCAGCAATGAAAAATCAAAGAAGAATCAAACTTGCTACAAGTTTACATGCTATCTGGGAAACATCTGCGCTTGTTCGTGTCAAATTTCAATACGATACGAAGCGAAACTTCAACCAAAACTCGAATTCAAAAAATTCGTGTTTTTAACGTAGTCTTAGAAAAACCACCAGTACAGTCGCTACAATAACATTAGAATTCGTTTTGGCGTATTAATTCAAAGTTTGTTACGAACCCTTAAGGGATGGAGTGGATATTAACAGGGTCTACACCGTGCAATAGTTAAAGCATTAGAAAAGATGGAAAGACTGCGAAAACTGTAATAGTTGTAAATAAAGATTTTGATTTAAGAAATGTATGAAGAAATTACAAAAAATGTAAGTACAATGTATGTATCAAATGTTGAAATAAATGCAAAAAATATATCTATCATATACATCATTTTTTAAACATGGCGGTGTATTTTAATGTTTGAGAAGTGTAGGACTAAAAAGTAAAAAATAAAAAAATATGAAAAAAATACGGGTGACTAAAATTAAAAATATTATAAAAAAAATCAACTAAAAAGCAAAAAATCAAAAAATTCAAACTCGAAGTATTATTCGAAAAAAAAAACTGTCAGACAGATTAAATATACATAAATCTCACACATTCGTTAAAAATTGAAAAAATCTAACACATTCGTTAAAGAAAAGCGTGTGGCGCGTCTTCATCGAATGAACGGTTTGAGGATAGATGGTTTTTTACTTTTCGCGCCCCACGCTTTTCTTTAACGAATGAAAGTGTAAGATTTTTGTACTATATTTAATCTGTTTAACAGTTTTTTCGAATAATCCCTCAAGTTTGATTTTTTTTTATTTTTTGCTTTTTAGTTGATTTTTTACTTTATCGTACTATATACGTAGTATAGTATAATAGATAAAGTTATAGGATCGTGCAAAAAAATTTTTTCAGATTTCACTTTTTTTCGACGTTTTGAGTCCCCCTGAGTCTAAAAAGCAAATAAAAAAACATGTCGGAAGTATGTACGTACGTACGTACGTATGTCGCCACCGCCCAGCAAAAACTACCGAACCGATTTTGATGAAATTTGGTATGAGTAAGTTTAAGAGAATTTTGTCGAGAAACTAAGCTTTTAAAAAAAACCTCTCAAAGGGGGGCCGAAATAGGGGGGTTATTTAGGGCCAATTTTTGCAAATTTTGACCGAAATGAATGAAATTCAACTCAAAGTAAGATCATCGATAGGTAAATAAAAATACGGAATTTGACATTTCCAAATTCAAAATGGCGGCCAACATGGCCGACCGCCCACCCGACACATTTCCCTACCTATCTAAAAACTTGTTTAAGATAAGTTTAATTTGAAAAAGTCGTTATATAGCCTAAAGATGGGGCTATAAGAAGGATGTTATCGTTTTTCAGAAAAAGTTACGGGTTGCCTATATTTAAGGGGTCAAAATTTGACATAAATTTGAACTAGATTTTCTCAAAAATGGCTCCAAGGAATTTTTTTATTTTTTGACATATTTTTGATATCCTATCGTTAAATTGAATGACATTAGTCAGATTTCTTAACTCCCCATAGGAGAAGAGTTATGAATTTTTTATAAAAAAATATTCGAGTGCCCGTAACTTCCTTCTTAATAGAAACTAAAATTTGAAATTTTGCAGACATATATGGTACTTTATTATCTATTATCACAATAAATTTTACCAAAAATATGGCTTCCGGTTGAACCGGAAATAAATAATAAATCTTAATTTTTTAGATACGCCCTGTATATTTTTAAATATTTTGAAAGAATGTAAAATTACCTTTCCAATGGCATAAAATTCATTGCTGTAGCTCAAAAACTCAAAAAGTTACGCTAAATAGAAATTTTGCTATAATCTTATGTGTGTCCTCTCTCACGCGATCATAGGAGAGCATTATTGTAGGGCAGTCAATGAGGGTATTTGGCTCCGAATTCCATCCTACTACATTGATGTACTTGATATTTTCACAGTAAGTAGGGAATAGCTCAAGAAACAAAATCTACCCTATATACTATGACGCTTTTATCTTGGGGCGGTTCCCACTTCTTCAAGGGGGTGGAAAATTTGTTGGTCAAAATAAGCACGGAAGTGGCTAAAGAACCTATTTCTAAGCAAAAACTGGTCTATATTTTTTTTGAGAACTCAATACTTTTTGAGTTATGCGTAGTTGAAAATTGGCCATTTTCATTGAAAAATGACACCTTTTCGGACGGATTTTTTGTGAATACCTTAAAAACTATGCATCGAACTAAAAACACTATATAAAACATTTTTTAGATTATAAATAATAAAGAGATTCGTTCCTTCGTAAATGTTCTATTTATAATACAAAAAGAGATATGGTAGGTGAAAATAGTTTGTTTTTTGGTGCATGCTCAAATTGGTGTATTCAACTTGAAATAACAGAGGAACGGTAGGTTTTAGGTGTATGATGCTACCAACACCTTTTGTAGTGTTTGAAAAGGCCTTTAAAACGAGCACCGTTAAATGCCGGTTACATACAAATTAAGCGAGATATGGTGCAAAAAATATATATGACTAATGTACTTTAAGGAAAAATGAAAAGTATATACATTTAACTCCCCATCCACCATAATTTAAATGCATTGTTTTTCTTTTGCAATACCTTTTAATATAGTGTTATTTCTACTTTCAAAAAGTTGAACGGATTTAAAATGAATGGTTTTTGTAAAAAATGTGATCAAATTATAAAATGAATTTTTAAATTTTCTTAAAAATCTTCCTTTTTCTCCATGTAATTCGAAAATAAAAATATTTCACCCCTGAGAAGTGGTGGGAACCGCCCCCATGATAAAAGCGCCATAGTATATAGGATAGACTTTGAATTAGGAGATTGGGCTACTCCCAAAATTTCATTAAAATCCATGCAGTAGGATAGAATTTGAAGATAATATCTTGTTCTTAATATCGCGCATTGACTAGCGTAATCGAAATAGAATGAAATGCAAATATTGTAAACTATTAATTTCTCAGAAAAATGAACTAATTTGAAATGAAAGTATGACTATAATATTCTATTGATGCAATAATCTATAAATCTATAGTGTATCCCCGAAATATGGCATCGAACATTTTCTCAAATGCAGGAATTAATGATGCGTGGAACCATAAAATACTTTCAAGTACAGAAAGTGTTTCTAAAATATCAAAATAACGAGTAACTTTGTTATTTTTATAGAATGCCAGTATCTAGTACCATAACGATAATAGATCGGTACGATAAAGTTCTCGGGCGGCCCTTCCGTTCAGCGTTTTTTTATAATAATTTTAAATTTTAGTCACCGTAACTAAAGAAAAGCGTTTCTCAAAAATTTTTTTTCATATTTTTTTATTTTATAATTATTTTAGTTAATTCTCTTGTATTGTTTTCTGTTATCGTGTTGGTGTAATGTCAAACATGAAATTTGTTATGTGGTCGATATTCTCTGATGTTATAAATAATAATATTAAAGTTTCTATGCCAAACCATAAATAATTCTAAAACGCCAAACAAACGCACGATAATTACTACGTAGATAGACCCATTTAATCATTTCCTCCAAAAGATATTATTAACTTTTTCCCGTGCTTGAAAGTGCGTGTCTGCTGCTACTGGTCGCGAAAATGTGGTTTAATAAACTCGATAAAGAAATATTTATTTTTTGAATAAGTAGGTTTCTCGTGCTAAACGGATTACGTAACACTTTCACGAGATACGAGATGTTATATGAAGTTGGTGATTTTGTTTGTATTGGAATTGGGACCTGGTTCTCGTGTCTGCACACTGCAGTACCAGTCGTCGATACCAGTTCGTATCGGTACTCTTATGTAATATTCACAGGTTGTTCGATTACAATTAACCCGGTATATTATGCATTAATTGATTGTAAGCGATTATGCAGTTTTTTGTTATATACGAAGCGAATGAAAAGACAGGGGAACACTGGTAAACCAGGAGAAATGTCGTTCTTTCTTTCTTTTTTTCTTTCTTTCTTTCTCGCCTTCCTTATACCCTTTCAGGTGTTGGATTTGGGTTTAGTTTAGCTACATAGTTAATACATGTCCCATATTTACATATTATGAGCAAGCTTCAATTGGGTCAATTAGTTCATCTTCTACTCTTACTTTTATTTTGTTGTTTTGATGGAATGTTTTCCTTTAATTTTACCCTGTCAAATGCCTTCTTAAGGTTCACGAAACATAAATCGGGCCAGAGGCTCTCTTGGTTGTAAAACAGTAATCCTCGGGAACATCTACTTAATGTCCATGGTGCATAAATATATATTATGTGTTTTTCACAGATCGTAAAAGTTATTGTTTATGGAAAAACAAATAAGGTTAGCATTTAGCATTTTAGGGTTAAAAAAGCATAGAAAGTAGAAAGCATCCACTTTCCTACTTCTAGGCATATATAATTGTCTACATTTATAATTAATTATAGTAAATCAAAGTGATTTATCCTCTTAGGTCATGAGTATAAGCAAATACTGAAGCTTTAATAGGCTTGTTCATCGTTAACACTCTCGTGCGACTAAAAAATCCAACATCCTACTCAATCTAGCACGTAAATAGTCAATTTCCCACTAACATTAAACTTTGTGCATAAGTTCGCAGGTTCGACCTTCACCTGGCCTTTCGTTTGTTCATAATTTCAATTGACGAAGAGAAAAGTCTGCAGGGTATATTCTCAACAAAATTGTGTCAGTAACAGGTAGTCCAGTTACTGTGGCGTTTTCTCTCTAAATTTTTTATGACTGCACCGATTTTTCTGAAATATTTACAGTTGATAGAAAATTACTCAAAAAATATAAGTTATATGGTATAGATGTGCGTTTCTACCCCTGGTGTAGTTGGCACCCAATCTTGGTGCTTGAAATTTTTACACTCAAAATAACCCCGGAAATTGATTTTCTTCTTCAAGTGCCATCTCCGCCGCGGAGGTCGGCAATCGTCATAGCTATTCCGACTTAAGAGACGACTGCTCTGAAAAGTTCATTTGATGTACATCCGTAAAACTCTCTCAGGTTGCGCAGCTACGATATTCTACATCTCCCTTGATAGAGAATCAAATTTTAACCAAAAAATGGCATATAATTTTTTTTTTCGCTAGGTCAATACTTTTTGAGTTATTCGTACTTGAAAAAGTATATTTTTCGTAAACTCAAGAACAAACCGTTTAATTTGTTTTTTTTATTTTTTTTTATTTAGCTAATGCCTCGACAATTAATGGCCATTGGCATGGTAGGTACGGTAAATTTTTGCAGTTAGATACCTAGTGTTATGTGTAGTGTGTGTGTTGAGTAAGTGTCTTGTTACATTGCAAAGTCGACGTCATTGTCTTTGCAAAGAGACGCTAATTGTTTCCGAACGTCTGCGGTCCCTCCGGTGAGTACCGATCCCACAAGGACACAAACTATTTTCATTATTAATTTATAATAAACGAAAAATTTCTGACCCTGGTGAGATTCAAACTCACGACCATTCGGACCTTTCGATCCAAAGGTAGGCGCTCTTACCACTGAGACACAGAGAGGGTAAACCGTTTTATTTAAAAATGTGTAATGAATAAAATAAAGCTTATAAAAAAACAAATAAATAAAGATATTACTTTTGCATTAGAGCTAAGTACAATACTAAGCAATTGTTTGTAGATGACTTTTTATTTTTGGGGTAATATACTCGATGTATTTAATATCAAATAATAAGGTAATAAGGTAAATAATAAGTAAAAGGCTTGAAAATACCTTCTAATGAGCTATGCTAAAAGTCATTTCGATTAAAACGAAGCAGAATACGATGGAAAAAAGTTAAATTACTCTAATGTTTAAAAAATGAGCAGTGTAAGTAGGTAACACTATTTTTATTAGAATTGGAATTAAACGTATATCTTCTACAATTAATTTTAATATACAGTGTGACAATTTGAAAAGTTCCCACCCTTTATAATTTGGTCCCTATAGAAAATCTAAAACTATGCAAAAAGACGTCAAATTTATTTATGAGGGGGGCATTTTGTAGACCAGATTCAACTAAATTACATCAACACTCTAGCGGTGGCGGACACAACCCCCAAAATCTTTAATCTAAAGGGGGTCGAGTTAAATAATTTTTAAACGCAACAGGTATGTAATTTTAAATGTTTCAATATTGTAATAAAAAATTACATAGGTACTTACCTATTTGGAAAATGTAAAATGTACCTACCTGCTTTGATTTATATAATTTTATTACCAACATTTCTACCAATCTCCATCTGATATATTGTTGTCTTACTCTATATTTTGTTGTATTTTAATATTCTAATTACACAAAAATCAAACTAATTTGCTTAAATTCAGAACTGTCAAAGTTTAAACTGTTCAGTTGGTCTATCTTACCACATGACGGGCGTGTGTAACTGGTTAAGTTCTGAGGTGATTGTATTTTAAATCTATACCACCCTAATATCCGCGGGTTCGATCCCAAATGCAAATTTTTATTTTTTGAAGTTATACTTCTTTGGGCGCGATTGAGATTGAGGGTGAATTTATATTGATCTGCGCGCATGCGCACACCGACAGTATGGTATTAGTCGTTATACGGGCCCTGATTGGGTGTTGAAATGATCTGTCAATAATAAATAATTGTTCAATATGAAGGTAAACAAATGTATAATATATTAGTTTTATTGTTGTGAGGACAGAAACAAAAAAGTTTATAATTGTAGTGACATTTAAATAGTTTTTAAAAGCAACAGGTACGTAATAATTGTAAATGTATCATAGGTACCTACCTATTTGAACCTACCAAAATACATAGTATGTAATACTTTTATTTACATAATTTGATTACCATCAAAATTTCTATCAATGTTCACCTAATATATTGTTTTCTTACTCTATGTTTTGTTGTATTTTTTCAATTCTAAATCATTTCAATTCAAAATCAAAATAATTTAATTTAATTCAAAAATGTCAAAAGCTTAATCCGTTTGGTTAGTCGATCTTCGCACATAATAACACATTGCCTCCGTGGCGAAGCGTTTAAGGCGAATGAACCTCAATATACTAACCGCGCTGATAGCTGGTTCGAATCCCAATAAAATTTTTTATTTTTTTATTTTTTTTATACATTTTATGATTGTAAGTATATTTATTATATAATTTTATTCTCAGAAAATACGTATTTAGTTAAAAAAAAATTCCGACAATTAATGTTCAGAAATCATTTGTGACATTTTTAATGTGTTTGTGTGTGTTTTATTCTTTTATTATTTTAATTTTTGGCACTGTTTTAATAAAAATGTTTGAGAAGTAGTAAGTATAAATTAGTTTAATATTTAAATAAAATACAAATAAAAAGTATATTAATTTCGTTTAAATCATATAATAGAAATATAACTTCTTACGTGCGTACAAAGTACATACACATTATTTTTTATACATTTTATGATTGTAAGTATATTTATTATATAATTTTTTTTCAGTAAATACGTATTTAGTTAAAATTTTTGCCAACAATTATTGTTCAGAAATCATTTCTTTCTAGCATTTTTCAATGTGTTTGTGTGTGTGTTTTATTCTTTTATTGTTTTAATGTTTCGTATTGTTTTATTAAAATTTTTTGGAAAGTAGTAAGTATTAAAATTAGTTGAATATTTAACTAAAATATAAATAAACTGTTTAAAGGATATTGATTTCGTTGAAATCATATAATACACGTTTAACTTCTTTACGTGCTTACAAAATACACACACACATTCTTTCATTTTAGTACTTTTCGAAAAATCAACTAAAATCGTATAGTCCAGTCGGGATAGAGCTGCAAACCTTGCAAGCCGAGCTGCCCAAAATTTTATTTTTCTAATCTTTATCGAGGTCAATAATAGTGTAAATTTAAAATCGCGACTGAATTCCGCCGTTACGTTAGTCGCCATCTTGTTTTTAAAGAAAAACCAAGATGCCATTTTTGCTCAATATCTTCACCATTTTCAACTTTTCCAGAAAATTATTCCTCACACTTTTTTTCTTAAAGTTAAAAATGGCGGAGATATTCGACAAAAACGGTTCTCCTTTAAAATCAAAAAGGCAGCTAACGCAAAGGTGGAATCAGAAGCGATTTTAAATTTACACTACTTTGGACCCCCCTAAAGATTAGAAAAATAAAATTTTGGGCAGCTAGGCATGCAAGGCCAAATGCTATGCCGACGGGACTGTACGATTTACTTGATTTTTCCAAAAATACTGAAAAAAATATAGTGTGTGTGGTATTTTTGAAAAGGTAGAAAAGTGAAATCTTTCCATTAAAGATTGTAGGGCTTGTGTCTGCTTGAGGGTTGATGTAATTTAGTTGAAAACTGGTCCATAAAATGGCCCGCCCCCTCGCAAATAAATTTGACGTATTTTTGCATATTTTTAGATTTTCTATAGGGACCAAATTATAGAGGTTTTACAACTTTTCAAATTGAGACACTGTAGGGTTTATAAGCTCCAAAAGTTTAGCCGGATTAAAATGCGTATTATTTGAATAAATCAAGTTTAAATTTTATTTCTCTTTTAATTACTGATCTACTAAAAATTTGCATTTTTTTAGAATAAATATAAAACTAGTATACAAAAGTAAAGAAGAGGTATTTGAGAGCCTGAATAAATTAAAGTTATATACAATTAGGAACAATATTGTCTTATCAAAATTTACTTGGATGACAGTTTTGAATATTGTAGTGTAAATTTTTTTACCAAATTTTCACTTAATATGTTATACATACACTTAATAATAGTCATTACGTACCAGTAGTATTTGCACTATTGCCTAATAAAACCTCCATGTCGTATCTTAATTGTTTTAAAACAATTAAAAGTAAATGGAGAACATTTTCCATAGGAGTCTATTTTTTCCTGGAATCGCTTCAACATGTGCCTTGTATCAATAATCATGATATACAGGGTGAGGCAGATAAAGGGCCTATTAGAAATATCTCGAGAACTAAAGGTTAGAAAATCATGAAAATTGATATACAGGGGTTTTGAGGTGTGAACTATTTAATGAAAATATTTTGGTCTCTTTGCCACTTCCGGTTATACCGGAAGTTGATTGTAACTTCGTTTTTTTAAATAGGACACCCTATATATTTTTACATTTTTAAATTCTCCTCGATTTCTTCTTTCTTTAAATATAAGGTTTTGTGATATTATACAGGGTAGGTTAAAAGATAATTACGTTTCCTTATTAATTTCGTAGCAATGTTCACACCCTGCAGGCTTGTAGTAGTTTGACATAATAAACTCTACAGTCGAAAAAATGAAAGAATACCCATGAACGAACATATAAAACACGCTGTAATTTCCTGTCACCGTGTCACAAACAAAATTGCCCAGCGCAAGTACATGTAATTATAATTATTACATGTACTTGCACTGGGCAATTTTCTTTGTGACACGGTGACAGGAAAATACAGCGTGTTTTATATGTTCGTTCATGGGTATTCTTTCATTTTTCCTACTGTATTTATGTTCAAATGATTTTCAATATAGTCTACTATTGTTAGGAATTATTGGTATAGTTAAATTTTGCGTTTTAGTATACAGAGTTGGTCGAAACTCGGAATGAGTATTTTCTGAGTTTTCTTAAATGGAACACCCTGTATTTTAGTATTGTAATGAAATGTTGTTTTATGGTACATTTTAATTACTTAAGCACTCCCTATACCTAACTGCTTTAATTTGTGAGTTATTGGTGATTCAAGCAAAACATTAATTGCAACAAAAAATATGTGAAATTGTATTAGGCTGGCCGTGAAAATATTCAATCACAAATAATTTTTTGGAAATAAATACATATTAATCTAAAATGATACTTAAAATTGCCAATAATGGTTGAACTGTCAAAATAACATCGAAGTTAAGATTGTTGGTGCGATTAACAATTAAGCACAAATTAAAGCAGTTATGTATAGGCAATGTTTAAGAAATAAGAAAGTACCATGACATATCATTTCATTACAATACTAAAATATAGGGTGTTCCATTTAAGAAAACTCATTCCGAGTTTAGACCCACCCTGTATACTAAAATTAAAAATTTAGCTATACTAATAATTGTTAACAATAGTAGACTATATTAAAAATCATTTGAACATAAATAGAGTTTATTATGTCAAACTACTACAATCCTACAGGGTGTGAATATTGCTACGACATTAATAAGAAAACGTAATTATCTGTTAACCTACACTGTATAATGTTACAAAGCTATATATTTTAAGAAAGAAGAAATCGAGGAGAATCCAAAAATGTCAAAATATACAGGGTGTCCCATTAAAAAAAACGAAGTTATAAGCAACTTCCGGTATAACCGGAAGTACCAAGTAGATGAAAATATTTTCATTAAATAGATCAGTCTTCAAAACCCCAATATTCCAATTTTCATAATTCAGTTACCTTTAGTTCTCGAGATATTTCTAATAGGTCCTTTATCTGCCTCAACCTATATGCACCAGTCGCAAACTGTGCTTGATGTTTTATTTAACAAAATCTGAAAAAACTCGAAAATTTTTGCTTTTTGTGCCCATATTTTCGCCTATAACCAGAAAGATATATTTTGCACACGCAAAAAAAATTATACAAAGTAAAAGTTTTTCTTTTTTAATTTTACATAATATTGAGCTAGCTATAAATGGAAAATTTAATGTTTATTAATAAAAAATAGCCATAATTGGAAATACAAAGTACAAAAAGTAAAGTTTTTCCTTTAAATTTTTTTGACCCCTAAATCATAACATGCAAGGTCTGAATCCCGCGCACTAAAAAAAAGGTTAATAGCAAGCTGAAAATTTGTTAATAGCTTAATAGTCCAGGGCTCATCTATTTTGAGATGGACGTTGAGAGGGGACTCAATTTTTTGCAGATATTGCTTAAAAATAACTCAAATAATAATATTTGATTTATCCTCCCACTCAAAATGGTCCGGAACATTGTTTAAATAATCAAAATGTCAAAATATGAAGGAAAAATTCGATTTTTTATTGGTTTTTTGAATATAACTTTAAAACTGTTCGTTTCTGAGAAAAGTTGTAGTGACATAAAAGTTGCGTAATTAAATTTACTATAATATAGGATTGGTTAAAAATTTAAAAAATAGTCACCCTTGTTGCAAAATAGCAATACTTGCGAAAAAAAACATACAAAAACAATTATTTGCATTTTACGTTTTTCAACCATTTATGCTACACATAGGACCTTCATACTTTACCCAGAAAAACTTCATGACATAGTAAAATAAAACTGTAAATTTCATTAAGATCGGTTTAATAGATTTTGCAAAATAAATTTTGAAATCCAGCTTTCGCAAAAAAAATTAATTTTTTAAAAATGTTGCAGGACTGAAAATAAAGCAGATAGTAAGTTGAATTTTTTTTGCTTATAGAAGTGTACTGTACCTTTCATTTGCAATTTGTAAAATTAAAATCGAATAATTACCACTGCGTCAGGAAATTTTTTAAATAAACATTAATTTTTGGTGCTGAGTGCAGGACAGCGGTGTTCGATTCAAACAAGTTGATTTCCATCAAAATTTCTTCTAATCTTTATTTAATATATTATTTTCTTACTCTATATTTTGTTGTATTTTAATATTTTAATTCTACAAAAATCAAACTAATTTTATTATTGTTTGTGAAATATTGTTTAAAAAAATTGCATATGTTTAAAAATAATAAACTTTTATTCTCTAAGTTAAAATATATGAACAAAGAAAGTTTTTGCTAAAAAAACTGTTATATCAAAAGATAGAGTATGTGTTTTTATTTTGCAATAAACAAATTTATTTATTTATATCGAAATGTAATAAAAATTAAAATTGGAAAGAAATCCTTTGTAAAAGGTATAAAAATTTTTTATTAAAAATCCCTTAAAAGGGCTACATCACAACAAAACGTTTTCGATTTTTATAAAAAATCATCATCAGTGTTCGATAAACTGGATGCTAGCTGAGCCACAAAAGAAAAATATCTGGGTAAAAACCCTTTACATAAAACCCAGATATTTTTACCCAGATATTTTTCTTTTGTGGCTCAGCTAGCATCCAGTTTATCGAACACTGATGATGATTTTTTATAAAAATCGAAAACGTTTTGTTGTGATGTAGCCCTTTTAAGGGATTTTTAATAAAAAAATTTTATACCTTTTACAAAGGATTTCTTTCCAATTTTGTGATTGATGGTATACAGCCAACTACAGGAAAACTTTTTCTTTTCCTTGTGGATTTTTTAAAAATTAAAATGTATCAATCATTATCAAAGGTCATTGAAATGTCCAATCAGAGCAAACTATCCGCTGTCCTGTGCGTAGCACCAATAATTAATTTTTATTTAAAAAAATTCCTGACGCCGTGGCAGTTAATCGATTTTAATTTTGCAAATTGCAAATAAAAGGTACAGTACACTTCTATACGCAAAAAATTTTCACTTGCTATCTGCTTTATTTTCAGTCCTGTAACAATTTAAAAAAACGATTTTTTTTTGCGAATGCTGGATTGCAAAATTTATTTTGCAAAATCTATTGAACCGATCGTAATGAAATTTACAGTATTGTTTTACTGTATCATAAAGTTTTTCTGGGTGAAATATGAAGGTCCTAAGTGTAGCCTAAATGGTTGAAAAAACGTAAAATGCGAATACTTGTTTTTGTATAGTTTTTTCGCAATTATTGCTATTTTGCAACAAGGGTGACCATTTTTTTAATTTTTAACCAGTTCTATATTGTAGGAAATTTAATTATGCAACTTTTATATCAGTACAACTTTTCTCGGAAATGAATAGTTTTAAAGTTATAATCAAAAAACGAAGGAAAAAATCGAATTTTTCCTTCATTTTTTGACATTTTGATTATTTAAACAATGTTCCGGACCTTTTTGAGAAGGCCAATAACTCAAATATTATTATTTGAGTTATTTTCAAGTAATTTCTGCAAAAAAATTTGAGTCACCTCTCAACGTCCAAATGTACTAATATTTTTACAGATCCGCCCTGGTCTATAACGGTGTCTAGTCGGACACACTTTGATGTACGGGAACCCTGCAACAGGGGAAGTTTTAATTGTGGAACTGGTTACAGGTTTCGAAAGTCAGACTACGAAAACGTCCCATGTATTTTGTCGGACAGAACTACTTTTAATTGATTTGTTACCCTTTCATTAAACTCTCATGCAAAAATCAGACTACTATTTATCACCAATATAATTCCTGTCATTTGACATGTTCTACGTGTCGGACTTATTAAAATGCCCAACATATTTGTCGGGCACACATTTTTTCATACAGTATGTCACTGTAAGTTGTATCCATATGGAAAAAAGTTATTCTTTATAAAAGTTCTACATGCTCCAAAACCCAAGATTCAACCATCAGATATCAAATTTTATGAATGTTATACATTATACGAGGTATGTCAAAAAGTTTGAATTTCACTCTCAAGAGTAAATTAGCTTTCTTTTCCACAATATTGAAAATTGCTATTATGAAAAGTTGTTTGGAATTAAAAACTATATTCTAATATGCAACTACATCCTTCTAATTAAAAAAAAATTTTTTTGAAAAATTTTGGATAACTAACATTATTTTCAGTTATTTCAATTCTGATAACTCTTTTATTATTAATTTTACGAAAAAAAGTGATTCTTAATAAAAAGTTCTGGATGGTCTAAAACCTAAAATACAACCATCTTATATCAAATTTTATCAATTTTATACGAGGTATGTCAAAAAAGATAAATTTAGATCAAAAGTAAAGTACCTTTATAGTTCAGAATATTTCAATTAGAAGGATGTAATTACATAATGAAACATAGTTTTTAATTCTAAATAACTTTTCATAATAACAATTTTCGATATTGTGAAAAATAAACGTATTTTACTCTTGAGCGAAATTCATCTTTTTTGACATACCTCGTATAAAATTGATAAAATTTGACATAAGATGGTTGTATTTTAGGTTTTAGACCATGCAGAACTTATTAAGAATCCCCTTTTTTCGTAAAATTAATAATAAGATAGTTATCTGAATTGAAATAACTGAAAATAATGTTATCGATAAGTTTCCAAAAAAAAAAAAAAATCAATTAGAAGGATGTAATTGCATACTAGAATACAGTTCTTAATTCCAAACAACTTTTTATAATAGCAATTTTCAATATTGTGAAAAATAAAGCTACTTTACTCTTGAGTGAAATTCAAACTTTTTGACATACCTCGTATAATATTCAAAAAATTTTATATTTGATGGTTAAATCTTAGGTTTTGGACCATGCAGAACAACTTTTTATGAAGAATAACTTTTTTTTCGTAAAATTAATAATAAAGTTTTCCATATGGATACAACTTACAGGGACATACTGTATATTATATCTGTACCTCAGAGCTAAACTGTATTAACTCCATTTTTTTGAAAAATTATATTATTTCACTTTCTACATAACACACTTCACATCTTTCATATGCGATACGACATAAAATCCTATTTAATGTGGTTCCGAAGATAGACAACGTTAAAGTGTATTAAGTCCCTCCGTAGCTCCGAGCTAAACAGTCGTTTACACTTAATACCCAGCAAAATAAAAGTATTAACTCCATGGAGCGATGTAAAACCGCGGCGTGCTACTGGTATTCAGTATTCTGTGGAAAATAAATGAAAGTAAAACTAAATGACTTCAAGGAATCTAAGACTCTTTAAAACAACAACTGTTTTAACTGAACACCTTTTATTATAAGGAACAAACTCAGCAGAATACAGACTTTTGTATGTCAGATGTTGTCCACTTGGAAGTATGTATGTAGCGATAATTTGGGATTACTTTTTTCAAAACTAATTTTAGTTCGGAAACATTCCAATCTGTTGATCTTAATAGAAATCCTAGGCATGTTGAGTTTCCTGCGGCTCTGCCTGTAAATCTCGATAAGCCAAAGGAATTTCATAATTTTTATAAAAACTCCAATAAAGTAGATGAGGATTTATAATATTTTTCCAAAACAATTCTAAGTGAACAACACTCATGATCCTTTGGGTTTCGTTTTTCTTTAGTTTTGTTTACTCATTTTGTTTTATAGATATTGTTTATTTCATTTAATTTAAAGAAAGAAGTATTCTTGACTAAATTATGTTTCATGTATCGTATTATCTCCAGATTATTTATTCACGTGTGTCAACTTACCATTATATTAACTCCGGAACATGGTAATTGTTTTCATGCCAAACAGTATTAACTCCACGTTTTTTCAAAAAATTAAAGAGGTATAAAAATAACAAATACAGTAATATATGGGATCATTTATACTGGAGGGACGCCGGTGTTCAACATTCCTCCATGGAGAGTTTGGAGTAGTTCCAATGTCTCTTTCCAGCGTTTTGCACTTGCAGTAAGTTCAATGTGTCGCTAAGCCTTCGATAGCTAAGAGGAGAACTTTTAATGAACCGTAAGATGCTGTAATTCTGGCCTGTTGAATTGTTAATGTAAATAAAACACTTTCTATTTTGCTATGACTGTAATGAAGTTGAAAAGGGCAAGAAAAAAAAAATTTTACATGTGAACAATTGAGTTAACAACTTATCCGTGAAAGACGCCACTACACATATATTTACACTTTGTACCGGCTTTTTGCTAATTGCGGCGTGAAGAATTCTCTTCGAAAAAGCGTAAATGAAAAGAGGTTTTTGCGTACGTTCTTAATGAGTGTTGATAGTTGACTGTTGCACCCAGGGTTGCCAGATAAAATTTCAGAATATCCCTAGACGGCAGCTTCAATTTCCCCTAGAAATCCCTAAATCGTATTAATTTGACCTAAAAAAGAAGAAATTGGCAGATGACAGCTGTCAATTTAATTTATAACCTATTAAACACTATGTTTAATCCACTTTAATCATTGATTAGGTAATGTTTTAATGTTTACTTAGGAATATTTATGTCAGGGAACAATAAATAATGACAATAATAGTAATATTTGAACAAAAAGATATTTAATAACAACAAAAAATGGCGCCAGCATAGTTTAATAAATCCCTAGATTTCAAAAAAAATCCCTCCAGAGCTCCAAAAGCTTAAAAAAATCCCTAGATTCGGGGAAAATCCCTAGACATGGTAACCCTGGTTGCACCCCGCTCTTTCATCCCGTTAACAAATATTTCCGTTGGGTGCTTTGGGTAAAAGAGAGGGCGGAGATTAACATTCTTGGAAGTTTTCTTCAGGCACTGCGTAATGAAATTATTTATGGTTGTTACAGAGGCGGCGCGGAAATTTGTTGTTGGTGAAATAGAATTTATTTTGGGTGGAGAATACAGTTCTCCAACATATACTTATCAAATAGTGTTTATCACATATTTGAAGAAAAATAAATAAAAATTGTATTTAAAATTTACTGTTTATATTTCTCTTAAACTGCTCTCCTGTAAAATTTCAATTTTGTGAGTTAATGCAGTTTAGCTCTGAGGTACAGATATAAAGTCTACTATTGAATAAACTTAAAAACAGCCTGCTTGTCAGGATGACAAGTTCCACAATTAAAATTACGTTCCACAATTAAAACTTTCCCTGTTACAGTGTTCCCATACATCAAAGTTTGTCCGACTAGACACCGTTAAGCAATTAGCAAAATTTCAGCTTGCTATTAATAAACTTTTTTTTGGTACGAGGGATCCAGGCCTATATATCCTTCATGTTCTGCCTAGAAAACTTTATAATAAGGCTGAAATGTGTGCTAAATTTCGAATGGAACGGATTATAGTTTTTGCGTAATAATTTTTCAATCCAGGATCCGAAAAAAAATTGAAAATTTGCAAAATATTGCTAGGCCCAAAATAAGCAATCTGAATAGTTAAAAATTTCAAACGCTCTTTGAAAAATTACAGTCGGCCAACTATGAGAGTAATTTCTTAAAGTTCGCAGGTTCGACCTTCACTTGACCTTTCGTTTATTCATAATTTCAATTACCGTCTAAGAGAAAAGGCTTCTAGGTATATTCTCAACGAAATTGTGTCAGTAAGAGGTCCTATTCAAAGCAATTTACTTTCGTAGAAGGAAATTTTTAAACTGATCATTCGCGAGATGATTACCGTGCCCAGGTAAGTATGATCGATTGGATTGGTATTTATATAGAGATGAATAAAAAAAGGTACTTTCACAGATTTCCAATCTTTAAGTGTATTTGTAGTAAACCTCGTCAAACGCAGCGCAGTTTGATCAAATTGATAATATAGCAGATTTATTTTTCCTTACCGCATTAATATTCGTCTACATTGGAGTTTTAAAAAAACATACAACAATTATATACAGGGTGTGAGACATTTTTCGAATTATTGATGAATAATTTTGGTGATGGTGATGAATAACTCTAGGAAAATTTTGGAAACGGTCTGATATCTCGAGAAATACAGTTTCAAAGAAAGGAAAATATATATCCATACTTCATAAATGTGGTCTAGAGGAAATAATGTACTTTCTTTAAGATGAACCATACAATTAATCAACAACTATATAAGATTAAAAAGCTTTGAACGCGTTTAGGCTCAATACGAGCCATCAGCAACTACAGAAACAGCAAACCAAACAGGAATGAGAAAGAATCAGTTGGCTCAGTCCAGTTAAAATACAATATAAACATTAAAAAAAATACTACTTCACACTTTGTAGTTCTGAAATTATAATTGATGGAAAAATCATTTAAGGAAGTACATTTGTAGAGAATCCATCTTGTGAATGAATTTGATTGCATGTGGAAAGTTGCTATACATAATAATAATTGTAATATAAGCTGGCAAAAATCCAAATGAGGTGTCATCATGACGTTCGATCAGTCTTCTACCAACTCTCGCAAAGCTTTTTGAAAAGATCCTTTAGCTTAAGGCTGTATGACACTATGCATTTTCTTGTATCATTTCTAATATCGTTTCTGATATCGTTTCTTGTATACATTTTCTTGTATCGTTTCTTGTACGTACATTTGTGCCCTGTATGACACTATGCAAGTTCTTGTATCGAAAATTGTATGAAATTCGGCACGTTATTGGTCGAAATTTTGTTTGTCACCCTGTCACGTTACAATTGGTATGGTAATTTGGTAGTACTGCGTCTGCAGCTGATTTTAAGGATTTTATAAAAAATTTTAAACTTTTAAAAACATAAATTTACCATTTTAATGGTAACCAGAATTTTTACGTTGACTGTTGATTATTTGTGTTTTTTATTTTGTTTTGATATTTGTGCTAAAATATTTGCATTAGAATTATCTTCAGTTTGATCCAAATTAGGAACTATTGTATTTTCCTCTATTAAAAAATTATGCAACATGAAACACAAAGTTATACATAGTTTGAACTTTACTAGGAGCTAAATATATGGTTATTAGTAGAACAGTAGTCCATACCAAACGGTATATTAAGTATCAATAAAAGATTTATAAATAATACCTACAAAAACACAAATAAATTCATCAAGACATAAATCATATGATCTCATTTTCAGCCGCCATTATGACATTTAGATGTTTTACCAGCAGCCGCCAGCTGGTTTTACGTTTTTGCTCTTTGCGCAGAAATTGGCGCAGTTCTTGTATAAGAATCTGTGCCTGACACAAATTTTTGTATCGTTTCTGATATCGTTTCTTGTATCTGTGTATGACACTATGCATTTTTTTGACATATCAGAAACGATATTAGAAATGATACAAGAAAATGTATAGTGTCATACAGCCTTTAGAATCGAATTACATCCTTCTTAGTTAATCGTCACTAAGCTTTCACTTCCCCATATATACGATCTAGGCAGGAGTCCCTCAAGTTAGTGTACTCGGTTCAACCATATACACACACCCAAACTTATATGGAATCACCATGTATTTCAAAGTAATATTTATTTCTTTTAAAAAAAACTTGCTATTGTTGCGAAGAATAAAATTTTTTATTGAAAATAAACAAATATATAAGAAAATCGGATAGTACAGCTCGGTACGGTATTGGCTGTGAGTTTCGACGGTAGCGCAATCTCGCGGTTTGAAACTTATACTTTTCTGATAAAATTTATGTATGTGAAATATACAAAACGAGAAAAATAGATACTTATCTAGAAAGACACAAATTATGAACTGAAATATTATTGTAACCTGATTACTAAATGAATACACAGAATTAATAGTAAAATTAATTATGTTTTTTTATTTTATTCATTATAATTTTAATATTTAATATATAAGTTCGTGCGACTGGATGACTGATTACGCAAGAGACCATTGAGAAAAAGAATAAGTTTAAATGAATTATTTAACATTTTAAATGTTACCTCTGTTTATTTTTGTGTGCTTACTGATTTGCTTATTAAAATTTGTAATTTGTATGAATTGTAATTTGTTTGAATTCTATCAAAATGGATATTAAACATATTGGATTCAAGTCTTATTTCCCATGATATCCAATTTCAATCAGCAACACCAAAAAAGGAAAGGATTTAGTTGATGCAGGACATGTACGCAATGTTTCCGAATATAATAAATGCATCCAGTACTGTTATATTCAGTATTTTTACATGAATCAATACAACAGCTGCAATATCCTGTTTTCTTTTTTGAAAAATCCGTTTTATCCGCCATTTCAGTTTATAAAGTTTATCAAATGCACAAAACAAAACTGCCAACTGCCACTAACACAGCGTTGCCACATTTTATTTAGAAAATCTACTGTAGGTTTAGCTTACTAAAATCTACTTATCAAAAACTAAAATACAATATACTATAAAACTTTATTAATATATTTGTATATAATTTAGAACTTTCTATAATAAAAATAACAGCTGACTAACTAGAAATTTTTTTATTTAGCTAATGCCTCGACAACTAATGGGCATTGGCATGGTGATGGTACAGTGGATTTTACCAGTTAGGTAGCTAGTGTTATGTGTAGTGTGTGTGTTTAGTAAGTGTCTTGTTACTTTGCAAAGTCGATGTCATTGTCTTTGCAGAGACGCTAATTGTATCCGAACGTCTGCGGTCCCTCCGGTGGGTACCGATCCCACAAGGATAGAAACTATTTTCATTTATTAATTTATAATAAAAGAAAAATTCTCTACCCTGGTGAGATTCGAACTCACGACCATTCGGTCCTTTCGATCCAAAGGTAGGCGCTCTTACCACTGAGCCACAGAGGGAGTTTAACTAGAAATTAATATGACTGTTTGTAAACAAAAACCAAACTTTTTTATATTTTAAGTGGGGAAAAAATGACCAACTATTATTAATTTTTATCAGTTTTATATTTAATATTTGTATATAATATTTTGTCATCCACTGATTTTAACATCTGCATGTCTGGATCATATTCTTCAAACAATTATTTCGCATGTTACATTAGAAACACGCAAACACAACATTTGTTGTTTTGCAAAGTTACATATATTATAATTTTAATATTTAGATATTTTAGTTTTCCATCGTTAGCTTCTAACAGGCTCACCGAATGCCAGAACTCTTCAATAACACCTGAAATAGGTACTGATTGCACTGCTACTTGAAATCTACAAGTTTGTTACACCAGAATCCAGTTTCATTTCTGTTTAATATTCATCATATACGTCCTGGAGCTAGATTCCGTGCACTGTAGATATCTACACTGCGCTTTCTATCGATGTCAATTGTCGTGAAAATATTTGAATTTTTAGCTCTAATTGAATTATTTTCTAGTTTTGCTAGTTGATGCTGAAGTGACACTTAGTAAAACCAGAAAATATTTGAATTAAAACTAAAAATTCAAATATATTGACATTGATAGAAAGCGGTCGGCGGTGTTAGCGATTGTACACAGAATCCCACCCCTGAATCTTATTTTCGGTAATGACATTGGGAAATTGTAACAAAATGTCTAAAAATTAATTTAGAAATGGGGTAAATACTATTAAAAAGCAAATTTTATTTTTGTCATAAGGAAATGTTGAAATATACCAAAAATCTACTAAAAAATATTGCCTACTAGAATTTTTTAAAAAATATCAAACATCTACCAAAAAAGTAGAAATCTACTAAATGTGGCAACGCAGCACTAACAGCGCTGGAGAAAACCGTCAAATCCCCTCTCCTCTACCCATGGCGCGCCATTTAAATTTATCAGATAAATGCACAAAACTGCCACACAAAGCGTTCTGTCCAAAACTTATGCTAGGTAACAGGAACTAGGAAAGCTCAAAAATAAAGCAAAGGAAAGTCGCTAAAAGTAATAAGGGCTCTACTAGATCGTTTAATTGTCCATTCAGCTGGAAGACACCCAACCATTTCTCACCTGCAGCTCCAAAGGCAGCTTTTGGAAGCTACAGGTGTAACTGTTTCAGTTGAAACGATAAGAAGAAGAGTTCGTACCAAGAAGTATACAGCAGGAGACAGTTATGGGTTTCCGAGTTTTCCAGGCAGCACAAAATTGATCGGCTAAATTGGTGTCTTCACCACTAAAACTGTAACATTGGGAATTGACAAAATGTGCTATTTTCAAAAAGAGTCAGGAGTTGTGTAAAATCAGATGACCCACGAAATCGTGTACTTAGAGGTCGAGGAAGACAAGCAAGAAAGAAAACTGTCAAATCTGTTCACAAATATACAAGGGGAAGTGTAATGTTCTGGAGAGGAATTGTGATCCGTAAAAAAACTCCTTTAATTTTCATCCAATCAACTTTAACTGCTCACAGGTATGTTGATAATCTGTAGTCAGGCTCTGAAGAGGTGCAACAGGAGAAAATTTAATTTGATTGCATGATAATGGACCTCTACATACCATTAGAGTGACTACAGACATCATTGAAGCAGAAGGTATCCCTTGTTTGGAGTGGCCTGCTTGCTCACCCGAGCTTAATCCTATTGAGTATTTATGGGATATGCTTAAAAGAAAAATTAAAGCTCGCCGGGATAATCCACAAAACACCGCACGGCTAGTACAAGCTGCTCTTAAAGGATGGAGCAACCTACCACATCAAAATGTTAATAATTTGATTAGGAGCGTGCCCACGCAAACTGAAGCTTGCATAAGGACTAGAGGTGTTAACACTGACTACCACAAAATACAAAAAAAATTAATAAAAACAATTTAAACATTATTCGTTTTACATTGAAATTTTGTATGCTATTGACTTTAAAACTACTTTCATTTTGTTTGTTAAATACTTTATTGTTTCATTTAATTGTTATGTATTTATTATTAAATTGCTTTAAAATAAATATTGCTTGATTTCGTGTGTTTGTTTTTTTAAATTCGCACGAAATAGTAAGAAATATCAGATGATTCCATATAAGTTTGGGTATGTATTTACTGTACACAGCTGACATCCCTACTACAAATAATACTACGATTGCTACGTATGCAGATGATATTGTCATAATGACCACTCATGTGAATCCAAGATTCTTCTTCTTACGGTGCCGTATCCTTAAGGATGTTGACGATTACTCATCATCATCATCAACTAGCCTATATTTGTCCACTGCTGAACGTAGGCCTCCCGTAAAAATTTCCACCTATTTCTATCTTGAGCTTCTTGCATCCAATTTGTGGTGATGCGCTTGATATCATTCGTCCATCTAGTCGGTGGTCGTCCTCTGCTTCGATATGCCTCCTGCCTTGGTCGCCATTCCAGAATCTTTTTGGTCCATCTGTCATCCGTCAGTCTGGCAACATGTCCTGCCCAAGCCCATTTAGCCATTGCTATTCTTTCAACTGCCTCCGTGACTCCTGTTCTTCTTCTTATTTCTAGGGTTGGTACTTTATCTCTGATGGTAATACCTAACATTGATCTTTCCATAGCGCGTTGTGTAACTCTTATTTTATTTATTGTTCTTTTTGTCAGAGTTAGTGTTTCTGCACCATATGTAAGAACCGGCAAAACACACTGGTCAAAAACCTTTCTTTTTAAACAAACTGGAATATTAGACTTGAAAATGTTATTTAATCTACCGAAGGCAGCCCATGTGAGACCTATCCTTCTTTGTATTTCAGTTGTCTGGTTATCTCGGCCTAAGCGAATCTCATGCCCTAGATATTTGTAAGCTATTACTTGGTCGATGCTATGACTCTCAATCTGAATTTTATCGCTGACTACAAGGTTGGTCATAAATTTTGTCTTTGAGGTGTTAATTTTAAGACCAATTGTTTTTGACACTTTATAGAGCGTGTGCAGCATTTTTGTAGCTTTATCAACTCTATCAGATATTAAAACGATGTCATCGGCAAATCTTAGGTGGTTCAGATCCTCCCCGTTTATATTGATTCCCATATTATCCTCTCCTTCCATTTGCTTGAACATATATTCAAGAACAGCTGTAAACAATTTCGGGGAGATAGTATCACCCTGTCTAATTCCACGTTCTATTCTAAATTTCTTGGTATCTTCATGAAGTCGAACACAAGCTGTACCAGTTTCGTAGATACTTTTAATCAAGGCGATATATCGGTAGTCAATGCGGCAGTCTGCCAATGCTCGAAGCATTTTATGATGATCTATAGTATCGAACGCCTTTTCATAATCCACGAATATAAGAAAGATAGGCTTGTTATACTATGTGCACTTTTCTATTAGCGTTTTTATAACTTGTAGATGATCGTTTGTTCCGTATCTGGAGCGGAACCCAGCCTGTTCACAAGGTTGGTAACTATCCAGTTTGTTCACAAGCCGTTTTGTTATTATCTTCATGAATAGCTTGTATGTATGGGAGAGCAAACTAATAGGTCTGTAGTCCTTCAGATCTGAAATGTCACCTTTTTTATGCATTATGGTTATTATTGCATTATGCCACTGAGAGGGGGTTACGCCTCTTGTCAAACAAACATTGAACATCTTTTTCAACACATTTATTAACGTTTCTCCTCCTTCTTTGATGTGTTCAATGACTATCCCATCTTCTCCAGGTGATTTATTGTTTTTCATCTCCGAGAGAGCTGATTTCATTTCCTCTGTTGTGATATCTGGGATGTCTTCTGAGCCTACATTTTGAACTTTTGGTATTTGACTTTGATCAGGATCTGGAAGTTCTTCTCGCTTATACAATTCTGAGTAAAAATTTTGAGCAATTTTTAAAATATCTTCCTTATTTGTTGTTATTTCTCCTTTTTTATTTACAAGTTTACAAATATTTTTCGATCCTTCAATCATTTGTCGGCGCAGTACCTTTAAACTCTTATTTTTATCAATGGCTTGAGTTATGTGTTCAGTGTTGTAATTTCTGACATCTTTTCGAATGGATTTTGTGATATCTTTGTTTAACTGTCTAAGTGCTGCAAAATTATCTGTGTATTTGTTTTTTAATTCTCTTCTTTTGTTTATAAGGTCTTTAGTAACTTGAGTAAGTTTATCTATCTTGTTTTTTCTTTTTTCCTTATATTTGCTAGAGGCGTTTCGAATCGCACTGTTTATTCGCATGTTTGTCACCTCTATATCTAATGCATTTTCATTTAGATGTTCTACTTCTTTCAGTTCTGAAGTTATGAGATTCTGATAAGCTACACTATCTTCTATCGATTCCCATTTATTAGAATGCCTCTCTGTTATCATTGCTGCAGAGAGGACAGCAATGATGATTACTATTGCTAATTTAATCTTATTTGCAGCCGCCCTGAATATTTCTATGGAGGTCATATTCGTCCAAGGTTAGTATTTAAAGCCAAGAGTTGCGTCTTCTTCCTGGTCCCCTTTTGCTATTGATTTGCTTTCGATTATAAGTTGGAGCAGTTCATACTTTTGTTTTCTTATGATGTGACTAAAATATTGTGTTTTCCGTTCTTTTATTATAAGCATAATATTTATGCCCCATTCTAGTTTATTTTATTTAATGCCTTTTTCTTATGACGTGGCAACATGGTAATTTTATATCGATATATCCACATGTCCTCATACGATAGGGGCAGTCGCCAAGCAGCAGTCGCCCAAGAAAGGTTCGTAAAGCATACGTGTCGAGTCACCACGACCAAATCATATGGGTGAAACAATCCCTTAGCGTGCATCGTAATCTCTTCAAAGTGATCGTGTCGTGTTTATCCAACTTTAGACAGTTCAAAGTGTAACGGACTTATCCTATATTTTACTGTTTAATTTAGTGTTTTAGAGTCAATAAATTCATATCTTTCACACGTTTTGTATCACTTGCAACCAGCATCTTATCAAAGTTTTTAACGCGTCAAATTCACATAAGCTCTCTTTTCTTGTTCATCCTCCACAACACTTCCGCATTTGTCGTATGGCTTATGTAGGATATAACGTTATTCTTGTTACTCTTTCCAGATCTGTTCCGCCGACATTTACCTTCACCCTTCTGTTTTGTTGCTTGCTGATGTCCATCGTTTTTGTCTTCTTTGTATTCAATTTCATTCCAAATTCTCTACAGGCTTTCGTTACTCAGCCCATTAGGCGTTGCAGTACTTCAGAATTATCTGTCAGCATGACCCTGTCTTCAGAGTATCGCAGGTCATTTATACATTACTCATGGTCCATAATTATACCATCCGAGGTGTCTTCCAAAGCTCTCTTAAATATCTTCTCAATGTAAACCTTGAACAGCATAGGTGACAGGACACATCCCTGTCTTACTCCTTAAGTCTTTATCGTCGATATTAGATGACCTTAAAATATATATTAATTTCTCATGTTTCAGTAGGTCAAAAGCCTTCTGAAAGTATATAAAACACAAGTATACATAATAGTAAAACAGATACTGGTTTATGAATTGGGAGTCATTAGTATTCAAATTACAGTGGAACCCCGATAAGTCGGCCCCTGATAACCCGGACTAATTTTCATCAGAAAAACCTTTCAACAATAAAAATGTACGTAATATAATATTTCAGAGATAATGGGTATTTGTGTAATTTGAACTATACGATAGTAAAAATGACTCATGGCACACGGCGGCAGAACAACGTTCATTGTCTCGGATTATCAGAAACAACAGGCACCTGGTATTCCTTTATTTATTTCAAACTGTCTTAGCATTGTTTAAAAAAGACTAAAAGACTATTTAAAAAATTCTTTTTAAACAATGATCTTAGTCTCCACTGTTCTTAGATAACATAACATCGTTCTGATTGTGACGGTATTGTGATTGTGATTGCAACTATACCGTATTTTATTAATTTTTACCATATTCTCCGTCTAACCCGCATTTTTGATAACAAGGATCGGCCGTGGTCCCAATTAATCCGAGTTATCGAGGTTCTACTGTACTTCAAAAGAGTATCACCCCATCCAAATACACTCAGCAATGACCTCTTAACTCCACCACTGCTTAGACGACTAAAAAAGGTTTGATTCCCTCTACTAGATCCACCACTAGGAACTAGATAGAAGTTACTCATTTGTATAAAAAAATATAAAAGTCATAATTTGATAATGTTAACTAAATATAGGTACAGGGTCCTAACACTGCCTGGGTGTAGCTCCCACTGTGCCATCTTTTCTATATATAAAAAATACTGTTTTCTTCTTAATCTTACCTCATTCTTATTCCGAAAACGTTTTGTCTCATTGTTACCCTTATTTACGGTATTTTAAAATATACCTTTTACAAAAAACATAGTATTTTTGTGATTTATGGCATACAGCCAGCTACACGAAGTTTATTTTCTTCATGGATTTTCTATATATGTCAAACATTTTGTTTGTTTTTATATTGAGAATAGATCGCAATAAATCATCATCATCAGGGCTTTTCATTCCAGGTGGAATGTTTGCCGCTCTTACTTAGAGCTCTCAGATTCGCTTATTGCGGTGAATCACTCCGCATTCCACTTGTATGTTGTCAAAGTTTGTTGTATGACTTGGCTTTCGTTACTATATTCTTCCACTCATTTCGATATGTGCATAGTTCCCTCCAGTTTCTCACTTCCAGAATTTTGATATCTCTCATGACCTGGTCCTCCCATCTCTCTCTGGGTCTTCCTCTTGGTCTTTCAGTTGCCGGTTTCCATCTGGTGATCTTCTTAATCAGTCGGTCGTTTTTCCTTCTTTCTATGTGTCCCAGCCATCTCAGCCTCTGTGATTTAATAAATCTAACTATATCTTCTCCCTTCATTATGTCTCTTAGTTCATGGTTCATTCTTCTTCTCATTTCTCCGTTGTCCATTCTTATCGGGCCCATGATGCGTCTGAGGATTTTCCTTTCGAATATTCTCAATTTTTCTTCATCTTTTTCCGTGAGGCACATTGTCTCAGCTGCGTACGTAACTACTGGTCTGATTGCAACTCTGCATATTTTCAGTTTTGTATTTCTGGATAAGTTCTTGTCCTTCATAAGCCTATGATATCTCCAGTATGTTTTGTCGCAATAAATAAAAGAAGCTAAAAAACAAATTGTACGGCATTCCGCAAAAAGAAAATATAAGATGAGTCACTTTTGTTTAGATTACTTAATACTACGATTACTAAATAATCTGAACAAATTGAACTATTAATTAACAATCACTAATGACAAGAAAAGTATATGTAATATTGTTGTATTCACTTAACCTAGACCGTGTTTATCTAAAAACAAAAAATGTAGCCCACGGCAGAATCCGGATTCCACTCCATTTATCTTCATTAACTCTCATCTAATGACTTCCAAATATCACACCACGTAATAATGAATGTGCCTTATGCATGTTCCCGTTTTGGTTTAAAGAATTTTTAATAAAAAAGTAAGTAGGTGACGGTCAGGCCATCGCTACATTAATTTCGATCCTTCGAGAAATCGGATGTATCTTATTTTTTTTGTCATTATGCAATTTTATACGGCGTTCTTGAAAGCGGCAAGTGATTGCAGGTAATTAGATATGAAAAAATGTTGCATGTCATCGGATTCGCTACGAACATTAGCCATAGCCATATAGTCAAAAGTACGTGTATGAAGATAGTGATGGATGTACACTGCACAGTGTACAGTTCACAAGATTGTTTAATATGTTCATTATATCTCTCTCTATTTTATGTCTGTTTATTGTTTATTCTTGAAAGAGTGTGTTCACTTTATGCCACCGGTGTATGCCATTAAAGCCCATAAAAAGGAAAGATTAATTCGCTTTAAGATTTGCACAATTATTGTTTAGTAACTTTAGAGTCACTGAAAAAATTCTTGATCACATAACATGACAATTATAGTTTGGCATTGTCACTGTAAAGTTTTATTAGGCATACATTTTAACAAACATTTTTGGGAACATTGTAAAAAGGTTATTCAAGTTAGCGACTTCATAGCAACAGATTATTACTTCGTGAATAAGTTTTTTACGTAAATAAGATTTAACTAAATAATGTACAATAGTTATTTATGTACCAAGTCAGTAAAGTGACTCTTTATCGAACGTGTATATTATGAGCCGAGCGAGTGTAGCGAGCAAGGCGAATAACAGACAAGTTCGATAAAGAGTTTTTACTGACGTGGTGCATACAAAATTTTATCGCCAATCATAAAAAACATTAACACTTGCTTAACACTTACTTAATTATATCTTTCTAATGAAAAAAGAGTGTGTGTACTTAGTCCTTATAATATCTAAGTATGTCAATAACCATTAATATTAAACAAAAAAAGTTTTCCTTACGGGGGATTCGAACAAAGTACTGACAAGTCCGTAGCTAGATACACATACCGCTAGCCTACGCAACCACTTGCTAGACACGGCCGGTATTAAGTAAAAAAAGAACAAATAGGCAAGTAAAAAATCGAGTTATTAAGCCTTAAAAATGGCCGTTTTGTCATTTTTTAAATTTTAAATCGCGTATTATTCGACAACAATAAATTTTAGAGACAAGAGACATTGTTTGCTCAGAATGACCCAACTTATCTAAAAAAAATTTGTTCGAAATGAAAAAAAATTTTTTGTGACTTTGTTTAAAACAAGTTGTTTAAACAATTTTTCGACCACGGCACCTGTGGATTTGTTATAAGGACCTCTTTGTGAGTAATTTTGTGCAAAAAAATCGAATCGGAATAATTTAGCTAACGGGGGCGACGGTACAGCCCCATCTATATGGTTTTTCCGTATGTAGCATCGAAAACTATAAAAAAAAGAAAGGAAGACAACATAAGACAGCACTAAAAAAGAAAACAATTTAAAATATAAAAAATCTATAATATAAATAAAAAACAAACAACTAATTATATATCTTTGTAAAATTAAAGCAATATTATGATTGTATACCTACCTAACAAAAGAGAAGAAAGCACAGAGCTTTCATTTAGAGCTTCCGCACAAAAAATACAAAATAATTCAGTAAACCTAAGAAATGACATTTTTTAGGTGAACACACTTTGCTTTCTTTGTGACATGTCTTTGATCAAATAATGCAAACTGGTGAAAGCTACTTAATAAGCAAACATAAAAGATAAACTAGTAAGATAAACAATGATTGAAAACCTCAATTATAATCAAACACAAGAAAGTTCGTTTATTATATTTCAGAAAAAAATAAACAAAACGCTGTAAAAATGCACTAACGAAAGGAGTGACGTTGATTCAACAATCTCAACATACTTTCTTTGATTTATTATTTCAGATATGATATAATAGTAATAACCTCTATATACGGCGCAGATCATTCATGTGGTACAGCTTGAAAGCTATGTTGATTTCACCAGTAAAATTTGCAATTAAGAGTTGTAAAAATAAGAAGAAATTGACTTTATATTTTGATAAAGTCAATCTCAATCTCGGCTACGTGATACCACGCGCGAAAGTGTCAGGAACCTGGCGACTAGCGAGCTTCCCACGAAAAGATTAGATATTTGAACGAGAAGAAAGCTTGGTAGACATTATATTTGCATGAATTTTTAGCGTGATACAATTTTGGATAAATTATATACAATTTTGGATAAAATATATAGGCCTGGATTCCGCGTACCAAAAAAAGTTTATTAATAGCAAGCTGAAAATTTGTTAATAGCTTAATGGTGTCTAGTCGGACAAACTTTGATGTATGGGAACACTGGAACAGGGGAATTTTTAATTGTGGAACAAGTTAAAAATTTATGACGTCAGATTACAAAAACGTTCCATGTATTTTGTCGGACAGAACTTCTAATTGATTTGTTACCATTTCATTAAACTCTCATGCCAAAATCAGACAGCTTGCTATTAATCAAATTTTTTTGGTACGCGGGATCCAGGACTAATATATTATACATAATACGTATGCATGGTAAAAATGGTAGACAACTGTATTGGAACATGAAAGGAAGTCCTAATAGAATTTGAAGGAAGATGGCCAGAATTATTAGAAGTTAGAAAATAAATAAATCTGATTGAAGATCGAAGTTCAAGAAAAAATAAAAGAGAAAATAGTAAAAGCGATTTAAAACAAAAACTGGAACAGTGGAGACAAGCTCTTGAGGAAAAAGGTTTAAAACTTAGTAGGACAGAAACAGAGTATTTGGAATATTCAATTAAAGATGGAGTTACCCTAAAGAAAATGATAACTTTGGATGGTACAACGAATGTCAAAAGTAATAGTTTTAAAAAAAAATACTAGCTTTGTTGTAAAAGGTATATTTAAAATACCCTAAATAAGGGTCACATTAAAACAAAACGTTTTCGGATTAAGAAATCCATCATCATTGTTTCTAAAAGTCAGAAAATATCATGCCTGAGCCACCAAAATGTATTGGGTAAAAACCCTTTAAATGTAAACTATTATGTTATGTTACATGCTAGAATAAAAGTTTAAAGATGTTGCAGATATGCCTGGATATTACCCAGGGCAACATAGGACTCTTTCCACGTGGTTGGATTTTTTATGGAGAATTAAACCTCACATATTGGATTTCAATGGCCAACTGACAACATTTCAACAGTCATGCCTGTGTTGCCTTGGGAAATATCCAGGCATATCTGCAACATCTTTAAACTTTTATTTATTATCTTTAAAGATGTAACATAACATAATTGTTAACATTTAAAGGGTTTTTACCCAATACATTTTGGTGGCTCAGGCATGCTATTTTTTGGATTTTAGAAACACTGATGATGGATTTTTTAATCCGAAAACGTTTTGTTTTAATGTGGCCCTTATTTAGGGTGTTTTAAATAAAGATGGCGGTTGTTGACAAAACACCGGTTTTCGGTGTCCAAAAAACCGGTTATTCCAAAAACCAGTTTTTGGTTTTTTAGTCAATAGCCAATACCCAATAGGTTACATTTATATTGAGCTTTAGTTTGCGATACTCCATTCTAATCAATGTCAATCCATATCAGTATAGAAATCAGTCATCAATGTTGTCATATCGGTTTCGGTCAGCTTAAAATTTCTCATTCTTGCGTGTGGAAGTAAAAATTTTCTCAATTTTTTTTCTGAATTCAATATTTTTTCCACTTATCCGGTTTCTGACCGGTTATTACTTTAAAATGAAAAAACCGGGTATAACCGGGACAAAAAACAACCGGTAAAACCGATTATTGCGTATTAAAAAAACCGGTTTTAGATTATAACCGGTAGGTTTTTTCCATCACTAGTTTTAAATATACCTTTTACAACAAATCTAGTATTTTTGCGCTTTATGGTATACAGCCAGCTACAGGAAGTTTATTTTCCTCGTGGATTTGTTTAATAGATTTAAGTAACTTGGATCGGTACTACAGAATAATGCGGAAATGGATGCAGATACATGCTGTACGGTTGGATGGATGAAGTGGAAGGATGCGAGTTATGTGTTGCGTGACAAAAACATCACAATAGAACTGCAGGAAAAATTCTACAAAACAGGCATAAAACCAGTTGTGATATACCGAACTGAATGTTGGGCAGCTAAAAAAAGAGGAATAACGAATGCGCGTGGAGGAAATAAGAATTCTTAAAAGGATGAGTAGAGTGACAAAGAAGGATGAAATTAAAAATGAGTATATTAGTGTTAGTCTAGGGGTGGCACCGATTGATACCAAAATGGAAGAGCATGAGTTAAAGATGTTTGGTCATGTTCAACATAGAGACCTTGTACATGAGGCATCACCCAATACGAGGAATTGTTGATGTGAGGCCTCCTGGTAAAAGTAGGAGAGGAATACCAAAGAAGACATGAAGGAGACTGGAATTGATACTGGTGCGAGGTAAAACCCAAGATAGAAACTTATGGAGACATGCAATTAGAGAAGCCGATCCCAGATAGGAAAAAAGGCAAAGCAAATGACACTGTGAACAATAAATACACACTAATACCACAAATAATTAAGCGGATACAGGAATAGAGACCAAGAGATGGAAGCAGAGGTCGTCCACCAACACGTTGGACTGATGATCTAAAAGGTTGTCATTGGAATTAGATGCAAGAGGCACAAGATATAACTAATAGTAAACTGAACCTTGTAAGGGTACAGGTACGTACACAATAATTTTAGACACCAGAAAATGAAATTCGGTCATGAGTGTTCAGTAGGTATGGAACACCGTAAGTTGGTTTTAATTTCTTCTGCAAAATTTTGATTTTTTGACCTGTTGATTGTATTTTTATCTTTTATTAAAACTATACAATGGATTCTAAAAAAAAACAAAGCTCTACGAAAGAAATAAAGATAATTTTGAATCAGTGCATCAATAATATTAATAACCCGTTCCTACTTCGTTCGAGCACCAAAAATCCTTTTTTTTTAATTTTTTTGGGCTGTGTAATTATTCATCGTGTATAAAAAAATAAAAAGTTTAAAAACAAATAAAAATAATGATCTTATTAATAACAGGACAATAATATTAATTATAAAGATGTCATCCCAAAATCAAATAGTTAATTGGGAATCCCAAAATCCCTTTATATAATAATTAATGGTTCCAGTTTCAACCAGTTTTTTGCCGAATATTTAGTGTCAAATCACTTAAATTTATAATTACTTCTCATTAGTTATAAGTTATACACCTTATGGAATATATCTTCACAGAGTTGTTTCCACCAAAACAACCTTTTGTTTTGAATCAATAATTTAAAGATGTTCATGCAGATGATATCAGTGTTAAAAATATTTTTTCATCGCTTGGAAATGCGACCAGCACGAGATTGTTGTTTGCTAAATAAACTAAATCCGCATCGCTAACTTAGGAACAGAATATTTAAAGCCTGATAATAAATTTAAAGGACATAAAAATATTACAGTCGAACCCGCTTATTAGAATCCCTGTTATAGGAATTTCCCGGTTTATGGAATATAAATTCAAGTTCCCGAAACATTTCCATTTACTCCTTAATAAATTTATCTGTTTATTGGAATAGGATCTAACTAGATAATACAGCTTATTAGCATATTTTGCAGGTCAAAGAATATTTTTTTTTACAATTTAATAAAAATTTAAATTATGTTTGGTATTATGGTTTGTCGTCAACGGCCGGTAGTGCTGGATTAGATATTATTAGGGTAATAAATATTTATTACTTTGTTAGGAATACCAATTCGATCTTTAGCATAGCCGACAAATGCATGGGTCATAAAATAATTTTTATTTGTCTACACAAAGGCACTGTTGCCTGTTATAAAATTGTTAGAAGCAGTTTAGTTAGAATTCACTCAGAGAGTACCTACTTGTTTGCAAGATGGAATTATGGCTTTGTTAAATTCGAAAAGAAGAGAAAAGAACAAGAATGTAACAATCCATTTCTTGACGCCAATAAAACTTCTATTCAACCAATGGATTAAGGATGACCACACGGATTAACAACGAAAAAGCTATAATTACCAATAATTTCTCAAGAAAAAAAGAAAGTAATTTTGTTATATAGGTATGCATTTTAATAAGAAAATATTTACATATCTACATATTGCATACATTTCATATTAATTATATAATGTATTCATTCACATACATGTAATGTAATTTGGTATTTAACACATACATAGATAAGTACTAGTTACACTACTGTATTATTGACGTAAAAAGACCTAAAACCATTTACATACACTGAATATGTAGGTACATATAATATGATATACATATTGGCATAGTATGTAATAAAACTACATATTGGTATAGTATGTAAAACTACACATTGGCACAGTATGTAAATAATATTATTACGTATATTCGGTAACACTTATTTCGACTAGCCACCAATGATCGGTTATTAGAATATCCCGGTTATAAGAATATTTTTGCCTTGCACAAAGGCTATTCCAATAAGCGGGTTCGACGTATATGCAGAAGAATTAAATTTTCAATCTTGAAAGTAACTTTTACAACCAGATGAAAAAATATTATAAAACTTACATAGAAGTAAAAACTGGGACTTTCGGACTAATAACCACTTAAAATTTTATCATTAATAGCTAGAACTAAATGCTTTTCAAATTTTTCAGTCTTAAAACTAGGGGTCATTTGTTCGAACGCTAATCAAGAAGTTGATTATAGTTAAGTCACCTTAACAACCATCAAATAACAAAATCCGTTGTTCGTACGCCAATCAGTTGATTGTAATCAATTGATTGATTAATTAATTATTAATTATTAATTAACATAACAAAATTATTAACAACTAATCAATTAATCTCATAATTGTAATCAATTATATTTTCAGCAAACCAATCAAAGTTGACATTGACAGTTGGTGACAGTAATTAAATATTTGATAATGATCAGTTGATTCCATTTTTGATTAGCGTTCGAACAACCGGCCCTAGGTCTTCGAGGTATTTAAAATTAATTTATTATTTTATTATTTAGCTTAATGCCTCGACAACTTATGCCTTTAGCATGGTACAGTGGATTTATGCATCATTACCTAGTGTAATGATGCATATAAAAATGATCAACGCCAAGAACCTGTTAACCAAATCTCTGATGAGGTAGAATAACAACCTGATACACTTGAAAATGAAGTAAGACTCGCGATCATTAAGCTCAAATATAATAAAGCACCAGGTCCAGATATGATAACAGCAGAAATGCTCAAAGCCACAGAAGAAACTGGCGTAAAATCACTTCATCTACTCTGTAACCAAATATGGCATTCTAAACAATGGCCTGAAGACTGGACAAAATCTACAATAACAAAAATTCATAAAAAGGCAGCTTCCATAAATGCGACAATTATAGAACTATTTCTCTTATATGTATTACATGCCAGTAAAATGAGAGACTTAAAACTTTCCTTCAAAGAGAAATTCCACAAGAGCAAACTGGATTTACCAAAAGTAGAGGTACTCGAGAACACCTGTTAAATATAAGACAGATAATCGAAAAATCTAGGGAATTCAATATTCCACTGTACATATGCTTTATAGATTATCGTAAGGCGTTCAACAGGGTCAAGTGGAGACACTTATGGTGAATACTAAAAGAAGTAGGCGTACCCCAACACCTTATTTCGCTTTTAACTGAACTATGCGAACACACTACTGGATCAGTTAAAGTGCTTGACACACTTTCAAACGAATTTCATCCAGAACGGGGTGTCAGACAGGGATGTATACTATCTCCACAATTATTCAATATATATGGAGAGCATATTATGAGAAGAGTACTTGAAGGATGGAAAAAGGGCATCTCAATAAATGGTCATAAAATAAACAACCTACGTTTCGCAGATGACACAGCCCTTCTTGCAAATAGTCAAGCAGAGCTGATTGATCTTACATGACTGGTTGAAAACGAAAGTCAAATATTTGGTCTGCAATTAAACATATCAAAGACAAAGATCATGATAGTGAATAGACTACAAAACAATCATCCACACATAACCACAATTGATCGGTTTGAGGTTATGAGCTCATACTTTTATCTGGGATCTGGGATCATTAATCACAAACACAGGGTCACTACAAGAAGAAATAAAACGTAGATGTGATCTAGCAAAAGTCGCCACAGCAAAAATGACCACAATATGGAAGGAGTGTCAAATTTCAAGAGCGTTTAAGATGAGGTTGATCAACTGCTTAATGTTCCCAATACTGACCTACGGATGTGAATCTTGGACCCTGAGAAATTCGGAAAGAAGAAAGATAGACGCCACTGAAATGTGCTGTTGTAGACAAATGCTAAGAATTCCTTGGACTGACTATAGAACAAATATTTCAATTTTAAGAGAGCTAAAAGTTAGCCAACGACTCTCCAGTAAAGTCCATCTCCAACAATTAAAATACTTTGGACATGTTATGAGAGCAAACACAGAAAAAATGGAAAGACTCATTATACAAGGAAAGGTGGAAGGCCGAAGATCACGAGGAAGATCCCAAACAAGATGGATCGATCAAATTACAGGAATATGCAAAAGACCTATGCATGAGTTAAAAGAAATAACCAGAGACAGAGATCTTTGGAGACGGACAATACACGACATCACGTCGACCACTACACTCCCTCCGGGGGTCAGGATTGAAGAGAGAGACCTAGTGTAATGTGCAGTGTGCGTTACTTAGCAAAGTCGACGTCATTGTCTTTACAAAGAGACACTAATTGTATCCGAATGTCTAAAACTATATCTTAAATCACTTAAAATTAATTTGTACATTGAAAATGAACATTCTACATCGATAGATGTAATTGGAGCATATTTCAGGGCGGATAATAAATCTATGTCCCATTGAAAACTTTAGCGACATTAAAGAGTGTGAGGACTGACGTGGACATTTACTCACGTCGAATATTGCAGCAGAAGTATCTCGGCCAATATTTCCAGCAGCAGTAGGAGCTGTGGCAAATGATGAGAGTCAATCCGGCATTAAAGGCATCAATCGGAAAAATAAGTGAAACCAACGGCGTAACCAGGATGGCCCTAAGGGGGGTTACAAGTACCTAAGGGGGGGGTTACAACTACTGGAAGGTCTCTAGCGGGTATGGTGTTAAGCGTATAGAGCTCAAAGTACATCCCAATGGGGGGGTTATAACCCCCAAAACCCCCCCTGGTTACGCCTATGAATGAAACTATATCCTGACAGATTGAGCAAGAAGGTCAATGCCAAATTCTGAAGAAATACTCTTAGACATTTAGTCTTAGACATTTTTGGAGACTGAATCTGAAGATGAAGACTGAATGTGAGAAAAAATCTCATAGAGTAATACACTAGCATTCTCCGTATTATACTACTCCTACTACCACTATTCGTTATATTCTACCTGCACCATATATTTTGGGCAGACACTTCAATTTGGTTATTTTTTAATAGCGATTTCAAGCTTCATTTCTTCTTCATCGTCAAATGTAGAAACTAGGATTTTTATAAATAAATACATCATATGGATTTTTTCTTCATTTCTTACAATTATTAAAAAAATGTCTACCATACTGATTATTTCGTAATGATTTAAGTTTGTTACAGTGATCTTGCCAAATCGATCAGACCCATACCATAAAGACTACCCAATATACCCAAAAATGATACTCTCGTTAAAGCACTTAGCACCGAATTCACAACATAATTGGATTAATACACTCGAAAACCTCAAAATCTGATTTCGAAAGAATTTAAAGTACCGAAATTATTGAAGCAAGTTTAAAATTAAGCAACTGATACAATAACACGGGTTACGCATAAACAGATGCTAAAATAGCAAGTAAAAAAATTACGACAAAAATATCTGTCCATATGGTTGGAGATTATTTACCGAGTACCTAGACTTTGCTGTCATTGACCTGAAAAAATGCTGCATTTCGATTTTTCTTTATTCAGCTGTATTCGTCTATTTTATAAGGTGCTTATGTCCTAATCATTATTGTTAGCTGGTTACATAAGAGTATAAAATACCATTCATCGCTAACATATTTACTGCCATGCATTTAGGTGTTAACTATTATTGTACTCTTTTATATACCTACCCGATAAATTAAAAAAATGTTTAGGTTTTTTGTGTGTAATAAATACAGATAGAATGCAACCGTAGATAGGTACGTATAGTCCGTCCGCTATAACTTTTCCCATGCGGTACGATTCATTTTCAATCAAATTAAGTCAAAACAGAAAGTGAAACGTACGCCGATGTGTGTAGTATAATTATAGTATACAGTATACAAAATGTATATACACATCGACGTTCGTTTCAATTTATGTTTTGACTTAATTTGATTGAAAATGAATCGTACCGCATGGGAAAAGTTATAGCGAACGGACTATATTTATTCTAACTCGTTGGTCGTCAACAGTACCGTGTAGCCGTAGGCAAGTTAGAAAAAGGAACAAATTAACTTGGGAAAGGATCACTATAGGAGCAAGTGCCGAATTTCGGAAATAATGTCATAAGATCCCGTTGGATTCAGGGCTACAACTAATACAGCCACACTTGAGGGCTACTGCTACCTGAGGAAATAAACGCTAGGATGTTTTAAACATAAAAAGGATGTTAATTTATGCGAACTCCCAATATAAGTATAGATAATAATTGTTATAGTTGGTATACTTATTGGTTAAAAATACATTAAAAAATTATAACTAAAAAACAAAAAAAATATCACCAAAACCTTAAGTGGTACAATGTTCTAAGATTAGGTTGATATGTAAAAAAAATGTTCTGAAAATAAAGCTTAGAGAAAATATTAATTTGTTTGAGCTCGTGAGAATTGGAGAAGGGGAAGACACAGAAAGAAATAGATACTTAGATCATATCGAAGAAATAGGGAGAAATAAGGGAAAAATTAAAGAATGACAGAGGATGACCAAAAAGAGAAATGCAATCTGTAACAATCCTGTAACCAGGATGATCCAAAGGGGGAGGGTTACAACTTCAAACGGACTTGATTTGTCAGCATCACATAATGGTGTTAAGCCAATAGAGTCCAAAGTACAGCCCAATGGGGGGGATGTTATAACCCCCAAAATCACCCCCCGGTTACGCCTAGGGCTTTGTAGATCCAAATAAATACTTTGACTGCATTGTATTATAAGATGTGTTACAATTACTACCGTTTTTCGTGTTCCCACTACTTATTTTTCCATTTCCCCCTTTTTTTTGACAAAAACAAACAACTAATACATTTCGGTCGCTATATAAGTAATTGATCTCCAATTCAATAGAATTTTGTTATTAGACCGCGAAATTATATTTTATTAGCCAATAATGCGACGTCGACCAGTTTGCAGATCACACCATACTATTAGTTCGATTTGGCAATATTGCCAATCTTTCCTTGACCAATAAATGCTTCAGAATTCTTCGGATTGTATTAAAATTTATTTACTTATTGACTAGACTTCTAAGATAGTCCGTTCTTATAAATACGCGGAAATTCACGTTTTCAAAAAGTGATATTTTTGATTTTATCTAGTAAGTTATAAGTATGTTAAATAAGCAGCAAACGTAACCTGTTTAATTGGAGTATTCGATACTTTCACGATTCTCAAAGCTGTACCGGGACAACGATGAGACAAAGGACAAAAAATGTGTAATTTATAAAATAATTATATTGTTGTTCGATAAAATCTTTTAATGATACTACGAGTATTGACTGAAATTATGTGAAAATTACTTTAACTATTTTATTACTTTTTTATGAATTGTTGAAATAAATCATATTTTCTATTCTTTACGAATCTTCACCATTTAGAAATTTATTAAATAATCCTGTTAATAGCACATAATATTTGTCAATGCCATAATTTAATAATTATTACAACCCAATAAGTTTCGGGCTCCTATAAAATGACTGGAACCAACCTGTCGACAAAATGATAGAAATTTTATACAGAAAATCAGACGAATTGGGGATTCCCGAAGTAGGTACTGTAACAACCAATGCAAGAACTTATGCAAAGGATTACAATATCAAAGAATAAAAAAGCAACTGGAGCAAACCAAATAAGTATGGTAATTTCTAAGACACGCGAATTTCAAGCAAAATAAAAAAACTTATAAAACATAAATGGTGAACTAAACAAAAAAATACCTACTATATTATAAACTGAAAGGAAGAAGTGTGGCACATCTTGTAGATAAAATTAATATCTACACTAGGACGAACATGTAGAACGCCCTAAAAAAAAAGAGGGAGAGAGAGAGAGAGAGAGAGAGAGAGAGAGAGAGAGAGAGAGAGAAAGAGAAAGAGAAAGAGAAAGAGAAAGAGAAAGAGAAAGAGAGAGAGAGAGAGAGCCTCTATCGGAGCCCGTATAACGACTAATAAATTTCGCAATCACTTGCGTCGTGCAAAGTGGCTATGTTCAAATATCATAACAAAATTTGATCAACTATTTATAAAACACTTACCAGTGAAAGATTCTTTAGCTTTGAATAAGCGAGATCTGCGGCACTCATACTAGTCACAGTTTGATGAGCTTTCACATTGGCATGCAACACATCTCTTCTATGTAAATAAGTCCAAAAATATAATATGAAAACTATTTAAAAAGGCAGTATAACCATTAACTAACTTTTTGTTTATTGTTTCTCTTCCTACAAATTTTAAAACGCAACAAGCATACATTATAACCAAACCACAGTCCCACAGCTGTGCCACAGCTGCCATATTGGATAATTTTTGTCATGTCATTTGAACATCCAAACAGAACAAAGTTATAATGCGCATGCGCCCGGTCGCTAGGTTTTACTATATAAAATTTCACCGTCATTACGCCCGTAAAGAAGTATAACTTCAAAAATCCTCCTAAAACTTTATATACTCGCATTAGAATTCGAAATAATTGTACGTAAAATATACTTACCTACCTACATATAATATAATTAAAACTCACAATTATTAACAGTAATCTATTTTTTCAAATAAGGCAACAACTTAGTTCTATTATATAAAAATGTAATAAATTAATTATAAATAAACACTACTTTCCTATGAAACAACAATAACGAATTCTTAAAATAATACACTACTGCACTGAACAGATATCGATAAAGATAACAGAACAGATAACAGAACTGACGCAGGTTTGTCAAAATGACAGTGACAATTTCTCTATGTTGCCTAATTAGTTATTAGTTATAATATGTTCGATTTCTTGTTAAAAATAAAACATTTTAGTAGCTCCAAAATGACACAAAATATTATTAGGCATGGGATAAAAAGGTTTATTTGAAGAAAGTGTTATTTTTTGTTCTTTTTAATGGCGGTAGAGGCTCGTTTTTTAATATTGTATTTAATTACAGAGTATTTTCCACATACTAATATATTTCTCAAATTAGTCTCTGTACCACCATTCTTTATTATATTACGAATATGTGTGCCAAATATCTCGACAAAATATTCAAAATTACATCCGCAATCTTGGACCGCGTTTGTTGCTACCTGTTGATCGCTACTGTTGCCTCTTACATACGTGGAATAAAGAAGAAGGAAGAAGTGGTTGTAAGAGTTAAAAGAAACTGGATGAGGTTATTCTTAGAACAAATTAAGTATATTTTCCTGCATACCCACTTATTAACTTTGTTATGTAAATAGAGAGAAAAATATTTTTTATGTTATGGTGTAATTAAAAACTATCGATTAGTGGAATAAATTAAAATCATGCTTTTTTAATTTTTATTGCTGAATATTATTACTTTCTCGTAATTGTTTAACCAAATACACTGTTAAAATTAGTCAATCGAATTTGTAGACATTTGTTTGTAGTATTCACCTATATAGACCAAGGCGCATCTGTAAAAATATTAGTACATGTGGATGTTGAGAGGTGACTCAAATTTTTTTGCAGAAATTGCTTGGAAATAACTCATATAATAATATTTAAGTTATCCTCCCACTCAAAAAGGTCCGGAAGATTGTTTAAATAATCAAAATGCCAAAAAATGAAGGAAAATTTGATTTTTTTTCTTTGTTTTTTGATTATAACTTTAAAACTATTCATTTCCGAGAAAAGTTGCACTAACATAAAAGTTGCGTAATTAAATTTTCTAGAAGATAGCATTGGTTAAAAATTTTAAAAATTGTCACCCTTGTTGCAAAATAGCAAAACTTGCGAAAAAAAGAACATAAAAAACAAGTATTCGCATTTTACTTTTTTTAACCATTTATGCTACACTTAGGACCTTTAGAATAGATTTTGCAAAATAAATTTTGCAATCCAGCTTTCGCAAAAGAAATACATTTTTTCAAAATGTTGCAGGACTGAAAAAAAACAGATAGCAAGTTTAAATTTTTTACATATAGAAGAACGCCGTACCTTTGATTTGCAATTTGCAATATTAAAATCGGTTAATTAGCACGGCGTCAGGAATTTTTTTAAATAAACATGAGTTTTTTTGCTTATAAACAAATAAAATACATTTTAAATAAAGTTGAGTGACATTTACAACAAACGTATAAACAATACATGAATTTTTCTTAATGAAATTTCTAGTGTTGTTTAATTATATCATAAAGTATTTCTGGGTGAAATATTAAGGTCCTAAGTGTAGCATAAATGGTTGAAAAAAGTAAAATGCGAATACTTGTTTTTTTTTTTCGCAATTATTGCTATTTTGCAACAAGGGTGACAATTTTTAAAATTCTTAACCAACTCTATCTTGTAGGAAATTTAATTACACAACTTTTATGTTAGTGTAACTTTTCTCTAAAATGAGTACTTTTAAAGTTATATTCAAAAAACGAAGAAAACAATCGAATTTGTCCTTCATTTCTTGACATTTTGATTATTTAAACAATGTTCCGGACCTTTTTGGGTGGGAAGATAACTCAATTATGATTATATGAGTTATTCCAAGCAATTTATGTAAAAAAATTTGAGTCACATACTCTCAACATACATCTCAAAACAGATGCGTCCTGAACTAATAAAGGTACTGTTGTTCTGAAAAGCTATTTCCTTGTGGCATTTTTGTAATCAACTATTCTAAATGGGAAATAAGCCAAAATTTAACTAAAAAAATGATTTAAACGTTTCGACCCTCACATCGGATGTCGTTGTCAAAATACAAAATATTAATAGGTACATTAAACAAAAATGTTGTTGCTTAGTAAAAAAATTCTTCTAATAATTTAATTTAATCTGACTCATTTATATCGGCAATTCAGACATACATTATACATGATTTAAAATGATATTGCCAATATTTATGGCAGACACGCCTTAGCTAGACCAGAACAAATATATACTTCCGGTTTTATACTATTTCCGGTTACAATGTTTTAGTGTAGGTACAAGTGCCATATTATAATTGCAGAAATAGTACATCTGATATGTCAATCGACCCGTATTGAAAAGCTAAACTCGAATATTTAGTTCCGGTTCTGATGTTATATCCGGTTAAAAGGTTATGGCCGGAAGTTTGGTACAAATTACTCAAAATTAGTGAAATCGTATATCAATTCGTGACCCGTCAAAATAGCCCGGTCAAAACAGCCCCGTCAAAAAAGCCCCGTCAAAATAGCCCGAACACAAAATAGCCTCGACAAAATAGCCCGCAAACAAAATAGCCCCGACAAAATAGATCGCACACAAAATAGCCCCGGTCAAAACAGCCCCAGTCAAAACAGCCCCGGCTAAAATAGCCCCGGCTAAAACAGCCTCTTATAAACAATTATATAATTATTTATACAAGGTGTTCAAAAACTTTTTTTTAATTTAAATTATTGGACAAAATGGAAGAATGTATTTAATTTATTCAATTTAAAATGCATTTTACTGTTGCCCAAAAACAGAAAAAAATGTTTATATCATAAATAAACATTGATTTTCGCTTAACTTAAATGTTCAAACTTCCAAGAGGCAGGGAAGACAGGACTCGAGTTCTCTGAAAAGACCATTCTTATTTAATGTGATTAAGATAAACATCTGAATAGAGGATAATTACCATTTCCGAAAAAATGTATTTTTAAGGAATTATTTCATGATGAATTCTCAAGGGAGCTTTTTTGTCGGGACTATTTTGTCGGGGCTATTTTGTCGGCGGGCTATTATTCCGCTGCTATTTTGTTTGCAGGCTATTTTGTCGGAGCTATTTTGTGTGCGGGATATTATGTCGGGGCTATTTTGTCGGAGCTTTTTTGACGGGGCTATTTTGACGGGGTACCATATCAATTGATGCAAAGTTACACGAAGGGTTCAAATATCGACTTCGTTTATACTTCTGGTCTTCACTGGGCAAGAACCTAGGACTTACGAAATCCAATTGCTTGTTCAGTTATACTATGCGTTGCTAATAGACGGTTTACAAGGATTTTGCTTGCTAACGATATGAAAGGCCCTGTGGTATATTTCTGCTATTCCTCTCATGCCAGATTTAATCTCTGACAACCTTGATCAGTAGTAGATTTTTGATATGTACAGCTATCATCATTGTTACTTAAGATTGGCAATCAATTCTACAAGGCAGTCCAAATGACCGATTAGATGAAAACTCATACAAATGATTTTGAAACTTTCAAGAGAAAACAACAACGAAAAACCGACGATTTAAAAATATTTAGAAGTCATTAATTTTATAATTTTCTTTAAAGATTGTTTAGAGTTTCAAATATATTATAAGTTTTTTCCTTGTCTAGCAGTGTAGTATCTGGGAAATCAGCACAAACAACATAAAAAGTGTTCTAATTAACAAAGTAAAGTGTTATTCCTGTAATATTATCAACAACAATTTTCCCTTGAATATATTACATACAATTGCTTGTAAACGTTGGTTATGATTATGATTAATTATTGACTTAATTGTTGGTGTAGTTTGAAACCTCCAAGTTCTGTTTACTGACGTATCTGGTACAACGTCCTAATAACAGCGCGTGTATGAAATTTGTAGAACCATCTTAACGTTGAACCAATTAAAAAATAAATGATTAAAGTTCACCTGAATAATTTTAACTAGATTATTAAAAGCCATTCCTGACAGTAATGAGCATGTTATTACAGGGGCAGTGAATCGTTACCCGTAAGCGTACATTCATACTTAAATCATCATCATCATCATTCAACCCGGATCTATCCACTGCTGGATATAGATCTCTTTCAGTATTTTCCATGTATTTCTGGTTTGTGCTGTTTGCATCCAATTTTTTTGGTCCTTTTTATGTCATCAGACCATCTTGTTGGCGGACGACCTTTACTCCGATATGCTTCTTGTCTTGGTCGCCAGTGTATTATTCGCTGTGTCCATCTGATATCCGACATTCTAGCTATGTGCCACTCCCAGTTCCACTTAAAAGTCATAATTCTTTCTATGGCATCTGTCACTCCTGTTCTCCGTCTTATTTCCTTATTCGTAATCCGATCCCTACGAGAAATTCTTAACATCGAGCATTCAATGGCTCTTTGTAGCCCTTTGCACAACGGGTGGAATGCATAAAACGTAGTATCTGCTAATTCTTCAAGTATGTACTGTATTTTTCAAGTTTTTACTACACTTACAAAGCATTTACTTTCCTCAGTAGCATATGCTATTATTTACCAGATACATAGAAGAATGTACTACGCTTTTGTAGTATTTGCTAGTTTAGTAGTATTTGCTTCAGTTTAAGTGAAGTTGGTGGATGAACGACTTCGGCGTAGGTGTTTTTTGTTACAACATGGCAGCATTTATGAATGTGCGTCGTAGAAAAATCTACATACTAGGAAGAAGATACTTAATTTTTGGGGCCATTCTTTTATCAAATAAAATTTAATAATTCTCAAGAAGATTAATAAATAACCATTGCTCATTTTTATCCTCGCTTAACTCTTTTGTCGCTTTGGAATCTGAGTCACTCATTTTTACTCATGTACAATAATTGTAATAATAATTAACGTAAAAATGTGAATTCACAAATCACAAGCACATGGAAAACTAGTTCCATCAGGATTGGTGTGATGCGAACACGGCTGGAAATTATTTTATTAAAAATATCCCCAGAACACGATAGAGGGTCCAATTTGAAGTAAAATTGGTTATATAAAGTTATGTCAATAAACCAGTAGTTTTTGAGTTATCAAAGATTTGGATTTTTCATGAACAAAATGCAGGTTTTAACACGGTTTTTCGTAAATAACTTAAAAACAGTAAGTTTCTTCAGAAAAGTCATTACCAAAATTTAAGCTAATAAAAAATCAAATAAATACAAACCTTTTAGTGTGTACACAAAGTGAGTTATAGGTAATTGAATGTATGTTTTTGAAGCGTTTTACCTGTCTGCTCTATGGGGACAAGGAAAGACTATCTTTAGAGATACTGGGGAGTCGAAATGGGGCTACCAGAAGGAACAGACACGCAAACCTTCATTGCAAGACGGCAGCTCATTTTTTGTGCGGTGGCGGGTCGTAGATTCGTTGGGAGGGGTAGGAGGGTTTAAAGAAGACTAACTACATAACCAAATAAGCAAAGGATACTTACACAGACTTGAGGACTTTCCTACTATTTAAACAAATTGGGACGCCGTTCGAAAAATCCTCAAATTCTCATATCGAGTACTTACTGGAAACCAAATGGGAGACATTCATCGTAGATTCCTCGTTGGGGTTATACTGGGCTACAAATTATCATCATATGGCTTCTATGCCATATCATTTTCTTCTGTTCTAAAACTTAATTCGCTTGTATTAGCTATCTGTTAACAATTTTTTAAAAAAAGAGGTTACAGAAATAAAGATGTGTACATTTCATAATGTTTATTTAAACCTTTATACCTTTTTATTTTTATTTTGAGAATAAACACATTCTCAAACAAGAAATGAATAATAATAACAAAATACATGATTTTACAATTTTTAACCTTATTTTTAGCAGTGTACCAAAACAAAAATTTGACATGGCTGTCAAAAGTCACTGTCATTTATTTACATAAAACTTTCCATGTTGAAAACAAATTATTTAAATATGTAAAACCTTTACCAAATTAATATCCACTTTTGAATTTATTTAAAATAAACATTATCCATACCTCAAAACAAAAATCCATGTCACAACACTTGGAACTTCAAAATTTTCCATTCGAGATTGGGGGGAGGGAAGACATTCAAATCATTATAAAACTGGAAACAGGAACTTACGGGAATTCTTACTGGAACATGTACAAATCCAAAACATCATCAAAAAAATAGCAACAGCTACATAAAGGACAGGAACCAGGAAACCACGCGCTTCTTTTTTACCGGCAAATCAAACTGCATAACAATAAAACTATTTCACAATAATATATCCATGTAAAATGCAGTGAAACTATTGTTATTATATTCCTTGACAAGTTAAAAATCCATCAGTTCTACTATAAGAAGAAAACCATTTTAAAAGCCGGCAAAGTGCGTTTCTTTGTGAGTCTGTTAGTTGAGTTCCACACAAAAAGATGTTTACTCTTCTGACATGTTTTTGGAACTATTTTATTTTCAGTGGCATATGTACCGCGTACCTAACCTTCCGAAAATTCTCGTACGCTTCAAGCCGATCATTCGTTCGGTTTGACATTTGATCAATCGGCGGAGAGAACTCAACGATCTTTCAAAATTCTGACCAATAATATCATAGGGTTTTTAGCGCTCAAAACTTGAGGGAAAAATACTGGGACCTAACGAATCCTTCCAGAACAATAAATGTTGATACAAGTAAACAGGAAATTTCCTAACCTTTACAATGCGAACAGGAGCGGCTTAGGAAATTTTAAAGATATATAAACTCGCAAAATATATTAGAAAAATAAATATTTTTCTTGGGATAGGATTAAAATTAATGGATATTTTTTTATAAAACATTGTAGTAGAAATCCATCTGCTACATTTTTTATCGGCGAGTACTCAAACCTAAGTATTAGATTTGAGTACTCGCCGATACTTAGAAATACCTATTAAAAAGCTACAGACAATGCCAATAGCGTTCAAATTAAACAAAAGTTATGATGAAAATAAGAGGACTCTTTCGAATAATTTAGGAAAAATTTAAAAATAAAACATTATTAAATTAGTACCATTTTGTCATTTCAACAAAAATTAAAATTTATAGTAATCCCTACAAAACTTTCTTTATTTTAACATATGTAATGACTTCAAAAATTTTGAATGGTTTAGAAGGCATTTTTTTGAAAAAAAATATGATTTAAAAAAATCATAATTTTTCAAATTTTTGTAAATTTCATTTTCCTTTGATAATAACTCAAAAAATACTCGATATACGTAAGAAATGTTATAAGTACGTATAACATTTCGTAACATTACGTAAATACGTAAATATTAGTTTTCCGTTTGATAAAACTTTTACTTATCTTTAATTTTTATATGATAAAAAATAACCGAGATAGAAACGTTTAAAGCCTAAATTTTACTGGAAGTACCATGTAACCGGGGCCCTTTAACCTTTTGTCTTTTAAAAAACAATGGATTTAGAAGATTAAGTTTAATACAGTGGTAAAGCCCTTGCAATTTTCTTTGAAATTGTTGTAGGATAAACTTGATATCCTAAAAATTAACGGAGTTATTGTAAAAAAACCAATAACATTTTTTTGGAAAAATTTTTGTAGCGATTTTGTATGTATAAAGAGTGCGGAGAAGTCCAATTACTCGTTTGTAATAAGAGATACGAAAAAAAATTATTTAGATAAGATTGGGGCATAAATAGGATCAGAATTTAAAAATATTTCCCAATATACAGGGCCACCCTTATTGAAAGAATGAAACAAACATCTTTTTTTTAATGGAACACCCTGTATATTTTTATATTTTTGGATTCTCCTCGATATTTTCTTTGTTAAACTATAAGGTTTTGCAATATTATACGAAGTAGTTTAAAAGATAACGTTTTTTTTTTGTTAATTTCATAGGAATATTCACACTTTGTATTCCAAGTATTCCACATACCTAACTGCTTTTATTTGTGGGATATTGTGGATGATTCTTGCCAAACATTAATTGCAACAACAATATATTACGTGAAATTTTATTAGATTGCCCGCGAATATATTCAATCAAAAATATGTTTTTTATGATTTTCGATTACAGGGATGGTTGCTAAAAGGGCTGAAAAATTAATGAAAATTGTATAATCATGCATATAAATGTTAAAAATATTTATTTTATTTAATTAAACGAGATTATTTTCGCCAGAACGCTGAGATTTGCATTTTTACCATTAAAAAAAGGGTGGATTTCACCCCTAAAATTTAAAAAGCGCAAGTTGGCACTGTTTTGGCTTTTAGGAAAACGAAATGGAAAAAATTTAATAATAATAACTTACCGAGATTTTCTTAGATTTTCTTCGTGTTGTTAAATGTTGAAGCACTATTTTCGGTGGCATTAAGGAAAATGAAGGATGGGATAAAAGAAGGGAACTTACCGAAAATTTGTTGTCTGGTATCGTCAATTTGTCTCACGGAAAACACACACAAAATCAAATTAAAATTGTCAAAGTGTACTATATGTTCCGACCGTATGTCTGTTAACGACTGACTGACTTAACATAAAGGACAGAAGATTATGCTTACTTAGAACTGTGTTGCCAAGACGTTCCCGAATTAAAATAAATGAAATATATATTCATATTGGCGCAAACATAGCCCCCGCCCTGAAAAACCCATTTTTCAGCCAAATCTGTATGCAATTTGTGCCGAAAACACAATAAAAAAAACTAGTTCCAAATAAATACTCAAAGGACCAGGCATAAATTAATATACCAAAATTTTCAGAGTTAATTACCGTAACTCAAAAAAAAATAATCGAAAAAAAATAAATAAATTCTAATGAAAAATACCTATAACTATATACAAAAGATATTACTGTAAATTTATTGATTCGGAAGAGGGCATAACTTCAAAACTGGTCGTGTAAATGTCCCTTTCGAAGTTTTCACAGTAACATTTCTAACAACTCCGTCTTTACCCGGATGAACCTCAGTAACAATGGCCAACGGCCAACAAAGTGTAGGTACATTGTCTACCTTTAAAATAACAACCGTTCCGATTTTAACATTAGGCAAATCTATATTCCATTTTTCTCTAGTTTGTAAGGTAGTCAAATATTCCAAACGCCACCTTTTCCAGAAATCTTGCACCATTCGATCGATTAACTGGAACCTATCTAACCGGTTTATATTTAAATCTGTTAAATCGTCGGCCGGCAAACTTCCTAACGGTGTTAAATTTAAAAAATGTGATGGAGTTAATACCGATATTTGAGATGAATCAGTTGGTCGACGACAAAGAGGTCTCGAATTTAAGATTGCCTCTATTTGAATTAATAGAGTATTTAACTCTTCATATGTTAACAACTGATCCCCTATGACCTTATAGAGATGCGACTTAGCGCTCTTTACATTACTTTCCCAAAGACCCCCGTGACTCGGACTTTGTGGACTTACAAATTTCCATTCCACACCGTTCAAATTTAATTCACATAACAGTGCATTTTGATATTCTTCCGAACTAGCAAACCGATTAATTTCACTTAAAACCGTTTTCGCACAAACAAAAGATGATCCCTGATCAGAATACAAAACCTTGCATGGGCCCCTTTTTGCTAAAAGTCTTTTAAATGCTTGCATAAAATGTGGTGTGCTTAAAGAACTCACCAATTCTAAATGAACCGCTTTTGTGCTTAAACAAACCGCTAATAAACAATACGATTTATGAACCGCCGCATTACGTTTTTTACCTAATGTAATATTTATTGGCCCAAAATAGTCAACCCCTACGTGTAAAAAGGGTTTAGTAGCAGTAACCCTCGATACCGGTAAATCTGCCATGAGCGGTGTCAAAATTTTCGGTTTATTTCTAAAACAACGATTGCATTTAAAAACCCGATTTCTTATAAGATTTCTTGCCCCAAGAATCCAATACCTTTGACGCAATAAAGCTTCAAGCAAATATGCCCCCGTATGCATATAAATTATATGATAAAAATCAACAATCCGTTCAACTAACGTTTCTTTTCCCGGTAAAATTAGTGGATGTTTTCCCGAAAAACTAAGGGATGAATTATTAAGTTGTCCCCCCACCATAAGTAAACCGTCTTGTAAAAATGGCCGTAATTTCTTAAGCTGTGTTTTACATTGTTTGTTTTCTTTTATCATTTTTATTTCAGTTTCAAAATGTTTTAACTGAATTAACTGAATTAAATAACATTCTGCTGTTCTTAGCGCAGTAGCCGTAATTAATTTTTGCACAGGAATTAATTTTAACAACATTAAAACCCGAACCGTAATCCGTAAAATTTTATGCCAGCTAGAATGACGTTCAACCAATTCAAGTAAGGGATGAATTTTTTCACCCTGCTTCTCCTCCTCAATAACCAAAACCTTAACCTCCGAAATATCCGATTCTAATATTGAAGAAGGCCAGTCCGATTCCCGTAATTTTATCCAACTAGGACCTTGTAACCAAAGTTCATGATTTATTAATTGTGAGGGTGTCAACCCTCTTGACAAGCAGTCCGCGGGATTATTTTTACCTTCAATATGTTGCCATGAAATATTAGGAAGGTTTTCTTTAATTTGCTGCACTCGATTAGCTACAAAAATATTTTTGGTATTTGCCGAAGTTAACCAACTCACCACCGTGGTCGAATCAGAATACGCAACTAGTTGTGAAATATGAGTAAGTTTGCTATAATTTTCAAATATTAATTTCAGCAAAGATGATAACAACAAAGCCGCGCATAATTCTAGCTTCGGAATGGTCATGGTCTTTTTTAAAGGTGCACATCTCGATTTTGCAGCAACCAGTCTCACACTCACTTCACCGCTAGAATTTACAACCCTTAAATAAACTACCCCACCGTAACCGTCTTGACTTGCATCCGCAAACCCCAAAATCATAATCGGAACATCCCCCATGGCTCCTACATGTCTAGGGACCTCAAATTTTGAAAAATCTTGCCATTCATTGCATACCTTTTCCCATGATTTTTTAATCGTATCCGGGGGTGAGTCATCCCAACCCAATTTTAGTTGCCATAACTCCCTGATCATTAACTTTAAATGCAAAATAAATGGAGCAATCAGACCAATAGGATCATAACATTTTGCAGTAAGAGATAAAATCTTACGTTTTGTACAATTTTTATCGGGGGTGGTTAACCTATAGTTCAAAACATCCCTCTGCGGATCCCATTGCATCCCTAAAACTTTAGTCTCCGATTTAAATGTAACCGAATTTTGTAAACGTTTTTCCAGCGGAATTTCTGATAACAAATTGTCCAAATTAGTCGACCATTTAACTAAGTCAAAACAACCACCTTTGAAGAGCTTTACCGATTGATTATATAATTCTTTAGCTTCAATTTCGTCCGGAACACTCGTTAAAAAATCATCCATATATAGCCCCGAAGAAATATATTTTTTAGCTAAAGGATAATCTTTGCCATCTTCATTTATCAATTGCTGAACCGTCCGTAGCGCTAAAAAAGGTGACGACCTTAAACCGAACGCAACCACCGTAAATTCATACGTTTTTATTTCCTCGTTTGGATCAAATCTCCATAATATTCTTTGAAACCGCCAGTGATCTTGTACTAATTTTATTTGTAAAAACATCTTTTTTAAATCCGAACTCAATGCTACTGGAAAAAGCCGAAAATTTATTAATAAAGTGCATATGTCCGCCTGCAGTTTAGGCCCGCTATGCAATAAATCATTCAAGGAGACATCACTGTCTGAAGGGCAACATGCATCCAATACGATACGTATAGGTGTACTTAAACTCTCTAATTTTATTACAGGGTGATGACTAATATAATAGGATAAGTCACAATCTTCTTTTTCCAATAATTTTAAGTATCCTTGATCCAAAAAATCCTGCATAATTTTATTGTAATCCGCACGCAAGCTGTCCGATTTTGTTAACCGTTTTTCCAAGGTTTTTAACCGATTCTCCGCCGAAACTCTTGCATTTCCCAAATTTTTTGGTGAACTTTTAAAAGGTAATGCAACAGTAAACCGGCCCGATATATCCCTGGAAACCGTGGTTTTATAAATATTTTCACATTCTATAGCGTCTAAATCCGGAATTTCCCGTTTTGGAACCTGCTCTAATTCCCAAAATTTTGTCAAAATTTGTTCAATCGATGTTTCTTCCCTTAAAGTGAGCAAATTTATGGGAGTGGAATATTCCGTATCCACCTGACCCATAATAATATACCCGAACGTTGTTTCTAAAGCCGCCCCTAAACCTGAAGAACTCAAAATCCGATTACCGCCGAAAAGAATAGGAAAAAACTGCGCACCGATTATGCCATCGATTGATTTAGGTTCAAAAAACTTATCGTCCGCTAATTGTAAATTTTTAAATTCCGATAAAGTTTGCAAATTTAATTTCGTTTTTGGCAATTTATCTGTAATATGATCAATAACTAAAGCTTGAACATCGTATTTTTTAGTCTGATCAAAACGCGAAGCGATAATAATGTCCGTTACTCCCCTTACCGACTGAGAGTTTTGTCCCAAACCTTGTACCGAAGAATTAATTTTTGTATATCTAAGACCTAGTTTTTTACAACATTCCGTGGTCAAACGATTACACTGACTACCGTTGTCCAAAATAAACCGCGCCGTTGCATTTTGTAAAGGACTATTTAACACACATACCGTTACCGTTGCTAATAGAACCGTTTTTTTCCTGATTTCTACTCAAAAAACTAGAATTTTGAAACGCACAATTAACTGAACCCGAATTGTGGTTATTGGAACCCGTTTCTGGAATACCGACACCAGAATTTGGTTGATTATTTTGATTATTTTCCTTCGCACCCCTTATTTCCGATTTTCCTGCGCATAAAAGAAAATGATGATTCTTGGCACACTGGGCACACGGTCTTTTTAAGCACTGTCTTACACCATGTGACTGGGAAAAACACAGAAAGCATAAATTATTATTTTTTACCAAATCGTACCTTTGTGTAGGATTCATAGCCTTAAATTTATCACACCTACCCAAAAAATGTGACGATTTTTTACATAAAACACAAAAAGGCATTCTGTTATTGTTTTTATTCTCATGCTGGCTTACAAAAAATGATTTCGAATTTTTATTTTTATGATAGCCACCGGAGCTAGCCTCTTGTGAGTCACTATTATGCAAAATTTTTGTTTGATCCTTAACAAATTTAATTAAATCCGTGTAAGTAGGAATAACCGTTCCGCGCATGTGATTTTCAAAAGATTTTACCGTTTCCCTGTCCAGTTTTGAGAGTGCATGATAAAGTAAAATAAAATCCGTTAAATCCGGGACATCCAACTTTTTTAAGGCATTAACCGAGGCGTCAAAGATTTCTAAAAAACTGTTTAGATTTTTTTCAGATTCCGATTGCAAGGATTTAAAATTAAAAATTTGTTGTAAATAAGTGTTTGCTAACAACCTTTTATTATGATATTTTTCTAAAAGTGCTTTCCATAACGTGTCATAATTATCCCCAGAAGTAGCTATTCCCGCACAAATACTAAGGGCCGATCCCTTTAAATGTGAAACCAAAAGCCGAGCCTTATCTGCATCCGTCAGCTGGAAATTATCGTGTACCAATGGTTTGTAAATCGAATAAAAAGTTTCCCATTCCTTTGTTTCTCCGTGGAAATCTGGAATAGTGATTTTTGGCAAAAGACTGTGTACATTACACTGTTGTTGTGTACTTTGCTGTAAAGTTGGATTTACAATATTGGTGCTTGGTTTTAATTTTGTATAAGCCGCCCTTGCTTCACAACACATTTCGTTAATAACAGACATCACCTGAAAATCTGGTTTATAGTTTTCATCAACGTCAAACCCGACTGCGTTGATTTCATCCAAAATTTTGAGAATTTCTGTCCTTGTCGAATCCATCGACTGATACAAGTTTGTGAATTTTTTAATGGTGTTATCCGTAGTTAAGTTTTTCGATAAGTCATATAAAGTCTGAATGATTGTATAAAGCGTTTCTTTTTTAGCCGTTAATATTTTAAATTGCCTTTCGTAAGTAGTCATTGTTACTGAAATCAATCCGCAAAATCAGAAAAAAAAACAAAGTCTACTTTAAGAAAACTGTAGCATATAACAAACCAGGTCTGAGTATAAATTTTGAATAAAATTAATTAATTATAGAGATTTGTTAAAAAACAAGCCTTCCGGGCAGTTATTATGCAAACTCTTTATTTTGTTTAGAACCGTGAATCAAATTTAGTATTTGTTTACAAAATAATTTTTATTCATACATCCGAATTTTTCCGTAACCGATTGAGTCGAAAAATATTCACGTTTGACAACACCGCAAATATTTAAAAAGCTAACTTCTTTCACGCCCGAAGCCCAAGTTGTTCCGAGAAACAAAAACGATACAAATACAAAAATCAGCAAAAAGTTATCACAGAGTTTTTTTTTTCCGATACGTGCCGACATTAAATTTGACCGAACAATTTGTTTCTAAATAATAATATTATTATTTAATAATACAAAACTAAGCAAAGCAAACTGTAAACCTACGCTGAATATCTGAGCTCGAAATTGACCAATTATGTTTTGGCTTTTAGGAAAACCAAATGGAAAAAATTTAATAATAATAACTTACCGAGATTTTCTTAGATTTTCTTCGTGTTGTTAAATGTTGAAGCACTATTTTCGGTGGCATTAAGGAAAATGAAGGATGGGATAAAAGAAGGGAACTTACCGAAAATATGTTGTCTGGTATCGTCAATTTGTCTCACGGAAAACACACACAAAATCAAATTAAAATTGTCAAAGTGTACTATATGTTCCGACCGTATGTCTGTTAACGACTGACTGACTTAACATAAAGGACAGAAGATTATGCTTACTTAGAACTGTGTTGCCAAGACGTTCCCGAATTAAAATAAATGAAAATATATTCATATTGGCGCAAACAGGCACCATATCACTTTTGTTTTTTGAGATAGCCTCTAACTACTCACCAATTTTCATAAATCGATGGAGGTTCAACGAAATCGGAGGTGAAAATCTTAAGTGCCTGCACTTTCAGAAATATACAAAATAATAAAAAAAGGTGAATTTCACCCCTAAAATCCAAAAAGCACAAGTTGGCACTATATAAATTTTATTTCTTTAGGTATCCTCTAACTACTCACCAATTTTCATGAAAATCGATGGAGGTTCAACGAAATCGGAGGTAAAAACCTTCAGTGACTGCACTTTTAGAAATATAAGAAATAATTAAAAAAAAAAGGATGGATTTCACCCCTAAAATGCAAAAAGCGCAAGTTGGCACTATGTTACCTTTGTTCCCTGAGGCATCCTTTAACCACTTACCAATTTTCATAAAAATCGATGGAGGTTCAACGAAATCCGAGGTAATAGCTCATAACCACCTCCACTGACTGCACTATACACTTACAAAGCATTTACTTTCCTCCGTAGCATAGGTATGCTACTATTTACCAGATACATAGAAGAATGTACTGCGCTTTTGAAGTATTTGCTAGTTTAGTAGTATTTGCTTCAGTTTAAGTGAATTTGGTGGATGAACGGCTTCGGCGTAGGTGTTTTTTTATTACAACATGGCAGGATTTATGAATGTGCGTCGTAGAAAAATCTACAAACTAGGAAGAAGATACTTAATTTTTGGGGTCATTCTTTTATCAAATAAAATTTAATATTTCTCAAGAAGATCAATAAAAAATAATAATTGCTCATTTTTATTATTACATAATAATATTCAGTTTTATTTAAAAATGAGATTTTCCGAAATTTCACGCTTCAAAAACTCATAATAACTTAGAAGTACAAATTTAAAGTCTTCTGTGATTTAACATAGTTCAAACGACCCGTGACGTCACATAGTTGAACTTCATGGTTATATTTATATTTATGGTTATGTTTAGGTATATTCTTCTTCTTATTCTTTAGTTTATTGGCCTCCACCTACTTGGGTACTTGGCCAGCTTATCGTCGCGGAATAAGGGAAAATATTTATATTCTAATGACATTTATCCTATGCCATTGTAATAATATTAGCAGTTTGTTGAGATTTGAGTTTGATACAGCTTTTGAAGAAAAGGAAAGAAGGTTTACTATGGAAAATAAAAGAAAACACTATAAGTGTTGTTTAGTGCCATTTTGTAAGAGTACAAGTTTTCTATGTAATTAATATAGTTCAAACGATCAAACGTATTTTCTACTGACGTTTATAATGTTTAATTTAAAATTATATAGGGTGAGGCAGATAACTGGCCTATTAGAAATATCTTGAGAACTAAAGGCAACAGAATCATGAAAATTGGAGTAATTAAATTAAAATATTTTTATCTTTTTGCAACTTCCGGTTATACCGGAAGTTGCTTATAACTTCGTTTTTTTTTAATGGAACACCCTGTATATTTTACATATTTGGATTCTCCTCTGTATCTTCTTTCTTAAAATATAAGGTTTTTTTATTCTTTTTTATATTTTTTTAATTAAAGAGATATTTACATTTTTTTATTAATTTCGTAGCAACATTCACACCCTGTAGAATTGTAATAGTTTGACATTAAAATCTCTGCTTAAGTGATTTTTAATATACGCTCTGAGCTTCGCTGGTGGCGCTCCTAGCGGATTACTAATTCAACTTTCACCGGTAATTTTTAAATTTATTATTTAATTGTTATCGCTTATCATTTACAACGCAAAAAAGTAATTAAATTGTAATAGATTTTTTTAATATTTTGCTAATCATTTTGACGTTCTATTGACAAAATATGAATTTCTTACTTCGGATACTTTCACAATTATCGTGTAGATGGCGCTAAGATTTTTAGATTAAATTTTAATTATATATTACGGAACATTAAAAAAACTTAAATTCAGTATTTAAAACGTAAGTATATTTAAGGTAAAAATATATACCACAGCTTTGACCAACTAATATTTTTTATAATTAAAGTTTTTAATTTTAAATTAATCACTTTGACATTTATGTCAAATTTCCGGTAAACGTTTACAGACTTGCCACTACTGGCGGTCGCGAATTTGTAAATATCCCCTCTACGTACGAGCTCACAGCGTATAGTCTATTATTGTTAAGAATTATTAGTATAGCTAATTTTAAAATTTTGTTATACAGGGTTGGTCAAAACTCGGAATGAATATTTTTTGAGTTTTCTTAAATTGAACACGCTGTATTTTAGTATTGTAATGAGATGATACTTTATGGTACTTTTTTATTTTATAAGTGTTCCCTAACTGCTTTAATTTGTGACTTATTGGTGATTCAAGCTAAACATTAATTGCAACAAAAAATACGTAAAATTTTATTAGGTTGGCCGTGAAAATATTCAATCACAAATAATTTTTTAGAAATAAATACATATTAATCCAGACTGATCCTTAAAATTACCAATAATGGTTTAGCTATCAAAATACCTACCTAGTTAAGATTGTTGGTGGGATTGACAATTAAGCACAAATTAAAGCAGTTAGGTATAGGGAATGCTTAAGAAATAAAAAAGTACCATAAAATATCATTTCATTACAATAATAAAATACAGGGTGTTTCATTTAAGATAACTCAGAAAATACTCATTCCGAGTTTCGATCAACCCTGTATTCTAAAATCAAAAATTTAGCTATACTAATGATTCTTAACAATAGTAGACTATATTAAAAATCATTTGAACGTAAGTAAAGTTTTAGATGTCAAACTACTACAATTCTACCGGGTGTGAATATTGCTACGAAATTAATAAAAAAAACGTAATTATCTTTTAAAATAACCTGTATAAAATTACAAAACCTCATATTTTAAGAAAGAAGACATCGAAGAGAATCGAAAAATATAAAAATATACAGGGTGTCCCATTTAAAAAAATAAGTTATAAGCAACTTCCGGTATAACCGGAAGTTGCAAATAGATGAAAATATTTTCATTAAAGAGATGACTCTTCAAAACCCCTTAATTCAAATTTTCATGATTCTGTTGCCTTTAGTTCTCGAGATATTTCTAATAGGCCCTTTATCTGCCTCACCCTGTATACAATTTTGTTTACTTTGTTGCTGCAGAATGTAAACAAAAAACCATATGACGTCACGACGCGTTTTGGGCCAGCTGCAATAATTTGAATTTAAAATCGTGTTTAGGGGCAAAACGGAACAAAAAAAACTTTTTTATCTCTGATACATGTTTTAAATTATGTTCTGTTGTGATTTATAACATTTTTTTCGAATTTAAAATTTTAAGCAAGTTCCCGTAAGAATAATTAGTACATAAGGATGTGAATTCACAAATCACAAGCACATGGAAAACTAGTTCCATCGCGATTGGTGTGATGCGAACACGGCTGGCGCTACGCTTAGTAGTAGATACTTCAGGTCAGTAGTAGGTACTTCTGTTGTGTATTATGTTCTTCTCAACAAAAGCACATACTTTTATGTGAATGAAAATGCTACACAGTAGATACTACTTGCTGAAACAACAGCATGTACAGTGGAACCTCGATAAGTCGGCCCCCGATAACCCGGAAGTCCGGACCGATTTTTATCAGAAAAACATTTCAACAATAAAAATGTATGTAATATAATATTTGAGAGATAATGGGTATTTGTGTAATTTGAACTACATATACGATAGTAAAAATGACTCATGGCACACAACGTTCATTGTCGTGCTATCGGAAACAACAGGCACCTGTGGTATCCTTTATTTTTTTCAAACTATCTTAGCATTGTGTAAAAAATACTAAAAGACTATTAAAAAATTATTTTTTAAACAATGATCTTAGTCTTCACTGTTATTAAATAACATAACATCGTTGCGATTGAGACCGTATTGTGTGTAGTACAGTCGTATTGTTCGCTTCCGTTCTGTAATCGTTCGTAAATCTATTCAGATTTTGTGTTTGCGTGTTTTTTTGTCAACGTAATAGCAACAAAACGTAAAAATGTTTTAGTGACAATGGAAAAGAAACTAGAAGCATTAGGTAGAATTGATAAAGGCGCTTCTTTAAAAACAATTGCAGCATCATATTTATGGTGTCGCTACATCTACAGTATCGGATTGGAAGAAAAATAGAACTAAAATCGAAGAATTTTATTTCAAAATGATAACAAGAAACAGTTTAACGCGAACGTGGTTTACCAGTGTCTAAACCAATTATTCTCATGCCCTAGCTAGATATTTGTAATCTATTACTTGGTCGATAATATGGCTTTCAATTTCAATTTTATCACTAACTAAAAGGTTTGTCATAAAATGTTTGAATATCTTTAACAACTCTATCAGATAATAAAATGATGTCATAGGCAAATTTTAGGTAGTTCAAATCCTCTCCATTTATATTAATTCCCACATTCGTTTGAACATTTTATATTCGAGTACAGCTGTAAACAATTTCGGGGAGATAGTATCACCCTGTCCAATGCCACATTCTACTCGGAACTTTTTGGTATCTTCATGAAGTCGGACACAAGCTGTATCAGTTTCGTAGATACTCTAAGGCAATATATCGGTAGTGAATTCCACAGTCAGCCAATGCTCGAAGCATTTTATGGTGATCTAGGTATCTGCAGTATCAAATGCCTTTTCATAATCTACGAATATAAGAAAGGTTGGCATGTTGTTTTCTATTCGGAAGTATCTATCTGTTTCTGTATCTAGAGCGGAACCCAGCCGCTTCGCAAGGTTGGTAAGTATTCAGTTTGTTCACAAGCCGTTTTGTTATTATCTTCATGAATAGTTTGTTTGTATGTATGGGAGATCAAACTAATAGGTCTGTAGTTTTTTAGGTCTTTAAATATCTACATTTAGACACAACCAGTGTGAATTTTTGACATCATATTGGTACCATTGATTTATGGCATCATTGAGTAGGTCACGTGCAACCATAATTATGTTGCTGTTAGTATAATGATATCTGAAAAAGCATGATAATTGGCTTGAAGAATTCTAAAAAGATTTATTGCTCTTTTTTATGTTTCACAAACAACGAAACAACTCACACATGTAAAAAATGCCAGAATTAAACAAAGATTCTTTTAGATGTTAATGAAAATAGTAAACAAACGTTTCTTAAACTTAGCGGCACGACAGACATTTGAGTAACAACAAAAGTCGATTTAGATAAAATTCCACTTTACGCTCGGTGGGTTTGTCGATCGCATTTTTTTGTCGAAGACTTTTGATCACCTACTTCCATAAATAATTAAAAATTTCATTATTTTTATCGGCTTATAGACGCGGATTTTATAAAATCAATTTATATTGTCATCGAAAAATTCCGTTAGACAAATATTAGGCAGTTTTAAACTGTTTGTAAGTTTTTTAGCACTAACGGTTGTTTTAACCCGGTTGTACCAACAAATCTTAAGCTCCAGCTTAGCTAAGCTCAGCTTATAGATCTATAATTTTTGATTTTTATCCAAGCACGTCTAAACTAAGACAACGTTTAAGATGTAATCCACGTGGCAATGCATTGTGGCAAGCTGAAAAAGCCATAAGAGCCGTAAAAATAAGCGCGAAAATGGGTCCTACGGTGAGAATAGTAGATGGCCAGATTGAGCTGTAAAATATCACGCAGCAACATCGAACCGGCCGGCGGCCCATCTTTGACGTCGTGTCGCAAACGAAGGGACGAATAATTCATTTTATTGGTCGTCGCGTAGTCCGTGGCCAGACAAGCGTGTTTGACTGCGAGTTCGTTAAAAAATTAACTAAACCCATTTCGCCGGAATTATTTTGTTTTCAAATTTTAAAATTTTACTTATACATAATTATCAGTAATCTTGTTTTGTTCTAATTTCTCAATTTGTTATGTAAAGTGGCAAACTTTCCACACCTACTTCTCTCACTTATTATTGGATGAATCCACCATTTCCTTCGCAATATAACGATTGTTAAATCAATAATGTCCATGATTAAAAAACGATAAATGCACGAAACAAAAAATAAACACCAAGATACCTAGTATGCAGCGTACTGAACGAAATTTCTAGCAGCTCATCTAGCCACAACAACGACCAAAAACCTGTACATATTTTCATCTCGCGACTCGCCGTAATTTACATCCACGTGTGGCCATGCTTTTTACAGCGCTTACTGCCGCGTAATTTTACGGCGCTTACTGCTCCAACGTGCCGTAAATTATCACCCGTGTGGCCTTTCGCTAACGCTTTGGCCACACGGGCGATTTTTTACGGCGCGATAATTTACGGCGCCCATTGGTTTAACTACCTCCTCCACCAATTTTAGATGAAATCATTTCAACTAAAATAATCCTTACACACTTTCAATATCCGTTCATAAATTTCCTTTACTTTTAAACCTTCCAAAAATAAAAACTCAATCACCACACTTTCGGTTTCTTAACATAAAACTGGTTTCCAGATCATAAAAGCCTTGCGTAATATTTCGATCTCTTTATGATGTTTATGAGCAGATGTTCTGAATTCATCATATTTTAAGATCATCATCTATTAATGTCTAGAGATTTTGTCAATATTCTGCAATAGATCATCAGCGTATTTGATATTGTTGATTATTTCTCCGCCTAGTTTTAGTTTTACTCCCTGTTGTCTATCATCCAAAGCCTTCTTAAAGATTTCTTCAGAGTTTAGATTAAAAAGACTTTCTTGACAAAACACAACTCTGTCTAAACTTACCCAAAATTAAAACATTGAATGCAAAAAACCTACTCGTCTACGGAATCAAAATTGCGTTCCTTCTATGTCCATTTTGCGTGTTCTGGAGTTCTTCTGTTTTGAAAGACAAGAGAACGTTGTGGTCAGCCATTCATATACCACAAATCTTGTGATCTTCGTTGATATTGAAATTTACATTCTGATTTGGTAGCGGCATAGATCCATTTGCTATTATAATCCTATCATTGCGAACAACCTTGTTATTTCGTTTTTTATAAAGTGTTGTTTTACGTCTAGAAGTACGACCAAAATACAGTAAATATAGCCAAACAACGAATTCTCAAGGATTAAAAGAAAATGAGTACAAATGTTTATTTGCATTTATGACCTTCTCAAAATAAAAAGAAACATAGTTAGCATATAACTTAAGCAAGATATCATGTTAATGAATACTCAGGCAGTAGCTCCTTGTAACCGAATGTAAGTACGACACGTTATCATTGCACGATTACAGACGGCATACATCTGCATGTCTTTGTGAGCTTGGGGACGTTTGTTACCGCCCCCGATTGTAATTGTACATGCATATGTATTTGTCTGCTGTCTTAACTACTTTTATATAACAGGCGGGCTGAAATGTTCGTAAGCTGACATAGAAAGAATTTTTTTTGATAAAATTTGATTTTATTATTCAAAATAATTTCCTTCGAGGGCTCTACAACGATTATGGCGGTCATACAACTTTTCAATGCCATTTTTATAATACAATTTGCCTTTAGCCACAAAATAAGCCTCAGTTTCGGCGATTAACTCTCCATTGGTGCTAAATTTCTTTCCAGTGAGCATTCTATTGAGGTCAGCTAACAGATAGTAGTCGCCGGGAGCCATATCTGGTGAATACGGTGGCTGCGGAGGCAATTCGAATCCCAATTCATGAAATTTTGCCATAATTTTCATTAATTTGTTACACGGTGCGTTACCTTGATGAAACAGCACTTTATTTTTCTTCAAATGGGGGCATTTTTACACGATTTCGTCGTTCAAACGCCCCAATAGCGCAACTTAATAGTCGCTGTTAATGTTTTTTTCCTTTTCAAGTCACTCAATGAATACTATACCATGCGCATCCCAAAATACTGATGCCATAACCTTGCCAACCGACTGTTGCGTCTTTCCACGGTTTGAAGTCGGTTCATCACGTGCAGTCGACCCGGCAGACTGTCGATTAGACTCCGGTGTGAAATTATGTAGCCATGTGTCATCTATTGTAATATATCGACGCAAAAATTCGGTCTTATTACGATTGAATAGCTTCAAATACTTCTCAGAAACACCAATTCGTTGTTGTTTTTGATCGATTGTGAGCTCTCGCGGCACTCACTTCGCACAGAGCTTTCGCATACCCAAATATTCATGCATATTATATCCAACACGTTCCTTTCATGTTTTTAAAGTCTCATCTTTCTCAAACAACTTCACTTTATGGTCATCCAAAATTATTTTGTGGACTTTTTTGATGTTTTCATCGTTAACAGCCTCTTTGGGGCGTCCACTGCATGCATCGTCCTGGGTGCTCATTTCGCCTCGTTTAAACTAAGCAAACCATTCCTCAACGGTTGATTTTCCTCGTACAGAGTCCGAATATTGTTTATCAAGCCAAAATTTGGCTTCAACATTATTTATTTTCGCCAAAAAGCAATCAAATATTAAGGTACGAAATTCCTTTTTATCCATATTTTTTAAACTAACATAAGTGGCTTCACTTAAAATGCTATATCTCATAAACTAATAGTTCGACAGCTGTCAAATTTATAAACGGATCTTTTGAAGGTTAGGGCTGACTAGAGCTGTGTAGTTCGTGAACGAACTAGTTCAAAAGATCGACTCTCATAACTGAACTAAAAGATTCAATCACAAATATTAAAAAGATCGAATCATCGAACTAAACGTACTGACTGCAACTGCAACACACAAACACAACGCAACGGACAGAGCGAGAGAGGCAACGATGGAACGATGTCGATATTTTCGATTGTCGATCTCGATCTTTCAACGATTTCAATCCATCTCGCCAACCGCAAGCAAACGTTTGTCGAGGTCGAGCTGGATCGAAGTAAATTAATATTTAAACATTATTTAAAGAAAAAGCGTCATAATTTAACCCCACGAGGAAGAGTGAGATGCAAATTCGGTTTACTGTTACCGAGTTTGATTATTTGATTTGATATTTGATGGATTTAGTTACGACCTACTAGCGAAATAGAAGTAAAGGTTGCGTTAAGTAAGGGTTCTTTTTCTTTTTCATTTTATGAAAATGAGATGCATGGAGATGCGATGGAGGGTTAAAGAAAGAGATGCTGAATAATGTCCTATACTTTTCCATTAAATTTTTTAATAACCGTTATTTTATAAAAGAGTTATATTATATTGAAAGATTTATTTCGAGGAAAAACTGAAAACGTGAAAACCCCAAGAAAACACAGACTTTTAGTAAACAGTAACAAAACAAATACAATTTTATAGATTACTTTTTATTTTTTTATATTTACAAAAATATTTAATGTCATTTGTCAAAATAAACGATTCCTGATTGATCTACTTTGAACTAATTTATATTTGATTCTCCCATCTTAAAGTATGTCGTATGAATCATCAGTGAACTAAATGAACTAAACGAACTACTCTTTTGTACTATTCATTTTAATGACCGAGATCGAAAGATCGAAATCCACGTAGTGAACTATACTTCCCAGCTCTAGGGCTGACTAAAGGTTCGTTCCAAGACGACACATTTGTACGATCCCTTGAACCGCCACGAAATCGATTGGACTGTTTTAATGCGCAGAATCGCCCTTGAACGGTTTTCTTTCGATCTCGATCCGATTACCGGTACGTAACCCTCTTGGAACGAATTGGTGTACCATTTCAAGTTCGAGTTGCGCCTGAACCATTTTCAGTACGAGTCACGAGTACCACTGTACCACTAGTAGTTTGCTAGATGGTTAGAAATTAATATTTCTAATGTCCACTTTACATCAACAATAAATTGACAAAGTTATTCAATACCAAATTTGACGAGTACAAAATGTATGGTTTGTAAAAGAAAGTGAAATAATTTGATGAAATAGAACAATTGGATATGTTTTATTTTGTAAATTTTCTTTTTATTCACGGCAAGATTGGATGTAGAATTGTGTTTTGTATAAGCCAAATTTGACCGTGAATAACTTTGTCAATTTCTTGTTGATGTAAAGTGGACTTAACATGTTCATTAAACATCACTTCAGCTTCAAAACCTTCCCCAGAATCGATATCTGACATTAAATCGTTGTCTTCTATGAAAAAAGAAAATAATAAATTATCCATTTTTATAAGATTAATTTGAAAAAAAAAAAGAATTAATAATTATTTAAACGGAAATCAAGATTCACAGGTACTAATAGCGTAAATTGTGGATTATTCTATTATTGAATCATCAGCTGATCTCCTAGCAGTGACCAGTGACCAGTAAAAATGAAAACAATCCTAACTGCGCAAGTCAGTACAAATAGTTTCTGCTTGAAGGCATGTATCAAAAGGGCCGTTCAGTTACCGATTTCGAAGCGGTACATGGATCGCTTGGAACAACACGGTGTACGATACCAATCATCGTTCATGTTCGCTTGGAACGCATTTTTTATAATGCGCATGACGAGGGCAGTACGAAGGACGGTTTTCATGTCACTTGGAACGCGCCTTAAAAATCATATAGATTTAATACCAGTAAAGCCATATACAGTATGTCCCTGTAAGTTGTATCCATATGGAAAACTTTTTTATTATTAATTTTACGAAAAAAGTCATTCTTCATAAAAAGCTCTGCATGGTCCAAAACCTGAGATTCAACAATCAGATATAAAATTTTATGAATATTATACGAGGTATGTCAAAAAGTTTGAATTTCACTCAAGAGTAAAGTAGCTTTATTTTTCACAATATTGAAAATTGCTATTATGAAAAGTTGTTTGGAATTAAAAAATATATTCTAATATGCAATTACATCCTTCTAATTGAAATTTTTTTTTTTTTTTGAAAAATTATGGATAACTTACTTTATGTTCAGTTATTTCAATTCTGATAACTCTTTTATTATTAATTTTACGAAAAAAAGTGATTCTTAATAAAAAGTTTTGCATGGTCTGAAACCTAAAATACAACCATCTTATGTCAAATTTTATCAATTTTATACAAGGTATGTCAAAAAATATGAATTTGGCTCAAGAGTAAAATACCTTTATTTTTCACAATATCGAAAATTGTTATTATGAAAAGTTATTAAGAATTAAAAACCATGTTTCAGTATGTAATTACATCCTTCTTATTGAAATATTTTGAACTATAAAGGTACTTTACTTTTTATCTAAATTTATCTTTTTTGACACACCTCGTATAAAATTTACATAAGATGGTTGTATTTTAGGTTTTAGAGTATTTTAGACCATGCAGAACTTTTTATTACGAATTAGTTTTTTCGTAAAGTTAATAATAAAAGAGTTATTAGAATTAAAATTACTAAAAATAATGTTATCCATAATTTTTCAAAAAAAAATGTTTTTTTTTTCAATTAGAAGGATGTAATTGCATATTAGAATATAGTTTTTAATTCCAAACAACTTTTCATAATAGCAATTTTCAATATTGTGAAAAATAAAGCTACTTTACTCTTGAGTGAAATTCAAACTTTTTGACATACCTCGTATAATATTCATAAAATTTAATATCTGATGGTTGAATCTTAGGTTTTGGACCATGCAGAGCTTTTTATGAAGAATAACTTTTTTTCGTAAAATTAATAATAAAAAAGTTTTCCATATGGACACAACTTACAGGGATATACTGTATATGTCAGCCTACGAACTTTTCAGCCCGCCGATTATGTTGTTCCATATTGGCTTGATCTTATGGATCTTTAGCATCTCTTACAACCAGACATTGTTCTAACTCTGTTTTTTATTTGTAGCATTGAGTGGCTTGTAACCGTCGACCTGAAGATGCTCTGCATACTTTAGAGAGCGAAACCGGTCGTCGGAAGTTACAATAGATGATTGAGAGTACGTCTGTTTTATACTTCATTCAAAATGAACTCTCACATGCAACCCATTCAACATTAGAAACACATCATTTTTCCAGAATGGTTGTTTAATACACAAGTCTTTAGTAGGCAGGTTAATCCTCAGCTTCATGGCATCTATACTCCTAGCAGAATGATTGCCGCCCTCTTTGGGCTCGTTCGATTCGTTTATCGCGGGGAATTAGTCCACATTAACATTTTGGTTATACAATTGAGGCCCTTTGAACACAAGGGTTATAAGTGACAATTTTGGAAAATTGGGTTTTAAATACAAAAATGAACTCTCAAACACATATAATAGAAAACAAGGTGGCTTCAAACTTTCTACATAAACTAACAATAAAATGATCAAAAATGACATGTCATTGAAAACATGCTAAGTAGTACCTACCTAGATTTTTTAAATTCATCTAGAACTTTGAACAAAGTTTTCTCAAAACTTGGCACTTATACTCCTTGTGTTCTAAGGGCCTCAATTGCATATGGTTAACCATTTTTTAACTCCCATCTTCTTAAGGTCGTCAATTATCTGGTTAACCCATCTCGTTTTCAGTCTTATTCGTGTTATGCCTGATACTGGTTTCCATTTGGTAATTTTCTTGATAACTGCTTCTGAATTTCCCTTTTGAAACTGGTGTAGAAATAATAAGGAAAAAGCCGAAGCATTTCCAAATCACCTTACTAATGTATTCCAGCCACATCCCATGGAAGATGGTGACACAGAGGAAGAAATAAATGACTTCCTGGAATCGCCCTACCAGATGGACTTACCTATACAAAAAATCACCACTAAAGAAGTTAGAAATATTATCCAGCATGAAATCAGTCCAACAAAAGCTCCAGGGTATGACCTGATCAACGGGAAAGTACTGCAGCAATTGACATGCAAAGGTCTGAAAATGATAACGCAAGTATTTAATGCAATATTTAGGCTAGGTTACTACCCAGAACAATGGAAAATTGCTCAAATTGAGTTGCAAGTTGCAAATGTCAGTGACGATTTGAAGTATTTCTATTTCCTTCTAAATCATTGACAGACTAAACGTGGTTCAATGAAGACCTAATCACAAAAAATATTTTAACGTAGAGAAGTAGAGCATCATGTTGCTGGAAGTAATCCATTGGCATCCAATTTAGGCCAAATTCTTTTATAATTTTTACTATGTAGTTGGAACATAGAACTTAACCAGTGTTTGGCATTGTGTCTATTTAGCAAGGACAGGGACTAAGTAATCTTAACCACACTTTTCAATTTTTTAACAGTCAAAATTTCACTCTGTTCAATTTTACTAAGTGGGATTACTTACTTTTAGGTTCACTGATGATGGACTGGTAAGTCCGAAAACGTTCTGAACGTAATCCTGTTAGATTTAAAAAAAAAATTTTTATTAAAATGTACCAACTACACCAGAGAGTGTTTTACTTCACGTTAAATTTTATTCAGGTTAGTATTTTGAACCAGCTTCTTATTTTTGAGGAAGGTGTTGTATTTTCACTAGGTAATGTTTCCTGTCAGGATTCTTTCATTGATTACTATGCTTCTATCGTAAGCTCCATTAGCTGAGACACCAAGATATTTAAAGTGTTCTATCTTTTCAAACTCATATTCGTCAATATGATAAGTGCACTTAACATCTTATTACACAAAAAGGGCGATCCAACAGACCTCGAGAATTACCGGCCCATAAGCCTATTAGACCACCTCTACAAGTTATTCACAAGAATAATAACAAATAGACTGGAAACAAAATTTGATTTTTACCAACCTAGAGAACAGGCGAGTTTTAGGAAAAACTTTGGCACTAACGACCACCTACACTGCATAAAAGGAATTATAGAAAAATCTATCGAATACAACCGACCACTGGTCCTGCTTTCGTAGACTTTCGCAAAGCATTTGATACGATAGAAATTAACAGCATAATGAGAGCATTGGAGGAAAGTCGTATAGATTATCGGTACTCCAAACTGATAGCGAACATATACAATAATACAACCATGACCGTCCGACTACACAAAGATACCAAATCTATAAAAATCAAAAGAGGAATTAGACAGGGAGACACGTTATCTCCCAAACTCTTTACGGCAGTACTTGAACATGCTTTCAAACAATTGGAGTGGGACGCCAAAGGAATAAATGTCGACGGTGAAAGGCTCTCCCACCTACGATTCGCAGACGACATAGTTCTTATAACAGACAACTTAAAAGAGATTAGAACTATGCTTACTGAGTTAGATGCCGCCTATAAAAAAGTTGGTTTAAACATAAATTTTGGAAAGACACAATACATGACAAACCTGGTACCAAGCGAAAATCCAAAAGTCGACGTCAACGAAATAACATTGGTCCATCAATATAAATACTTAGGGCATGAAATCCAAATTGCTAAGGACAATTAAACTGCTGAATTACGGAGAAGGATCAACTTAGCATGGGCCGCATATGGAGCTCTATCAGATATCTTCAAGAGCAACTTGCCAAATTATTTGAAAAGGAAGACGTTCAACCAATGTGTGCTTCCAGTCATGGCTTACGGCGCCGAAACATTATCGTTAACCCAGGCCACAGCAACGAAACTTAGAGTGACCTATAGAAGAATGGAACGGTCACTACTTGGAGATGCTCTCAGAGACAGGGTCAGAAACGAAGAAATCAGAAGAAGGACAGGCGTCACAGATGTCATAGAGCGAGTAGCATGGCTGAAGTGGAATTGGGCGGGCCATGTAGCCAGAATGAAGGAAGGGAAGTGGGCCCAAAAAATTACAGTGTGGAGACCAAGAGAAGACTGAAGAAGTAGAGGTAGACCACCTACACGATGGACAGTCGACGTCAAAATGATTGCTGGGAATTGGTTGCGGAAAGTCAAAGATCGACCAAACTGGAAGAGATTAGGGGAGGCCTATGTTCAACTTTGGATGCAGAAGGCTGGATGATGATGATGATGATGATTCATCAGTATTTTAGCTTGTCACATTAACTGTATTTTTTCTTGAGTACATAGAATAGAATAGAATAGAAATATGCTTTATTGTCACTGAAAATTATACAATTTTATGGACAAAGCTTAACATAGATTCACGAAAAAGATATACATAACAATAACAAATACAATTTTATAAAATTAGATAAATCGTCAATAAAAAAAATATTAACAAGTTAAAAAAGTGAAGTAAAAAAATAAAAACCAATATATTGCAAAATTACTATAAATTGCAAAATTGAACATACAACATAATATAATAAAACACAAACAAAGGAACTAATAAGTTTAAGCTGCTGTATGTGGCACCCAAATATAGATAAATACACTTTAGTTACTTGTACATTATTGTGATTTCTTAGTTAGTCATTAAGAAACTCTTCTACTGAATAATATGGTCTTTTAGATAAATGAGCTTTTGTCATTTTACGGAACTTGAGAAAGGATGTTGCAGATTTGAGTTGTAAAGGGAGATGGTTGTATAGTTTTTTGCGGAATATAGTATAGATTTCTTTACTAACTCAGAAGACGGGATCGGTAAATAGACATCAAAAGTTGAATTTCTGGTGGAGTAGTCATGATGAGGCCTTGCTGGAAAGACATGCATGTGTTTACGAATTAAGCAAACAGTTTCTAAAATATACAAAGATGGAAGGGTTAAAATTTCGTGATCTTTAAAGTAACTGCTGCAATGGGTTGTTCTTCTGAGGCCAAACAGATATCTTATTGCTCTTTTTGTAATTTGAAAATAACATCAAATTGGGCAGCTGTACTAGACCCCCAAAAAGGAAGACCATATCGAAGATGAGACTCGAATAGAGAAAAATATGTTATTTTAGAAGATGCTAAATTGAGTTCCTTCGAAACAGATCTTATGGCATAGCAGGCCGAGGCGAGTTTCTTACTTAACAAATCGATATGAAGGGACCATTTGAGGTTGCTGTCTAAAAGAATACCAAGAAATTTTACAGAATCAACGGTAGAGATCTGGCTGCTATTCACAAGCAGGGGTTGAAGAGCACCTTTATATGATAATGCTACCGTTTTATCCACGTTAAAGGAGAGTAAATTAGAGTCAGACCAGGTTTTTATCGTAAGAAGATCAGAAGTTATAGTTGCATGAAGAGTTGCAATAGTTGAGTTGCTCCAAGTGATACTGGTATCATCAGCAAAAAGAAAAAATTTTCCATTGATTTTTAAATTAGTGATGTCATTTATAAAGATCAGAAAAAGTAGAGGACCCAATGCTGAACCTTGTGGTACTCCACATATAATGTTTTTGAGACTAGAGTCAGTATCATTTGCTCTAACCAATTGTTTCCTATTATCTAAGTAAGATTTGAACCAATTCAAAGAAATACCTCGAATTCCATAGTAATTAAGTTTTTTAATCAAAATGTTGTGATTTACACAATCAAAAGCTTTGGAATAGTCACAGAAAACAGTGGCAGTATAAAGATTATTGTTTAGTGCTTGGAAAACCTCGTGAAGTACAGAAAACATGGCATAAGTTGTACATTTATTAGTTAAGAAGCCGAACTGATTTTGTGATAAAATATTGTTATCAAAGAGAAAGGACATAAGTCGGGTTTTTATGAGCCTCTCAATAATTTTGGAGAGTACCGGTAGTAGGGCAATAGGTCTATAGTTGCAGGCATTAGATTTTTCGCCACCTTTATGAAGAGGAATAATAATGGCTGTCTTTAGGCATTCTGGAAATTTACCATTTTCAAAGGAATCATTAATTAGTGACACGAGGAGTTCTAACACATTATCTGTGAGATTTGAGAAGATTTTTATGGATAGTCCATCAGTACTACAAGATGATTTGCTTTTGATACTATTGATCGTTTGCATCAATTCAGATTTATAGATTGGTCTTATAAAGAATGAATTCGAGACATGTTCTGAATTAGGGAGATAGGAAATGGGATCTTGTTGAGACTGAATAGTTGATGTTATATTTTTACTCACGTTAATGAAGTATTCGTTTAGATTCTCAGGGTTTGGAAGGGCAAATGTTTGAGTTGCGTGGGTTTTATTTCGAAGATCGTTTATTATGGACCAAGTTTCTTTTGCAACACTTTTGGAGCTTCCCAGACGATTTTGATAGTAGGCTTTTTTAGCTGATTTGATGAGTTTTAGGTATGTGACTCTGTAATTGGTGATATATTGAGTGACAGAGACGTTGGTAGTAAATTTCTTGATATAAAGTAGTGAACGCATATTTTTTTGCTGATATGCGGATACCTTTGGTAGTCCAGGGTTTGCGACGTTTTGGCTTAATCGTAATTAAAGGAAATGCCTTATTGAAAATACAGCAGACCAGCTTCTCCAAAAAGTCGCTGAAATTATAGTCCACGTCCGTAGAAGGAAAATGCCAGTCAGAAGTTAAACATAAATTTTGAAATTTATGAAAATTCCGAGCGGAAAAAAAATACATCAGGTATTTTGTTTTATTTTGATTTATTGCCAAACACCTCTTGGATGCTTCCTTGTACAACTTTGCAAATTCTTCCTTGATATTGAAATTCACGGCAACGCTATAGATTCATTTTCTACTAATCATATCATTATGAATATGCAACCTTGTCATATTATTGTTTATAAAGTGTTGTTTTGCGACCAAAACAAAGTAAATATAGCCAAACAACGAATTCTCAAGGATTAAAAGAAAATGAGTACAAATGTTTATTTTAATTTATGACCTTCTTTAAAAAGGAACACATAATTTTTCAAAAATGGTCATTTAATGCTCAAGTCTTTAGTAGATAGATTTAATAGATTTCTTAATAAAGACGTAATTTAAGTAATACATCATAAAATACGTCTTTCAACTATTATAATAACTGTTGAGGTGTTTGATAATGTAAAAGCTGACGATGACAATAATTTATTTTAGAATGATTCAAATATTGTAAAATTTTATTTGAAAATTTCTACATCTTGAAGTTACGACTATCAGAATAGTCAAAAATATTGTTAATTGGTGTGTGTTGAGGTTACATAACGGAAAAAAGGATTTGGAATAGCCCATGCTTACTTGTTATATTATTTTTTGATGTTATAATACTGCAGATAGTGTGGGTTGGTACTTAAATCTAACGGAATTTTAATGTCTTTCTTAAGGTAATAAAATGAGGAAAAAATAGGTGATCTTATGTAAACAAATGGGTCAGTCAGTATTTATACAGGTATAAACGAAATAATTCTTTAAATGTAAACACAAAGGTGTTAAAGGTAATAAATAGAATTGAGACATAAGGTAAGTGTTTATGCAGAGCTAGGATTTATTTGCAAAAAAATTTAAGAAAGAGGCAAAGAAGATTTTTATTAAAAAAGACAGAAATCTTAACATAAAGGCAATATAGGCAAATAACTTACTATTTATTAATGTTTATTTATTATTTATCACTATTTAAAAAAATATTATCTCCTTTTCCGAAACTTTTGGGCAATATTACCAGTTAATTATTGTAAGTATTTTTATCAAACAATCCTGCAAAAAATTCATCATTTATGACTCCATAGTGCGCCCAGCAAGGGGGAAAACCTAGGGTGTTCTGAAAAAAAAAACGAAAGTTTAAAATGTTGATCTCCCCGGAGTAAAACATAAGTTAACCGAAACCTTTTTAACAGAAACATCGTCTAACAGAAATTGTTGACAGTTTCAATAATTTCGACAATAAAAAGTAAATTTAAAATAAGCAATAAAATTAATAGTCCATTCATTAACGGTAAAATATTGCAAAACCTTTAAATTTTAAAGAACCGCTTGGATTTACATGAAATTTGGCATACACATAGCTAACAAGTCAAAGAAAAAAAGTGATATTGTGCCGATATGTGCTTTTGCCTGGGGGTGGTTTTCACCCCCTCTTGGGGGTTAAAAAATATTCGTCCAAACAAAGTCAGGAAATGGGTAAACTGGCTAATTTAAAGTAACTTTTGTTCTATAGAGTTTTTTCACTAAGTCAATACTTTTCGATTTATTTGGCAGTGAATATGTTCATTTTTTCAACAAAATAACCACGCTTTTAGACGGTTTTTCGCAAATAACTCAAATTGTAAGTATTTTGTCGATAAAGCATTCTTAGCAAAAATATAGCCTATAAAAAATTTAAAAAAATAGTGAATATATCACGTTTTTTTATTTAGTAGAAGCAGAGTTATAGCTAATGAAATATAGGTTCATATTCGTCAAATTCCAAGTGGAATACTTTAACGTGAAATAACCAAAAATGAAGCACATTTCGGGGAAAACTCATTTAAACTTATTTAAAGTGTTTAAAAAAAGCTTCATTTTTGTTTTATAAAAAAAATTTCTAGCATCAAAATTAAACAAGTTACGCTCAAAATAAAGTTAGTCCCTTTTGGTTTTGGTAAAAAGATCGAGAAAATCACCACCTAATTAGTATCTTAAATGAACTTAATCGTAACGACTTCACAAGTTTCTTGACTCGTGTATATATTGTTTATATATGATCTGTAAGTTTCATCGGTTCAAAGTCCTTATTATTGAAACGGCTGTAGTTAAAAGGGGTTGAACGAGTCACTGATCACGAATGTATGCAAATTTAGAAACACCAAATCTTGATCAATTTTTGTCTAACAGAAAAACAAAAAAATACGTGATATTCTGAAAAGCAAATCTGACTTTTTTTGTATTTCGAGACTTTTGGTATCTCTAACAATTTTTAAGATATTTTGAAAAAAAGCATATTTTTCAAAATTTAAATTTTTAAAAATTTTACTTTGAAACCAAATTTTTTCAAAAATAAACACTTTGAATCGATGAAACTTACAGATCATATAAACACAATATAAGTAAAATAATTTATGGAGCGACAACGATTAATTTCATTTAAGTTGCTAATTAGGGGGTGGTCTTCCCGATTTTTTTTTTTGCAAAAACAAAAGGGACCAACTTTATTTTGAGCGTAACTTGCTTAAATTTAATGCTAGAAACTTTTCGTAAAAACAGAAATAAAGCTTTTTTTAAACACTTTAAAAAAGTTAAAATGGGTTTTCCCCAAAAAGTGCTTAATTTTTTGGATATTTCACGTCGAAATATTCTATTTGAAATTTGGTGAATATGAATCTATATTTCATTGGCTATAACTCTGGTTCTACGAGATCCAGAGACCTAACGCGTACACCATTTTTTTTTAAATTTTTTATAGGCTATATTTTTGCTAAGAACGGTTTTTTCGACAAAATACTTACTTTTTGAGTTATTTGCGAAAAACCGTCTAAAATGTGGTTATTTTGTTGAAAAATGAACATATTCACTCGCAAATAACTCGAAAAGTGTTGACTTGGCGAAAAAGCTCTATAGAACAAATGTTACTTAAAATTAGTCAGTTTACCCATTTCCGGAGTTGTTTTGGACATATATTTTTTCACCCACAAGAGGGGGTGAAAGTCACCCCCAGGGCAAAAGCACACGTCGGCACAATATCACTTTTTTTCTTTGACATGTAAGCTATGCGTATGCCAAATTTCATGTCAATCCAAGCGGTTCTTTAAAATTTAGAGCAAAAACCGTGAAAGAATGGACTATAAGGAAACTGAACATGTTTAGAGTGTTTTTTAAAGAAATATTCTATTATCTTTTGTGTTTTTCTTTGACAACAATGTTTTGCAACTATATCTCTCCAATACTATGTAATTTGACACAAGAAGGATACAAAAAACAACGTAATTTTTAACCGAAATTCTTGTTAAACGAAACGGTCTCCCCCCAATTATTTCGGTTAACGGAGGTTTTACTGTAATAGTTAGGTACAGTTGAGTCCGGGAATCTTTACCCGTGCGTCATCATTTAAAGCATACTAGTCTAGTAAAATAAAATTACACTACATGTAAATCAAAATGTAAATTCGTACAGGTTGAAACAAATTTTATATTAAAGTTTAGGTGGGTACAAAAGATATTTTCAAGAAAGTATCCAAATCATACAAGGGGATCATTGTTTAAATAATTAGAAAGGGGTCATTTTTCCAAAAAAAAAATACTATTTTAACCGCTGAGGTCATTAAATTACTAATAAAGGTATATAGGATTATTTTCTGCAAAGTTGAAAAAAGCTTTCACATAAAACTTACAAAATTAAATTTGACCTCCTATTTATTAAAATAATTATACATAAAACTTTAAAAACAAGTTTTCAAAAAATTATTTTTAGCGTTTTAAATAAGCACTATAAAATATCTTGTTTTACAGGAGAAGTTGCGCTATGTTATCAGTATTAATAAAAAAAATTGGTCCAAAAATATTTAATATTTTTTGAAATACTGAATTTGTTTATTAAATGTTACTCTATTTTAAATTGCAAAAACGCGGTTGTTGCCAAAGAAATATTCACATGTATTAAATCTTATTATTTTTATTTTGATGTATATTTTCGACAGATGTATTGATAAATTCAAATTTCAATTAAACTTCCCCCTAAAATGGCATTTGAAAATTATTCAAATTTGCTTATAATTTTTTTTTTTAATAACGTCGAGGGGATTAAATATTTTGAAATGCCGTTTCGATAATTGGATTCCTGGGAATTTTTTACTAATTAACAAATTTTTTTGTCTTTTTTTTCTCTTATTTTTTTTTTCTTGGAGTTAAATTACTAGCCCTTTTAGGGTTAAGTTTCATTAAGAATGTCGAATCTCTAAGTTGTAGATTCTGGACCTAAAAATATTAAGATTGGTCTAAAATCATTTAAATAAAATGTTGCTACTTACTGAGTTACAGGGTGTTTTATTTAAAAATTTAAAAAATATTTTTACCAAGAACTTTCAAACTATTTGACGTATCCTTATCATACTCGGCAGAAAGTGTAGGTACTATACAGTCTACTAAATTGTGGTAAATAAAAGTTTCTAGCTACTACCAGAGGCGTACGACAGGGGATAGTTAATGGTTGACCCCTCCCAAATTCTACGCCACTGAGGGAATTACTATTTTAACGAAATTTTTCGATTCTCCAATACTTTCTATGTAAATAATATACTCTTTACTGGTAACGATTAACTCATTAGTTTTCGAGATATTGGACGTTAAAAATGAAACGGTGTAGTTATTTTGATTCATTCATTCATTCATTTTGAACTTCCAATATCTCTCAAACTGATGACTTTATCGATACCAATAAAGTTATTTACATACAAAGTATTGGAGAATCGAAAAATTTCGCTAAAATAGTAATTCACTCAGTGGCGTAGAATTTGGGAAGGGTCAATCATTCACTATCCCCTGTCCTACGCCTCTGGCACTAGCTAGAAACGTTTATTAATCACAATTTAGTAGGGTGTATAAGAGCCACACTTTCTGCCAAGTATGATAAGCATACGTCAAATAGTTTTAAAGTACTTGGTAAAAATAATTTTTAAATTTTTAAATAAAACACCCTGTAACTCAGTAAGTAGCCACATTTTATGTAAGAGGTTTTAGTTAAATCTAATATTTTTAGGTTTAGAATTTACAACTCAGAGATTCGACATTCTTAATAAAATTTAACCCTAAAACTGCCCGTAGTAATAGAACTCCAAGAAAAAAAAAACAAGAAAAAACGACAAAAAAATTTTGTTAAATAGTAAAAAATTCCCAGAAACAAAATTATCGAAACGTCATTTCAAAATACTTAATCCCCGCGACGTTATTAAAAAATCAAATTATAAACAAATTTGAATAATTTTCAAATGCCATTTTAGGGGGGAGTTTAATTGAAATTTGAATTTATCAATACATTTATCGAAAATATACATAAAAATAAAAATAATGAGATCTTAAGCAGGTGAATATTTCTTTGGCAACAACCGCGTTTTTGCAATTGAAAATATAGTAACATTTAAAAAACAAATTCAATATCTCAAAAAATATTAAATATTTTTCGACCAATTTTTTTTGGTTAATACTGGTAACATAGCGCAACTTATTCTGTAAAATAAGATATTTTATAGTGCTTATTTAAAACGATAAAAATATTTTTTTGCAAATTTGTTCTTAAAGTTTTATATACAATAATTTAAATAAATAGGGGGTAAAATTTAAGTTAGTAAGTCTTATGTGAAATATTTACTCTTCAACTTTGTAGAAAAAACTCCCATAGACCTTCACTAATAAGTGAATTACCTCAGCAGTTAAAAAAGTATTTTTTTTGCAAAAATGACCCTTTTTAATTATTTAAACAATGATCCCCTTTTATAATTTGGATACTTTCTTGAAAATATCTTTTGTACCCACCTAAACTTTGATGTAAAATTTGTTTTAACCTGTACGAATTTACATTTTTACTTTTTTTATTTTATTATCCTATACGAAATAAGTCGGAAATGTACTAAACGCAACAGCAAGTGACAGTAAATGACTTGCTGTTGCGTTTAGTAAATTTCAATTTCCGACCTATCATCGACTTATTTCGTATGCTTTAATATATAAATGATGAAGCACGGGTTAAGATTCCCGGACTCAACCGTACTTTTAAGATATCTTGAGAAAGACCAATAAACGTGAAAAATGAGTAATTTATTATATTTTAATCCCCATATTAAACTTGTTAACATGGCTTATGATTTTTTTTCTGAACATACAGGGTGTTTGGTAAAGAATACATAGCTTAACCTCAGGTTTCTGAGGTTAAAATAGGCCGATTTAAGCTAACTTACCTTAGTACAAAGTTTATAATAACCGAGATACAGGGTGTCAAAGTTAAACTTTTTTTTTATTTATTATTGAATATTTCCTGTAGTATCAAAAATATTTAAGAATCTTTGAAAAACCCAAAATTTTTGTTTTTTGGGGGCCTTGGGACAAGGGTTATGGTTAACAGTTTGGGCTGAAATTTGAAATTGAGGGTTTATAGGCTACTTATCACCAGAAAACAGCCAGAGAGATCAAAATAAGACAAGAGAAAAATAATTAAATATCTTTGAAAACCCCAAAAGAAAATTTTTTGGAGGGCTTGGGACAAGCTTGGGGGTTAGGGTTAACATTTTGGGCTGAAATTTAAAATTAAGGGTTTATAGACTATCCATCATCTGAAAACAGCCGAGGAGATCAACAGTTTTAAACTTTGTTTTTTCGTTTTGTTTTTTTGAGGGGAACACCCTCGGGCGCACGCATCATATCATAAAAAGTCATAAAATGTATTCCCTTATAACTTAATTTTGCAGGATTGTTTAATGCAAATATTTACAATAAACTGGTAATATTTTGTGCACCAAAGTTTAAAAACCGCTATATTTACAAAACGCCCCCTTTCGAAAATTTTCCGAAACAGACGTTGTCCGACTCGACATGAATAATTGAATAAAAAAAGTCAATAGGGAGGTAATATTTTTCAATGGTGGTTCCAAGACCTAATAGGCGAGCGGGAGATACCCCTAAAATGACCAGGTACTGACCACGGAGAGGTGAATGGCTAATTTTATTCATACTTTATATTTTTGAAGGTGCTTAAAACGAAAATGAGGTTTATATTGAATTTTATGTGGGAGAACATTGTCAAAATCTCAATTTTGACCTAAAAATAAAAAAAATCACGTTTGTTTGCGTTTACCTCGCTACAACTCTGTTCAGTTTTAATATTTTTTTCTGAAATTTTTGCAGTATATAGCTCTAATATTTCTGAAGACAACGGTACCTGTTTGAAGCTTTTATTGTTATCCTGATAAAGGTTATGCATTTTTCAAAGGAAAAGGTGCGGATTTGTGCATTGCAAAGTTTAATCGCAAAAGTTAGGTGACGAAATTTAAAATTTAGCCTTTTAATCACGTTTATGTTAAAATAGAGAGTACAAAGAAGTTTTCTGGAACATTTTAGATCAAAATGTGTTATAGAAAAAAAAAATAGTGTGACTTTTATTATCGACATCAGAAATCCCCAATATAACGGTTATTTTTCGAGATACTGACCATGGGTGGTGAATGGCTAATTTTGGTCTTAGATTATGTTTTTGACGGTGCTGAAAACGAAAATGAAATTTATTTAAAATTTTAGGTGGGGGAATATTGTCAAAATCGCAATTTTACCATAAAAATAAAAAAAGTGAAAACACGTTTTTTTGCGTTTAACTCCCTACAACTTTGGTCGATTTTAATATTTTTGTCTAAGGTTTTTACACTATCACTATATGTTGCTCACTTTTTTGAAGACAACGGTATCTGTTTTAAGATTTTAGTCTTATTCTAGTAATAGTTATGAATTTTTTAAAGTACACGGTGCAGATTCGTGAATTGCAAAGTTTAATCACAAAAGTTAAGAGGCAAAATTTAAAATTTATCTTATTAATCATGTTTATGTTAAAACATAGAGTACAAAGAAATTTTCTGGAAAGTTTTAGTTACAAATGTTTATTAGAAAGAAAAATGGCGCAACATTTAATATAGACGTTATACATCCCCAAAATAACGCTTATTTTTCGAAATACTTACCATGGGAGGCGAATGGCTAATTTTGGTCTTATTTTATGTTTTCGATGGTGCTGACAATGAAAAAGAGGTTTATTTTGAATTTTATGTGACGGAACATTGTCAAAATCGCAATTTTAACCTAAAACAGAAAAAAAGTGAAGTCACGAATTATTGCGTTTAACTCGCTACAACTCTGTTCCATTTTAATATTTTTTTCTAAAATTTCTACGGCATATATTTCTTACTTTTGTGAAGACTATGAAGGTAACTGTAGTCTTTCAATCTCTTTTTATAAAATTTATGAATTTAAAAAAATAAAAGATGCAGATTCGTGAATTTCAGAGTTAAATCGCAAAAATTAAGTGACAAAATTTAAAATTTATCTATTTGATGACGGTTATGTTAAACCATAGAGTTCAAAGAAGTTTTATGGGGTATTTTAGGTCTAGATGTGTTATAGAAAAAATATGGTGCAACTTTTAATTTTAAGAAAAACGTGGTTTAACTTTTTTTATTTTTAGGGCAAAATTGCGATTTTGACAATTTTCTCCCACCTAAAATTCAAAATAAACTTGATTTTCGTTTTCAGTACCATCAAAAACATAAAGTAATATCAAAATTAACCATTCAGCACCAATGATCAGTATCTCGAAAAATTAACTTTATTTTGGGGATTTATAACGTAGATGTTAAACGTTGCACCATTTGTTTTCTATAAAACATTTTGATCCAAAACTTTTCAGAAAACTTCTTTGTACTCATATTTTATTTTTGAATTTGCACCTTGTACTTTAAAAGATTCATAACTTTTACTAGAATAAGACCAAAAATTTAAAGCAGAAACCATTGTCTTAAAAAAAGTGAGCGATATATAGTGTACAAACTTTAGAAAAAAATATTAAAACGGACCAAAGTTGTAGCGAGCTAAACGTAAAAAACGTGATTTTTTTTTTATTTTTAGGGTACAATTGCGATTTTGACAATATTTCCCCACCTAAAATTTAAAATAAATTTCATTTTCGTTTTCAGCGCCGCCAGAAACATAATCTAAGACCAAAATTAGCCATTCACCACCCATGGTCAGTATCTTGAAAAATAACCGTTATATTGGGGATTTCTAATGCCGATAATAAAAGTTGCACTATTTTTTTTTTCTATAAAACATTTTGATCTAAAACTTACCAGAAAACTTTTTTGTACTCTCTACTTTAACATAAATGTGATTAAGAAGCTAAATTTTAAACTTTGTCACACAACTGTTGCGATTAAACTTTGCAATGCACAAATCCCCACCTTTTCCTTTGAAAAATTCATAACCTTTATCAGGTTAAGAATAAAAGCTTGAAACAAGTACCGTTGTCTTCAGAAATGTAGCTATATACTGTAAAAATTTCAGAAAAAAATATTAAAATCGAACAGAGTTGTAACGAGGTGAACGCAAAAACAACGTGATTTCATTTTTTTTATTTTTAGGTTAAAATTGCGATTTTGACAATGTTCCCCCACATAAAATTCAAAATAAACTTCATTTTCGTTTTCAGCACCCTCGAAATTATAAATTATGAATAAAATTAGCCATTCGCCCCCTCCGTGGTCAGTATCTCGAAAACTAAGCGCTTTTTTGAGGGTGTCCCGCTCGTGTATAATACTATAATAATATTTTTAATATACATTTAAAGTGTACAAACATTGTTGCAATATGTAAACAAATACTGTTGGTTTTTCCTTGTCAAAAACTCTTCTTACTAAAACAATTTTTACCTGGCAAATTCAAATTCCTCTAATTTATTAAAAATATCAACCCTGAACATTTACATAATTTTTCACATTAAAAACGCTTAACTAATTAAAAAATACCCAAAAATACCGCAAAAATCCGATGACACATATAGATTCATTGTCTAATAGTTTATGTAATTAAACAAACAACTTCAAGGTAAAAAACCGTATAGCATACATGCAATAAATTATCTTGGAAGTGTCCAATACTTTCATTAAAGAAATTTATAACTTTTTTCGCGGTAACAAAGCTTTATTTTATTACTTTTAAATGATATTGTTAAATGGTTTTATAGTTAATACCTACGTTATTATGCTTGTTCCATTTTATGATAGTGGGGTTCACAAGTGTATCTTAGGCGCCATATACTTCCTCGAGTGAAGAATGTTTTAACCTTTAAGTTAACCATTAATATTTGAGTACACAAATATTTTTTATCGCCAACCGTCACTAATGTCATTCATTATTGTACTCATTTGACGCCATTTGCGGCAGTAAAGTAACACTTTATTGTACTGAAAGAAGAATTTTACTTTACCTGCCGCGATTAATCGAGATTGAATTATTTATTTTTATTTATCGTATGGCATAGATACAACAAGAACACATAATTTTAAAAAAAGTAAGTATATAAAACATTACATGAAGTATCACAAACGAACATCTAATGTATTAATATACTGTAAAACATTTTCGGTCGCATTCAGGAACTCATCGAAAACTCCAGGGTATCGCCTTAGGGGGCATTCCTCAATAATGTGGCGGACGGTCTGCCGTTGCGCACCACAATCACACTCAGGAGTAAGGGCCTTTCCCCATCTATGCAAGCTGTCAGCACATCTACCGGTCCCTGTTCTTATTCTGTTCAGCGCCGTCCATGTATTGCGGGGCAGTTCAAAGCCTGGCGGTTTCTGATCGATACAGGCCATTTGGTGTGATTCCTGTGGTGAGTCGCTCTCCCATTGTCTTCTCCAAGCGTTGGTGAGGTCGAAATGTTCCTGATGTAGGGAGGTGGCCCTTAACAATGGCGGATATCTGGAGCGCAGTCTGTTCATTTCGATATCAAGCTTATCATGGTGGATGGGTAGTTGATGGTTAGCCTCGATTTTTCGATATTCTCTGAGAAGAGAATGACTTCTTCTTAGTTTAGGCGGTGGAATGTGACTCAGAATGGGAAGCCAATAGTTCGGTGTTGGTCGAATTGTACCTGAGATCATTCGCATTGTCTGGTTTAATTGGGTGTCAATGATCTTCGTGTGTTTGCTATTGAGCCATACCGGCGAAGCATATTCAGCCGCCGAGTATACGAGTCCGAGAGCGGATGATCTGAGTACGGAGGCTGAGGACCCCCATGTGGTGCCACATAGCTTTTGGATTATATTATTTGGCGTCTTCAGTTTTTCTGCCGTTCTTTGTAGGTGTTCCTTAAAACTTAAGGTTCTGTCAAGAGTCACTCCAAGATATTTTGGTGTTGAGAGTTATGAGCGAGTAGTCTGTTTTCAAAGTGAACGGAGAGTTTTTTGTTGGCTTGGGCATTATTCAGATGGAAACAACACACTTCAGTTTTCGTTGCATTGGGCCGTAGCCTCCATTTGCGAAAATATTCACTCATAACAGCAAGGTCATCCGTCAGTATTGTTTCTGTAACATTTATGTCTTGCTGTAATGGCCCAATCGTCAGCGTACCCAAATTTCTGCGAAGTTGTCCTAGGTAGGTCCGCGATGTATAAATTAAAGAGTAAGGGTGCCAAAACAGATCCCTGTGGCAGTCCATTGCTGAGCTTCATTTGGACACTTCTTAAGTTGCCCATTGTGACGTGAAAAGGTCTGTCGGTGAGCATGCTATCAATGAGTTTGGTTACCTTTTGGCACGGGATGGCACGGATCAGTTTGCAGATTAGTCCTTGTCTCAAGACGGTGTCGTATGCAGCTGATAGGTCAATGAAAGCAACGGATGTTTTTTGCTTTCTTTGAAAACCTGCTTCGATATGTGTTGTTAGGGATAGGATCTGATCTGTGCAGCTGCGGTTAGGTCTGAACCCTGCTTGCTCAATAGGTATCATCCCCAATATGGTGTTACTAATTCTGTTGTGGATTAAGCGTTCCAACAGTTTATAGACACAGCTCAGCTGTGCAATCGGTCGGTAGTTTTGGGGTTGATCATTTGCTTTTCCTGGTTTCAATATGGCTATAATGGAGGCCTTTTTAAGGAAATGGGGGATTTCTCCTGATTTTAATATATCTGTGTAGAAATCAGCCACCCATTTCCTAGCATATTTGCCACAATGGAGTAAAAATTCTGGATGTATTTTATCGGAGCCGGGTGCCTTTCCAGATTTAATTTCTGATATTGCTGAGGTAATTTCTTCTGGAGTAAACTCGTCAGAGTATTCAGATGTAGGCGGGCATGCAGACTTTAGTATTTTTAGGTCTTGTTTTACTTTGGTGGTGTGGTCACGATCTCTAGGTGCCCTTGAGTTTGCTACAATGTGGGAGGCCGCTCTGTTGGGAACTATTGGTGCTTTGTCTCTAGTTGAGTGTCTGCTACTACCAAGTTTTCTAAGTAAGGACCACGCTTTTCTGCTTGATTTACTAAAGTCTAGTTTTTCCACAGTTTCCATCCATTTTTGTCGTCTGGCTGCATCCAAACTGTGCAGCAGTTCGTCCGCAATTTCTCGGTCTTGGCTTTCGTTGTATTCTTGATACAATTTTTCGCATTTTTCATCCCATCCTGGGACATAATCTCTACGATATCCTCTGGGTATAGTTTTCTTCGCTGTAGATATAACTGCGCCAAGAAACCTCATATAGTTTGTACGTGTTGGGGTTATCCATCCGAGACATTTGTCCAATCTCGCAGTAAAAGTCGCCCAGTCTGCTTTTTTAAAGTTCCACCTAGGTCGAGGGAAAGATGTTATTATTGGTATTTTGATGCCAACTTCTATTACAACTGGTCTATGTTGGCTATGTGGAAAATCTGGGAGCACTGTACGTGAAGCTGCCAGGGGTTGATTGTTTTCGTTTGTGGAGACAAAGCATAGGTCTGGGTTGTATTCTCGCCTCCAGGCTGCAGATCGAAAAGTTCCCCTATCTTTAGCGTCAAAGACTAAATACGTGCCAGCCCCTTCGCTCCAATTTATCAAAGCCTCGCCGTTTTGATCACTTTGTCTATACTTCCAGAGTTCGTGATGGCTGTTAAAATCTCCAACATACACTGAGGGGTGTGGGTGGGCGTGAATAACATGCGGAGGCCACAGGACTGCCGGTCGTTTATAAATATTGCTGACAGTAATTTCGCCAATTTGTATGGTAACCGTATGAATGCTATTTATGTCTAATGTAGAACATACGTGTGCATTTTCTATTTTGTTTCGGACATAGGTTGCTACTCCATAAGCTGGATGGTAAGTTGCACCCAGCAAATCGTAACCACGAATTCTTCCTCTAGCGAGAATTTGTTCCTCGTTTTCTACATGGGTTTCCTGAATTGCGACTACGTCGATATTATTTTCAATGAGTACCTTTTGAAGGTACTCACATTTACTTCTACTAATACCTTCTATATTTAAATGGCATATTCGGACGCTTGGTCCGAGTCGTTTTGTTGCTTGGTCCTGAGAAGGTCCCTTTAAGTTGTTGGTTGGAGGCATATCTTATTATTTTAATTATTTTAATGTGTTCCTTGCCAGGAGATCTAGAGATTCTAGATTGTCTGGCTGCCTATTGTACTAGTTCATTTAGCATTACCCAGGGTGCACGTGTAGTATTCTACTACGGACACGAACTAGCTTTACACCCTTTATTGAGATTGAATGTAAGTGGTCGATGGCATTGATTCATTCGAGTTAACTTACAATTTATGTACTTTAATTATTAAAAATATTGTACAAACTTTACATTGTAAATTAAATGTATGCCAAAAAGTTAAATTTTGTAGTATTTTGTAATTATATTCATATAAAATAAATCAAAACTTGACCGATTTAGTAATTATTTATTATTGATAACTATCGATTAAAAATCGAAAGCGGCCATCATGCAAAAGTCATCTGTCATCACTGTCATAAAATTTTTATTACGTCTAAAATTTAAAAAACTCTTAAATTTTAAATTGTAAGTAAGTGTTAACCAATAACAAATTGTTGGCGATAAAATTTTGTATGCACCACGTCAGTAAAGACTCTTTATCGGACTCGTTTGTTATTCGCCTCGCTCGCTAGGCTCGCTCGGCTCATAATATCAGACTCGTTCGATAAAGAGTAACTTTACTGACTTGCTACATAAATAACTATTACATATTGGTATTTTTGGTAAATTCCAAAACTACAGATCCTAACGGTCATCATCATTCTCCTTGCCTTATCCCTATGCGGGGTCGGCTTCCCTAATTGCATTTCTCCACACAATTCTATCTTGGGTCATATCAATGTTAATCCCCTTTACCAACATATCCTGCCTTATCGCCTCCCCCCAGGTCTTCTTTGGTCTTCCTCTCCTACTCCTTCCAGGAATCTGCACTTCAGCTATTCTTCGTATTGGGTGATTAACGTCTCGACGTTGAACATGACCAAACCATCTTAACCTATGCTCTCTCATTTTGGCATCAATTGGTGCCACACCTAGACTTCCCCTAATATACTCATTTCTAATTTTATCCTTCTTTGTCACTCCACTCATCCATCTAAGCATTCTCATTTCCGCCACATGCATTCGTTTTTCCTCTTTATGGCTGTTTTATAGAATTTTCCCTTCAGTTTCATTGGAATTTTTCTGTCACACAACACACCACTCGCTTCTTTCCACTTCATCCATCCAGCCCTAATTCTACTGCATGCATCTCCATCTATTTCTCCATTACTCTGTAATACCGATCCTAGGTACTTAAAACTATTGCTTTTCACAATCATTTCACCATCCAAAGATACCATTTTATTTGTAGTAGCTCCATCTTTCAATGAACATTCCAAATACTCTGTTTTTGTCCTACTAAGTTTTAAACCTTTTTCCTCCAGAGCTTGTCTCCACTGTTCCAGTTTTTGTTCTAAGTCTCTTTCACTATTTCCTACTAACACGACATCATCAGCATACATTAAGCACCATGGCATGTTACCCTGTAGTTTCGCTGTTATCTGGTCCAAAACTAATGAGAATAAATACGGACTAAGCACAGAGCCTTGGTTCAATCCTACTTTCACATGAAATTTATCAGTCTCTCCCACACCTGTCCTAACACTAGTCGTTACTCCCTCATATATATCTCTCACAATCTTTACATATTCACCAGGGACTCCTTTCTTATTGAGTGCCCACCACAGAATCTCTCGAGGAACTCTATCATATGCTTTCTCAAGATCAATGAATACCATATGAGCGTTTGTTTCTTTACTCCTGTATTTTTCCATCAACTGTCTTATAATGAAAATTGCATCTGTTGTTGATCTACCCTGCATAAAGCCAAATTGATTCTCGGATATTTCGGTCTCTTCACGTATCCGTCTGCCAATTACTCTTTCCCATATTTTCATGGTGTGGCTAAGCAGTTTTATAGCCCTGTAGTTTGTACATTGTTGTATATCTCCCTTGTTTTTGTAAACAGGTACCAGTATACTGCTTCTCCATTCGTCTGGCATTTGTCCGACTTCCATAATTCTATTAAATAGACCTGCTAGCCACCTTGTTCCTGTCTCTCCCAATGCTCTTCATACTTCCCCAGGAATATCATCTGGTCCTACCGCTTTTCCTTTCTTTATTTTTTGAAGCGCTTGAGCCACTTCCTCGTTGGTTATTTTGGTGACCATTGCTGCTACTGTCTCCGTTGACTCTACAGGCTGTCTGTCAAATTCTTCATTTAATAAGCTGCCAAAGTACTTTCTCCATCTCTTTTTGACATCCCTTTCGTGAACTAGTATTTTATTATTTTCATCTTGGATACATCTAATCTGATTAAAATCTTTTGCTTTCTGTGCTCTCTGTTTGGCTATTTTATATATCTTCGTTTCGCCTTCCCTGGTATCAAGTTGATCGTATAGGTTTGAATACGCTTCTGCTTTGGCTTTTGCTACTGCTACTTTCGCTTCCTTTTTCGCCACCATATAGTTTTGAAGATCTGTGTCGGATCTGGTTTCTTGCCACTTTTTATATAATTTTCTCTTCTCTTTTATTTTTCCTTGTACTTCGTTTGACCACCACCACTACAGATCCTAACGGTGCGGTGTTTATTTTGAATTTTACTCACATTTTTTGCTCAAACTTTAAATAACCGCTTGAATTGACACGAAATTTCGCATACACATAACTAACATGTCAAAGAAATAAAGTGATATTGTGCCGATGTCCGATGTGTGGTTTTGACCTGGAGGTGAGCTAAAATCTAAACATTTGTCGAGTTTGCTAGAGGGAGCTGGTCAGTTAATATTTTCTGAAGTTTCATCTGGCTCTTGGAAACAATTTTATAACTGGGATTCTATTGCAAAACAAAATGCTTGGAAACAATTTTATGACTGGGATACAAAAAAACCCCTCTTACTAAATTTCGTGTTGGTATCGACGTAAGTTAGCTTAAATCGACCTATTTTAAGCTCAGGAATCTAAGGTTAAGCTATGGCCCATTCTTTACCAAACACCCTGTATATAATCCCATTCGTTTTGCTGCTGCTACTAGCTCGGTTACGACTTCCGTGATTATCCCCCTGGTTCTTGTACTAATGTCGTTAATGTCAATGTCCACGTCGCCGTCAGTATATCCTAGAATTTGTACTGATCTGTTAAACGCAGTTTCCCTACTATCTAAATTAGCGTATAAGATGACTAGCGTCTATGGTTCGTCAAAGGTGTACGGACAAGCAATCCCTGGACAAATAATCCTGGACAAAAAATCTCCACAAATTGTTCCTAACCAAAAAATCCCCAGACAAAAAATCCCCACAAAAGTTGCTTACAAATGATCCTCGGACAAAAAATCCCCTCAAATAATCCTCACAAATTTTTTTGGACAACATATCCCCACAAAAAGTTCCGGACAAAAAAACCCAAGAAATATTTGCTGCCGAGTAGTTCTCAAAAGTTAAACGCAATCGAGGCAAATGTTTTTTAGCCTCAGTGCATAAGAGTATAGAAATCGCCATGAAGCCGCTTTTGGCACTGTAATTTCGATTACTAAATTTCGAATGCCAATATCTTATTCCAACGGGTTTTCCCCAGTACGGAGTCATGCCGAAAACTTCAAATTTTACATGTTATAAGAGTTGTGAGATTCTTCAAAAATCGTGGAAAATATAAGAAATTAGCTAATGATTCAATAAAATTGTGTTTTGACAAGGAAAGTTTTGGGGTAGTTCTGATTTCTTTCATTTTATATAGATTTTGGGCTGCTGAATCCGAATATGAGGTTTGTGGACAAAATTTCTTGCCAGAACATTAAAAAAATCGCGAAATATGCGAAAAATTTCAGCTTTTTTCCGCTTTTTTGCTCAAATCTCGAAAACTATTAACTTTTAGGAAATGGTCTGTGAACAGAAATTAAAATACTTAAAATTATCTACAAATATCACTATTTACTTTTTTTTTAGACGAACCGTTCGGTCTAAAGTACATGTTGAAAATTGCCAATGTTTAACGGGCTTGGCAAAACCCACTTTTTACATCCCAAAACTTTATTTTTTTACAAATAATAAATGTTAGTTCATAGATATGGTATGTCTCTTGTGACAGATTCCATGAGTCCATTCCGTCCTAAGAGGCCGGGAATGTCTCTGCTTTTCCCTTAGAGCCACAGAAGATCAGGCACAGATGGAGTCACAGTTTCAGTTGGTGTGAACATTTCCTTCGGATCTGTTATCTTGATTTCTGATAAACCTTGAGGTTTTTCCCTTTTAAAATGGATTAGTTTAACAGCTCCCTGACTTCCATAAACCTCAAGCGCGGGTTTCTTTTTTATCCGAGGAATGGATTGCTTATGAGATACTGCATGTTTTGGTGCAATACAAGAAATGCCACATATGACGTGAAAAGTGTGGTATTCGTCGATTGTATGTACGTTAAAATCAGAGTTATCGTACACCTGCTGTGTAAAGCACGGCAGATCAATTTTCTGCGGATTGCCTGCGAATGCTGACAATTCCAGGCGAACAGCTTCTGTATAGGATGAACAAAATCCCAAAGAGGAAACTACATCAACCTATTTTCTTGAGCCGTACTTTTTGTAGAGAAAACTGCCAACCCTACAAGGAATGGTGAGACCAACTGTCTGGGCCTTACTGCCGCTACAAGACCAGCAATCGCTGGCGATCCGCAGAAAATTGACCAGCCGTGCTTTACACAACAGGTGTACGAAAACGCTGATTTTAACCCTTTCTATGCCAGACATTAATTTGCATGTTGGTCCCTCAATCCAAAAGGTTTTTTCATGCTTAGTCCCATTGCCTTATATATACGTCGCATATAAGTAAACAAATAAATGACCAAAACATGTTTTTATTGAGTTTTTTTTTTAACCAACTTAAACGTTTTTTTTTTTCAAAAGTACTCATCACAGAGCAAAACCAACTTGAAAAAATGTAACTAACTTAAAAAAATAATGTAATGTAAATTAACATTAAAAGTTTTCTTTTGTGTGGTACTCCTCAAAACATGACACTATGCAAAGGCCGACTCCGCATCTTGCACACATGTATCTCGATTCGCTTTTTTTCTGGTCTTTTCTGTGGCTACAAACGCTTCACCTTCTAACAGCTACCTATAAGCGTTGCCACCAGTGCTACAATATAGCATATATCTAAAATATGTGAACAAATATATACGGCAATGGATCCGCATGACCTGTCTTGGGTGCCAATATTTTGAGGCTTTAGGAAGAATAATCTAACATTTTCGGACATATTTTTACGGCATTGGGACACCAATGAGTCTAAAATTTTATAAGCAACGCATATTTTCGGCTTTGGTAAATTGAGACCATTACATCTTGAACGTATATATACGGTGGCTGGGAATACAGACCCACTTTTTCAAAAACATATATATATGCAGCGTTGGGACAGAAAGGGTTAACGTACATACAATCGACGGATACCACACTTTTTACGTCATTTCTTGTATTGCACCAAAACATGCAATAGCTCCTAATCAATCCATTCCTCGGCTAAAAACTAAACCCGCACCTGAGGTTTATGGAAGTCAGAGAGCTGTTCAACTAATACATTTTGAAAGGACAAATCCTCAAGGTTTATCAGAAATCAAGATAATTATTGATCCGAAGGGAATGTTCACACCAACTGAAACTGTGACTCCATCTGTGCCTGATCTTCTGTGGCTCTAAGGGAAAAGCAGAGACATTCTCGGTATTTTAGGATGGAATGGATTCATGGAAGCTGTGAGAAGAGACATACCATATTCATATTATGAACTAACATTTATTATTTGTACAGAAATATAGGAGAAATTTATCAAATTAGAGCATTCTAAACGGGAAAACTTTTTAGTCTGGACTGATTATATCGGAGAATAGGCCATTTTTGGGAAAAGTTAATTACCAGCAATTTTATTGCTGGAATCGAATCTTATTACTGTTTGTATTAATAATATAGGTATGCAAAGTCCGCAGATAGTGTGCTACTTTTTTTATAAGCAAAATGGCGCCCGAAAATCGTGATTTTTTCAATTTTTGCTCTATAACTCCAAAGATTTTAACTTTACACCAAAAACACTCAAATAAAAATTCACCGCAATTAATTTCTGCATAGAGACGTGTTTTTCCCGATTCCCTTCGATGAAAACTTTCCCCGGAAAAAGCAGAGTTTTCCAACAAAATCTTTAATTTTCAACTAAAATTTTAGATAAGTAATTGTTAATCAATAATTAAATAACTTGGTAAGGTGAAAGCCCTTTTCATATAGATTATAAGCTCAGAAGCCGATGGAAATTTAATGAACAGTTTAGCAACAATGGAATTGTTAATTAAAAATTTACGGTCGCTATAATAACGACAATTATTATGATGCATAAGAATAACTATGATTTTTTCATAAAAAGACACTATACCTATCTAATGTACTTTACAGAATTGAAATTGGACTATTTAAGCGGCCTCAGGAATATTTTAAAAGTATAAAGAATTTTTTGGCTTATAAACAAATAGAATATCTTGGGAAATATCAAACAAAATTAAATTGTAAAAACGGAATTCGAAGAATAGCGGCAGGACACTTCTTTTAAAAGAAAAAACGTTTAATTATGATGAGGAGTTCTTGAGATACAACCGGTCAAAGTTGACCGGAATTTACGGCAAAGATGTAAACAATAGGATCATAATTTTCAAACCATCACCTATTTATTTTTGTCCTCTTTCTCCACACCAATTTTCATATCCTTAAAATACTCATAACATATATTATTATAATAAAAACTATCGATAATACGTGTGAAAATTGCCAAAAATAGCAAAATTCCAATCAAAAATTAGGTTGGAGAAAATGTATCCCTCAAAGTTCAAAATCGGTATACGTTAAAATATGCATTTTCTCGGCTTCCCATGGAGCAATTTCTTTCATTCTTTTTTTGTTCCCAAGTAACTCGAGTAGAGCCATCGAACTAATGCATTATTAAATGTCAAACTTGCTTTTGTTTTGTTATAATAAATTTATTTATTTATTATAACACAAAATTTTAATTTGTTTAAATAAAAATTGTTTAAATAATTATGCAGCTTTCAAATGAGAATATTTATGTTTTTAACTTTAAAAGGTACACTTCTAGTAAGTTTATTTAAAAAAAAGCCTAAAACTGGAAAAAATATGTAGTTTTCTGTTCTTATAAATAAATTAATCTATTATAACAAAACAAAAGCAAGTTTTACATTTAATAATGCGTTAGTTCGATGGCTCTACTCGAGTTATTAGGGAACAAAAAAATAATGAAGGAAATTGCTCCATGGGAAGCCGAGAAAATGCATTTTTTTAACGTATACCGATTTTGAACTTTGAGGGTTACATTTTCTCCAACCTAATTTTTGATTGGAATTTTGCTAGTTTTGGCAATTTCCACACGTATTATCGATAGTTTTTATTATAATAATATATGTTGTGAGTATTTTAAAGATATGAAAATTGGTGTGGAGAATGAGGACAAAAATAAAAAGGTGATGGTTCGAAAATTATGATCCTATTGTTTATATCTTTGCCGTAAATGCCGGCCAACTTTTACCGGTTGTATCTCAGGAGCTACTCATCACAATTAAACATTTTTTCTTTTAAAAGAAGCGTCCTGCCGCTGTTTTTTGAATACCGTTTTTACAATTTAATTTAGTTTAATATTTCCCGAGATATTCTATTTGTTTATAAGCCAAAAAATTGTTTACAATTTTAAAATATTCCTGAGGCCGCTTAAATAGTCCAATTTCAATTCTGTAAAGTACATTAGATAGGTATAGTGTCTTTTTATGAAAACATCATAGTTATTCTTATGCATCGTAATTATTGTCGTTATTATAGCGACAGTAAATTTTTAATTAACAATTTAATTGTTGCTAAACTGTTCATTCAATTTCCATCAGCTTCTGGAACTATAATCTATACGAAAAGGGCTTTCACACTATTAAGTTATTTGATTATTGATTAACAATTACTTATCTAAAATTTTAGTTGAAAATTAAAATTTTGTTGGAAAAACCCGCTTTTTCCGGGGAAAGTTTTCATCGAAGTGAATCGGGAAAAACACGTCTCTATGCAGAATTTAATTGCGGTAAATTTTTATTTGAGTGTTTTTGGTGTAAAGTTTGAATCTTTGGAGTTATAGAGCAAAAATTGAAAAAAACACGATTTTCGGGCGCCATTTTGTTTATAAAATAAGTAGCACACTATCTGCGGACTTTGCATGCCTATATTATTAATACATACAATAATAAGATTCGATTCCAGCAATAAAATTGCTGGTAAATAACTTTTCCTTGTATTTTGCTAATTAGCCCAGAGTATTTGTGAACTATTTGGCAGCAAACACTTCTTGGGGATTTTTTGGGTTCAAAAAATTTTGTGGGGATTTTTTGTCCGGGATTATTTCTTTAGGGATTATAGGATCAATGTGCATAACTGTGACCAAACTAATCGGTACGAAGTGCTATCAATAGTTTAAATCGGAATAAAATTTCCATTACATAACGTTTTATAAGATATAAATAATAATTTGGCATTATAACACAGTTTAAAAAGAATGGAAATTAAACAATCTTATCATTATGCTTATGCTAATAATAGGCAATTTTTTAAATTCGCCATATTTATAGAATAATTTGTCCTTGCTCTTCTTAGTCCTTTGTCAGGAAATATGTTTTCCCTAACTGTATATTATTATTAGAACAAACCCAACAACGTTCTAGATTTTCTTGAACCAAAGTAAACATGATAATAATACACCAATTACATGGATTGTACCAAATAACCTCAAGTCGAAGGATATTAGTCACAAACAAAAACCAGGGTTATAAATAACAAAAACCAGAAATATAATTGTCAAATTGTGAAGAAATTCTATTGGCATCATTTTTTTATTCAACATTTTTTTCTTAGACACTGTTTCTATTCTGGTGTAATGTTGTAAATATATAATTTAAATTGGTAATATAATATTATTTATAATAAATAATCAGATGAGTATTAAAGTGTAATTATTAAACAGACGCTCATTGAATATTTTTCCCAAAGGAAAGACCTCATTTGTTGAAGAAAAAATTGATATTTACGGAGACAATAACCGTGTAATAATAGTTCGATGAAAACTTTGACTTGAAAAATTGAGCTTTGAATTGCTCCTGTATCCACCCACCTTATAGTCCGGATCTGGCTCCCAGCGATTACCACCTTTTTCCGATTGTAGTAATAAATGAGTTGGTATTCTTACTGATATCTAGTTATACAAAACAAGCCGTGCTTTACCATTGTTTTGTTTAAGTTCAACTCAGATTATTGATATTGGAGTATTAAAGGATTAAATTATATTTCAAATTAATTATATTTAATTTTCACCCATTTTGAAAAAATGTGAAAACTTCGAATTATCCACGTCCGTCTGTCCGTAAACACAACTTCTTCATGATTATGCCAGGTGGAATGACAAATATGAGGTGTCGAATGAAAGACTATAACCGAACAATGGTACTATAGGTGAGACATTTAACCTCGGACTTCCGGTTTTATTGTTGCAACCGGAAGTACCTACTGTTTTAAAGTAGCTGAAATATAACAAGCAATATATTATTCTACACGCCTTTGCAAGACGAAAACAAATATATCTCCGGTTTTTATATCAATTCTGGAACCGGAAGTGTCACGTTATAGTCGCAGAAATAGTTCATGGGATATAGAATCATCGCGTATTGAAAAGTTGGGGTCGAATATTTAGTTCCGGTTTTGATATTATTTCCGGTTAAAAAGTTATTACTGGAAGTTTTGCAAAAGTGACTCAAAACTAGTGAAATCGTATACCAATCGACTCCAACTTAGGCAACCAAATAGCGTTTCCAAACGTTAAAAAGGCGTCATAATTATTACCAAACCACGTCAGTTTATCACGTTTTTTCGACGTCGAAATTCACGTGAGTATGTCCCACCATAACTGATTTTATCACGTTTTAGATATGTGATATCAAAATAGTTATTTATGAAACAGTTCGTGAAGTATGCTTTTTCCGAACGCACGCGATTTTTAGAGCACGAGCGACAACGGAGCGAGTGCTATACATCGCGTAAATTCGCAAAAAGTACTTCACGCACAGTTTCATACAATATTTTACCTACGATAAACAAATAAAAAAACTGCAACTCTTCGTCACTGGAATTTATTTCTATTCTACAATTTTTAGAACTTTGACATTTAAAATCCTAACTACTTTCAAACCACAAAACTGTCAAAAATTTTGTTGTAAGTCATTGCTCATATTGTCATCACCATGACAACGCGAAAGTTAAGGATATTTGATTATATGAAAGTGTGCCAAAAAACCCATTGAAAGTGTGCGAAAAAGTAAATCCCATTTAAAATACATTGTTACTTCAGGCACACTTTAAACCCTTCACGCACTACTATCTATGACAGTTTTCACAAACTTAAAACTTATACATAATATTACTTTTAATGGGAAATAAGCCACAATTTGACCAAAAAAATTATTTTATTAACGTTTCGAAGCCCAAATCGGCTTTCGTTGTCAAAATACAACATAATACTAGTATTTTGTATTTTGACAACGAAACCCGATTTGGGCTTCGAAACGTTAATAAAATCATTTTTTTTTTTTGGAAAATTGTGGCTTACTTCCCATTAAAAGTAATTGACTATAAAAATGCCATAAGAAAATAGCTTCAGAAAAACATTATACATAATATGACATAGAGTAGATAAACGTAGTTTTTATGTCGTTTTTTTAGACTATTTTTCATTTTATGGTTTTAAAAATACACAATAATAATTATTCGTATGGGCATTGTTGGTATTGCAATTTTTTATTTAACTGTTTTAAATTTAGCTTATAGGCTAAAAGTAAAACTAAGAAAGACGAAGATAACATTTGGAAACCAAAGATAAAATGAGAATTACAATAAAATTAAAATACCCTCAATGCAACATTATACAATTTTCACTTTTTATATAGGTACTTACTGTGTCAAAACTGAAACAACATAATATAAACTAATAAATAATTTATTAACAAATTATCCAGCATAATCGTGAACAACACATAATAATTAGTTCATCAACAGAAAATAAACACCAAAACACCAAAAGCCATACTTTGCCACACAAAGCAGGTAAACAATAAATGAAGTTTGAAGTCAATGTCAAATGTCAATATACAACATTAACATTATAAGCATTAACTCTTTAAATTTCTCCCATTTTTGTGACGTGAGACTTGGGCTGTCTGAAATGAAAACGTGTTTTTAAAAGGTATTTTACCATCATTAATCTTACGTATTTAAAATCACCTACAAAAGACGTTTATACGACGTAATGTTCAAACACGTGTATATATTCAACCAAAACCTAACGTTTCCTCGACGTTATTGACGTCACTTGGTTGCCTGGAAAGTTACACGAAGTGTTCAAATATCGATATATGGTTCCACTTCCGGTCACATTGGGTGAAAACATAGGACTTACGAAGTCCAATTTTGCCTGTTATTGTAAGCTGTTACTTACTACCCTTTTTAGCTATTATTTAAGAGTAAACCACCCTAAAAAAGTTTATTTTGATAAACAAAGAATAACTTTTGCAAAAAATATTGTTTGCAACTAAGTTGGACCCGAGATTTACTGACCGACGTAATAAAAGATTCTTCTGTAACACTAAATTACTTTCTGCATTAATTAAAAATATAAAATTCAAATATGATTTCATAATAATACAGCAAGCATCTTGTTTCTTGGGAAAGATAAGCATCAGTTTAAAATGTCATCCAAATCAAATAAACGGTTCTAAAAGGAATATTTTGGTTACATTGAACGTCATATAAGGTTAACGTTAAGAAAACACTATTGTTTATATTGTAATCATTTTTGTTTTTGATCAAAATACAATCGTACAGGTATTTTAAAAGCAGAAACAAATGTTAAAAATGTCCTTTAACCATAAAAATTAATTTTAATTTTCCGTTAAAAACATCTTAAAAACAAGTTGTTAATTATGTTGACAATAACACACAAAACCATTAGGATTGCAGTACAAAGATATTTTTATGGATGCCAACTATTTTTGGTCACAAAAAAAATACATTCAAAACGTTGCTTATTAAGTGCAAACAATATCAAAAGTTTGCAAATAAAATGTTGTAGATACTATGTATAAAAATCTATAACTTTTTTGCATAATATTGTTATTCCAATTTTTACTTAGTATTTTTGATTATTTAAAAACCTCAAAATTACGTGGCGCGTTTACTTCAAATTTAGCAAATATTATGAAAAAATCTTTCAAAATAAAACTAGAATTTTACTTTGCATCAAAATGAAAATACATTTTCACGCCACGTAATATTCATATCAGATCTTTTGTAGCTGGAATATTGTATGCGCCACTCCTTTTTACGGCGTTTAGAGGTTTTTTATTCCAAAGTTATTTATAAATTAAATGTTAGTCTGGGCTGATTATCGGAGAATAGGCGATTTTTGGGAAAAGTTATTTACCAGCAATTTTATTGCTGGAATCGAATTATAAGATCCTATATATTAATAATATAGGTATGCAAAGTCCTCAGATAGTGTGCTACTTTTTTTATAAACAAAATGGCGTCCGAAAATCGTGTTTTTTTCAATTATTGGTTTATAACTCCGAAGATTTAAATTTTACAACAAAAATTCTCAAATAAAAATTCACCGTGATTAAATTCTGCATAGAAACGTGTTCTTCCCGATCTGCTCCGATGAAAATTTTCCTCGGAAAATGCGGGTTTTCTCAACAAAATCTTTAATTTTCAAATAAAGTTTTAGATAAGTAATTATCTACCAATATTTAAATAATTTGGTGACTTGAAAGCCTTCTTGGTTTAGATTATAGTTCCAGGAGCTGATGCAAATTAAACGAATATTTTAGCAACAATTCAATTGTTAATTAATAATTTACGGTCGCAATAATAACCAAAATAATTATGATACACTGATCAAGCTTCGAAATCTTATAAACATTAGATGCCTTTTTAACATTTTGTCGACAAAATATAAATTTTTTATTTTTTTGCATAATCTTTAAATGTTTAAAAAAATAGTTATAAACAAATTAACGTTTCTCAGAAAGTTTTTATTATATTCTAATTTTAAAAAATAGCTAAAATGCGCATTTCAAATATCTTGAAAATGAATGCTTTAAAACTTTTTTGCCACCATTTACAAAAAAGTTATGAAACAGCAAAATAAACATACGGTTACTACGGTGTTTATACATTTTTTTAATTCTTTCAAAGCGTAGAAGTGAGTATAATGTACAAGCTAATGATTTACAAAAAAATATCGATTATCAATTTAATGGTTATATTTTAATTAAAGATTATAAATATATTTTTTTGTAATTTACACGCGCGAAAGTAGAATAATACAGCACTGTAGCTGAAATTTTCACTCGGAGCGACGACCGGCCGCGCGAGACGTACACTTTTATAAATAATATAATGCTGCGTGTCAGTCGCTTCGAGTGAACATTTTAGCTCCGACTCTGTATCAGGCCTACTTTTGCGCTAAAAATTACAAAAAAAGTATTTATAATCTTTGATTAAAATATAACCATTGCACTAATTTTTGACATTCTTTGTGAGTAATTATATTGTACCATAGACTCACTTTTAAGCTTTGAAACAATTAAACAGATTATAAACAACGGAGGTTTCGTATATTTGCTGTTTCATAACTTTTTTGCAAATGGTTGTAAAATTTTTTTAAAGCATTCATTTTCAAGGCCTATGAAATACGCATTTTAAGTATTTTATAAAATTAGAATATAATAAACAATTTCTGAGAAATGTTAATTTTTTTATAACAATTTTTTTTAAACATTTAAAGATTATGCAAAAAAGTGAAAAATTTATATTTTGTCGACAAAATATTAAATAGGCATCACACCTTTATAATCTTTCTAAGTTTGATCAATGTCTCATGATTATTTTTGTTGTTATTGCGACTGTAAATTTTTAATTAACAATTGAATTGTTGCTAAAATATTCGTTTCATTTTCACCGGCTTCTGAAATTATAATCTATACCAAGAAATATTTTATTTCACCAAGCTATATAATTATTCATAAATAATTATTGGCCCTAAAAATTTATTTGAAAATTCAAAATTTTGTTGGGAAAATCCACATTTTCCGAGGAAAATTTTCGTCGGAGCAAATCGGAAAAAACATGCTTCTATGTAGAATTAAATTGGGGTGAATTTTTATTTGAGTGTTTTTGGTGTAAAGTTAAAATCTTTGGAGTTATAGAGCAACAATTGAAAAAAATACGACTTGTCGGCGCCATTTTGTTTATAAAAAAAGTAGCACACTATCTGCGGACTTTACATACCTATATTAATAATATATAGGATCTTATAATTCGATTCTAGCAATAAAATTGCTGGTAAATAACCTTTCTTTGTACTTTACTAATTAGACCAGCGTATTATAACTATTTTTTTTCAAAATTTAAAGATTATGCAAAAAAAAGAAAAATTTATATTTTGTCGATAAAATATTAAATAAGCATCTCATCTTTATAATCTTTATAAGTTTGATCAATGTATCATGATTATTTTGGTTATTATTGCGATCGTAAATTGTTTATTAACAATTGAATAGTTGCTAAAATATTCGTTTAATTTTCACCGGCTTCTGGAATTACAATCTATACCAAGAAAGCTTTGATGTCACTAAGTTATTTAATTATTGATTGATAATTACTTACCTAAAACTTTATTTGAAAATTAGAGTTTTTGTTAGGAAAACCCGCATTTTCCGAGGAAAATTTTCGTCGGAGCAAATCGTGAAAAACATATCTCTATGCAGAATTTAATTGCGGTGAATTTTTGTTTGGGTGTTTTTGTTGTAATGTTAAAATCTTCGGAGTTATAGAGAAATAATTGAAAAAAATACGATTTGTCGGCGCCATTTTGTTTATAAAAAAAGTAGCACACAATCTGCGGACTTTGCATAACTATATTATTAATATATAGTATCTTATAATTCGATTCCAGCAATAAAATTGCTGGTAAATAACTTTTCCATGAATTTTGCTAATTAGCCCAGAGTATGTGTGAAGTTGAATGTAATGTTTCTCGATTACACGTTAGGCTTTATAAATGGTCGCCTTTGTCGCATTATCTCCCAAAAATGATCTAGTGTACATCGAATATACACTAGATTTTTTTTCTATTCGAAATATATTGAAAAAAAATATTGGGATGGCCGGTAAATGAACTCGGATTGCCCGTTTCCCGATTAAATTTAGCGTTGTAACCACTACAACTACATAAACCATTTCGGGGATAATGGTTAATTGGATTATATTTTGTAGCTTAATAACTTCTAAACGGCTTAACCGATTTTGATCACTAAACTTGAGTTTGAAACGCATTGACAAGTAGTATCTGATGCATCTAAGTTCAAGTATGATAACTGAAGGTATTACAGGAAATATTGAGCTTCAAAAACTGTTTTTCCCATAGGAAATAGATTTAATCATACTTATGAAGCCTATAACTTAAAAATTCGAATTTTCCCCGATATGAGGTATACACCGTTAGATGCGCCTAGAGCCATTCTACAAACGCTCAGTTATTAGCGCAATTCGTAGGTTGAAATTTTGAGTAATTGTCGAAAAACCAAAATTTTTAAAGTTTAGTTTTTCAGTTTTTCAGCTATACTGAGCGGCGTGTATATCTGATCCTGACAGCATAGACACTATTTGAAAGATTAACTCAACACTATTGATTTGGTGTATTTGCGGTTCTCCTGTCTCTTCTTGAACCGAAGATGTATACCCCTAAAAATATGCTGTTTTGTACCTACCAACCCCTATAGCTGGCTTATGGGTGGTCAAAAGTCAAAAACTACACCGGTTCTGAATCGGCCCTGACACCCTTTTCAAACATAGAAAAAAAATTCAGTTCGGTTTAACTTTTCCACATACATACACACATATCCACAAACATTTTCCCTTTTTTAAATAGAAATTGAGTCATATTTCTGAACTCGGTAACTTTTGAATGGTATAACCGATTTTCAAAATTAGACATGCGTTGGAAAGTTAATGATGAGTACTATCAGAAGCCGCAAAGATCGGACTTAAATTTTCGAAATTTTTGGGAGTTTTGGGGACGAGAACGGAAAACAAACCTTAAATAGGAAGGGCCGTAAAATCCACACCCTTGGACCAAAATGGATGGGTGAGTTTTTCCTGAATTTTAAGGTGGGATTTGGCCCAAATTTCAATTCAGTCAGGTTTAGAAAATCGAAAATTTCGTGTATATATAGAGTCGCGTGTAGGGAGGCTGTGCGCCACTGGAGAGAACTGCCGTTCTCTTAGGATATTGTCCCTGTTCAAATTCCCTGTCCGTTCACTCCATGTGCTTTTAGCCTGGATCCCGCGTACCAAAACACGTTCATTAAAAGCAAGCTGCAAATTTGTTAATAGCTTAACGGTGCCTAGTCGGACAAATTTTGATGTACGGGAACACTGGAACAGGGAAAGTTTTAATTGTGGAAAAGGTTACAAGTTTCGAACGTCAGACTACGAAAACGTCCCACCTATTTTGTCGGACAGAACTTCTAATTGATTTGTTACCTTTTCATTAAACTCTTATGCAAAAGTCGGACTGCTATTTACCACCAATATAATTCCTGTCATTTGACATGTTCTACGTGCCGGACTTATTAAAATGCCCAACATATCCGTCGGACAAACATTTTTTCATATATTATATAAAGCTTGCTATTGAATAAACTTTAAAACAACCTGCTAGTATTCACAATCATAAACTTGTCAGGATGATAAGTTCCACAATTAAAATCACGTTCCACAATTAAAACTTTCCCTTCCCAAACATCACAGTTTGTCCGACTAGACACCGTTAAGCTATTAACAAATTTTCATCTTGCTATTAACCAACTTTTTTTGGTACGCGGGATCCAGGCCTATTTAGTTTTTGTTGTTTCATTTACATAAAGTCATTTTTCTCGAGCTACCATTTCTGGTCGTTCCACTACCTCTTTTAATTATTTCATGGACAGTATTTCTACATCATCCCCGAATACCAAACATTGATATTTTTAATGATATATGTATATGACCTGATATGTTTATAATAGCCTTTTTTATTGCCATTTCCATTACTACATTAAATAACAATGATGACAACATATCCCCTTGTCGTACTTCTTCTTTCACTTGTTTCATTTATATAGAGTCCTTTTTCTCAAGCTACCTTTTCTAGTCGTTCCACTACCTCTTTTAATTCTTTCCTCTTTTAATTCTTTCTTGCTTCTGGACAGAATTACTAAGATCATCCGCGAATGCCAAACAATCATGTATTTGATGATATATACGTTTCCTGATATTATGTTAATATTAGCCTCTTTTATTATTAGGTCTGGATCCCGCGTATGAAAAAAAAGTTGATTAATAGCAAGCTGAAAATATGTTAATAGCTTAAGGGTGTCTAGTCGGACAAACTTTGATATATGGGAACACTGGAACAGGGGAAGTTTTCATTGTGGAACAGGTTAAAAATTTGGAACGGTCATACCACGAAAACGGCACATATATTTTGTCCGACAGAACAGACTTAAACTCTCCGAACAGATATTAAACTCTCATGCAAAAATCAGACTGCTATTTATCACCAAATGGGCGTTTTAATGAGTGGAACATGTAGAATATGTCAAATGACAGGAATTATGACAGGTGATAAATAGTAGTCTGATTTTTACATGAGAGTTTAACCTCTGTTCGGAGAGTTTAAGTCTGTTCTGTCGGAAAAAATAAATGTGCCGTTTTCGTGGTCTGACCGTTCCAAATTTTTAACCTGTTCCACAATTAAAACTTCCCCTGTTCCAGTGTTCCATATATCAAAGTTTGTCCGACTAGACACCGTTAAGCTATTAACAAATTTTCAGCTTGCTATTAATCAACTCTTTTTTCATATACGGTATCCAGACCTATATTATTTCCCATACATACGACATTAAATAACAATGATGACAACGGATCGCCTTGTCGTACTCCTTCTTTCACTTCAAATTTTTCTGTTACTTTATTATTTACATTTTACTTTATTTTCTGTTTTGGTAAGTGTTAACTTTATCATTCTTTTATATTTCTTTTCCCTTTATTCTATCATCTCTTGCTTAAAATCTGTGAAGAGTGCCATTGTCAGTTTATTATATTCATTACTCTTATCTTGTATTTCTCTTAAAGAAATAACTATTCTATATTCTTGCTATAGTTATATATTAATGGAAAAAAATATGTTGCTTTACCAATTACTAAATTACTTAATTATACACCAAACACTTCTTGCATAATATTGTTATTAAAGTAAAATGTAATAGATCACAATCTTTCGTTCATAGAAGTTTGCATTGTTTTCAAGGACACTTGTTTTTGAGGTTGAAGGCCAGATTTGCGGTGTATAATGTTTCGTTTTTGCATCTTGAAATAGTAAAAGTCGGACAGAGAATCGGCTAATGAAACACCTTACGAAATTTAAGATGCAGTGGCTTTGAAAATGTGATTAGCATCCGTTTGCTTACCGAAATATGAAAGATTTAGTGTTACTCACAGCAATTAGGCAAAACTACTTAAATGTCATTTTTAATAGGAATTGGAATTGGATTTGTAACCAACTCGTGTCTTGAATGGATGTTTGTGTGATGTATAATTGGACTTATTGTGGTTTGGTGTTTTAACCACTTCTAAAGAATGGCTTTAATTTAGTCGCTTTTTGTATGTTTGAAGTTTTTAGTCAAGAAAAATAACGTAAAAATATACCCTGTTGGTGACTTTTATTAGATCGGGCAGTATGGTCGCCCCCTCTAGCGGAATTATTCCGATTCGATTTTTTTGCGGAAACTTACTCAAAACGAGGTCCTTATAACATATCCACAAGGTGCCGGGCGATGCCGTGGTCGAAAAATTATTTAAACAATTTTTTTAAACAAATTCACAAAAATAATTTTTTCATTTCGAACAATTTTTTAAGATAATTTGGCTTATTCTGAGCAAAAAAGGTCTCCTGTCATTTTTTTTTTCTAAAATTAATTGTTGTCGAGTTATATGCGATTAAAAATTTGAAAAATGCGAAAATGGTCGTTTTCAAGGCTTAATAACTCGATTAAACATTATTATTATGAAATTCAAAAAGTGACAAAATCAAGTTTTAAACCCCTTCTTCAAGGTCCCGAAGAGATTTTTGTCATTATTTTATTACAAATCTGTTATTTTTAATTATTAACAATTAGAGCTATAGTCCAGGATATATCGTCGCCCCCGTTAGTGAAATTATTCCGATTCCATTTTTTTTTTGCAGGAACTTACTCAAAACGAGGTCTTTGTAACATATCCACAGGGTGCCGGGCGGTGCCGTGGTCGAAAAAGTGTTAAAACAATTTTTTTTTAAACAAATTCACGAAAATATTTTTTTATTGCGAACGATTTTTTTATAGATAATTTGGGTTATTCTGAGCAAAAAAGGTCTCTTGTGACTTTTCTCTAAAATTGATTGTTGACGAATTATATGGCAATTTTCGCATTTTTTAAATTTTAAATCGCGTATAACTCGACAAAAATCAATTTTAGAAAAAAAAATCAAAAGAGAATTTTTTGCTCAGAATGTCCCAACTTATCTAAAAACAATTGAAAAAAAAAGTGAAAAAATTATTTTTGTAAATTTGTTTAAAAAAAATTGTTTAGACAATTTTTTGGCCACGGCACCGCCTGGCACCATGTGGATATGGTATAAGGACCTCGTTTTGAGTAAGTTTCTGCAAAAAAATGGAATCGGAATAATTTCACTAACGGGGGCGATGATACATCCTGGACTATAATGCTAATTGTTAATAATTAAAAATAACAGCTTTGTAATAAAATAATGACAAACATCTCTTCAGAACCTTGAAGAAAGGGTTTGAAACTTGATTGGGTCACTTTTTTAATTTCATAATAATAATGTTTAATCGAGTTATTAAGCCTTGAAAATCGCCATTTTCGCATTTTTCAAATTTTTAATCGCATATAACTCGACAACAATCAATTTTAGAAAAAAATGACAAGGGACCTTTTTTGCTCAGAATAAGCCAAATTATCTAAAAAAAAATTGTTCGAAATAAAAAAATTATTTTTGTGAATTTGTTAAAAAAAATGATTTAAACAATTTTTTGACCACGGCACCGCCCGGCACCCTGTGGATTTGTTATAAGGACCTCTTTTTGAGTAAGTCTATATCCGGCCAGGTATCTGACGACAATTTTTTTTTACGAATGAACCTCAATAACCAAAACATCTATGTGTCCTGCAGTTGGTTCGGTGAACTTTTTAAATTATTAACAATTCAAGGTCAAGAATACAACATTCTAAGAACGTTTCAGAAAGTAATTTTAAAGCTTTAAAATGGCGACTTTAAATGTTAATTTACTGATGTGTTGTTTAGAAAATGTGTTTCTTAATGCGTTGCTTAAAAAACTATACAAAACCTACTAATTTTTAATTTTCTGTAAAATGTTAATAATTATTGGAAAAAAAGCGTTCAACCTTGATATGGCGTGGAAAGTTGGGTCCTATAATGTTAAAAAGGTGATTACAGTTCTCCAGAGTGATTTATCAATTAGTTTAAAAGTTATTCAATTTGTTTATAGGCTATTGATTATGTTCAAAATAAGAAAGCTAAAAGGAACTACAACGTTAACGGGGTTTTATTGTTTCATATGGTCAATGGACCTCTAAATATGAAAAAACAGCGGAGTGCTACAATTTAAAGGGGTGCGTTTTTTCGAAAGAGGTAAATTAGTCCCTAGGCACAGGGTGCATTAGGGCGAGTTCTATGCACTTTCGGAACAAACACGTCCACGGCAAATTGTTCCAGCTTTTTACTATCGAAATATCTTCTTTTAAAGTCAAAAATATCTTTTTTTACAAAAATATATTAAAAAAAAGCAAAAAAAAACACGAAAGAAAACAATTTTGTTTTTTGACCCATAACTTTTTTCCACGGGGGTACATATAGGTATAGGCGTTGCTTCACAGAAAAAAGCGTATATCCTTCCTCCTTAAAATGACGGTAGAAGTCTTTAGGATTTACAGTTTCCGAAATATGATTTTGCAAAGTTCGCCAGTCACAGCATTTTTGCGTCATCTTCCCTATTATTTCGCAAACATTATTCTGTAACTTTTTTCTACGCATCTCTAGGTATATAATATACAATGGTACATTTAGTAGGAAGAGAAGTCGATTAGCTTTAAAATGGTCTATTGTATAAGGTTGTGCGACTATTTTTAAGCAAGTTATGGTTTTCCAACATTTTATACTTTTAATGATTTTTGATATATTTTACGATTATTTTTATATTTCCCATTATGACTTTTTTTCTTGTACACTTAGGTATATACATTGTGCAGTAAAAAAGAAAGCTTATTTTCCTAACTTTAAAATGGTGTAATAAAAAAATTTTCCATAACTATTTTTAAACAAGATATGCTTTTTCAAAGTGTGACATATATACATGCAATATGTCCCACTAAGTTGGAACCATATGGAAAACATTTTTGTTATTAATTTTATGAAAAAAAAATATTCTCCATAAAATGCTCTCCATAGCATAAAACCTAAAATGCAATCATCAGATATCAAATTTTATCAATAGTATACAAGGTATGTTAAAAAATATGAATTTTGCTCAAGAGTAAAGTACCTTTAAATTTCACAATGTAGAAAAGCATTATTAAGAAAAGTTATTTGGAATTAAAAATTATGTTCTAATACGGAATTATATTATTCTAATTAAAAAAAAAATCAAAATATTTCTTAAATTACGGATATCCTTGAATACCTTAAGGATATCTTGTTTAAAAATAGTCCTAGACTTTTTTACAATATATACACCATTTTAAAGTAAAGAAAATAAGCTTTTTTTTTTATTCGACAATGTATATACCTAAATGTACGAGAAAAAAAGGTATAATGAGAAATTTAAAAAATAATCGTAAAAAAATCAAAATTCGTTAAGAGTATTATATTTTAAAAAGCCATAACTTGCTTAAAAATAGTCGTATATCCTTGTACAATAGAGCATTTTAATGGCCATTGACTTCTCTTCCTACTAAATGTACCATTGAATATGGTACATTATACCTAGAAATGCAGGGAAAAAGTTGCAGAACAATGTTTGCGAAATAATGGGGAAAATGGACCAAAAATGCTGTGAGCGGATCATATTTTAGAAACTTTAAATCCTAGAGATTACTACCAAACGTCATTTTAAACAGAAGATGCAAGTTTTATTGCAGCGAAGCAATGCCTGTTGTACCTATGTCCCCGTAGAAAAAAGTTTTGGTACAAAAAAGGAAATTGCTTTCATTCGTTATTTTTGCGCTTTCTTTTGAATATAATTTTGTAAAAAAAATAGTTTTGACTTTAAAAGGTGATATTTCGATAGTAAATTTCATCTGGAATAATTTTTCTGTATACGTGTTTGTACCAAAAGTGCATAGAACTCACCTTAATGTACCCTGTGCCTAAAGACTAATTCACCCCTTTCTCAAAAACGCACCCCTTTAAACGGTAGCACTCCGTGGTTTTTTCATATTTAGAGGTCCATTTACCATATGAAACAATAAAACCCCGTTAACGTTTTAGTTGCTTTTTAAGGTACATAATCAATAGCCTATTGTCCCAAACAACTTTTTTTTGCAATAACATACGTCAGAAAAAAATTAGCTGGAATAACTTGATTTAATCATTTTAGGGATTGCATACGCAAGAGAAATATTTTCATCAAAAGAATTAAAAAAAAGTTGGAAAAATTCATTTTCAACATAAAAAAATTTGACACGAAAATTTGAATTAGTTTTTCTTAAAAATTAATTAACGTTAAAAAAGTTATCCTACGTTTATCCTAAATAAAGTTAATCCTTTTTTCAAATCGGCGATATCGAAAAATAAAATATGAACTTCAAATCTACTATTATAGTTTTGGGATTAACCCACAATTTACAAGTTGACTTTGAAATTAAGGTTATTTGACATTTCGATTTCCACTTCGAAAATTTTTGAAAATATTGAAATAGCTTCAGAACAATATCAACTTCAAACTCGACTCTCAGTTAGAGTTGACTATTCGTAGTTCAAGTCAACTCCAACTAAAACAAGTAGTAAAATTTGAAAAATTTAATTCAACTTTTATTGGTTTGAGTTGACTATTCCTGGATCGATTCAGTAAATGTTGATTATACGAGTATAATCTCACGTGCTTTTTTGGTGACAGTGCGTCTCTTTGTTTTGACCGTTTCAACTACTTATCATGATTTGAATATATAGGCCAGGAAATGAAGCTGAAAAAATGGCAAAATCTCGCAATTTTTTCGTCCAGCATCGATTTGTACAAAGAAGAGATAATGGCTCATTTTACCCTCTAGTTAATTTTCTATATTGAGCCGTTGTACGCTTTTGGTTTTTAACCCGGCACCTGCCATGTGGGGATCTACCAGCACCCCATAACATATTTTTATCAAATATTTGGTATTTCAAGTTTGGTAAGCGAGCTGTGCGTCATAGTAGCTTTCTATAATATTATATAGTATATATGTGTTAGTGTTTAAAGTGGTTATTTAGTGTCATTCGGAACTTATAGCTCTAAAGTCGAATTGGGGTGTCATCATCTGGCACTTTATGTTTTAAATTTTTTTTGTATTTTTGATATAAACAGGTCAAATTTACATTTTGTATTGAAATAACTGATTTAAATTATTAATATAGACTCTATACTCACTATATCTTAATTTTTTTAGATATTTTACTTGACTTCATTTATTATGGTTTGGTACTTGCTAATTTGCTTATAACACCTTTTTCATTTTATTTTTCAACTTTTATAACATATTAGTGGCTAATAAGTTAATAAAACATGTTTATTTATATTCTTGTGTTACTCAACACATTATTTTGTTTTTTAAACAAGTGGATCACAGAAAATTGTTAAGGGGTGCTGTGAGATCCCCACGTGGCAGTTGGCGCCTTGCAAAGCCACGTGGCAGGTGCCGGGTTAAGGGTGATAACTACACCTAATCATTGTAAAAAATTATAAAATAGCATTTTAAACTTTAATATGGTCAACATTGAAATTACAGCATGGAGAAGAGTTGCCAGAGACAGGGACGAATGGAGGAATGTTCTGAAGAAGGCTTTGGCTCATAAAGAGCTGTAACGCCACTGATGATGATGATGATGATCAACATTTCGTTTTTATTAGTTAAATAATGATTATTTTATGCTTTAGGATATAATATCATAATATTTCAACTCCTAGAACCACCCTTGTTGGAGCTATATTATATAAAAAATTATTTATCCTAAAAGAATGATTTCGGCTTGCATCGATTTGCATAAAAATTTGGGATTAGTATCATCTCACCCTGTACTTCATATTATATATCATGCTCAAGGGCGTTAATTACTTTTAGGGGCGTAAACTACCCCTCATTGTCAAAAATTATATAAAAACATTTTTTTAAACCTTAATATGGGTAAAAGTTGGTATTGATTGGTTAAATAATTATTGTTTTATGCTTTAGGATACAGTGCGTCCATAAAGTAACGCATAAATTCATTATTTCGTAAACCGGCGATATTAAGGAAAAATGCTGAAACCGGTGGATTTTTATTTTTAAATTCCGATTTTTTTGCATATATATCATACTAGTGACGTCATCCATCTGGGCATGATGACGTAATCGATGATTTTTTTAAATGAGAATAGGGGGCATGTGATAGCTCATTTGAAAGGGTATTCAATTCTCTATTCACTAATATAAACATTAACATATTTATTTATACAAGGTGCTCAAAAAAACATATTTTTCAATAAAATAATTGAGACAAAAAGAAGAATGTATGTAATTTATTTCATTCAAAATACGTTTTACTGTTGTCAGAAAACAGGAAAAAAATGTTTATTTGACAAATAAATATTGTTTTTCGCTTAAATTCAATGTTAAAGCTGCCACCCACCTGTCTCTTGGCAGTTTGAACATTTCGTTTAAACGAAAATCAATGTTTATTTGTCAAATAAATTTTTTTTCTGTTTACTGACAGTAGTAAAATGCATTTTGATTTAAAATAAATTACATATATTCTTCTTTTTGTTTCACTTATTTTAATTTAAAAAATGTTTATTTGAACACCCTGTATAAATAATTATGTTAATGTTTATATTATTGGATAGAGAATTAAATATCCTCTCAAATGAGCTATCACATGACCCCTGTTTATATTTAAAAAAATCATCGATTACGTCATCACGCCCAGATGGATGACGTCACGAGGATGATATATATGCCAAAAAATCGTAATTTAAAAATAAAAATCGACCTGTTTCGGGATTTTTCCTTAAAGTCACCGGTTTATGAAATAACGAATTTATGCGTTACTTTATGGACGCACTGTATAATATCATAATATTTAAAAAGTAGGTACCGACCTTATTTTGATCATAAATCGCTCAATTCCTATGCTAGAAACTTTTTTTTGAAAGGTATAATTGTAGTTAAAAAAATATTCTTTAAGTTTTCCTCTAAATATAAAGTTTTTTCGTTATTTGGCTTTGAATATTTCAAATTATGCATTTGACGAAAAAAGCTAACCTTTAAGATGCCGTATCTCAGTTTGTATTGGTTGTAGAATAATTATAAAAAATGCTTTTGCCTGTGTTTCTAAAAGATTCAATTTTTAAAGCTACAGTTTTTTTATAAACTGTATATTGTTATTCTCAAAAAAACCTCCAAGAAGTCGATTTTTTCGTCGACAAACTGTTGCTTTCAACGGCGAATGCCTCGAAAAATATTAGTTTTACGAAGAAAACGCAAAGAACATTTTTTTAGAATAACATTTTCCATCGATTTCCCTGGTTAAAATGTAATGAAAAATTCCCGCCCCCGAGATGGGGTGGCAACTATCTCTAAGGTTTTAGCGTACAGCGGCATGCTATAGAAAATTATCATTGGGCTATTCCCTACCTTCTGTGAAAATTTCAAGTAAATCCATGATAAACGAGAAAATTTCGAGCCAAAATGCTTTATTTCCTGGCCTATTATCCGGTAACATTTAATTTCTAGAATCGGTTGTTTCTGTGAATCAACTTTTTTTAAATGGCATTGGGAAGAGTATAGTTTAACTAGTTGGAGTCTACTTTTACTAGTAAATGTTGAATAAAAATCTTCATTTTATAGTTATAATCAACTTTTACTGAAACCAGCCGTTTGAGTTGACTCGAACTAGGAATACGAGTAGTCAACTCCAACTGGATAATCAACTTGAACTGTAACATATCTACTCTTTGTATACATTACCAATATGCCGTTTGTTAATAAATTTAATGTTAAATTACGCTGTGTCTAGGTACACGCTAACGTGTACGCAAATAAAAAAGTTAGGTACACGCGAATTAAACTTCATCAAGCCAGTGACGTCATTATTTAGCGTGCGCAGTGACTTTATATTTTGGTACACGCTATTTTGATATGTTTTGTTGTTTGTTTGATAGAAAATATTTTTAATAAGGGAAGGGGAAGGGAAGCAAACTTAATATGTATATAAAAGTATATATTCAGGTTAGCAAAATAAATATTAGTTAACATGATATATACAAAATATTGCTAAAATAATTTTTTTACGTAAATTAATTATACCAGTTTACATTGGTGTTAATTTTTGCTGTGGTGATTATTTTTATTTATACAGGCGGGAGTTGAACTTGTTACGATTTTCATAGAAAATTGGTTATAACTTTGTAAATACCCTGTATAACATAATAAACCTTTATATTTTTGTGATATGGAAGTTAAGAAGATTTTGAACATAAAATAAAATATAGGGTGTTGCATTTAAAAGAACATGTTTGGTCTACCACTATATTATCGAACGCCCTGTAACATTCTAACTAATTTTAGTAATTTTGTAATATGAAGCCATTGTTTATCATGAAGCTCAAAGTTTGCTAAAATTTTTGTTACTAAATTTTATTGCTATCTATATAGCGGATCTACTGAGCTTTATCACACTAATCAATCGCCCCGTATATTTTATCTTATTACTTCTGCTACCTAATCACGCATTTTTGTCTCTTATCTTTTTCATACTGTTTTAGAATGTTGTTAAACTCATTAAAAGAACTAAATAATTGTCCACACTCCATAGTTAATTAAAAAAAATACTAAACAAATAAAAAATAAGGAAACTCTTTATAAATCAATACTAAAGTGTAAACATAAAGCGATTAGACAAATTCTAACCACACTCTAACGCTCGCGATACTTATACAGATACTTAATACCACAGCATACACGCGGCTCAAATTAGCGTGTACCAAAAAACCCAGTCATAGTACACGCTAAATAATGACGTCGCTGACTTGATGACGTTTAAGCGTGTACCTAACTTTTTTATTTGCGTACACGTTAGCGTGTACCTAGACACAGCGGTTAAATTAACCTTGAAAATGGTTTAAACATTTTATGACAAAATAAATTTTACGATATTTTTAGTACGATTTTTGTTGAAAAATTATAGGAATAGATCATTTCCCACTACCATCTACCAGTTACCGTTACAGTTACCGTTCTTTAATTCCTTCTGAATTTTTAATCTGTTATTGCTTATGTAGGTGGTTTGTCCTTTCTCTCTCCCTCTCTCTCTCTTTCACTTCTCATTAAAAAAAATTATTAATTGTCATCCCCCATTTAATTCGTTCTCTATTGATAATAATATATATTCAACGGTTATAGTATCTAATTTTCATGCAAATTAAAAAGTACCCACTTCATTTAATATCTACAGAAGCATAACTGTCTAACTGAATTAACGTACTAACTCGATAATAAGGTGTACTGATTTAAAAGAGGACACACTAACTGCTCACGTCCTATCATTAGTACGTCCAATATTTTCATTTGAAAAATTTCTCTTTTCTTAATGCGAGCTCTTTTCAGATTAAGTAGATAATAATGAACAAATAGAACGTAAAGCTGCAAAGTACCGACCAACGGTACAATTTATGTATAATAATAATTATTATATTTCGCATATGAAATATAGGTAGCTTTTAGTTTGGTAATATGAACAAGGTGACATTAAAAAGTCAAGAACAAAATATATTTCATCAAAAATCAAATATGTACTAAGGATTGCATTCGAAAACGTCTCATTTCTTTAGATTGCTCAATATAATATATACTAAAAATACTCCACCTAAATTTATTTTTTAAACCATTGCTTGACCTTGTAGTAGACTATCAATCATATTACGATATTATTTGTAACCATACGTTTTATAGACACATAATTTAAAATAGAAATCAAAAATGAATATCCATTTTCAATTTCGTTGCAACACGAAACTACAGCCGCATCATTATTCCAGTTCAATTAGAGAGAGCAGCAAGCACCTCTACTTGTTTCGAAACTTATAAGTCTCTCATCAGGAGGCACATATGCTACCCTCTCTGACCCAACTAGGTCAAACCCCGGCGTGCAGTCACGGATTGCAACGAACGAAATAGCAGGGATGCCCTAGCGGCAACTGTTAGCAAAAGACTAAGTTTTCAATCTAATAGCACAAAAAACAACACCAAAAAATGTTACTCTACATCCTACCAGACTGAAAACAATGGGAACCTTTTCTGGTAACACCTCCGAGGCTTCTACAATTTGCAAGCCATAACGGATGCTGAGACTAAGGAAGATGAGGGAATTTTACAATTTATAATTCACGTCCCATGGTAAAGTTCCGACGAGAATGGTTGCCTTCGTACTCCAATCAGATTTAACATGTAAATCAAAAATGAATAACCATTGTATAAAACAAATACATAATTTATGTATACAATAATTATTTATTACAATTTATGTTCGACATTTATAACACGCGACATTAAGAAAACTATTAACTCCGTATCATAGAATTGATAGAATGTCTTTTATTTATACTATTTACTGTCGGTTCTGGAATTTTCGTTGGAGGCGACGATCAGTCTGGTAATGTTTCTAGTCTTTTCGACGCGAACGTCGAATAATACGGAATTAGTAGACCCCAATCGATAGGAACCAATCGATTGGAAGCAAAATTTGAGCTGTACCAACCAAAAGAACAGGCTGGTTTTCGCCCCAACTACGGTACAAATGACCACCTACAGTGCCTCAAAGTCTTGATTGAAAAATCAATTGAATATAATAGACCTCTAGTTCTAACGTTTATAGACTTCCATAAAGCGTTTGATACTATCGAATTACCCGCACTACTTAAGGCATTGGAAGAGTGTCGAATTGATCATAGGTACACCAATATTATAGAAAATATATACAGAAATGCTACAACAACTATAAATCTGCACGGTCCTACCAATAAGATATATATCAGGAGAGATATTCGACAGGGAGATACTATGTCGCCTAAGTTGTTCATTACTGTACTTGAACATGCTTTGAAATCACTGGAATGGGAAAATAAAGGAATAAATATCGATGGTGAGATGCTCAGTCATCTACGATTCGCAGATGATATTGTTCTGATTTCAGATGACCTAAAAACTGCCAATGATATGTTGAATGAACTCCGCAATGCAGCACGTAAAGTAGGTCTAAATATTAATTACCAAAAGACCAAAATGATGACGAATTTAGTTCCGAGCCATCCTTTAAAGGTAGAAGACGTCGAAATTGAAGTTGTTGACAGCTACATATACCTTGGACATACGGTAAAAATTAGCAGAGACAATCAAACTGCTGAGCTGCTAAGAAGAATAACTCTGGGATGGGCAGCATATGGAAGACTACGTGATATTTTTAAAGGTGATATACCTATCAGCTTAAAAAGAAGAGCCTTTAATCAATGTGTCCTGCCTGTTCTTACATATGGCGCAGAGATACTTACCCTAATAAGGACATCTGCACGAAAACTACAAGTGACGCAACGTAGAATGGAAAGATCATTGTTGGGCATAACGTTAAGAGATAGGGTAAGAAACGAAGAAATTCGTAGAAGAAGTGGTGTAGAAGACATAATAAAACACATAGCCAAAATTAAATGGAAGTGGGCAGGACACGTCGCTAGAATGAGAGATGATAGGTGGACCAAAAAAATCTTGGAATGGAGACCGAGAGCGGATAGACGAAACCCGGGAAGACCACCCACAAGATGGACTGACGACATAAAGAGGATTTGTACCAACTGGATTGCAGCAGCGCAGGATAGATCTGAATGGAAGTTTTTCGAGGAGGCCTATGTTCAGCAGTGGACGACTATGGGCTGATGATGAGTAGACCCCAACTACCTTACAACAGGTACTTGACGGTTGTTTACTATTCATAGAGGGTCCGATTTAGCCGTCATTTACAGGTGACTAACGTAACACTGTTTACCAAAAAATATTAAATGAACTTAAAAAATAACAAAAACTGTAAACAGTGACTAAATTATGTTTACTCTTGTTACAGGTCATACCCTTAGCGGGTAACGAACGATGGGACTTTATAAACAGTACTTTAGACTAACGCGATATGCCAAAAACCAGTTCATTGGAATCAGCAACTCGCAGAAAAAAAGTGGTCAAGATGACGTTCCACTTCAAATGCTCGTATCACAACACTTTAGTCACAGTAAGTATTCAGTTTTTATCTTATTTAACCCTTAACACGTTCAATGCCAATAACGCGCTGGCGCGTCGATACATGACTTTAGCTAGGTGCCGACGACGCTCTCGCGCGTTCAGACTTTCATCGATTATTATCTTGGATTATTTCACTGGCGCTGCAACAGGGCTTTTTATATTTTAAAGGCAGGTAACTAGAGGTATCAATTCTCTAATTTTGTTCTTGGTTTTTCGATTTATGACTTTTTGTCCCGATAGGATGTGTATATCTGTTGGCTTTGTATTAAGTGTAAATATCAGTAATAGCACATATAATTCTGCAAATGCTTATTAATTTATCGGATTACTAACCGTGTAAAAATTAAACATTCCCAGATTTCGGTATTTCCCCTATTTTCTAGAGTCGCTAATCGTAAAGCTTGGTAATACCCGGATAATTTCGGTGTTTCCCCTAAATGTTATTTGAGTTCTTTTACATCTCGTTTGGTTATTTTATATTTGAATGGCATAGGGTAAGCATACGGAAGTGCAAAAATGAATAACACTGACGATATTTTACAAAGTGGCTCAAATTCAAATAAAAAAATAAAATTAGATATGAAAAAAAAATTAACAGAGGAAGAACTTTTGAGATTATTAGAAACAAGCGATGAAGAATTTAGTGACTTTCTTGATTCAGACAGTGAATATTTACCAGAATCTGAGGATGAAATTGAAAATACTTTACCTACAGCACTTATTGAGGATACGGAAGATACGGTATGTTACAAAATTAAATGCAAATATTAACTTTTTATTAAAACATATTATTTAATTGTAGCCTAATCTACTCGTTGATGTTGATGAAAGCGATAAATGGAAAGAAAATTTTGATGGTATGAAAAATTTTCCTTTTTTAAAACACCAAGAGTTACTAGTAGAAGTTTCCGATAATAATCCAGTTGACTTTTTTCGGATGCTACTTACAGATGAATGTTTGCAGCAAGTATGTGATGAGACAAACAGGTATGCCGAGCACATTTTCTTATCTAATGCAGGGGCGACACATTCTAGGATTTTCGATTGGAAAATTTTGACTTCCGAAGAACTGCTAGTCTTTTTAGGATTAGTTCTACACATGGGTCATATTTCGTTGCCTAGGATTGAGGATTATTGGAAAAAGAAAGATCCTCTTTTTGCTAATGCAATTTTTTCCACTTTTATGGGCCGGAACAGATTTATGGTCATAATGCGATGTTTGCATTTTAATAATAATCCAGAAGAGGGAGAACAAGTACCTGAAGACAGAATTTATAAAATTAGACCGATGATAAACTTTTTCAATAAGAGAATGGAAGAAGTTTATTATCCTGATCGTAATTTGAGCTTAGATGAGTCAATGGTATTACACAGAGGACGACTTAATTTTAGACAATACTTAAAAAACAAAAAACATAAATATGGGATTAAGTTGTATATGTTGACCGAACCAAATGGTCTAATTTTAAAATTTTTAGTTTATTCTGGAATGTTTGACGATTCAGGTGGAAAAGGACATGTTAATAAAGTGGTTTTGCACCTTTTAGAAGGGAAACTAAATGTAGGCCATTGCGTTTACATGGACAATTTTTACAACAGCTTTGATTTAGCTAAAAATTTACTTGAATTTTCCACTTACTGCACAGGAACTCTTAGAATTGACCGTAAAAATAATCCGGCAGAAGTAAGGCAAGAAAAACTTGCTAAAGGTGCAACAATTGCCCGTTGCCGAAAAGGGGTATTAGTTGGCAAATGGAAGGATAAAAGGGACGTTTACTATATAACAACAGAATGTCAAAACACTTTACAAGAAGTTACAACAAGAAGAGGTCAACATGTAATAAAACCAGAGCCTATTATCAGATATAATAAAAATATGTCTGGTATTGACCGGCAAGACCAGATGCTTGCCTATTATCCGAGTCAACGAAAAACTGTACGATGGCCAACAAAAATATTTATACATGTTATACAGATGATGGCTATAAATGCCCACATACTATACAACAAGTACTCTGGAAAAAAGATTGGTCTTTACGAATTTCGTTTACAACTCGTTAGATCCCTTTTAAAAGTTATTAATTCTGAAGCCAAACTTGTTCCAAAAGATCATTCAGTAACAAAACGAGAGGTAAAGGATGTAAAGGGAAAAGTTATGAGAAAACGCTGTAAAACTTGCAGTCAACAAAATATTCGTAAAGATACAATTTACGAATGCAAAGCCTGTCCCGATACCCCTGGATTTTGTCTGGATTGCTGTCAAATATCCCACAAAGTTTAATGTTTTTTTATTTACTTATAATTTATGTTATTTTGTATTTCTTGTTTTGTTTTGTATTAGTAAATAAATGTTCCTACTGATTTTTATCAATATTATTTACAAAACGCACCAGCGCGTCGAACGGCGTATGTATACAAATACTAGAGTCGAGCGCCACTGACGCTCTGGCGCGTTCACCACCAACTCCTCTTGTATATATGTGCATTTAGTTTAAAAATACTTACTTTATTCGGACTTTTCCAGAAACTAATAAATAAACGTTTTTGTATCAAAAACAGTAAGCGGCTCCTGGTGAAAGCCTACCCAGAATGGACCGGCAGTTAACGTGTTAACCGGTCACATGCCCTCTGACAGACTGTAGCATAAACATATTCTAAAGATTATTGCGAAAAACTCCACCCATCGGCATTAAGCTTCTTCTTCTTCTTCTTTCTCCCTTTCCCTATACCCTTTCAGGTGTCGGATTTGGGTTTAGTATTTGATTTATTATTGTTATTACTACTACTACTACTTATACTATCTATACTACCAATATTTCCACCACCCATCCTATTTCTATTGTTATGTTTAACATTTGAATTCCTAAACCTAATCTTATCACTAATCAAGTCTATACTTTTATTTTCATTGTCCAGTGTATTCGTAATTTCCTTGTTTTCTGATCCTTGTCTGGCCTCTACTTCGGCTCTTCTCTGTCGCCCTGCTAGTTTTTTGGACTCGCTACCTCCACTACTTTTTCCTCATTGTAGTTCCATCTCCATTCCTTACCATCCACTGTAATTTTGTTGTACCCAATTTTCACTGTTTTTCTTTTATCTCTCATCTCCCTTGCTTTGTCTCTTAGAGATTTTATTTTTTCTATTATATCCATATTATCCATATTTTCTTGGGTTCAACATTCTTTAGTTTGTTTCAATTTCGTAGAATGGCTGTTTTCTCTTCTCTGTTTCCTAGTTCTATTAAGCATGCTCTAATTCCAATCTGCTCTTTTAATATTAATATTTACTCTTAAATGCTTTCCAATCATATTTGTTGCTCTTTCTTTCAGAGCTGCTGAATCACCAGTATCTATTTCTAACCCATTAATAATTCAATTATTTTTCCTTTTGTCTTTATCCAGTATTTCTACTGTTCGTTGGAGTTCCTTTATACCTTCGGTTATCTTTTTATTTTGTTTTTTAATCAATTCATTTTCTTCTATCAAGTCTTGTCTTTCCTTAGTCCATTCATTTTTCATTTTTTGGATTTCTAGTTTTATATTATTTATTTCTTCATTATTTTATTTTATCTCTTCTTTTAGTTCTTTTGTATCACTTCTGGTCTCCTTATTTTCTTCCTCCATTTCTGTTTTTAAGTTATTTATTTCTGTTTCGTGTAAGTCGGCATCAAGCTTCATATATTCCTAATAATATTGGTTGTTTAGCAGTCGGTTCATTTGGAAGGAGAAATAATCACTCCTTGCAAAGTCTTAAAAATTCAGTTTTTAGTAGTCTGCCAGGCGGAATGTCTCTGTTCGTGTGACTAAATTGATGACGTTAAATGCGTGTTCAGTACATGTTTTATAATATCAAGCTGTTTTTCTTATTTCTGTTTAAGTTGGACAAATTTCCAGCGCTATCGCTTAAAAATACGTATTTGAACTATTTCCTTTTTTTCTGTAACGATAAATGAAAAGCTACGCATTTTTAGGGGTTATACTCTCAATACAGAGTTACTGTCAATAATCTTTCCACTTTTACATATATCTTAGATTTATTTACTGTACCTTATAATCAACCAATATGTAGATATGTACATACCTATACGGTACTATATTAATAAGTACCTAAATTTAAAAAAATTATTTACGCGGTTATCTCCTTTAAACTGTCAGACGGCATGTCTCCGTTCGTGTGCTAAAATTAGGCCTCTCCAGTTAAGGGTTAAAAAATCAATGTATTTTGTATACTATATGGGGAAACCACGTTAATATTAGCAGTCCACAGTCCATAGTATTTGATATTAGTTACATTTTTACTGACACATCTGTCAGTCGTCCAAGAAACAAACAGATAATTAGTTATGTATATTGGTGTAAGTTTAGGAGACTAGTCTTTATCTTTAATGTCACACACACATTTATAATTGGAGTTTAATCTTATTTAATATTGAGAGTAAACCAGCGCCGGTTTAACCAGGGGTCTTTTGGGTGCTGTAGCACCGGGCGGTTGAAGGTTCTAGGGCGGTACGCGCGAAGCGCGTGCTGTTCCGAAATTATATGATTATGGTAAAATAAAATTTGCATACAAATCCACATGATATAATAATAAAAAATTTTCTGTTTTATCATTAACTTGAAAACTTAACAATAATTTATAAATAAATTATTATTATTAACGTCGACGTACCTATATGGTTTATGCACTGTGTTCAGTTTATGTTATCTAAATGTCAGATAACGTACAAACATGCCGCGCGCCCTAAAATTATATCATTCTACAGCGGTTAAGAATAATGTGCGAACACCGCAAAATCAGTGTTGCCAATCTGCGGATAATTATCCGATTTGCGTACCTTTTGGAGAGTTGTCGTATCTTCTTCGTACCTTTAAATAAATCGGATATTTGCGGATATTTTTCAATATATCTACCATCGACTAAAACTTTCTCATCCATATACATATTCCCAACACCAACAACACATTAATTTTGTTTGGTTCCACACAAATTTTTATAAATAGCCTATACTTGATGAATGTTAGCGACATCCGATACTTTTCATCTTTTGACAAAAGGGACATGTGCCGATTCTTTTGTTTAGAATTTAAATGCACAAGTGCATCCACTTAAGGCATACTAATCCAATTCAAATTTCAAAAACCGTTATACAGTGTGAAAGGCACTTACGGAATAAAATTATTTGTGTCCTTGTTTTAAAGAACTATAGAAAGCGCTGGGACCAGTCGATTTTAATATATATAAATGTGCATTTTTTAAATATAAATTTAAATCTACAGGGTGATTGACGCAAGCCTGGCAGAGTCCATATGTTTTATTTTTATTGGAACACCCTATATATTTTTATATTTTTAAAAGCTGCTTAACAACCAATTTTAACGAAATATAATTAACAATAATACAGAGTGAAATTTTGAAATTAGAAAGTATGGAAACTACTTATGGAATAAAATTGTTTGTGTACTTATTTTAGAAAATTATTAAAAAATGCTGTGACCCGTTAACTTTTAAATTCAAATGGGCGCTTTATAAACATAGATTTAAATATACAGGGTGCGTCACGAAAGTCTAGCATAGTCCATGATCTTTAGTTTTAATGAATCACCCAGTATATTTTTGTGTTATTAGAAGCTAATGTTTTACCTAATTATATTTATGATTTTTTTGATGAATGTAATGGTACTATGCAGAAAAGAACTTTCTGGCACAGAAACGTCACTTTTCTGCACACTACTGTCAGTTATTCTGTGAGAACATATTAAGTTTGTTAACATACAATTGTGCAGAAAAATGCATTTGGAATAGTGGTTGTAGAATAATCTACTTATCTGAAACTAGTAATATCTAGATATCTACTAATTAACTCAAAGATCCTTCAAATTTTTTGCCTATAAAAATTATTTAGCCGGACATTTAACGTTGAAGGCACCACGGGTATTATGGATAATAACTTTGATACCTTAATAACTACAAGACTGTCAAATACATTTCTATTGTTTTAGTTGTAATAAATCTTTAGTTGTTAAAAGAGCGTAGGCGCAAAATTTTGGACCAATAATCTTGAAACTTATTCATTTTTTTCGAATCTTGAGAAAACTAATCAATATTTTTGAAAAATTTGAACGCAGAATGAAAGATTACATTATTATCGAAGGCTGAAAGTCCCTTAGAATAAACAAAATGTTTCTTTTGAATGAGATATTTGAAATTAAAAATCACACTCAATATTCTCTTTTCCTTTTACCCCTGTAACATATTAGAATAAAAATTATAGAAGTCTTCAGAGACTTTCGGCCCTCGGTATTAATGTAATCTTTCATTCTGCGTTTAAATTTTTAAATAATACTTATAGCTGTCTCAGGACTCGAAAAAATAATGCATTTTAAAAGCATTGACCAGAAATTTTGCGCCTATGCTTTTAATGTAGCTGTAGCGTTATATTAATAAATTAATATAACGATCCAAATAATGAAATATTTATATTTATTTATTTATTTAGAATTTAACACTTACTATAATACAAAATACGAATAATATAATAATAGTAAGTAAATAGTATTTACATACATGAATTAGGTAATAATCAGCTAGGATACAAGATTTTCATCTATAAACGAAAATTTTTGAACTTTGAAATAGAGAATCCAGTATAGTAGATTAAAGGGCCGGTTGCGGTTGTTCGAACGCTAATCAGAAATGGGATCAACTCATTATTATCAAATATTTAATATTTAATTACTGTCAATGTCAACTTTGATTGGGTTGCTGAAAACATAATTGATTACAATTATAAGATTAGATTAATTAATCAATTATCTTAATAATTGTTACGTTAATTGATAATTAATAATTAATTAATCAATCAATTATGGTAATTATCATAATGATAATTGATTACAATCAACTGATTGGCGTACGAACAACGGATTTTGTTATTTGATGGTTGTTAAGGGGACTAAAAGAATAACATTGGCAACATTGATTTTAATAACAGAATAATTTTTGACCTTGCGTACCTTTTCGTGACAAATCGGATATTTTTCGAGCGATTATCGGATAATCTAGAGAAATGCGATTGGCAACACTGCGCAAAATACACGTTTGGGTTGGCAGACGGCCTGACGGGTGCCGACCGGCGCGCCGCGCCGAAATAATAAAACAGAAACTGCTTACTACTTGAACACTTGAACCAGAAAACAATAAGGCGTAGGTCGGTAGAGTTGATTAGTAAAATTTGTTCTATCCTATTAATACAGACCAGGCAGTTGTATAAATACGAGTAGAAATAGAAATACCTACAAACGTACAACTAAATTAAGGTAAGATGTTTGACTTACATTTGAAACTGTATAGGTAATTATAATTTGTAAATATCAATATAATCAATATTATAATTATAATCAATATTCAATAGAAAAATATGGAAGGGCGGAAACAACCTGGATCTTTCTGGAGTAAAAGGAAACAAGAAAAGCAAGAAAGACAAAATAAAATTTTGAAAGGTATACCCAAAATGACAGCATTTTTTACACCTGATGGAAATCAAGAAGACGACACTACAAATATTTCCCAACCCGGCAGTAGTTCTAGTGCTACTAGTGATAAATATATTCATATTCAACCACATGAACTTATTTTGGAGACTTCAGAATTAGTACCAGAGCCAGAGCACTTAGTATCACCTGTTTCAAAAGTATTAGAATATGAAGAAGCAACCACCAGTAACTCGGGTAAGGCATATTTAATTTTTTTTAACGAGGCTAAAATGCAAAAAGATAAAGGTGCCTTTACAAATGGTAAATAAAACAGGACAATGACAAATATTTTTTTTATTTCTTGTCAGATCCAAAACAGGATTTACTTAATTTTAAAGATCCGGCACTTTGGCAAGATTCCCATAATTATGCAGAAATGATTCTAGAAAAATGGGTCGAACAGAATCTTACAGATATGGACTTTTCAATGTCAAAAAGAAATTTCGGGGAACAACACAGGTATGCCGGTAAGCAAATATTTTATAAAAGACTTGTTAATGGAGAAGTGGTTCGCCGCGATTGGGCAATTTACTCCGAGAGCACTGGCAATATATTTTGTCTTTATTGTGTATTATTTGGAAATAAAAAGAACCAATTTAAAACAGGATTTTCATTATGGAATAAAAGTAAGGAAAGATTAGACGAACATGAAAGATCCAATGATCATATAGATAATCTGAAAATGTATATGACTCGCTTGTTAAAGCAAGGAAGAGTTAATGTAGAACTCGAAAAGGAAATTAGCACTGCGAAAGAATATTGGGTGAAAGTACTAGAAAGAATCATAAGTGTAATAAAGTTTCTGGCTACCAGGGAATTGGCATTTAGAGATACTCATGAAAGAATTGGCGAAAAACGGAATGGAAACTACTTAGGTTTACTGGAACTATTGTCAGAATATGATCCATTTTTGAAAGATCATATTAATAAACGAGCAAATTTAGGTAAGGGCACAACGTCATATTATCTATCAAAAGATATATGTAACGAATTACTGAATATTTTATCCAATCGAGTCATTGATGAAATTGTTAGACAAATTAAGGCAAACAAATACTATTCTATAAGTGTAAATTCAACACCTGACATAACACACCATGACCAACTTACAGTGATTTTGAGATATTGTGACAATAAAGGGAATCCCGTGGAAAGATTCGTGGGATTTTATAAAAACACTGGGCATAGCTCACAACAACTTGAGGAAACAGTTATTGGGATGTTAGAGTCTTTGAAATTAGATATTAAGAACTGTACAGGCCAGTCTTACGACAATGCCAGTAATATGAGTGGAAAGTATTCTGGTTTAAAAGCACATATTAAAGCTTACAATGATTTAGCTCTCTTTGTGCCGTGTGCAGCTCGCTCTTTAAATTTGGTTGTCCAAAATGCAGCAGATTGTTGTTTGGAAGCAACATCTTTTCTTATGTTGGTACAAGCTATCTACAATTTTTTCTCCGTGTCTACACATAGGTGGGAGTTATTGTCTCGTGCAATAAAGGATTCGGCTGAGTCGGGGCAGACACTGTTACCTAAGAGAGTGAATACAACCCGTTGGTCTTCTCGTTTTGATGCCGTAAAAGCGTTAAAAAGCAATTATGGTTTGATTAAAACATGTTTGATTGGAATATCAACGGATATAAATGAGAAAAACATAGTAAGAGTTGAAGCAGCTTCTCTATCGGAAAAACTTGATTTGTTGGAAAACGGAATAATTTTATCATTTTGGCTTGACGTTTTACAAAGGGTTAATGAAGTGAATAAATCAGTACAAAAGAAAAATATGGATTTAAGCACAACCGCTCATCTGTTATCATCTTTAGCAGATTACTTTGATTTCTTACCTGATCGTTTTGATCACTACGAGGCCTTAGGAATGTTGTTAACAGGGAACGAAAATTATGCTGAGAAGAGGATTATCAAAAAAAAAAATTGCAATTAGGAGAAATGAATTCGGAGGCAAGCTTAAGCCAAAAAGAAAAAATGCGAACACAATGTTATGTTTTTATAATAGACAATCTTAAGTCGGAGATTATTCGCCGATCTGATAGTTATAAATCTTGTTCAAGAGCATTTGAATTTTTGTTTAAACTAAAAGCTACGGAAGATGAAGATATTTTCAGATCGGCAACCGAATTCCAACAAAACTACAAGGAGGATTTGGACGAGTATTTTCCCCAAGAATGTGTTCATTTAAATCATTTGTTAGCGTCTCTTCCCCAATTAAAAATAGACACTCCTATAGAATTGGTACAGGCTTTATACGAAAATAAATTAATATCTTCATTTAGAAAAGTTAATATTTTCCTGCGTATTTTTTCTCCATAATGGTCGCAAATGCAAGTGGCGAACGCTCTCTTTCGACACTAAAAAGGGTAAAGACCTACTTAAGAAATGCAATTTCCCAAGAAAATTTGAACTCCTTAGCAGTCTTATCCATTAACGAGGACCTGCTCAATGAATTAAATATAAGTGATATCATCGAAAACTTTGCTTCAGTAAAATCAAGAAAACAAGCTTTTCAATAGTAAAGGTATTTGCTTACCTACCTGATGTTACCTGTTTGAATGTTATTAAGTAAATTTTTATTTTACTTTGTGAAGTTCGCCCTTAATTTTTTCCTTGTATATTGTTAGTTTTCATTTAAGTTTGAAACCAAAAAAAGTTGTAATTGTTTTTTTTATTTTAATAAACTTGTATTCAAAATATGTTTTGTTGAATTGAAATAAAGTTAAGAAATATTTTTGAGCCTGGGTGTGGCATCCGTATCAGCACCGGGCGGCAGACTGTGTTAAACCGGCACTGGAGTAAACTAAATGCAAGCCCAAACACTTACCATCAAAAAGTATCAAAAAAAATTATTTTTGACATACTGAAATATATACCAGGAAAAACTAGATAATATATTAAAACAAACAGCGGAAAATGGAAATATCTGAAAAAAGCATAATAATAGCAGTGAAAGAAACCTGCTGAAAGACTAAAATATCAAATAAGTATAAAAATAGAAGAACCGAATGGAAGACAGAGGAGATACAAGCAAAAGTAAAGAGGAAAAAAAAAGAAAAAATGGAAGAGACACTTAATCACGAAAAGACTCCCAACCCTCCCCATTACAGTTAGTTGGTATCAGAAATATAAACGAAGTATCACCTCAACATTTGGAAACGCATCATTCACATTCATTTCTTCTAGCAATCGGTATGATAGCAATCGGTATCATACATTTAAAGTTCTTTGCTTATACTTAATGAGCAGATTTCCTCTTTGAAAAATTCCACAAATTGTATTAGTTCGACACCTAGGATTTTATCTAAATCATTGCTACAGATGTCAGTACCTAAGCTTTGATAGCTCTGAAGCTAAATGATGTCTTCTTCTTCATCTCTATCGGGCCAGCTCTATCGAGCATTGGCTATCAAATTGGCTATAGTAATTTTGTTCACGGCAGCTCGGAAAAGGGATGTAGAGGATCTGTTAAACCATTCTCTCAGGTTTTTAAGCCATGACGTTCTTCTTCGACCTGTCCCTCTTCTTCTGTCTACCTTGCCTTGTATTATTAAATGAAGTATATTATATCTCTCTGGGTGCCGTATAAAATGGCCAAAATATTGTACATATTATATGCATGATCAAAATATATCTAAATGATGTAAAAATTTAAAGTTGGAATGAATGGATTTATATGCAGAAAGCCTCTGACTTAAAGAGGTAATGAGGTGATCTATAATAGCGATAAAATTTTGAGTCCTAAATTTCTCTGATGTTGTCATTTCAGTCTCTTGTGATGTTCGATAATCCAGTGGAGTTAGTCGAATATTCCGTAGTCATTTTCTATGTGTCGAATATTCTTGACTTCCGCTTACATTCGCGCCTCGCGTCTCATATGTTTTGAAATTGTCACGTCTTGCTTTACTGTATAAATTCTTTAAGTAATCTAAGTGCTGCCACAAGGGCAATATTTGGATTTTAGAGAATACGACTTGAACTGTTTGTTTTCTCTAAGATTTCATTCCAAAACATTGCAAATATTCCTGTTTGCAGTAAGCGCATTCGAGTATACAAACAATTTGTATCCCTATGAGTTTTAAATTGTTGCTTCTGAAATTTTGAATAAGTCTACTTTAGCCTGATTATAATCTTTCACTACTGCCTTTGCGGTATCACTTCTGGATGACCATCTAGTATTAGTATTAACTCTTTTAGGAACAACAATATTTCTGCCACGGTCTGCGTTGCTGTCGCTTAAAGATGTACCTTTTAAACATTTGATTAACAAGTTGTATCTATATGTAGAGGAAGTGAAAATACATATAGTTCTTTTAAGAAATCAGATAATGCTGTAGCAGCAGAACAACACTCAGCTGCAGCTTTTGCAACTAAATTTAGAGAGTGGACGGCACAAGTGTTTGTATAAAACCAAAATAATTGTATGTTAATTTGCTGACATTTTTTGCGTTTGAGGCTTTGTGGGGGCCCCCGGAATGTGGGGTCCCGGGCAGCTGCCCAGCCTGCCACCCCTTAAATCCGGCCCTGTCCGTATTTAAAATAAAAGCCTTGAGCTATCCCTATTAAAATCTGTGGAAACTAATAAATTTAAAAATACAGACCTAATTCCGTATGAACAGTGACGGTTTAAGGCATCATGAGGCCCTAGGCGGCCATAAGAAGTAGGCCCCTTTATAGCGACCATTTATGTACTTAAAACAAATTTACAGATATTTATGTTATTACGACAATGTAAAAAAGAGCATTTTTCTTTTTTTTTATATTTCGCAACAACCTCTCGTTAATAGTCCATAGCTCATATGCCAAAGAAAAAAAAGGGATATTGTGTCGATATGTGATTTTGCTCTGGGTATGAGTGCCACCCCTTCGGGGGTGAAAAAACATACATTCAAAATAACTGCGGAAATGGATAAACTGATTAATTATATGTAACTTTTGTTCTATCAAGTTTTTTCACTAAATCAATAATTTTTGAGTTATTTTCAAGTGAATCTGTTCATTTTTTAACAAAAAAAAAACACATTTTTAGACAGTTTGTCGCAAATAACTACAAAATTAATTATTTTATCAAAAAAATATTCTTAGAAAAAATATAGCGTATCCAAATTTTAAAAAATGGTGTATGTATGAAGTATGTAGACCCAGTATAAGCAGAACTGGAGCTAATGAAAAGTAGATTCTTATTCGACAAATTCTAAATCAAATATTTCAACGTAAATAACCAAAAAATGAAGCACTTTTCGGTGAAAAATCATCAAAACTTTCATCACAAGTGTTAAAAAAGTTTTATTTTTTTTTTAAACAAGTTTCAAATATCAAAATTAAGCAAGTAAAGCTTAAAATAATAATGATTCCTTTTTTTTTGGCAAAAAAATCTTGAAAATTTATGAAAATCTTGAAAAAACTTTATAAGTACCTATATTATTTACATGATCTGTAAGTTTCACCGGTTCACAGTGGTTATATTTTAAAACATTAGGATTTAAAGTGAAACAAATTTTTTGAAATTTTGAAAAAAAATGTCTTTTTTTCAAAATAACTTAAAAATTATTAGTAGTACCCAAAAACTTAAAGAGTAAAAAATGTAGATTTTGCTTTTCTGAATATTTCAGATTTTTTATTTTTTGGAAGATAAAAATTGGTTAAGATATGACTGTTCAAATTTTGCATACACTGGGTAGAGAATTTTTCATTTATTAAAAATTAATAAATGAAAATAGTTTCTATCCTTGGGGGATCGGTACTCACCGCAGACGTTCGGATACAATTAGCGTCTCTTTGCAAGAACAATGACGACTTTGCTAAGTAACAAGACATTTACTTAACACACACACTACCCATTACACTAGGTACCTGATTGGAAAAATCCAATGTACCATGCCAATGGCCATTAGTTGTTGTCGAGGCATTAAGCCAAATAAAAAAAATTGCATACACTCGTGATTAGTGACTTGTTCAAGCCCTTTCTACTACAGCCCTTTTATAAATAAGCAATTTATACCGATAAAACTCACAGAGCATATAAACAATACATAAGTAAAGTAGCTTGTGAAGCGGTAAGGAATAATTTCATTTGGGATGCTAATTAGAGGATTATTTTCACCAGTTTTTTTTACCCAAAAAATGGAATCAACTTTACTCTGAGCGCATCTTGCTTACTTTTTATGCTAGAATTTTTTTAAAAAACAAAAAAACAATAATAATTGTTTTTTAAACATTTAAACAAGTTATGATGAGTTTTCCATGAAAAGTGCGTCATTTTTTGATGATTTCACTTTGAAATATTCGATTTTGAATTTGACAAATAATAAGAACCTACTTTTCATTAGCTACAACTCTGCTTCTACTGGGTCTACAGACTGCACACATACACCATTAGTTATTTGCTAAAAACCGTCTAAAAGCCTGTTATTTTTCGTTGAAAAATTAAGATATTCACTTCCAAATAACTCAAAATGCATTGACTTGATGAAAAAACTCTATTGAACAAAAGTTGCTTAGAATTAGTCAGTTCCGGACGTATTTAAACGGTATATTTTTTCACCTCCGAGAAGGGGTGGACTCAACTGTAGAGCAAAAACACACATTGGCACAATATCACTTTTTTCATTGACATGTTAGCTATGCTTATACCAAATTTCATGTCAATCCAAGCTCTTGATTCCCTCAAATTGAGGGAATGATTGGAACATGGAATATAAAAATGCCTTTGAAGATAAATGCTTAATTTGTCTTGAAGTCGGTTGTATTTTCCTGATATTTGACAGAAGACAAAGCAAAAAACTGAGTTTGATTGGAAATCATAAATTAACTATTCTCTTTTTTTGATTTTTGATTTTTTTAACATTTAAATTTTTTTTTAATTACTGCTTAAATAATTCAATATTAATTAATGCATTTCTGTGGGATGCGGGCCCCATGTAGTGCCCGGGCCCTAGGCGGCCGCCTAGTCCGCCTAATGGTTAATCCGGCACTGCGTATGAACAACTTGAGGCAAAGAGCTCCCCTCTCTTCAACGTATTCAGTTAAAGATTATAATAGACACACACTAAAATACATCACTTGAGAAAACAACTCTGCAGAAACCACTATAGTGACATTAATTTGTAATAAAATTTGAGGACGTATTGAAAAAGTTTTCAGTACTTATTTTATTCTTAGATAAATCTTCATAACCTTCTTAGATAATGTATTGAAAAAAAAAGTTGTTACAAAAGGATTTACAGTACATAATTAATATTTATTATTAAAAGCCACTGTCACTGCATAAAACATACTGAAACATTTGTGCATTCTTCTTTAAAGTTTACGGTCATTAACAAATCATTTTAATTATATAAATGACTTATTTCACAACCAATAGTTTAAGTTTAAGTACTCCTCTGGAGAACGACGTGTCAAATCTCCTGTAGCAATATTGATATTTCGCACATACTCATGGATGCATTATGTAAGTCCATTAACCGAAGATATTCACCTTGAAACCACTGACCGATTATCAAAATTTTCTCTCTGTTGGGCTAAGCTAAATATAAGTTACATAAACATAATTAAATAGCGGAAAACACATAGCCCATGTGTAACTTAAACGCCGCAGGTAAAATAACTTACGAAAAAACTATTAGATAATAATTAACAATATTTTCTAGGACCGTTACATATACCTATAAAACTATATAATGAAAATGTTACATAAAAAAACTATAATACTCTGGGCTAATTAGCAAAATTCATGGAAAAGTTATTTACCAGCAATTTTATTGCTGGAATCGAATTATAAGATCCTATATATTAATAATATAGGTATGCAAAGTCCGCAGATAGTGTGCTACTTTTTTTATAAACAAAATGGCGCCGACAAATCGTATTTTTTTCAATTATTGCTCTATAACTCCGAAGATTTTAATTTTACAACAAAAATACCCAAATAAAAATTCACCGCAATTAAATTCTGCATAGAGATATGTTTTTCACGATTTGCTCCGACGAAAACTTTCCTCGAAAATGCGGGTTTTCCTAACAATAACTCTAATTTTCAAATAAAGTTTTAGGTAAGTAAGTATTAATCAATAATTAAATAACTTAGTGACATCAAAGCTTTCTTGGTATAGATTGTAATTCCAGAAGCCGGTGAAAATTAAACGAATATTTCAGCAACAATTCAATTGTTAATCAGCAATTTATGATCGCAATAATAACCAAAATAATCATGATACATTGATCAAACTTATAAAGATTATAAAGATGAGATGCTTATTTAATATTTTATCGACAAAATATAAATTTTTCTTTTTTTTGCATAATCTTTAAATTTTGAAAAAAAAATAGTTATAATACGCTGGTCTAATTAGTAAAGTACAAAGAAAGGTTATTTACCAGCAATTTTATTGCTGGAATCGAATTATAAGATCCTATATATTATTAATATAGGTATGCAAAGTCCGCAGATAGTGTGCTACTTTTTTATAAACAAAATGGCGCCGACAAATCGTATTTTTTTCAATTATTGCTCTATAACTCCGAAGATTTTAACTTTACACCAAAAACACTCAAATAAAAATTCACCCCAATTTAATTCTACATAGAGGCATGTTTTTCCCGATTTGCTCCGACGAAAATTTTTCTCGGAAAATGTGGGTTTTTCCAACAAAATCTCGATTTTTCAAATAATTTTTTTGGGCCAGTAATTATTTATAAGTAATTATATAGCTTGGTGAAATAAAAGCTTTCTTGGTATAGATTATAAATTCAGAAGCCGTTGAAAATGAAACGAATACTTTAGCAACAATTCAATTGTTAATTAACAATTTACAGTCGCAATAACAACCAAAATAATCATTAGACATTGATCAAACTTAGAAAGATTATAAAGGTGTGATGCCTATTTATTATTTTGTCGACAAAATATAAATTTTTCATTTTTTTGCATAATCTTTAAATGTTTAAAAAAATTGTTATAAACAAATTAACATTTCTCAGAAATTGTTTATTATATTCTAATTTTAGAAATACTTAAAATGTGTACTTCATAGGTCTTGAAAATTAATGCTTTAAAAAATTTTTCCAACCATTTGCAAAAAAGTTATGAAACAGCAAAATAAATATACAATTTCTCCGTTGTTTGTAATTTGTTTTAATTGTTTCAAAGCTTAAAAGTGAGTCTATGGTACAATCTAATTACTCATAAAGAATGTCAAAAATTAGTGCAATGGTTATATTTTAATCAAAGATTAAAAATACTTTTTTTTGTAATTTTTAGCGCAAAAGTAGGCCTGATACAGAGTCGGAGCTAAAATGTTCACTCGAAGCGACTGACACGCAGCATACATTATTTATTAAAAGTGAACGTCGCGCGGCCGCCGGTCGTCGCTCCGAGTGAAAATTTTAGCTACAGTACTGTATTATTCTACTTTCGCGCGTGTAAATTACAAAAAAAATATATTTATAATCTTTAATTAAAATATAGCCATTAAACTTATAATCGATATTTTTTTTGTAAATAATTAGCTTGTACTTTAAACTCACTTCTACGCTTTGAAATAATTTAAAAAAATTATAAACACCGTAGTAATCGTATGTTTACTTTGCTGGTGCATAACTTTTTTGCAAATACAGTGGAACCCCGATAAGTCAGCCCCCGATAACCCGGAAGTCGGGCTAACCCGGACCGATTTTCATCAGATAAACATTTTGATTTTCAATATTTTGTATTTTTCAATTTAATTGTGGCTTATTTCCAATCAAAATAGTTAATTATCAGACATACCTTTCAACAATAAAAATGTATGTAATATAATATTTGAGAGATAATGTGTACTTATGTGTGTAATTTGAACTATAGGATATTAAAAATGACTCATAGCACACGCCGCAGAAACAACAGCCACCTGTCTGTAGTATCTATTCCTTTTTATTTCAAACTGTCAGCATTGTTTAGGAAAGACTATTTAAAAAATTCTTTTATAAACAATGGTCTTTAGTATTGTGTGTCTTGTATTGTTCGCTTCCATTTGCTTACGTTTGGGTTTGGTGTTTTTTTTAGTAATTTTAATGAGTAGGTAATACTGTGCATATATATTTATAAATATATTTCATGTTATTTCAATTCTAACGGAGTTTATCTGTAAGTATACCGTATTTTATTAATTTTTACCATATTCTCCGGCTATCTCGGATTTTCGATAACCCGGATCGGTCGCGGTCCCGATTAATCCGAGTTATCGAGGTTCCACTGTAGTTGCAAAAAAGTTTTAAATCATTCATTTTCAAGATATTTGAAATGCACATTTTAGCTATTTTTTTAAATTATAATATAATAAAAACTTTCTGAGAAACGTTAATTTGTTTATAACTATATTTTTTAAAACATTTAAAGATTATGCAAAAAAATTAAAAAATTTATATTTTGTCGACAAAATATTAAATAGGCATCTCATCTTTATAATATTTCAAAGTTTAATCAGTGTATCATAATTATTTTGGTTATTATTGCGACCATAATAATTATTAATTAGCAATTGAATTGTGGCTAAAATATTCGTTTAATTTTCACCAGCTTCTGGAACTATAATCTAAACCAAGAAGGCTTTTAAGTCGCCAAATTATTTAATTATTGGTAGATAATTACTTATCTAAAACTTTATTTGAAAATTAAATATTTTGTTGGGAAAACCCGCATTTTCCGAGGAAAATTTTTGTCGGCAGATCGGGAAAAACACGTCTCTATGCAAAATTTAATCACGGTAAATTTTTATTTGAGTGTTTTTGTTGTAAAGTTAAAATCTTCGGAGTTATAGAGCAATAATTGAAAAAAACACGATTTTCGTGCGCCATTTTGTTTATAAAAAAAGTAGCACACTATCTGAGGACTTTGCATACCTATATTATTAATATATAATATATAGGATCTTATAATTCGATTCCAGTAATAAAATTGCTGGTAAATAACCTTTCCCAAAAATGGCCTATTCTCCGATAATCAGCCCAGACTATAAACAATTTACTAACGCTGAACTAAATGGATGATTGATAAGTAAATATTTATAATTTAAACAAACTCTAACATGAAGTAAAGCCACTTCTATGTAATACGTATATTTAATAAAATCTTAAAAAATCCCAATGGATTGAATAAAATATGTTCATTCAGAACGTTTTCGGACCTATGAGTCAATCATCAGTGAATTCAAATACTTGAAATGGTTGTAATTATAATTCAATCTATGGTTGAAGGTTGGCTGGTTAAGGTTCTCGTTTAGAGTTTCACCATGTTCCCAGAGGTTATCTATTAACATGGACGTTTAGCCTTTGCAATATTACAACATCATAATGTAGACTGAATCATAATTACAACCATTATTTGGTTCTGGGGATATTTAGCAAGTATTTGAATTCACTGATGAGGGACTGATAGGTCCGAAAACGTTCTGAATGGACATATGTTATTCAATCTATTGGGATTTTTTAAGATTTTATTAAATATACCTATTAAATAGAAGTGGTGTTCCGTCATGTTAAAGTTTGTTTAACTATATGGTATACAGCCAACCCAGGGAACAACCCCTTTTTAGTTTAAATATTTATAATTTATACATGGCGCCATTTTTGGACCATAGGAGCCATAGGTTTATCTTGTCTTTTTCATTGATCTCTTTATGATGGTCTGTTGTCTCCCAGTTAGAATTTTTTATTAAAGGAATAGGAATAATGTACATAATCCTATGACTAACTAGAATTATACATTTAATATAATCTTCTACTTGTCCTAGGTATTCCCAATGTTTCAGCTAAGAATTTAATAATTATTACTTATTGTGGTGCACTTCACTGTTGTAGTTAGATTCACTGCCCTAATATAAAGTAATATTTATACATTTATCACTATCACAAAAGTTGAAAGGTTTGGTGCATTTGAGCCTGGGTCTTGGTTTTCTAACAGTTCTAACACTTTCCTGTTTGTATGATTAGGGAGTCGCATTGTGTGACTCTTCACAATCTTCTTTATTTCTTCTATAATTGACAATTGTTCTATAATTGATCATTCCTTGATTAATATTGTTGACAACGTGTTCAGTACTCTTATCATCAGCGTTTTTAGCTTGACCATTATTTTCCATTTCGTGATTTTGGAATACATAATCTGAGTGTAAAGTGAACATATTTTCTTTCCACAACGAGTAGTCAGTGGTTTGGTCATCTGTCAGATCGTTTAGCTATTGGTTCATTGATTCATTTTTGATTATATATCTTTCTCTTTTTAACTATTTGGTTAGGTTGCTTAATACTATAAATTTTTTTCAATTCTGCTTTTTGCCATGTTTTCTTTGGGATAATTTTGAGCTTTGGTATTTCTGATAATGTAGTTGTTTTTCTTCATCAAGTTGTTCATTAGTTTTTATTCGTATATTTAAGTCAATTATGTCGTTTAACACCTGCCTAAAGCTACCCCAGACCGTTCTGTTATGAGTAAGGTTGGGTTATTTTCTCTTGGCTCACTAATTATATTAGTATTATTAGTGAGTGGTCAAACTGGGACTATCAGCTTTGTCTATTTTCATAAAATTTTGTTCAATACGTGTTCAAAGTATAAGACCAATAGTGACGAATGCATCAGAAACAAGACTCGACACAGAATAAGAAGTGACGAGATCAGAATTTACAGGGTATAAACGAGTGGACACTAAATGAAAAAGAAAATGAAACAATCCTGTCAAAATCGCAAGAGACAAATCACCAAGTAATAGAAGAATTATCGAACGACCGCGCAAGAGATGGCGTGACAATTTTCCATAGAAGCAACAATCCCCCAATGAATAAGTAAAATTGCTTATCTAAGGGAGGAAAAAGTAGATAAGCTTCCTTTTCAAGGTCTAGCAGTTTCCTCATTTTCGTCACTTTCTTCTGATCTTCAGGCTCAAAATAAAAGTATTTATTGTTCGACCTTTTGGAATAATTAAAATATTTTCAGTTTCTCAATCTATCGAGACTATTTTTACGACTATTTGCGAGGAATTCGCTTCTTACTATTATTCTTCGCCGACAAGTTTACGTACCGAAAAACTTCGAAGTGTGCAATTACGATCAGTTTTGTGAATTGCACTTGAGCATCAACGAAGAACTTTCACCACGACACCTCCGCAAAGCTGTAGAACACTGGGGGGATTGAGAGGATTAAAATACAAACGTATTTTAGATGCAACTGTATCTTTGATTAGGATATCAAAACGAATATTCAAGAAAATATATAACAAATAGCTTTACTGACAGAATGGTGTACAAAATAATATACTATTCAAATAATACAGTGATGAGCGCGCTAATAACCGGCAAAATAACGCAAAAGATGGAAAACATAATACTTTGTGAAATAAAAGAGATGAAACTAGTAGAGGTGGAAATTATCGATATAAACATATAAGTTAACATTACATTACATAGTTCTCCCTCTTCTTTTTGTTATTGGTCTCGCTGCAAGGCGATTACCAGCAAGATTTAAAGGCGATCTTGATATAGTCTGGCTCTAAGCCACACCAAAATCGCTGACTATGTTCTTGTAAGAAGCTTTTGATGAGGTGTGAGGTGTAATATAATTAAATGAGATTAATTGGGTCAGGTTAGGTATGATTAAAACATAAATTAAATGACAAATAGCAACATATAACACGAATACATATAAGCAGTTGAGCCTTGCCATTTGTAAGCTTATTTTGTTAATTGCTAGAAAACGCATTGCAGTTTATAAGCTTATGTGGTTAATTGTAAGAAAACGCATAATTACATTGACTGATTCTTCCGTTAAAGAGCTTTAAATATTGTATATAGAGAGAGGTGTTTTGAAGTTCATGGAAATGAATTTTGTGTATATATCAAAATTAGGGATCACATTAATCGGGCATTCAAAAAAGATGTGATTTTGGATCATGTGCGCATTCTAATGATGGTGGTAATGTGTCTTCTTTTTCTATATGGAAAATTTGAATACCAAGGTTTTGTGGGAAAGAAGTCTTGAATTGTTTTGTATTGCGAAGTCTTCTTCTGGACTAAAGATTTCCAGTTTTCTTGGTACTCTTTTGTAATTTTTCCTCTGATGACTGATAGGGCATCCTGGAAATTCAGTTTTACTTCCATTGGTACATTCAGGTCTCTTCCTATTTTTGCCAGTATGTCAGCCTTGGTGTTACCAAATATATTAGTGTCCAGGTATCCAGGAAAGGAGAATTTTGGTGCCATTCTCATTGGCTGAAGATATAAGTTTTTTTGTTTTTAGGGCCCTTATATCTGCTGAAGCAGATGTTACATGTTTTAATATTGGTTATTGCATTGAGCAAATCAGAAAAAATTATAGCTTTCTTTAGATGTTTTGTAGTTGCTATTTCCAACGCTTGATGTATTATTATACTCTCTGCTTTGCTTATGCTTAGAGCTCCAGGAAGTCTTGAGTAGAAATTATGTTCAATTACATTACATAGTTTCCCACCTTTAGACGGCTGTGAGTGGAATATTTTATAAAAATCTCCTGCCACAGCGGCAGTTGTCATACTGCTCCGATACGTCTAAAATTGGGAAACGATGTAATTTAATGTTAATTTATACGTATATATCGATAATTTCCACCTCTACTAGTTTTATCTCGTTTTACTTCACAATGTATTTATTCTATCTTTTGCGTTATTTTGCGCTCATCAGTGTATAGTAATAGGAGAAATACAATAATGAGAGGATTAAAGAGTAATCACTTGAACACATTAAAAACTAACTAGATATTACTTATTATTTATGAATGTGGACCTAAAATGAAGATTAACGTGATGATCATTGATAGAAATGGAAATAGTCAGTCGGAAATAAGACAATGTAACAGAATATAAAGTGGTAAGTTGTTTCAATTACTTTGGCTTTGTTACCACAAACAGTGAAGAATGTGAAGAAGAAATACATCAACGTCTTTTTTGGCTTGGACTATAGTCATTCAGCTAGTCTCAATCAAAAGTAAATATATTAAAGAAATTGTCAATTAGTGAAACATGAAAATAAATATATTAAAGAAATTGTCAATTAGTGAAACACCAACGTCTTAGAATGGCTAAATCAGCAATGGTCGAACTTATTAAAATCTGGAACGATCACAACTAAGAACTTGGAACATCAAAAAGTCTAACAACGTAAACGCCTTTGAAATGTGGATATATCGTAGAATAATGCGTATTCTAGGCAGCACACCGCACAAATATCTCAATATTAATCAGACTTGACATCACCACTAGGCTTACCACATTCATCAACGATATCTATTATAGACCAGAGCGCATCTGTAAAAATATTAGTACATTTGGACGTTGAGAGGTGACTCATATTTTTTTGCAGAAATTGCTTGAAAATAACTCATAATAATATTTGAGTTATCCTCCCACTCAAAAAGTTCCGGAACATTGTTTAAATAATCAAAATGTCAAAAAATGGAGGAAAAATTCGATTATTTTCTTCGTTTTTTGATTATACCTTTAAAAGTATTTATTTCCGAGGAAAGTTGTATTGACAAAAAAGTTGCGTAATAAAATTTCCTATAATATAGAATTCGTTAAAAATTTTAAAAATTGTCAGCCTTGTTGCAAAATAGCAATAATTGTGAAAAAACTATAAAAAACAAGTATTCGCATTTTACGTTTTTCAAACATTTATGCTACACGTAGGATCTTTATATTTTACCCAGAAATACTATATGATATAAGAAAACAAAACTGTGAATTTGATTAAGATCGGTTTAATAGATTCTGCAAAATAAATTTTGCAATCCTGCTTTCCCAAAAAATATTTATTTTTTTAAATGTTGCAGGACTGAAAATAAAGGAGACAACAAGTTGATTTTTTTACATGTAGAAGAATACTGTACCTTTCATTTTCAATTTGCAAACTTAAAATCGGTTAACCACTACGGCGTCAGGAATTTTTTTAAATAAACATTATTTTTTGGTGCTACGCGCAGGACAGCGGATAATTTGCTCTGATTGGCCATTCCAATGACCTTTGATAATGATTGATAAATTTTAATTTTTAGTACATTTCGATATAAATATATAAATTTGTTTAAATCAAAATAAAAACACAATACTCTGTCCTTTGAAATAACACTTTTTTTGACAAAAACTTTCTTTGTTCATATATTTTAAGTTAGAGAATAAAAGTTTATTATTTTTAAACATATATGCAATTGTTTATACAGTATTTCACAAACAATAATCAAATTAGTTTGATTTTTGTGGAATTAAAATATTCAAATACAACAAAATATAGAGTAAGAAAATAATATATTTAGATAAAGATTGGAAGAAATTTTGGTGGAAATCAACTTGTGTGAATCGAATACCGCTGTCCTGCGCGTAGCACCAAAAATTAATGTTTATTTAAAAAAATTCCTGATGCCGTGGTAGTTAATGGATTTTAATTTTAAAAATTGCAAATTAAAGGTACAGTATTCTTCTATACGTAAAAAAATTTAACTTGCTCTCTGCTTTATTTTCAGTCCTGCAACATTTTTAAAATATGATTTTTTTGCGAAAGCTGGATTGCAAAATTTATTTTGCAGAATTTATTGAACCGATCTTAATGAAATTTAGAGTATTGTTTTATTATATCATATAGTTTTTCTTGGTAAAATATGAAGGTCCTAATTGTAGCATAAGCATAAATGGTTGAAAAACGTAAAATGCAAATACTTGCTTTTTATGGTTTTTTCGCAATTATTGCTATTTTGCAACAAGGGTGGCAACTTTTCTTGGAAGTGAATACTTTGAAAGTTATAATCAAAAAACGAAGAAAAAAATCGAATTTTTCCTTCATTTTTTTACATTTTGATTATTTAAACAATGTTCCGGACATTTTTGAGTGGGAGGATATCTCAATTATTATTATAGGAGTTAATTCCAAGAAATTTCTGCAAAAAATATGAGTCACGTCTCAACTTCCATCTCAAAACAGATACGCCCTGAACTATTAGAGTATTTTGCACACATAATCCGAGGAAGAGAAGGTATGGAGATATTGGTGATTAAAGGAAAAGTAGTTGGTAAAATAACTCGAGGATGATCGCGACTTCGATGGTCAGTCAGATAAAGAACACCACCGGTTATTGTCTCTCTGTCTCTCTTTCTCTCTTTATCCCTCTCTCTTTCTCTCACTGAGGCAGCTCAATCATGCGCAGGAGAGAGAAGAATGGATAGCAATTATACGCTAAAAGCCATAACGTCCTTTTCTTCTTATTGCGCCGTCTTCTTTCGAAGGTTGGCGATCCAAATGACAACTGTAGCTTTGGAAACTGCTGCACGAAAAATTTCTGCGGATGAGCGGTCAAATTATCCTCTCAGGTCCTTCAACCACAAGTTCTGACGTCTTTCTACTGATCTTTTGTCCTGTACTTTACCTACACTACATCCTTACGAAGGATAAAGGACATAGAAGGAGTAACGAAATAGAGCAACTACTTTCTTTGATATTTCTAGAAGGAAAAGCAGATGGAAGGAAGAACTCAAGAAAGATGGCCACTTCGATGGCCATACCAAATAAAGAATACCATCGGTTACTCGTTACCCCCACTCTCTGAGGCAGTCCACACGCCTAGGAGAAGGAAGAATGGATAGCAACCATACGTCGACTATCATAACGTCACCATATCCTCACGAAGGATAAAGTTGATAGAAGGAAAAAAAAGGACAAAGAAAAGGAAAGAAGTAAGGAAATAGATATTTGCAACATTTTTGTTATGACATTTCTATGTTTCTAGTACATTTTATGAAAATTGAAAATAAATAACAATTTTAACTGACGTTCATTATTTATTGCACTTGTTATATGTGAAGCTTCTTCTCCTTCAAGTGCCATCTCCGCGACGGAGGTCGGCAATCATCATAGTTATTCGGCCTTTAGAGACGGCTGCTCTGAAAAGTTTTTTTGATGTACATCTCCGCGACGGAAGTCGGCAATCATCATAGCTATTCGTATTTTAGGGACAGCGGCTCTGAAAAGTTTATTTGGTGTACATCAATTCTCTCAGGTTGCGCAGCCACGATATTTTGCGTCTCTCTATGCTTATTTTCCTTGAATCTTTCCCTGCATGTGGAAGCTAAGATGCCTGAAAAGTATGAATGGGCGTATGTTACTTTATTTAATGTTTTGTATGAAGTAAAGAAATGTCTGGTTGATTACGAGAAAGTATTTGATCGAATGCAGCACGCCAAGATCCAGCACGCAAATACTAAAAAAAGCAGAAATTAACAACCAACATCTCAAAATAACTAGAAACCTTTACTAGAATCAGATGATAAATCTCAGAGTTGAAGTGAACACAATGAATACGTAAAAATAATGAGTGTAGTGAGACAAGGCTGTCTTTTGTCTCACTCTTTACAAGGGCGGATTTAGGACCGATTTTCGGGAGGGGCCGTGAACTTTTTTTGGAGAGGAGTACCAGGGGGTCTGGGGGTAATTTTTAAAAATAAGGGTTACAATGACGAGTTTTAAGGCACTTTTGAGGGCCATAAAGACATTCAAAACTTAACGATATTAAAGTATTATTAAAGTCCGTACCGATTCCTACACATTTCTTCGGATCCAAGTGCAGTTCTTTCAATAAGTTTAATACTATTTTTTCCAATGCTTCTCCTGTGAGGCCTTCTTTTTTTCCCCTTTCTTGATTTTTACTAATTATTTTTATGTTCTCATAAGCATCAATGAACTTGACAAAGTCTTCACGAATGTTATTATTGTGTATTTACCTCAGATGTAGAGAAAGCTGTTCCATATGTGATAGGTACGTCGGTCGTTTCGTCAAATATGGCAGAGTAATAATTTGCACTTTGAACTTGATTCATTATTTGTTTAATTATTTCTTCACAATTTGTTATCAATTGATTTTGAATGGTGCTACTAATGTATGTTGCTCGGGAAGACGCTGTGGATAGGTGTTGTTTAAGAGTCTTATCTCCTGATGCGAATTTAAACCTTAACAATTTCCCTCATTGCTAGGTGCAGCATCTTCGTCCAGAAGCAGAAGGCCATTATCACGATGGCCTCTTAGAGAGAGGAATATTTTGTCGACCTAAGAGCCCTATATTGGTCATAGTCTTTCTCAATTTTCTTGTATCTCTTTAGACCTCTGAGAGTCTATCTGGTTAATGACTGACTTTTGCGGGTTGCGATAACTTTGTAGAAAATCAAGCCAAACCTGAACGAACTCCTTGTGGTATGATGTTTTTTCATGAGTTTGTATGCCTCCGTCTTTGCCCATGAGTTTGGCGAAAGATGATAAAGGTTTAGTGACAAGGCTTTGGGCTGCCATCCTTTTATTGTGACCACATTTTTATCATTGGAAAAATAAAAAGCAATACTTGCGAAAGTACCAACCAACTCATTTTTCGCTTTATTTCTTTTTATTCTGTATGTGTACCTACAGAATGTGGAAATTGATACGATTTTAAGGGCTGCCAAGATCGTTCTAAAAATCGGTGCTCTGTAAAATTATCAACATTTTGATTTACCAAACATCCTACGCAGTGGCGGCTGGTTGGGTAAAATTTTGGGTAGGCCACGACAGCAAATTACAAGTAGCTATGTATAATACATAATATGCAAATAAAAATTTATTTTTATGTATAAAAATACTTAGAAGGTAACTGTAACAGATTTACATTTAATTATAATTTTTAAAACTAAATAAAATTATGAACTAAAATATACAAATAGTTTACATATTTTATTATTTATAGAGCAGGTTTATTCTTCTCTCTTTGCTTTGTGCAAATTTGTCAGTTACAATTCGATAATTATGTTACAAGTGGCAACAAGGCTTGGCGAAGGCCCGTTTCAATCGGGCCTATACACCAAGCATAACACGGCAATATAAAAATCATTCTCCGGCAAGCTGCTTAACTTCAAACGCTTTTTGTACGGAGATCTTATGTGAGCGAGGTCGGCCACGTCCGAGCGGGCCTATTAATGATATTTAAAATGCCTGAATACAATTCGATGCTTTCTGTGATAATATATTATAACAAAGTTGTCTTAACGGACACTGATGTATTGAGTGATTTACTACATTTAAAAGTTATTTACATGCTTTAACATAATTTTTAAATATCTATATCTTTTTCAATTTTAAAGCTCTTAAAATTATTGGGTAGGGCCGGCCTATCCTGCCTACACCCAAAAGCCGCCACTGATCCTACGTCACTCTTCTGAACCTTCCGTTACTGCTTTTGTTCAATTCTAGTCTAGAAGACATATTTATCGTCTGTTTTATACATATATGCGTGTTTGAAACTAAAAACATTTGAACTGCAAATATTTAAAATTTATATTTTTTTAATTTCTCGGAGGGGGCCATGGCCCCCATGGCCCCCTGCCTGGATCCGCCCTTGACTCTTTAATCTCTACTCTGAAAAATATTTAACGTAGCTTTGCACGAAACTGAAAAAGGCATTATGCTAAACGGGTATCGGTTAAAAAACATCAGATATGCAGATGACACCATAGCATTTGAGGACAAGCAAGAAGACCTATAAGTCGATAAGAACAAAATCACGTATTACAGTCAACAATATGTACACAATTGGCACAAGGACATGGTACATGAAGAAGAAGAAGTTCTTGAGACGACTTTATTTGAAGATAGTTCATTCAATGTGTTGAAGTCATATTTATAAATATAGCCGAAGGAATTGATTGAATTGAACAACAAATAGAAGCAATTTCTTTGCAAACAATGCAGTACATTTAATTCGATTTTTCTCCCAATTTAAAAAACGATAAGTCCTGTCTCTGAAAGTCGTTGTCTCGTTGTCTTTGTATATCGGCCAACGAACGTCCTTGGTTCTACTTGTGCATTTTTCCTCTAAGTTTATGTCGCTGTGTATGCCCATAACATCAACACGGGAGATAAATACTTTAAATGTCGTAACTACTCGTTTTTAATGCTATCGATATGCTTGAGGTTGCAATACAATGAATTTTGGCGACGTTGGCTATTGCGACTAGTTCTAACGATCTAATCAACTGGAAATTGTATAATACCTACTCCAAACAATACTCATAAAACTTCTTGAATTGTAGTAATTTGTTGTATCAGATCGACAACTATTTTACAATCACAACTCAGAGTTTGTAAAAACGTCATTGCTATAGTTTGTCGGAACAGGGCTCCCGTAACCGGGCGTGCGTGCAACGCGTGCGACGCACTCGGGCGCAACCACAAAAGGGCGCCAAACCGAAGGTTTGGCAAACAAGAAATTATTTTATTTTAAATGAGATAATGATTTTTTATACAATTTTAATTTTTTCATGAACATCGAGAGAAATCTTAAGAATCAAATATTGTGTTACTACTGAAAAAAAGAATGTGTGTGTACTTTGTACGCACGTAAGAAGTTATTCTTCTATTATATAATTTCAACGAAGTAAATATACTTAACAGGTTATTTGTATTTTATTTAAATATTAAACTAACTTTCTTATCTACCACTTTCAAAAAATTTTTATTAAAACAACCAAAAATTAAAAAAAAAATATATGAATCGTCCAGGACTCGAACCCGCGACCGGTGTGATCTTCCAATCACTGACCCAACGCTCTACCAACTACGCCACCGAACTTCTTTAAATGACACGTAAGTTTCGGATATAATTACACAACACGGTGACAAATAGACATATAAAAATGTTATACCTACATAATATTTTAATATCTTACTACAGAGAAAGACAAATCCAAAAATTATAATAAATAATACATTAACTAAAAACACTCATATATTCTTTTAATGACTTTGCGCTGATACAGATACATACATACCTATCTTGAAAGATTAGCAACGAACTATTACTGTCTGTGTGCGCATGCGCGCAGATTTATGAAATTTTACTCACAATCGCATCGCGCCTAAAGAAGAATAACTTCAAAAATAATTAAAATTTTATTTTATATTTGGTGTTAATAATTTACGATTATTCTATTTTCAAAACAATATAATATCCGAATACCTATTTTGCAGTATCCGTAAATGATATAATGAATGTCTTCTAAAGTAAAAAATAACATTTTGGGTATGGTGCATAGTTCCAAATATTATTCAATAATTATGCGCTGTATAGCTTATTTTTTAGCTTTTCACCTAATATTTGACAATACAATGTAAGGACTATTTAATTTTGTAGTTGAACTATTACAAAATTTTTAAGGGCGCAAAATTTCACGCCAATGTGTTTTAAATGCATTCATTTTTTTTTTCGAATCCTGACAAAACTAATAAGTATTTTTGAAAAATTTAGACGCAGAATGAAAGGTTGCATTATTACCGAAGACCGAAAGTCCCTGAAAACGTCTGTAATCTTTGTTTGAATAAGTTACAGGGATGATTCTAAGGGACTTTCGGCCCTCGGTAATGCATTTAAAATACATTGGCGCGAAATTTTGCTCCTACGCCCTTAAGTATAAAAGACACGAGAGGTCAAGTGTATGATAAGCGTGCCAATATGCGTGTATGATAAGGGTAGAATAACCATCGAGCTTTTTTTGTTCCACACACCGCACGTAGCTTGAAAGTAGTGTATGATGCTGCTTAAGTGTCAAAGGAAATAGTAAACTCTTTTAATATTGTACAAGAACTTTACGTATTTTTCTCTTTCTCCACAAATATAAGTATTATAAAAGTCATGTTCCTGAGTTAAATCGAAAACCCCCAAGTGATACAAAATGGTCGAGTAGAATAAAAGCTTTAAAAGCATGCACATTTCATATAATTAAAATTTGTGAGAATCTTATAGACATAGCAGATAATGACACCTTTAACATAGAAAATAGACAGTATAATGTATAATAGAATAATAATTGATCAACTACTAAGTTCGTTAAATAGTAGATTGATATGATGCCTGATTATGATAATGTTTTTGGTTTTTTAGTGATATGTTTACATTACGTGACGATAATATTTTGAAAAACTGTCTTTCTCTTCAACAAAACCTAGCTAATCCAGTAAAAACGGAGGCGGATATTGATGCAACTGATTTATTTAGTGAGATAAAAGCTTTAGAATTATTTTCATTACTTGAGTCATCAATTCCTTTTAATATTCTTCAATAGATATTTGAAAATAGCTTCATCTTTACCAAATATCACTATTTCATTAAGAATTCTTTTCACTTTAACTGTGTCTGTTGCTTCTATGGGAGATAATTTTCAAAATTACAGTTAATTAAAAATTATTTGAGGTCTAATATGGTAGAGGAAATATTAGGTTTTGCAATATTAGCTATTTAGCACAAGCTCGTCAATAGAATTGACTTTGAAGATAATATAAAAGATTTTGGTGCAGTCAAATCTAGAAAAACACCCATTTAATTCAATTTTGATTTAAGATCGATTTCTAGATTTAACTAATATATTAATGTTTTGAAATGACATATAAAAGCTGTATTTTATAAAAAGTATATTAATGTTTTACTGTTTTATTTTGCCATCATCAGCAAAAATTTGAGCTCTTGCAACTTCTGTTGTTTTATTACAAGTAAAAAATAAAAAATTATAGATTTTTTTCTTACGTACTCTCATACACCATAGGGTAAAACAAGTAACTGATTATATATGTATTTCTTAAGTGGATATAGTAGATTTAAAGGGCGCTAAAATATGTGCCGCATGCGGGCGGCGCTCAGCCTTGCGGGGGCCCTGTGTCGGAAAGTAAATATACCAACCTAGATATAGTCAAAATGGAAATCGGTCAGAATGCGCAACAAAGTGGCAGTATATGTATTAATATTTGGTAAAAATATTGTTGATATCCTAGAAGACTCGGTATTCACCCAATGTTGCCAAACTGAATTTTGTTATATTCGGTTTAAATTTTCTATCCGATTTCCGAGCGTATATACCAACGAATACGTCGCCATAGATAAAACTTGAAGTCAGTGTAATTAATTAGACTAAAACCTTTTGAAGGTTTAAAAAAAATACCTTGGACTGATTCAGCCTATAGTCATTACCGAAATAGATAGACTAGACAGATCAGTTTTAAGAGGAATAGAAACAGACTAGAAAAGAGCAGTTTTAAGAGGGTCTATTAAGTTTGTTTTGCTATTTTAATTACCAATAAGAAATTTATCTTGGGATAATGTTGGTATATTGCTACCAAGAGGAGTAATTCAAATTTCCCGTGCCGTAAGCTTGTTTGTAATTGGTCCAACCTCAGGCAAGTTTACTCCACGAGTTTACTCCACTGATATCAAATTTTGACACTAATGAAATTTATATAATTTTGACACTATTGGCATTTCATAGGTTTATTTAAGTTATATCAGCGATCTTTTGTGTTTTCTGCGTTATTCCATTAATTTTTAGAATTTTAGTCTGTTTTTATATAAAAACAGTTGTTTTTAGAACTCCTTAGCGACGATTTAGTATAATATAATATTTTATTGTTGTTCTGAAGGTATTTTTTTTATAATCAATTACTTTTAATGGGAAATAAGCCACAATTTTACCAAAGAAATGATTTTATTAACGTTTCGAAGCCCAAATCGGGTTTCGTTGTCAAAATACAAACTACTACTAAAATAAACAAAAATGTTGTTGCTAAGTAAAAAATTTTTTCTAATAATTTATTTAATCTGACTCATTTATATTGGCAATTCAGACGTATATTATACATTTTAAAGTAGAAGACTTTAAAATGACATCGCCAAAAAATGATTTTATTAAAGTTTCGAAGCCCAAATCGGGTTTCGTTGTCAAAATACAAACTACTACTAAAATAAACAAAAATGTTGTTGCTAAGTAAAAAAATTCTTCTAATAATTTATTTAATCTGACTCATTTATATTGGCAATTCAGACGTATACTATACATTTTAAAGTAGAAGACTTTAAAATGATATCGCCAATATTTATAAGTTGCATTCCTGGGACGACTTTACTAAAAGATAGTTCATTCGATTACATAAAATCAATCCCAACTCAAGAATATCCGTCACAAAAAAAAATCATAGCATCTGTCTTTAAAAAGACAACCAAATGCAACGATGACAGTAAAATTCTCGCGTTAGAGATTCCATAGTAAATCACGCGAGAAAACCAGGAAAAAACGTCGTGATACTATCATGACATCGTAGTATTTGGTCTTACATTTAATTTACTTTCAAAAAACTAATACAAAATTCTGCCTTTAATATGTTTAAATTATAAATAATATTAATAATACATAGACATAGATATACAATAAGTAATACTAAAATATAAAATTTGTATGTTACTAACTCGATATGTTATTGACTTACTAATCGTGGTATTTTCTTTCTATTGACTTCCTCTTTCAGTATGGGTAACCACATCTTACTGCATTCTACCGAGGAATTTGCGACACAGCTGGTTTCATTTAGCATAACTAGAGCCGCTTCTTTGATTTTTCTCTTTTTACTGATTCTTTCAGGACTATACTTGAATCTCTAAACTGAACTCTATGTTCATTATCCCATACATGTTGACATATTTGAGATCTATCAAATTCTCTATTTTTAATATAAGACTGATGTTCACTTATTCTAACGTTTAATGGTCTTGCTGTTTCACCTAAATAAAATTGTTCAAGACTGGATCGAATAGAACAGAACAACGTAGAACGGGATCGTATAACATCCACAAGAAATAATACGAGGAAAATATCAATACCATATATAAAAGGACTATCCGAGAAACTTAAAACAATAGGAAATAAATTCAACATTTCAACAACATTCAAAACAACAAACACATTGAGATCTATTCTATCTAAAACTAAACCTAACAATGAACAAGAAAGAACAAAGAATTGTATTTATAAAATACCTTGTGAATGCGAACAATTTTATTTAGGTGAAACATCAAGACCATTAAACGATAGAATAAGTGAATGTCTTATATTAAAAATAGAGAATTTGATAGATCTCAAATATCAGTTTAGAGATTCAAGTATAGTCCTGAAAGAATCAGATAGTAAAAAGATAAAAATCAAAGAAGCGGCTCTAATTATGCTAAATGAAACCAATTGGGTCGCAAATTCCTCAATAGAATGCAGTAAGATGTGGTTACCCATACTGAAGGAGGAAGTCAATAGAAAGAAAATACCACGATTAGTAAGTCAATAACATATCGAGTTAGTACAAATTTTATATTTTAGTATTACTTATTGTATATCTATGTATTATTATTATTTATAATTTAAACATATTAAAGTCAGAATTTGGTATTAGTTTTTTAAAGTAAATTAAATGTAAGACCAAATACTTACGATCTCGGGATAGTATTACGAGGTTTTTTCCTGGTTTTTCCTCGTGATTTACTATGGAATCTCTAACGCGAGAATTTTACTGTCGTCGTTGCATTTGGTTGTCTTTTTAAAGACAGATCACATGCTATGATTTTTTTTGTGACGGATATTCTTGAGTTGGGATTGATTTCATGTAATCGAATGAACTATCTTTTAGTAAAGTCGTCCCAGGAACGCAACTTAGAAATACTGGCGATATCATTTTAAAGTCTTCTACTTTAAAATGTATAATATACGTCTGAATTGCCAATATAAATGAGTCAGATTAAATAAATTATCAGAAGAATTTGTTTACTTAGCAACAACATTTTTATTTATTTTAGAAGTATTTTGTATTTTGACACGAAACCCGATTTGGGCTTCGAAACGTTAATAAAACCTTGTTTTGGTAAAATTGTGGCTTATTTCCCATTAAAAGTAATTGATAATATTTTTTGGATTACCGTCAAAGGTCGATATGATCAACCAAAAAAGAAGATGTATTTTGTGATATTTCTAGTAACTTTGTTGGGTGTGAATCTGTCTTTTTAGTTTACTCCTCTTGATTTAAAAACAAAGCTTAAAAAAGAACAATTTTCGGGAACTATTTTTAGAAAACTGTATTTGACGTCTATAAATGTCAAAGTGGCAATGAAGGCAGATAAATATTTTGACAAAGTTTTTAATGTCAATATTTTTATTTTATGATTTATTGTTAAAAAAAATAAAGTTGATAAAATATACTCAGTTAAGGAAATATCAGCAATAATGTTTTATTTAAGCAAGGGTAAGTTAATTCTTTTGTCTTAACTTATATTATTGCAAAAAGCTTTTTGAGGAAAACAATAACTTGAAACTAATTGAAGAATTACCTACTTATAATTTTAAGGAAATTTTTAACACTAAAAGCCCCAATTTTTCTAGGTTCCTAGGTTTGTTCCTAGGTTCCTTTTCTAGGTTTTCTAGGCCCCCAATAACAATATTGTACGTTTATTGTATACTTAAATCAACACATACTGAAAATTAAGAATTCTTAAGTTTTTTACTTGAAAAACTTTTCACTGGAATATGTTGGTTGTTTTCAGGTGCATAGAATCCTATCACATTCAAAGGTTTGACATGTATTTTATTTTTTACGCTGTTTTCGAAGATATATTTACGTTTTTGTAGTTGATACAGGACATAAATAAGCCAAATCAGCGATTAATAATTCATAGTCAGCAACACATAAGCCAGGTGCTGACCTGACAGTAGCTTGTTCAGGGCCGCGTTTAGGTCAATTAACGCCCTAGGCAATTTTCTAGTAGCCGCCCTTCAAGCATGTAACTACCATTTTTGCGAAAAAAAAATTGCAAGCAGATTTATTTATTTAAATAAGAATACATAAAAATTGTCATTCCAGTTCGAAGATTTCATCAGATTTCTTTCTTGATTTTTCTTTGGAAAAATCATCTTTGTTACGCCACTTTCTATGGACAAAATCGACAAATTGTTAAGACGTTCTTGCGTTATACTTGATCGCAAATTATTTTCATGAATATTTTAAATTCTTGACATTTTCGAAAATGACCTTTCAGCGGACACGTTAGTCGGCAACTGGGAGGCACAAATAAATGCGCAAAGCAATATCAAAATTAGGGAAAATATCTTAAAATCCACTCTTCTTTATATTTAAATATGTCAACTATTGGTGATTAGTGATTTTATTGTGGTATCTAAATGAACCTTTAAGTGAATGCATCCATGTAAGAATGATAAAGGTATCTATTAGTGCAGTCAGTGAGGGTATTTGGCTCCGAATTCCATCCTACTGCATCAATTTACTTGATATTTTCACTGTAAGTAGGGAATAGCACAAGAAACAAAGTCTACGCTATATCCTATGACGCTTTTAACTTAGGGGTGGTTCCCACCCGTTCTCGGGGGTGGAAATGTTTATATCAAACTAACACCGGAAGTGACCAGAGAACCTAATTCTAAGCAATAACTGTTTTATAAATTTTTTTGTATAAATTTTCTGTAGAAAGCTACAGAAATAAAAATTAAAGTGATAATTTTTGATAATAGCCTGTCGTCAAGTATATTACGTCAGATGCCCTTCGTTTCTACGAAAAAATACATTCAGTTACATTAATAACAATTAATGTTTTAAAAATTATAAAAGTGATGACTTTCAATCGTCAAATATTTATAACAACTGTGTGTTTAATTGTACTCATTTGTACTTACATAAATAAATTACAACACAATTTTGGTAAAACAGTTTTATTCATGAAATAATCGCAGCAAATTGCACTCGATCTCTAAAATTATTATCGAACTTTTGCCCTCGTGACACTTTGACATAATTTCACTCTACTTCGGGACGTGAAATTAAAACTGTCAAAGTGTCACTCGGGAAAAATTCGATAATTTTAGAGCACTTGTGCAATTATTACTGAAAACTCAATACTTTTTGAGTTATTCGTGGTTAAAAATTTGCCATTTTCATTGAAAAATGACACTTTTCGGAGACTGTTTTTGGGAATACCATAAAAATTGTGTATCTGACGAAAAAAACTATATAAAACATTTTTGTAGTTTATGAAAAATCAGAGAGATTCATTTTTTCATAAATCTTCTAGTTTTAATAAAAAAAAGAGATGGTAGGTGAAAAAAGATTTTTTTTTGGTTCATGCTCAAATCGGTGTATTCAACTTAAAATAACAGAGAAATGTCGATTTTAGGGGTATAATGCTACGAATACCTTTTATAGTGCTTGAAAAGACCTTTAAAACGAGAACTGGTTAAATGTCGGTTACATTCAAACTAAGCGAGATATGGTGCAAAAAACTTATGACTAATGTATTTTAAGGAAAAATGAGAAGTATAGTTAACCCCTCCTCCACCAGAATTTAAATGCATCGTTTTTCTTCTAGAATACCTTCTACTATTTAGAGTGTTATTTCTATATTCAAAAAGTTGGACGGGTTTAAAATGAATAGTTTTTTTTAAGAATAAGATCAAATTATAGAGCGCATTTTTAAATTTTCTTAAAAATCTTTTTTTCCCCATGTAATTCGAAAGTGATAAGAGATACGTAAAAAAATACCTTACAAAAATGTAGGTTTTCTTTTAAATAACAATTGTATTTTTCTTTCATTACTGTATCTCATTATCATTTTCGAGTTACATGGAGAAAAAGGAAGATTAAAAAAAAATTAAAAATGCTCTCTATAATTTGATCTTAATTTTTTTCAAAAATCATACATTTTAAACCCGTCCAACTTGTTGAACATAGAAATAACACTATAATAAAAGGTATTATAGAAGCAAAACGATGCATTTAAATCTAGTGGATGAGGGGTTAAAATATACATACTTCGCATTTTATCTTAAAATAAATTAGTCATCCTATTTTGTTGCCATATATCTCGCTTAGTTGGAATGTAATCGAAATTTAACAGTGCGGTCGTTTTAAAGGTATTTTCAGGCAGTACTTACAAAAGATATTGATAGCATTATACCCTTAAAATCGACCATTTCTCTGTTATTAAGTTGAACACACCCATTTGAGCATGCACAAAAAAAATTTCTTTTCACCTACCATATCTCTTTTTATGTTATTACTAGAAGACTTATGAAGGAACAAATCTCTTTGATTTTTCATAAGCTACAAAAATGTTTTATATGGTGTTTTCGTTAGATGCACAATCTTTAAGGTATTCTCAATGAAAATGGCAAATTGTCAACCACGAATAACCCAAAAGGATTCAGTTTAAAAAAAATTATAGAACAGTGCGCCCCCGCCTTTGCGGTGCTGCCGACTGCCCAATAATCCCTAAATTTACGACTTCTGTCCTTTTTGAATGAATAGTGTTAAGAAAATGCAATTTGCTTTCTAGAAATGAATGCCCACTTATATTCCATTGATGGATGTACGATGTACTTAAATGTTATTCGATTTCAATTTTTTATTCAGTATTTTTGCCGCCCTCTCATAATTTGCCGCCCTAGGCAACTGCCTATATTGCCTAATGGATAAAGCAGCCCTGAGCTTCGTTACTGACAATAGGAAGCAAATTGAGGAGCTAAAAGCAGATATTGTAATGGAACACCCCATCGATGCAACAACTACGAGAGATATTTGCTTTGACAATAAATTCAAAATTAATATGCCAGGCAGGCAAGACTGGAAGGAAGGTGTACCCCTACCAGGGTGTAGGAACCGGTATAATAGGGACACGGCAGGAGATACAATTCCCGGTGAGTGTATCTAAAGATATCACAATTTTCTAGGTGGAAATAACGAGAATCCATTACAGCCTGGAAGACATAGAAAGGCAGAAAAGAACGTACCGTTTAAGTGGCATCTTCACAGATAGCCGGCAGCGTTTAAGACACTCCATCCTATAGAGATCAATCCTAAGCTTGTATGGGATTGTGTGGGTGCCCTAAATAAACTAGGTACCGTGGCAAAGTAACGGTATCCAGAATACCGGAGGATCATAAGGAGAGTGAAAAAGCAGTTGAAAGATCCAAACAAGGCTGATGGATGCTATTCATTGGCCGGAATCCTTCGGCGGCTTGCAAAGGCAGTAACAATAACAGCTACAGGAAAGTGGGTAACTCACAAATCTCTGGAATGGGGGAGGAATTTACCAGAACAGACGAAACAGCCCATTACAGAATATTTGCCAAAACTAACGGCCGACCTAATAAGCAAAGACAGAAAAACAATCAATGCCATAGTAGGTCTGCTAAAGTGCTAACAGGGCACTGTAAGCTGAATAGGCAGTTGAAGCTAATGCGATTGGCAGATGATGACTTATGCAGATTCTGTCACCGCCTAGACGTAGAAACGCTAGAGCAGATTTTATGTCAGTGTGTCAGCCTGCCAAAAAAACTGTAATTGGGATGCCCTTCAGTACTGGTTGGGATAATCTCAGGGAGCTTCTTCCAAAGCTCCAAAACCTCACAGCCCAGCTTCTTCTTCTAGATCGTAGAAGATGCTTCCTCATCTGCTTGGTTCGGCGGATGGCCTACGGCAGTGGCGCACCCAGGGGGGTTTTGGGGGTTAAAACCCCTCCCAGGGCATATAAAGGATAATTGATGGATTCGACCGTTACTTGATGGAAGTTCATTTTATCTCACAATAAAACACTGAAAACCTTTGTTTTCTATACTTCCACAAAATGTATTATTTACAACTATGTGACTACAGCTGTTTCGGCAGAGTGCCTTTCTCAAGTGATATAATTTACAATGTGTTTGCCTTTTTAAGTCTCTAACTGAAGAGGTTGAGGAGTGGGGAGCTGTTTGTCTCGAGTTGGTCATTCAGAATTATTTCTGTATTTTTCAGTTTATTAATTTTCATAGATTCTAAAAAAGATAGCTTAAGGCCTTCATTTTGGATATGCAGAATTTGAAACTCTTCATTGAAAGAATGATTATGATCTAGAAGGTGAAGTGCGTATGTATAAGTGTCTGTTTTTCTATTGTTGAAAGCCCTTTTGTGTTCTGTCGAACGAGAGGCTTACAAAACGAGTGTTCGAAACGAGAGTGCAGGGGAAAAACAAAAGAGGAAGACCAAGAGCTATGTGGGTAGATGAAATCAGGAAAGAAGTCGAGAAGAAGGGATTGACATTGGAAAGTGCAAGAAACCTAACGCAAGATCGGAAATCATGAAGACTACAATGCCAAACTCAACTCCACCAGCCTTAGACCTAAAGGTAGAAAGGCTTAGGACTAAGTAAGTAAGTAAGTAGTTTTAATGCTGCTGTCAATAATGCCACTCAGTTTTAATGTGAATCTAACCTAAAATCGAGGCGTCGTAGTGCTGTGTGTGTGCGTTGTATTCTTCGAAAAATAAGCCACTTCCACTTTTTACAACACATTACACCACTGTTTCGCTCTAAAACAAACGGCCGACCATTTTGGACATGAAAGAAGAGGGGATGAGTTTAGTTTTATTGTTTCTAACAAGAAGCATAGTTTAGTCTTTACGATAACGAAATTGATTCAGTTAACCCGGCACCTGCCACGTGGGGTGCTACCAGCACCCCATAACACATTTTTATCAAATATTTGGTATTTCAAGTTTGGTAACCGAGCTGTGCATCATAATAGCTTTCTATAATATTATATAGCATATATGTGTTAGTGTTTGAAGTGGTTATTTAGTATCATTCTGAACTTATAGCTCTAAAGTCGAATTGGGGTGTCATCATCTGGCACTTTAAGTTTTAAATTTTTTTTTATATTTTTGATATACCGGTCAAATTTACATTTTTTATTGAAATAACTGATTTAAATTATTAATATAGACTCTACACTCACTAAATCTTAATTTTTTTAGATACTTTCTTAACTTCATTTATTTTGGCTTGGTACTTGCTAATTTGCTTATAACACCTTTTTCATTTTATTTTTTAACTTTTATAACATAATAGTGGCTAATAAGTTAATAAAACATGTTTATTTATATTCTTGTGTTACTCAACACATTATTTTGTTTTTTAAACAAGTAGATCACAGAAAATTTTTAAGGGGTGCTGTGAGCACCCCACGTGACAGTTGGCGCCTTGCAAAGCCACGTGGCAGGTGCCGGGTTAAGAGCGTTTGGTTTTAATACAGCCTACTAATTGCTTTTAAAAAAAGCAACTTTAAAGTAAACTAAAAAATAGTTTTAAGGCATATGTTTTACTGACATAATAGTGTTGAGATCAAGTAGTTTTAATAATAGGTTTTATTAGTCATATTAGGAGAATCTTTAAAACTGCAATAAAACTAAAAGGTCACAAACTAGAATCTAATAAAACCAAACAGTCCGGAAGTTCTTCATAAAACTGAGTAGTTTTAAAGCGAACTGATAATAAACCATTTTAAAACTACAATAAGGCAAATGATCTATTAAGATTAATTAGTCTTATTTGATACTCTTATTAGATAATTTAAAACTAGTGACAAATGATAGTTTTAAAGTTCTGGCAGTGTATCTACAAGGTAACTTTAAAACCATTATCTTCTTATTTATCACAATAAAACCTTTATAAACCTTAAATAAAACTAAAATGTTTTTATTGTGCTACTTGGGCGGTTCCAATAGTTTTCCCAATAGAATTCGTAGTGTAACAGTACCTAACTGTTCTTTTACCTATTTTACTAAGATAAAAACTAGCATACGCTGAACTTCAACTAATTTCTAATTTAGAAAGAACTCATGCAAGTCATCATTTCTAAAATATCAACTGTTTTAAAGAAAGTTTTTTTGAATTTCTAGTAATAAGTCTAGTGTAACTGAACATACCTGTACCTGTACATCTTCGGTAAAAGACAAATACTCGAATCATTGCTCTAGTAATTTCTGCTAAATTAACTATACAATGTTGAGGACATTTTTCATTAATTTTTTGTTTGTTCTACTTACAGGTCGGCTGGCTGTTATATTAGTAGGATTATTTACATTAGCGATAGGTATAATTTTATCTTCAATTCCATGGTTAGACTATATAATTTTAAAGGTAAGTTACTTTTTCTTTAAATTAACAACTTAAATTTTGGTTAAATAAAAGTATAGTATAAAAAATGGACCAGACAGAAACTTTAATGCAGTAAACAGCAAAATTAAGGCACCACATTAACCCGCGAGCAGTCGCGCCGTTAGATAAAATCTAACATTTTCTCATTCTTCGCGATAACTTGATGAAAAATTTTGCAATTTTGAAAAAATTTCGTAAGTGCCTCGAGGAAGGGTGTAGTAATGCGTAGGTATTTTTTTTTCTTCTTCTTCTTTTTGTGGAATTTATGGCTTTGGGGATAGCCAATTAGCTTTAATAATTGTTAGAAATAATATTTTTAACATAGCAACTAAATAAAAATACTATAAAATAAAAATTTGTTGTAAATTCGTATTTAAATTCGTATTGTGAGATAACATCTAACACGCGACTGTTCACGTTACAGAAGTGAGCGCGACTGTTCCCGGGTTAATAATGGTACATTTTTGATGTCTCGAATTTCCTAAACCTGTTGTCCGATTTGAGTGATCCTTTTAGTATGTTGTAGCCGTATTATTTAAGAATATCGATGTAGTAATATTGTTGCTAGACAGATAAATGTCATTGTATACCTACTGGGTGTAACAATCATACTGTGTTTTTTCCTCAAAGTTTGGCACACCCTGTGAAATATTCTAGCATATATAAAATATTGAAATTAAAACTCAATTGTAGCCTTAGGCTTTCTTAATATTCTGTTTTTTATTCATTCAACCAAAATCCGCAGTTTCCTGTGTGAACTATTGGCAAAGATTCTTTAGATTCTTTATTTTCTTTGGTTTGAGTTTCATGTCTGCTAAAACAAAATTGTGGTTACTTGCTATACAGTCGGAAAAATGAAAGAATACCCATGAACGATCACATCAATCACTTATTTTGTATTTGCTTTTTTTTTTCTATAAATAACAAACGTTTGTTATAGAAAAAGATAGCAAATACAAAATAAGTGATTGATGTGATCGTTCATGGGTATTCTTTCATTTTTTCGACTGAATATGCCCTTGGGTAAGCTTTAGTCTAAACTTTGGCATATAAGTTTGCCTTATTCACTTATTCATGTTTTTATTTTAGAATTTACGATTATCAGACGGATCCTTAAGTTATCAGTATTGGCAGAAACCTGGCGTGATTCGACTAACCAAAGTGTATATATTTAACGTTACTAATCCTGACACATTCCTCACCCAAGGGGAAAAACCAAGGCTGCAAGAAGTCGGGCCTTTTGTATATCGGTAAGTAGATATTTTATATAATTTTTTTCTAAGCAATTAGCCATTTACAGATATTTTTCGGTTGTAGTGATTATGGTCTTGTTTTTAATAACTTCTATTATAAGTATACAGGGTGTTTGGTAAAGAATGGGCCATAGCTTAACCTTAGATTCGAGGTTTATATAGGTCAATTTAAGCTAACTTAAATTAGTACAAAAATTGATAATAACCGAAATACAGGGTGTCAAAGTTAAACTTGTATTTTATTTATTTTTGAATATTTCCTGACAGGCATGGGACAACAACACGAAATTTGGTAAGTGGTGCTGGTACTGTCGACCCTACTAAATTATGTTAAACAAACGTTTCTCGCTACTACCAGAGGCGTACGACGTGGGAACGTGAATGATTGACCCTTCCGAAATTCTACGCCACTGGCGGAATTGCTATTTTAGTGCAATTTTTTGATTCTCCAATACTTTCTATGTAAATAATATACTCTTCATTCGTAACGATAAAACCATTAGTTTTCAAGATATTTGAAGCTAAAAACTAAGGAACATAATACATATACATATACATAATACAATCAAAATAAGTGTGCCTTTTCATTTTTAACTTCAAATAACTCGAAAACTAATGACTTTATCGTTACGAATGAAGAGTATATTATTTGCATGGAAAGTGTTTGAGTATCTAAAAATTATACTAAAATATCAGTTTCATCAGTGGCGTAGAATTTGGGAAGGCTCAACCATTCACTTTCCCTTGTCGTACGCCTCTGGTAGTAGCCAGAAACGATTATTTAACATAATTTAGTAGGGTGTACAATGCCTACACTTGCTGCCAAGTATCATAAGGATATGTCAAATACTTTTATAGTACCGGGCACACATATTTCTTAAAGTTTTAAATAAAGAATAAATTATTTAAAAAAAAAGAATACTTTAAAATAATTTGACATATCCATATAATACTTGGCAGCAAGTGTAGGCATTATACACCCTACTAAATTATGTTAAATAATCGTTTCTGGCTACTACCAGAGGCGTACGACAAGGGAAAGTGAATGATTGACCCTTCCTAAATTCTACGCCACTGATAAAACTGCTATTTTAGCATAATTGTTAGATTTTCCAATACTTTATTTGGAAAAAAATCTACTCTTCATTCGTAACGATAAAGTTATTAGTTTTCGAGATATTTGAAGTTAAAAATGAAAAGGCACACTTATTTTGATTAGTGTATTATGCTCCTTCGTTTTTAGCTTCAAATATCTCGAAAACTAATGGCTTTATCGTTACGAATGATGTTATTTACATAGAAAGTATTGAAGAATCAAAAAAATGCACTAAAATAGCAATTCCGCGAGGGGCGTAGAATTAGGGAAGGGTCAACCATTCACGTCCCCCCGTCGTACGCCTCTGGTAGTAGTCAGAAACGTTTTTTTAACATAATTTAGTAGGGTATACAGTACCAGCACCATTTACCAAATTTTGTGTTGTTGTCAAATGTCTGTCAGGAAATATTCAAAAATAAATAAAATCAAAGTTTAACTTTGACACCCTGTATTTCGGTTATTATCAACTTTTGTACTAAGGTAAGTTAGCTTACATCTACCTATTTTAACCACAGAAATCTAAGGTTAAGCTATGGCTCATTATTTACCAAACACCCTGTATACCTATGGTGGGGCAGATAAACGGCGCCTATTAGAAATATCTCGACAACTTATAGACCAGGGCGCATCGGTAAAAATATTAGTACATTTGGACGTTGAGAGGTGACTCAAATTTTTTTGCAGAAATTGCTTGAAAATAACTCAAATAATAATATTTGAGTTATCCTCCCTCTCAAAAAGGTCCGGAACATTGTTTAAATAATCAAAATGTCAAAAAATGAAGGAAAAATTCGATTTTTTTCTTCGTTTTTTGATTATAACTTTAAAATTATTCATTTCCAAGAAAAGTTGTACTGACATAAAAGTTGTGTAATTAAATTTCCTACAATATAGAATTAGTTAAAAATTTAAAAAATAGTCACCCTTGTTGCAAAATAGCAACAATTGCCGAAAAAAGCGTACAAAAACAAGTATTCGCATTTTACGTTTTTCAACCATTTATGCTATACTTAGGATCTTCATATTTCACTCAGAAAAACTTTATTATACAGTAAAATATTACTGTAAATTTCATTAAGATCGGTTCAACATATTTTGCAAAATAAATTTTGCAATCCAGCTTTCGCAAAAAAAAATTCATTTTTCAAAATGTTACAGGACTGAAAATGAAGCAGATAGTAAGTTGAAATTTTTTTTGCTTATAGAAGTGTACTGTACATTTCATTTGCAATTTGCAAAACTAAAATCGATTAACTACCACGGCGTCAGAATTTTTTTTAATAAACATTAATTATTGGTGCTGCGCACAGGACAGCGGATAGCTTGCTCTGCTTGGGCATTGCAATGCCCTTTGATAATGATTGATGCATTTTAATTTTTATTAAATTTTGATACCTATAAATAAATAAATTTGTTTATGGCAAAATAAAAATACAAACACTATCCTTTGAAATAACACTTTTTTTAGCAAAAACTTTCTTTGTTCATATATTTTAACTTAGAGAATAAAAGTTTATTATTTTTAAACATAAGCAATTGTTTAAACAATATTTCACAAACAATAATAAAATTAGTTTGATTTTTGTGGAATTAAAATATTAAAATACAACAAAATATAGAGTAAGAAAATAATATATTAGATAAAGATTGGAAGAAATTTTGGTGGAAATCAACTTGTGTGAATCGAACACCGCTGTCCTGCGCGTAGCGCCAAAAATTAATGTTTATTTTAAAAAATTTCCTGGCGCCGTGGTAATTAATCGATTTTAATTTTGCAAATTGCAAATGAAAGGTACAGTACACTTCTATGAGCAAAAAAAAATTCAACTTGCTATCTGCCTTATTTTTAGTACTGCAACATTTAAAAAAAAATGATTTTTTTTGCGAAAGCTGGATTGCAAAATTTATTTTGCAAAATCTGTTGCATCGATCTTAATAAAATTTACAGTGTTATGTAACTATATCATAAAGTTTTTCTGGGTAAAATATGAAGGTCCTAAGTGCAGCATAAATGGTTGAAAAACGTAAAATGCGAATACTTGTTTTTGTATGGTTTTTTTTTTCGCAATTATTGCTATTTTGCAACAAGGGTGACTACTTTTTAAATTTTTAACCAGTTCTATGTTGTAGGAAATTTAATTACGCAACTTTTATGTCAGTACAACTTTTCTCAGAAATGAATAGTTTTAAAGTTATAATCAAAAAAACCAATAAAAAAATCGAATTTTTCCTTCATATTTTGACATTTTGATTATTTAAACAATGTTCCGGACCATTTTGAGTGGGAGGATAACTTAAATATTATTATATGAGTTATTTTCAAACAATTTCTGCAAAAACATTTGAGTCACCTCTCAACGTCCATCTCAAAACAGATGCGCCCTGGACTATTAAGTAAGGCAACAGAATCCTGAAAATTGGATTGAAGGGGTTTTGAAGAGTGATCTATTTAATGAAAATATTTTCGTCTACTTTCCACTTCCGGTTATACCGGAAGTTACTTATAACTTCGTTTTTTTAAATAGGACACCCTGTATATTTTTACATTTTTCGATTCTCCTCGATGGCTTCTTTCTTAAAATATGAGGTTTTGTAATGTTGTATAGGGTAGTTTAAAAGATAATTACGTTTTTTTTATTAATTTCGTAGCAATTTTAACACCCTGTAGAATTGTAGTAGTTTGACATCAAACATTCTATTTATGTTCAAATGATTTTTAATATAGTCTACTATTGTTAAAAATTATTAGTATAGCTAAATGTTGAATTTTTGTATACAGGGTTGGTCGAAACTCGGAATGAATATTTTCCGAGTTTTCGTAAATGGAACACCCTGTAGTTAAGTATTGTAATGAAACGATATTTTATGGTACTTTTTTTATTTCTTAAGCATTCCCTATACCTAACTGCTTTAATAAAATAAAACTAGAAAATAAAACTTCTTAAAAAATAAGTCGTTTTACAGTTTAATTTGAATAAACACATTTGGAGTATTATTATTTATTACTAGTTTTGATGGGAAATAAGCCACAGTTTTACTAAAAAATTATTTTATTAACGTTTCGACGTCCAGTCGGATGCCGTTGTCAAAATACAAAAAATATTAATGAATTAAACAAAAATATTGTTGCTTAGTAAAAAAATTCTTCTAATAATTTATTTAATCTGACTCATTTATATCGGCAATTCAGACATACATTATACATTTTAAAGTAGAAAACTTTAAAATGATATTGCCAATATTTATATTATTTTATTAACGTCGAAACCTTAATAAAATTATTTTTTAGTAAAATTGTGACTTATTTCCCATCAAAACTAGTAATTATAAAAATGCCACAAGAAAATAGCTTCAGAGTAACATTATTATTTATAATTAATAATATATATTTATATAAATATAATATATATTAATTAATAAAATTTAAATATTTCTTGCAAAATAATAGTAAATTTCAATATCTTTTCTATGGAAAAAATTAATACTTCTTTTTCCGATTTTTCCAAAAGGTGAAAATAACCCAGTTCTTATACTTTTCTCGAGCTACCCCAATTTTAAAAAATTAAATGTTCTTAGTGCCATAAAAGCCGAACTATTGCAAATTTTTACAGCACGCTGTATTTTGAAGTTCCATTTTCAAAAACGGAACTCGGAAAATTCTCCCCTCCACTTTAATTTGGCGGCATTTTATGAAAACGATCACTTTAATTGGTTATAACATTTTATTCCTTCGCCGTCCATAAATTACATCATACAATATATTATCTTCAATGGCATATACAATATATGTTTAATGTTAACATTTTAAGAAAACATTATATCTTGGTTCCTATTTTTCATAGAAGGTTATTTAAAAAAGATGTGTTTTTTCACCAGCTCTTTAGTGAGTCTACTTACAAATGCATAATATAAAATATTATTATAAATGTTTATAAGCTAAAAATGCCCTTTTAAAACGGCCTTTTTTATTTTAATAACAATTTTAATAAATGTAATACGTATATCTTAAAATTGAAGCCCCAAAAAATCGATTGATGTGCTAAAAACCTCTAATCACTGTTTGGGCACATACAATTGTTTCATACACATAATAGATCTCTGGAATAAACAAATTAAATAACTTATATAAACTATTTGGTCAATCCTGCTGAAACCTAGATAGTCCAGAAAGCCACTGCGCATCCGCTAGAAAAAATAATTCGATTCGGATTTTGTGCACAATCTTACTCAAAAAAGACCCCTTTTAACAAATTTGCATGTTGCCAGGTCCAAAAGTGGGTCAAACGTTTTTTTTTTTTGTTTTTTTCTTAAAATTATTTTTTTTTGCATCGAACAAAGTTTTTTAGGTTTTTTGGATCATTTGAAACAGAAAAGGTCTTTAGTGACTTTTCTCTAAAGTTGATATTTTTTGACATATAAGCGATAAAAAATTTAAAAATTGCGAAATCGGACATTTTTAACCCTCAGAAACTATGTGAAAAACCTGAAAATTTCGATGTTGCCAAGGTAAGAAGATATTCTTTGAACATCGATTGGTGAAATCCCAAAGAGATTTTTGCAATACAATATCGAAAACCCCTTTGTTTTTTAATTGCCAATCAAGCGGGAGCTTGATTGGCAACCGTTGCAGGTTATGTAACATCATCATCATTCTCTTTGCCTTATCCCTATGCGGGGTCGGCTTTCCTAATTGCATTTCTCCACACAATTCTATGCCCTGCCTTATCGTCTACCCCCAGGTCTTCTTTGGTCTTCCTCTCCTACTCCTTCCAGGAATCTGCACTTCAGCTATTCTTCGTATTGGGTGATTAACGTCTGGACGTTGAACATGACCAAACATGTAACATGCGTAAATATATGTGCGGAAAAATATTTCGATTCAATTTTTTTTTTCACCATCTTGCTTAACAAATTTTATATTGCCAGGATCAAAAAGTCAAAAAAATTTTTAAACGTTTGTTTTTTGTTTTTTCCTGAAACTATTTTTTTTGCATCGGACAAATTTTTAGATTTTTTGGATCATTCCAAATAGAAAATATCTTAGTGACTTTTCTGTAAATGTGATAGTTTTCGAGATATAAGCGATTGAAAATTTAAAAATTGCAAAATCGGCAATTTTTAACTCTCAAAAACTATGTAAAACACCGAAAATTTCAATGATGCCAAGGTACGTAGATATTATTCTAAGAATATCGATTAATGAAGTCCCGAAGAGCTTTTTGCAATACAATATCGAAAACTCCTTTGTTTTTTAATTGCTAGTCAAGCGGTCGCTACACTATTTTTAACCGTTGCATGTATACAACATTGTATGTAATATGGGTAAGTATATGCGCGGAAAAATATTCTGATTCAATTTTTTTTTCACCATTGCTTAAAAAGGTTCCCTATTAACAAATTTGCATGTTGCCAGGGTCAAACATGTGTCAACAAAAATTTGAAACATTTTTTTTAAACTTAAAATGTTCTCCGATTACAACATATTATTATACAAATGCAACAACTGCAACGGTTGAAAATAGTGTCGCTCCGCTTGATTAGCAATTAAAAAACAAAGGGGTTTTCATACTGTATTGCAAAAAGCTCTTCGGGATTTCATCAATCGAGATTCTTAGGATATCTACGTAATACCTTGGTATCATTGAAATTTTTGGCGTTTCACATAGTTTTTGAGGGTTAAAAATGGCCGATTTTGCAATTTTTAAAATTTCAATCGCTTATATCTCGAAAACTATCACATTTACAGAAAAGTCACTTAAGGTCTTTTCTATTTGGAATGATCCAAAAAACCTAAAAAAATTTGTCCGATGCAAAAAAATTAGTTTTAGGAAAAAACAAAAAACAAACGTTTAAAAAAAATTTTTGACTTTTTGATCCTGGCAACATACAAATTTGTTAAGAGGGGATATTTTCAAGCAAGATGGTGAAAAAAAATTGAATCGAAATATTTTTCCGCGCATATATTTACGCATGTTACATATTATACATAATGCAACGGTTCCCAATCAAGCGCCCGCTTGGTTGGCAATTAAAACACAAAGGGGTTTTCGATATTGTTTTGCAAAAGACTCTTCGGGATTTCATCAATCGATGTTCAAAGAATATCTTCTTACCTTGGCAACGTCGAAATTTTCAGTTTTTCCCATAGTTTCTGAGGGTTAAATATGGCCGATTTCGCAATTTTTAAATTTTTAACCGCTTATATGTCAAAAACTATCAACTTTAGAGAAAAGTCACTAAAGACATTTTCTGTTTGAAATGATCCAAAAAACCTAAAAAAACTTTGTTCGATGCAAAAAAATAATTTCAGCAAAAAAAACAAAAAAAAAACGTTTAAAAAAATTTTGACCCAATTTTGGACTTGGCAACATGCACATTTGTTAAAAGGGGTCATTTTTGAGTAAGATTGTGCAAAAAATCCGAATCTGAATATTTTTCCTAGCGGATGCGCAGTGGCTTTCTGGACTAAGCACACTTCAATAACTTCAATAACCACTATTTCAAGTAATTATATTACATGTCATTATGCAAAACAACCAAAGTTATTAACATTTATAAATTAATGCAAAAACAAGGGTTTTTTGCAATTATCTTGCTTAATCATTTATGAATTTTAATTTAGAAAATCGCTAATTAATTTCGCAGTTTTCTCTAAAAGGTATACGAAGTGTTTTATAGGCTAAAGGTGATTTTCTTTCACTTTTGGTGACGGTTAAAACACAAAGCAAAATGAGACGTACGTCTTCAGGGATTCGTTAGAAGCTACCCCCTATATACCTTTTAGAACTTTCAAGTAGCTGAAACACAACCAAACACAGAGAGGACAAACAGTAGAGGCCCTTCGAAAAATTGATGGTAAGACTATATGGCGCAGAGCTAGAAGTATAGATATACGACGGAGATGCAAGGTGGACAACATTAATAACTGGTAAGAAACAGAAGAATAGAATGGAATGACCACATAAGCCGAATGCAACAAATAGAGTAGTAAGGGGCGGCAAAGACGGTTCCCCAATAGGAAGACGATCAGTGAGAAGACCAAAGAAATGATAGAATGACAACTTACTGGAGGCATATTGGAAAAACAGACAGAGTCATGTCTATACAAAAAGAAGACGAAGAAGCAGAGAAGAAGTAGCTGTATAAATCCTCCTCAGTCCATAGGTCCTGCCAGCTGGACAATGTTTACTAATTTATTACACGGTGACTATTCGGGTTGGGCATCGCTGCGTCCTATATTGCAGCATATTGGACTTCCTATTTATCAGTCAAATTTACTCACTTAAAAAATTTGATAACAGCGCCTACCTCGGTAGTTTGTTGTTACATGTGGTGAAACTTTTTAAGTTATGATGGTGGCTCCACAAAAATACAGTAAAGTTGTAGTGTTTTTCTGTACTTTAAAGTATTGATTGTTTTTAATGTATGTTACTTGATGATTGGACGTGTGGTAAATATATATTTGAAAATAATTACAACTGGACACGTTAGCGGTCCTCTAAACTTTTTGTCCAGCAATTTGGAAATTGGGACTTAGTTAGCCAAATAGGTTACCATACTCACATTTTTTAAGTTTAGTTACAGATAGTAAAAGGATATTGATGGAAAGTGCATTGGAGGCTATTTTGACAAATAACGATTTTTTCGTCAGTGAAGATAACGATAATGATCAAAGGAAATGGATTTACAGGAATTTAAGCTGTATGTTGGAAGGTCACTAGCTCTAGGTGGTAAACCTGCAAGTGGGAGACAAGCTAGTGCATCTATTTCAAGAAAACCGGAGACATCTGAAGATCAAGTGCCCATAAATCCTGTAAAAAAAACTACAAGAAAAACCAGTAAGGACCATTTGCAAATATGCTCTGTCAGCAATAGATATTCTTATCGCGTTGCCTAAACCTGTTGAATGCACTAAGAAGACGAGATTCTGTTGTACAAAATGCAAAATGTATATGTGTATTTCTCCTGAACCAGAATGTTTTTTCAGTTTCATACTTAAATTATATGAAAGCTAAGTCCTGATGTCCATTATGCTGGACCGACCTGTCATATTATGTCTGTCAAATTTTTTTTCTATAGTTTTTATAGATTTTCGTTTATTGTTTTCACAAATGATGAGAGAAAATGAAAAATATTGTTAAAATAATAAAAACTTTTTTCTTGGGGCTGAAGAGGATAAGGTTTTTGCGTGAAACCGATAATTTTTTTTCACAGATAGACTGAACTAATTTATGTAAATCCTTATAGCTTTTCTTATCGTTTTTTTTTTATTCAAACTATCTAGGTACATCTTACTACTGGTACCTATTGTAACTTTCACTTTTTATTCAAATTAAAATCTTAAAAAGTGCATTTAAATATATGTCAATAATTGTCATGTTTGCAGAAAGTTTCTTCGTGTTATTTACTTGTTGCGATCGGAAGTAACGGTACTAGTAGTACACGAAGAGAACATATTCTGACCTTTACTAACCTTGGCAGAGAATTCTTGGCCTAGGTCGGTTTCTATGTTAAACCGTGATATTTAATAATACATATCAATAATCATTTTATTTACCCATGAAGATCGTATCTTAGGAAGTGGGCGTGTTAATTCATGGGAAAATTATATTCGCAAGAAATTATTGTATGGTTTTTGATTTTTTTTTACATAAATTAGAGGCTACTTTGCTTATTAAAAATTAACAGGAATTTGAAAACACTTTCTATGAGTTAAGTTTTTAACAACAGTTAAAAATTTTACGTTTTCTTTTCCTTGCGTTTCTTAATTTGTATGTGAACTCTAAAAAGTTTGTTTTTTCTTTTCTAATTAATATCCTTCAATTAGTGATCAGGTCTTTGTATACTTTGTTTGAGATAAAGCAAAATTATCTAAGCGACTTGTCTAATTTCTGTCTTTTAAAAAATTTATGGATAACCGCTATTGGAGATATTAAGTCACAATGTAAGTATTTAAATTGTAAAAATTATTGTAAAAATGGATAAAAACATTCAAAAAGTAATGATAATTCTCTTAGAAAACGAACTACCTCCAGAAGAGTCCCATAGGAAATGTTTTACCATACACTTTCCTGAATTATATGAGATATTTTCGTAGGTCCGATAAACAACATCTAAAAGTAACTAAATTAGTAAGAAGAGGAGCCCAAATTTGGAGACCAATGAACGAAAAAACTTTATTTATTTGATTCATTTTTGTAAATTTTAAAATTAATTAGTGTTTAATACAATCAAAATTTAACTCTCACGCACAAGTTGTACCTACAACTTCAGTGAGAAACTGAGTTTATTTTGTTATGTACAATTTATTTGCTACGAATAAACTCCATTATTATTATTATTATAATAACGACCACTCGTGGATTTCGGCTGAAATAAAATTGAGGCCTTTTTTCTTTTTATTTCCCTGTTATAATGGGGGTCTTTTTATGTCAAATCGTTTTTAAAATCGTTGTCAGTATTTTCGAAAATCAATAAAGTGAAAAATTTAGTACTCCCATCGATTAATCTACCAGCATCAGTAGAATCAAAAAGAACGTGTTTGTCCTAAATGTACTCCAAATATTCTGCAACACATCATACAAATAAGAACACTTTTGATAAAATGTTTGTAAGCTTTTAATTAAATCTTTTGTATTAAAATTTATTAATTATATTTATTTTCGAAAATACTGACCACGATTTTAACAATGATTTGACATTAAAAACCCCCATTATAGCAGGGCAACAAAAAGAAAAGACGCCTCAACTTTAGTTCCGCCGAAATCCACGAGAGGTCGTCATTGTGACTTAACATCGCCAATATTCAGTGCTGCTATTTGTTTCATCATATTATCTCCAGCAAAGTAACTTGAGTATCAAAAGGGTTCTTAACCCCTAAATTCTCAAAACATACCCATTATGATTCAAACTATAGCAGCTGTTTAACCAAAAACAATCTCATTCGGAAGACTACTAGCAGAAATTTTCAGAGAATCTAGATGAATACCTAACGTCAATGGAGCCAGACCCTACAAACTACAATTTTGTGAAGGTAATCAAATTTGCCTCAAGAGAGGCCATTCCGAAGAGGAATGAATAAAGAACCAACTATTTCAATGGAATGACTCAGAACAATTGCAAATTGTACTAAAACTACTAGCTATACCTATAATAAGAACTCCTTATCTCCAAAGACGATTGAAGTAGTCGAAGACTTGTTCGCGACAATCTCAGAAACTAGACGCTATCCATGGATACAACAGTTGAAAACATAAATGTAACACATATTACGGTTGAAAATTTGTTAGTAACGTTTTGGTTATTTAGTAACCGATTATTTTGTCATTGGAGGATGTATAGTTTGTATGTTTGGATGTATATGCTTTTTGTGTGAGTCAGTGAGAGAAGATTTTTGTTGTAGAGTTTTTGTTTTTGAACGCCTTGGTAGAAAATCAACAACGTTCATTCTTTTTCAATAAAGAAATTTTGAGAAAGGACTTGAAGCCTGGTCGGCGATTTGAATTCTCAGTTTTTAATTGAAAATTGTAGTTTTTCGATCCTTTGATGGGATGTGCTGAGAATTCTTTTATTGAGGTTTCCGTTGGTGTGCTGGAAATTTGGGACACGTGAAGATTTTTGTTTGGAAAAACCTCAAAAGATTAATTTGATGTTTGTTAATGGCCAGGCTGAAAGTTTTAATGTACCCTTTTGCATGTTAAAGGTAAGCTGAAGTCATTTTTGGTCAGTTTATTGGTTTCGAGTTTTAAGAGGTTAGTTCAGTTATTTTTATTATTTTTTTCTCTTGCTAGGGTGTTCCGGTAGTACAATTTATGTATGTATTTATCGATCCTGTTTGAAGAAGTTGTAATATAGAAGTACATTTACATTTAACAGATTTAGTACATTTTGAAGTTTTATGTTTGACGTTTAACCATTTGACATTTTGACAAAATTTAAGGAAGATTGCACTGTGTTTATCCAGGCAAATGGTTTGTTATTGAAGAAAAAAAGAACGGTAACAGATATTATTTTAATTTATGGGAGAAAACAATAAGAAACAAGGTACAATTTAGACTGGGTTAAATGGGTCTAAAAAGGGGACTAAAATAACAAGTTTTTATATTTATGTGAAGGAAACAGCTGGTTCTGGTTTACTTTTTTTTTAATTAATTACTTACTTTTATACTTATTAGCTGTTGAAATCAAAATTAATTATTTTTATTTAAAAGGGAATTTAAATTAAGGTTGACATTACATTCTCTAGAGTTATCTAGTGTTTTATTTGAACTGTCATGTCTCATGCTCACTCTAAATCTAACCAACTAATTAAAAATAATAATTCCGACTGAGAAATAGCTGTGGTACACAGAGTAGCAGCAAAGGTAGGAAATGAATAAAGAGTCTGGCCGGAGACAAGTGTGATCTATCTACGTGAATGTCATCTTCAACTCAGATAGCTACACAACTTCTACTGAACGGTAACCCATGCAAAGGACAAAAACAAACCAAGTAGTTTAGAAAGCAAGGCCAGTACCTGAAATCTGCATTCGAGAGGAAATTTACAATAGACGAACTGGACATCGCCATTTCAGAACTTAAGATAGGTAAAGCAGCAAGCCTAGATGACATCAGAAATAAAAGAAGAATATAAGAACATCTTATGGGCGAGCTTGAATACGTTGTCAACATACTACCGAGAAAATCAGCTGTACTCAAATGCACAAAAGAACACATATTATTAATGTCAATGTAACACAATTAAAACACATAATCTCTTCCACCGTAACAACAGGAAAGCTACAAAAAACCTTAACGTCCAATGGAATGGAGTAACATTGTTCATTTTCCAAGTATCTCGGTCGCTAGATAGAACATTCAGCTAGAAGCAGCACATTGAAAATACTAAAGCTAAGATGCTACAAAGACTAACATCATCCACACGAAGAGCTAATTCAAGTGTGTTACGAACACTGGTACTAGAATTCTGCCTATAAACAGCAGAATATGCCTGCTCTGTTTGGAAGGGATCAAAACACAAATTCTGATATGGACAAATTAGTCTTGTTAGAGTTTTGCACAAATAAGTTGTTATTCTTACGGGTCTTTGATCAAAGCCTAGATCAAGTACAATCCGACAAGGGAGAGCTGGCGGATGACCTCGTATGGTGTATTTCTCGTTGTATATTTTCACGCAAGGTCACCCGCCAACTCTCGCTTGTCAGATTGTAACTTGTTTTTAAATTTTGTTATGCTGCATATTCTTTGTGTGAGTTATTCGTAAGGGGATTTTTCCACATTCTCTATTTCATTTGTTTTATTCTTGTAGTGTTAATATTTTTTCTAGGAACTGTATTAATTGCTTTCGAGCAAATACCTTGCTAGAAATTTTTGAAACAAAATTGACTGCAACATTAATGGTCTTTGCATTTCTAATCTCTATATAATAACAGTGATTTCATTCAATTTTTTACAACATTATTGCCATTATCTTAACATTGAGTGACGTTGAGCGATTGGTAGAAAAAATCAATTAAATAATAATTAAAAATGAAAATACTGGAGACGCGATTCTACCATATAATTATTAATTATCGAGAGAAACTTAAATCGTTCATAGAGGAAGTGCATTTTAATGTATAACCTATTTGTCTTGTTTTTCTAACTACTACAGTTAAGTAAGTGAAAATTAATGCAAAAATAATTAAAAAAGTTGATATTCATGGAATATTATTAAATCATAATCAATAATTAACAATAAATGTAAATAGAATAAACATATTTATATTGATAAACCCGTTAGAGGTTTAGGCGATTTTAGTGCTTTATATCCTCACCTAATATAGTTAAGTTATTACGCTAATTGCCATTCTTCTGAAGAAAGCAATAAGCTTTTAATTACATCTATAAATCTAATTACCACATACAAAGTAACACTGCAACTGCAACTGCAGCCTAATACAAACTATTTATGAAATTTTAAAACGTCAAGGAATGGATGTTTGTAGGTCATAGTATGGTTTCCGGCTACTAGATCTAGTGCTATCTGTTTACATTTACTTTCTTAACCTAGTTAGGAGAATCGGCTGAACGAGAGGTCACTGAATGGAAGAAAGTGAGAACGAGAGAACGTATAGCACGTACCGTTCACGGTACTTATCATCTTCGTTAGGACGGCAGTCAATTGCTCATGATATGATTAACATTACCGTCATTACCTACAATTAATAGTATTAAGTTATATAAATAATAATATATTGTTGTGGAATTGTTTTTTTTAAGGAAATTCAAAAAAATTAAATTTATATCAACGACCATAAAATCATAGTTTTTCATCACCCTGTATATCACCAAAATTGTTTAGAATCTAATTTTGCTATTAACAAGTGTTCCGGGAAAAAGTGAAACGACTAATAAGTGATTCGACGAAATGCACGGGACATGAACAAACAAATTCGGTGATTAGAGAGTTGGACATCGTTGACGAAAACAAAGACGTTTTTAAGATCATTCCGGGAAGGTATTTTAATGTGGTAAACAAACTGTATTAGCTTTTAGTTTTAAAAGTAGAAAGTAGTAAAGAACTAATTATGATATTCTTTGAAATTTGACAGATTGTAAAAGTTGTTGGAAGAATATTTGGTTTCTTAAGAAATAAATGGTTTGAGAGAGGTTGTTGTCTATTGGATGGAAAATATCAGGAGAAGGAATAATGATTGTGAGAGTATGGATTTGAGAGAAAAATAAAGACACTGTGTAATTGACATCGGAAGAGAGCAGTCCAAATTTTTATAAAGTGTAGAATCAGTGTAGAGTGGTGTGATCGGCCTTTGCGAGCAGAATCAAGTTGAAACCAAATCGTCGACCGGTTGAAGAGTTAATTTTCCTGGTCCGAGGGAGATTCCTTTGTTTTGTCTAGAACGAGTAGCTGATTATTATCCGATTGTGCACAAGATATTCGAGCAAGTCCTGTGTGTTTTTCTTGGAAGCAGTTTGGATGAGAGGGACTTTTTCGCAACATCCAGAGAGTACGTGTAGGGAGAATCAAAGACGGCGCAATCCAGAAAACGAGGGAGTGAAGAATAAAAGGTTAGTCAAATCATTTGTCGGAATTGAGAAAATTTATTTATATCAAAACCATATTGTTTATTTGTTTATTGAACAATTTTTTAACGCAGTCAGTCATTTCAAATTTGAGAAATCAATTCAAAAGAAGAAAAGTAAAATTCATTCAATTTAGTATGAGTAAATTAGAAATTAATCAAATAAATATTTGTCAAAACAAGGAGATATCAGAGTTAGAGTTTAATTTATTTAGTTAGAGATTGTTGCAGCAAAGTTAAATTTTATTATCTTTTTGAATCTTATGTACACGGCTTATTGATAAAAACAATAGATTACATTTATATGATTTTGAGTGTTTTCAATTTCCCTGTTTCTACCCTGGAAGAAGTAATCAACCAGAAATACTAGAAGCCACAGATCACAGGTATTGTATCAAATACAAGATTAGCCCTGAGAATAAAATTGATTGGAAAATTTAATTGGAATTTAGTTGTGTTTTTACATAGGCAAGAAATAAAATAATTGAATAATTAATTAAATTAAGAATTTGCTAATTAATCTAAATAAATAGAAAAAGTAGAGCATAACAATATAAATAATAAATAATTGACATTGAAAAGGAGGTAAGTGTTAAAATTTACAAAACGTCCTTTGTGCATTGGAAATATAGTTTAAACCACGGCCAATGTCATTAATAGGGTGACAAATAACTTTCTCGTATCTCTTAGTTATAACAAACGTCAAGAGGCAACACTGATGATAAAAGTTTTTGCTTTTCCTGTAAAATTTTGCTTTTGTCAATCACCTCCTTCATTGTCAATGTCTCAATTATTAATACTATATTAGACTTTGGACAAGATTCTGACAAGTAAACATACCAAACTTAGAAAATCCTTAAAACTCAAAGTTGCTACATAACGCCAGATCCCTAGTGAGAGAAGAAAAAATCATAGAGCTGGAAGAAGAAATGTCAAAAATTAAATGGGCTGTGATAGCCGTTAGCGAGGTAAAAGAAAGAGGGGAGAGCATGAAAAAACTGAAATCAGCTCACTAATGTTGTTTTTATCAAGGAGTTAATGAAACAAACAATGGGAGGCGTTGGCTTCTTTGTGTACAGAAAACATGAATACCGTACAAATATAAGATACATACTATTAAGACAAACAACTGTAAGCATAAAGTGAACAAAACCAACTAACTCTTAAAGATAACAAGGGTCTCAAAGTTCTAAAGAGAAAATTAACAAATGACAAAAAAAAAATAACGAAATTAAAGTATTGGGACCGTGCAAGTTCGGAAAAGCGACAGCTAGTTTCATAGCTCGGCAACATTTTTCGCACTTCGAATTATATTGGCCAATCATATTGGTCCTGGTTACTGGACAATTGTCAAGGCCATAGCCCAAAAAAAATTATAAGAAGAAAAAGTAATATTAAGGTTATGTTATTAAAATGTAAACAATTGAATGTAGTAAATAAAATTAATTGTTAAAATGCACTACTACAAGCAAAATACAGTTAATTAAATTTACTTTTATATAATAATTGCATATCATATCAATATTGTGGAGCAACATATAATTTTTCTTCTTCATTGACAGTAGATATGAAATATACGTCAATTTGACAATTTCAATTGACAATGAATTATTTAAGAAAGCTGCAGGATTTCTCCGCTATTCGCGCACGATCGTTTCTCGTATCCCCCCCAAGTACTTGCACACGGCGAATAAAGATAGACACATCATCACCAACACAGATGAATTACTAAGGTTACTCAAAGATTTTTATACAGAATTATACAGATGTCAACGAAATCGTGATGAGAAACTAGCAGAAAAATTCAGAAAAAAGATCAACCAAAAGTTCAGTCAAGGATCGGAATTGATGCCTGATCAGTTTTAAAACCCTATGATGCCTGATATATCAATAGATGAAATAAGGAACGCACTGAAGAAAATAAAAGGAATAAAGCTCCGGTAGAAGATAATATCGTGATAGAAGCTGCAAAGATTTTAGGAGTTAAACTTTTAGAGAATATAAAGGTATTGTTTCAATTTATGTATGCATCAAGGTGGAACACCTACAAGATGGCACAGTGCATTTACCACTTTATTACACAAAAAGGTCGATCCAACAGACCTCGAGAATTACCGACACATAAGTCTGTTAAACCATCTCTACAATTTATTCACAAGAATAATAATAATAAATAGACAACAATAAATATGGAAACAAAATTAGAATTTTACCAACCTAGGAAATATGCAGGTCTTAGAAAAAACTTTGGCATTAACGACCACCTCCATTGCATGATATAGCGCTGTCGCCAGGGGGTACAACGGCCTCCTTTATTCAGATGGACTTATCCAAGTTTTTCTTATGTATTTTGACCCGTAGAATACGAATTTTTTGGGTACATAATATTTAATCCGGTTGTCGATAAGATTGTTATAAACAAAGAACTTAAAGAATAACTTTTGATTAATTATTTGATTAATTAAAAATTGAATAATTCTCCTTACCGCATTTGAAAGTTCAAGCCAAATTATATCGGTTTTAATTATTTGCATTGCTAAAAATTAATTATTTTATTGTCAAACAAAGCTGTAACCAAATAGTGTTTGAGCGTTTTGACCCGGGCCCAATACGTGCGTTTTAATGCGTACTACGTAGAAATTGCCTGTTTGTAGGCGCGCCTACTCGTTCGATTTTAAATAAGAGATGTATTGAAAACATCACTCAAGCACTATTTGTTTATAGCTTTGTTTAACAATAAAAAATTAATTTTTAGCAATGCAAATATTCAAAACCAGCATAATTTGACTTGAAAATGTGGTAAGCAGAATTGCTATTTTATTCTTTAATCAAAAGTTACTCGGGTTCAAAAATTGCAATTTTTCGATTTTTTTAAAGTTCAACCGCGTTTATCTCGAAAACTATGCTTCTTACGAAAAACTTGTAATAACATTTTTTGCTTAGAATGACCCAAAAAATACAAAAAAAGTTTTGTTTTTCGAAAAATCGCTGTTATGTAATTCCTCACGTTCTTTGTTTATAACTAGACTTAGGCAAATATGCAAATAAAAAAGTATGAAATATGCGCATAAATATGCAGTATTTTATGCAAAAATATGCAGTATTTTATGCAAAATATGCATATTTATCTAGAAAATATGCATCTAATAAAAAATATTTACAATATTTTTTTATTTACAAAAATACTTACAATATTATAAATACTTAACATATAAAATTATTTTAACATATAAATATTATTTTGAATTGTGGTAACAATAGATTATCAAATGATGTTCAAAATTTTCTAATAAAAACTTATGGCTCCTATCTGAATACATATATTTGTAAATAGAAAAACTTCTTTCGACATCAACTGATGTAACTGGGGCATTTTTTAAATTTATTATAATAGATGGTTCTAAATTAAGTGCTTCGGAAAATGTCCCAGCTAGTACTTGAACCACTTCAGAAAGAACCTGGTAACCACTACTTTTTTCCATGGTCACTTTAAATTTTTGAAAAATTTCCTTTCCAATAGTACCTTTAACGTTTTGACACAATGACTCAGATTCTTTTATTAAAACTGTACTCTCTAACAATGATAATTTGGAGGATTCTAATTGAGTTATAGTTTTCTGGACAAAACTATAATTTTATTTTATGAATGACAGTTGCTGTTGGAGGATGTTATTTTGGAAGGCTTGCTTAGCTTCCAATAAAGATTGGCAACTATCACCTGTTAAAAGGTTAATTATTTTTTTTTAATCAACAAAATGATCAGCATAGAAATTAGCTGCTTCTAACCATGTTCCCCAACGTGTTAAAATGGGTTGCGGTGGCAGTGGAACAGCAGGAAGCATATATCTGTAACATTGTATTCTTGCAGGTGATTTCAGGAATACATTTTTGACGCTCGCTATTAAACTGTTAACTAGTGGAGATTTTTTTCTTACTTCCTCCGCAACTCTGTTTATTCCATGTGCCATGCGATAAACAAGTGACATGTATTAAGTTTGGATAAAATATTTTTAAATTTTGTCCTGCTTTCACCATATTATATGGTGCGGCATCAGATAAAATAAGCAATAATTTATCATTAGGCACAGCAGCAGGAAGAAAAAAGTTTGCTAATGCTTCTTGTAAAAAGCGTGATATTGTTAGAGCGTTGGTTTTTTCCACTTGCTTACAGGAAATTAAATACGATTTTGGAAATGTTTCATCGCTAAGTACACGAATCAATAAGTGCACAATGTATCTTCCTGACGAGTCAGTGGTCTCGTCCACACATAAAATATGTAAAGGTAATTATTACCTATTTCGGCTTTTATGTTGTGGATAACTGAGTATAACAAATTGACATTATTTCTCTTTATAGTTCGTTCACTGGGAATGTTTTGTTTGCAATATTTTTTTTAAAAAAGAACTAAAGTTTTTATTAGATAAATTTGAAAGCGGTATATTAGAAGATACTAAGGCACGACACAAGTCTTCGTTAAAAGTTTCTTGTTCGGTTTGTTTTTTGGAACTTGACTGAAAGCATTTGGACACTGAAGGTTGATATTTTTCACCGGATGTGGTTTTTACTTTTTTAGCTAAATGTTTCGCGGTTCTGACATGCTGATCTATTTGAATTTTTTTTTTTCAGATGAAATCTAAAAAAGAATATAAATATTCTATAGTTGTACCTATTTTTAAAATCAAAGATTGAATAAATAAACTAAAAATGAACCATTTTTTAATAACAATTAAAATATTTAAATTAAATCAAATAAAAATCGGTGTAGTAATCTTGAAAATGTCAAGAAATGACTGTGCAAGAAGGAAGAACCCCCAAATATTTACAAGAGGCTCTTGGTCTTTTCTGTTTACATTTAAAGAAAAAATACTGTGAGCATAATTTAAAAGCACTTAATTAATTAATTAGGTCCAATATATGATATGTTTTTGTTTTTAGCAAAATTAAAGCAAACTATGCTATTGTTAGAAAAAAATGTTGGCGACCTTTCAGTAGACTATTGAATGATTTGAATTTTAAATAGGTATCCTATTTTAAAAAATACATCGATTTATTGCAAACTAGCCTTGTGTCGGTACATTTCTTACACATAATCTCCAATTTTAAAATCTTTGATTGTACCACCGTGTAAATTTTTAAAATAAAATAAAAAATAATACGTATGTACTTACGGTTTTGCCACAACATGAGCAATAAACTTTATCCATATCCATAGATAGCTCTTTGTAAGGTTTTATCCAAAAGTTGAAACATTGCTTATTTTTGGCATTTTCAAAGCACAATAATTATTCACAATTAGAAATACACGTTGTTTACGCCTCCAATGTTACAACAAAAGTGAAACCAAAAACCAAGTGAAACTGACCGTCAAAATAAAAATTTTTACCTAGAGACATAAACTGGCAAACACAAACCCTTAATTTCATGACAAAACGTGATAAAACTATAAGCCGCTGTCCTTTATTAGTTACTATACCAAGAATTTGAATACCAAGTGATTATAAAACAAAATTAAATATTGGCATTTTCATGCTATCTGTAAGTTTGAGTATAAAAATATATAGTTAACACCAAATTTTCAAGTTACATGCACTTTATGCTCATTTTTATAAAAATATGCAAAATTTGACATTTTTGCATTTTTATGCATTATATGCAAAATATGCAATTTGCATATTTGCCTAAGTCTATTTATAACAATCGTATTGACATCCGGATCAACTGTTACCCAAAAAATTCGTATTCTACGGGTCAAAGTACATAAAAAACCTTGAGTAAGTCCATTTGAATAAAAGAGGCCGTTATATACCCTCTGGTGACAGGACTAATATGAAATATAAAAAATCCATTAAATATGTACAACCGACCATTGGTCCTAGCTTTCGTACACTTTCCCAAAGATAGTAATTAACAGTGTAAAGAGACCGCGTTGGAGTAAAGAAGTAACTGATCGCGAACATAATATATATACATTAATGCAACCATGACCGTAAGACTACAAAAAGATACAGAATACATAAAAATCAAAAGAGGAATCAGATAAGGAGACACGTTATCTCCCAAACTCTTTACGGCAGTTCTAGAACATGCTTTCAAACAATTGGAGTGGGATGTCAAAGGAATCAATGCCGACGGCGAAATTCTCTCCCACCTACGATTTGCAAACAACATACTTAGTTCTAACAACGGATATCTTAAAAGAGATTATAACTATGTTTACTGAGTTAGATATTAGTAAGTAATTTGGATTGAGCATAAATTTTGGAACAGGGCCCCCGCTACCATATGTGCAAAGTGTGCAATGCACACGGGCGCCATCCTTTAGGGGCGCCAAAAAGCAGGGTCAAAATTAAAAAAACAAGAATGTGTGTGTACTTTGTACGCACGTAAGAAGTTATACTTCTACTACATATTATGTGATTTTTAAGACAATACCAAAAATTTAAAAAAATAAAAGAATAAAACGCACACAAACACATTGAAAAATGCCACAAAGAAAAAATGATTTCTGAACGATAATAATTGTTGGCAAAAATTTTAAATACGCATTTTCTGAAAAAAAAAATTATATAACAAATATACTTACAATCATAACATGCATAAAAAAATAAAAAAATAAAACTTGCATCGGGAATTGAACCCTTGAATTTCGTGCCGCTTTGACTCGTAACCGAAGCGTAGACTCACTCGTCCAATCCCACATTATTTATCATGTGGAAAAATACGGTAACTGAACGTTTTACTGTTTGACAGTTGTTTTGAAAATTAAATTATGTAGTTTTTTGTGGAAGAAAATATAAAAATATAACAAAACAGTAAGAAAACAATATATTAGATGAAGATTGGTAGAACTTTTGTTGGTAATCAAATTAAGTATGTAAATCAAAGGATTACATACCTACTAGATAAATAAATCTACGCCAAAAAATCATAATTTAAAAATAAAAATCGAACCTAATTTGGGATTTCTCTCTAAAATCCGCATTCTTGAGAAAATAAATGTATGTATTTCAACCTAATCCAAATGTATAATTACAATATGATTATAATAAAAACTACTTACCAAATTAGAATGAGTTTTTCTTGTCCAAAATAGTCCAAAATTCCAAAAATATAGGTATATGAAAACTATTTAAAAAGGCAGTATAACTATTAACTAACTTTTGTTTGTTGTTTCTTTTCACACAAATTTTAAAACGCAACAACCATAAATAATCTAACTTCAGCTGTGCCACAGCCGCCATATTGAATAATTTGTGACATGCCATTTGAACATCCAATCAGAACAAAGTTATAATGCGCATGCGCCCGGTCGCTAGGTTTTCCCATATAAAAATTTACCCTCTATCGCCGGTAAAGAAGTATAACTTCAAAAATTTAAACAAAAGTTGAGAAATTAAATAGGATTAGGTATAAATACACCCGAAACATATTTAAATTAAATGACAGCGATATTTTAAAACGTTGTTTAGTTCTTGAAGAACAACTGACAAATCAGGATAATGAGGATATATACTCCAATCATTTGTTTATTGAAATTAAAGCGCTAAAGATATTTTCGTTACTTGATGATACTGCCCCCTTAAGTATTTTACAATATATATTTGAAAACAATTTACTTAAATTCCACCCTTCCAAACGTAAACATGTCACTAAGAATTCTTTTGACATTGCCTGCATCTGTAGCTTTCGGCGAGCGATCTTTTTCAAACTTAAAAATCATTAAAAATCATTTAAGGACAATGCTGCAAGAAAGATGGTTTGGGCTGGCAATATTAGCAATTGAACAAGAAATTTTTGATGGTATAAATAATTTTAGCGATGTAATTAATGAATTTGCAACAGCAAAGTCTCGGACAATATCGCTACTGCAATGGCTGTTTTTTATTTTTCTATTGTACCTACATATAGCCCAGTAAATGAACGTGAAATACGGCGATACCCTGTAATTTTTAGGATCACCACCGAATTGTATCAAAATTTGGATTTAGGTTCTCCTTCCCTTCACTTCAAACTTGGACTTGTGCCGTTGGTTGCTTTTGCTAGGGGGTGAAAGTTCCCCTTCTCGGGAGTGAAAAAAGATAGGTTTAAAATAAGTCCGAAAATTGACAAACTGACTGATTCTAAGCAACTTTTGTTCTATAGAGTTTTCTAACTAAATCAATATTTTTCGAGTTATTTGCGAGTGAAAATGTCTATTTTTCAACAAAAAAAAACACGTTTTAGACGGTTTTTCCCAAATAACTCATAAACTAAGTGTTTTATCGAAAAAAAAAGGTTATTAAAAATGTAGCTTTAAAGAAAAAAAGCGAAAAAATGGTATATTCATGAAGTCTATAGAGCTAGTAAAAACAAAATTTCATAAAGCTCATGAAAAATACGTTCTTATTAGTCAAATTCCAAACAGAATATTTCAACGTGTAATAAACAAAAAACGAAGCACTTTTCGGGGAAAACTCGTTAAAACTTATTATGACTTCTGAAGTTCAGTTTTTTGCCTTATTTCAAGCCACCTACCTAAAATATCTATCATCTGAATACAGAAACATGAAACAAAATGCCTTAAGGGGCGCCAAAATCCTCTTTTGCACACAGGCGCCAGTAGCCCTTACGGGGGCCCTGTTTTGGAAAGACAAAATACATGACAAATTTGGTACCAAGCGAAAACCCCAAAGTCGACTGCAATTAAATAGCAGTAGTTCACAAATAAATTCTTCGGTCATGAAATTCAAATTGCCAGGGACAAACAAACCGCTGAACTGCAAGGAATAATCACTTTAAATTACTAAAAATCTGAGCATGTACTAGGGATGGGAAAAACCTGCCGGTTTTGACCTACAACCGGTTTTTTTACTTCGCAATAACCGGTTTTACCGGTTATTTTTTTGTCCCGGTTATAACTGGTTATTCTTTTTAAAGTAAAAACCGGTTATTAGGTTTTTACGGTGATTAGGATTAGGTTAGGTATTATTTTGAATCCCAATCATAATTATTATTCTCAAGTAATTATTCCAAACAAGACCATAATTCAAATTTTATTTTATAAATACAGAAGCAAACTGAAAGTGCAAACTCACATCAGCCAAAAACAATTAAGTGTTATTATAATATTTTGTTGAAAAGGTAGGTATTTATAATCATAATATTTACATAAGTAATGATCTGGTTGAAGTAGACGCAAAAATCATCTATTTTTCACATTTAACTCTTGACATTGAAAGTGGGTGAATGACTTTTTCTGATTACCAAAAATAATGTTCTGACTATGAATATCGAATTACCGATTACGAATACGAATTTCCAAGGATTTCCCTACGATTTCAAAACGATACACCCATACAGAAAGTATTAAATGAGTTAAAGTGTAACTTATTCTACAAATATACAAACGTGTTAAAAGAAATACATAATACATTTTTTTGATGGTAGTAAAAATAAAAGATAAATTGCATTATCCAATTTATTTTTAAGTAAAATATTTAGTTCATATTATTTTTTGTAAATCCCATTTTAAAATTTTTTTGAAATTTTTTATAAGTTGAATTGGTTGGGTTAAATTGTATATTATTGCAATATGTATATATTAATCTTACTCTATATTATATTTAATAATAATCAAAAAATATATAATAATAATAACAAAATAATAAATAAATATAATAATAGAATAAAATGGTTTTATTAAAAATTGTATTTTATTTATATTGATATTGATGTTCTTTCGATAGTACTAATTTTGATCATATTGATATCGAGTATCGAGTCGAGTGGAGTATCGCAAACTAAAATGCATTGTAAATGTAACATTGTAACCGATTGGATTAAATAAACCAAAAAACGGTTTTTGGAAAAACCTGTTTTTTTTTTGGCCGGTTATAACCGCCAGGTTAAACCGTAAGCAAAAAAAACCGGTATAACCGAAAACCGGTGTTTTGTCAAAAATCGCCATCCCTAGCATGTACGAATCGTTGGGCACTTCTGTGATGAGGAGGATCCATTCTTGGTACCTTTCATAGATAGAAATTTTGTATGTCATATTTTCACACATTACGGTGAAAGGATTTAATGTCTTCTAACTATTAAGTCCAATTGACAATTTTCTTTCCCATTTTACTCACCTGGTTAAATCTACGTGTTCATGCTCACGCCAAATTAAAATGAATGAAGCTGAAAATAAAGTAATACGTTGGTGTGAGAGTTTTAAATAACGGCGCGGCGCCTAAATATTAGTATTATTATGCAGTTTTTTTGATTAATTTTAGAATACGATGATATAATAATAGATGAAAGTTTTAAAGGATTTGGTAGTGAACTTGAACTTGACTTCGTAGATTTATTATGTACTATTATATAAAAGTAGTGGGTATAATATGTGGAACCCAAAATCTCGTTTTCATTGACGATTGATGAAACTTTCGATTGTTTTGTAATGTTTATTTAACATTTTTTTAAAGTAGGCTGCCAAAGATGGTAGATTTTTCCGAAAAAACTCTTTATGTGTACTATTAGGATTTGGAAAAAGACTACGACTTGTACACACTTCTAAGGGGCTAAAGTGGTATATTCTCTTCAAAAGGGGTACAACTTGTCAAAGGGGCAACAGTGGCATATTCTCAAAAAACTTTGATGGTGTGTAAAATTATTTATTAAAATCAGCTAAGTTTTTTCAGCATATCACATGCCATCTTCAGAGCTTCTGTGTTGTTGGAGCACCAAATAATATCATCCGCAAACTAGTATAATACAAAATGGAAACCACAACCACACCCTCTCCGCACTTCTGCCTTAGCATTATGTTTTTCGGCCGCGGAGTTTGTAGCACCAGTGTGGGCAAACTCTGCTTATGCAAATAACGTCGACGTGGCTCTAAATGAATCGGTTCGTATAATATCGGGTTGCCTGAAACCGGCACCTATCGAAGAGGTCTGCCGTCTACCTCATAGTTGGGATTGCTCCCCCTCCCCTCCACCTATCAGGAGACAGGTCACGTCACAGATAGAACGGCAGGCGACGGACCGAATACACCCCTTGTCCCTTGTGTGACCCCCAGACTCAGCCAAGTAGACTAAGATCTCGAAAAAGCTTCCTAAAAACGTTAAGATCCATCCCCGAAGCGCCAGAGACATGCCGAATACACCTATGGCAAGCGTCAGCTACCACAACATATTCTTTCCCTCAGAGGAAATGAACGCTGAACCTGCCTGCAGACTAAGAACCGGCGTTTCAAGTTGTGGTAACCTGAAAAAATGGGGATACTTAATTTTAGTATCCCCATTAGAAGACTTAATTTTAAGAAAAGAAGACTTAATTTTAGAAAACGACAGGGCCATCTATATGGCCATTCATTGGAAGTACAAAATTTAAAGTTGTTGGTGTTCCGAAAACTGAAAGTGGGTAAGTTCAGAGCTTCGTCTTATAGGAGGTTATAAATGCCCCATGGAAGAGTAATTATTTTCGATAATTATTACGGTAATTTTTTACTAAAAAATAGATTTGCAGCCATTTCCAAAAAAAAAGTTATCATCATCATCAATGGTGCTATAGCCCTATGAAAGAGCCTCGACCTTCCCAAGTCTATTAAGCCAGTCAGTCCTATCCATTGCCAACCGTTGCCAGTTTGCTGCGCCTATTTTTCTCCCATCCTCATTTACACCATCCTTCCATCTAAGTTTTGGCCTACCCCTATTTCTACTTCTCACAGGTTGTGACATAAGGATTCTTCTAGGAGGGTTGTTATGTTGTGATCTTGCTAGATGTCTTGCCCATCTTAGTCTTCCTATTCTTATGAGAGACACTACGTCTTTACCACCAAATATATGTTTATATCTGTGGTATACCTCGTAGTTGTACCTCCTCCTCAAAATACCATTTTCACAGATGCCACCGAATATGCCTCTCAGGATCCTTCGTTCAAATATAAGCAGAAAATTTTCATCCGCCTTCGAGATGGTCCATGTCTCCGATCCATATGTCAACACTGGTTGTATATGGGTTTTGTACACGCAACCTGAGAGAATGGTACGGATGCATATTAAACGAACTTTTCAGAGCAGCCGTCTCCAAAGTCCGAATAGCTATGATGATTGCCGACCTCCGTCGCGGAGATGGCACTTGAAGAAGAAGATATGGTTATTTTGGTTTTTTGGCTTAAGTTTCTGCTTCTCATATGTCTACTCAGTCCAAAATAGCATTTGTTCGCTAGGATTATCCTTCGCTTGATTTCTTCCGTCATGACGTTCTCCTTGGTGATAAGGGAGCCTAAGTATGTGAATTTGTCCACCACTTCAAAGGTAGAGTTATCAACAGAGAATTGGTGACCGATGTTTCTGGCTCTATTGTTGGGTGTTGATGCCATCATCATAGTTTTCTCCTCGTTTACTTTCAGGAGAACGTCTTATAGGAGGTTATAACTGCCCCATGGAAGAGTAATTATTTTCGATAATTATTACGGTAATTATTTACTAAAAAATAGATTTGCAGCCATTTCCAAAAAAAAGGTATACTTACACGTTTTTCCAAAATAAATTAAAATATATTTTGGTGTTATGTTTATGTACACTCATGTTCATCTATCAACCTAGGCATTTATAAAAACTAGACCTGTTTTTAAAGCCTCATGCGACTTTTTGAAATTTTTAAATTGATTGCAATTCACAAAAAGAAATAAAAATGAAAACGTTTGGTGGTAGCGGTTGGGAAGGAGGGGTGGTGGGCTAAAATTGCGCTGTCTTATTTTTTAATCACATGGAACGAAAAAATGAACAAAATTGAATTCTAAAGTGAGTGCATTTTGCTTATGTTTGCTTATCATTTGCTTATCTTAACGGCGGGTAGGTATACATGGCATCAAGTTATTTTAAAAAATCTTAATCTTAATCCTATTACAAAGTCATTTGTATTTGAATGGTGTGATTAAGTTTTAGACACAGGTAGCAATTAATAAATTGTAATATTACATTGTCGTGTAATATAATGACTTTGTAATAGGATTAAAATTAAAGTTTTCTAAAATAATTTGATGCCAAGTATACCCTTTGATTTCGTATTCGGTGTGAGTTTTTCATGGCAGATGAGACAAGTCATTCTAGAGCTTCCGACGGACTGACGAAAATTACGACTCGTGTCATGGCGGAGGGTTGCGGTGAAAAACTAAACTTTTTTTGATAAAATAATAATATTTTCTTATGGAACTAAAGACCTCCAGTTTCACATCCAAAGAGACGAATGTGGTTCGCGAGCCGCAGGTTGCCGACCCTGGAATAAAAAAAATTAAACTAGATAAAAACGTTTCAGCTTATCTGTTCGTGTCAGTTTGTTATCGGGAAGTTTCTAAGAAACTACGACTGAATTTTCGTAAAAAATCAAAAGTTTTTTACGCTAAAATTAAAAACTCTTATGGGATTTGCTCAGAAAACATATATGTCATTTTACTCTACAAATATAATTTATATGCGAATATATTATAGAATAATTAGTGTAATTAATATTTTATAAGCATTTGAAGTACATGTCAAACACATATAAATATTGGGAAGGTTAAATACACATCCATTATTTATCACGCAAAAACAATTAATTTTGGTAATATTCTAGCAGAACAACGACTAGTATTGGACACAATAATTGTTGGTTCTTTTTTCACTTAATTAGATTTTAAATAATTAGTGTTTCCAAATTTAATTGGCTGCCAAAAAAATGATAAGAAACTACGGTGGTCCGCAAATCGTATTTTTGTTACTGGAATTTCAAATCTATGCAGCAAAAAATTGTTAGACACGTTTAAAAAAATTAGTTATGTTAATTTTATGTTAGTTAGGTATATATCAATACGCATAATTGCCATGTTTTTAACGATAGTTATAGGAAATAAATAATATTTTTTAGATAAAATCTAATAACAAAGGGTGTCCCAAAATTTACGGAAGATTTGAATTTAAGACCATCGGTACATAATTCGCAATTATCTTACGGCTATCCCTACTTTTGTTGTCTTTACACGGCAAATTACGTGTAGTAAAATTCTCACTGGTATGGATATGTAAACTTTACTTGATTATTTCATTCATAGGAGATTCTGACCAATAGAAAGCTACAGAAATACAAATTAAACTGATTATTTTTGATAATTTCCCGTCGTCAAGTATATTACGTCAGATGCCCTTCGTTGCTATGAAAAAATACATTCAGTGACATTAATGAAAATTAATGTTTTAAAAATTATAAAAGTGATGACTTTCAACCGTCAAATATTTATAATAACTGTGTGTTTAATTGTACTAATTTGTACTTACATAAATAAATTACAATAAAATTTTGGTTTTGAACAGTTTTATTCATGAAATAATCGCAACAAATTGAACTCGATCTCTAAAATTAATATAGGATTTTTGCCCTCGTGACACTTTGACATCATTTCACTCGCCTTCGGCTCGTGAAATTAAAACTGTCAAAGTGTCACTCGGGAAAAATTCAATAATTTTAGAGCTCTTGTGCAATTACTTCTGATTATTTCATTCATAGGAGATTCTGACCAATAGAAAGCTACAGAAATCTAAATTAAGCTGATAATTTTTGATAATTTCCCGTCGTCAAGTATATTACGTCAGATGCCCTTCGTTGCTACGAAAAAATATATTCAGTGACATTAATGATAATTAATGTTTTAAAAATTATAAAAGTGATGTTTGTTTAATTGTACTAATTTGTACTTACATAAATAAATTAAAATAAAATTTTGGTTTTGAACAGTTTTATTCATGAAATAATCGCAACAAATTGCACTCGACCTCTAAAATTAATACAGCATTTTTGCCCTCGTGACACTTTGACATAATTAAAACTGTCAAAGTGTCACTCGGGAAAAATTCAATAATTTTAGAGCTCTGATGCAATTACTACTGATTATTTCATTCATAGGATATTCTGACCAATAGAAAGCTACAGAGATGCAAATTAAGGTGATAATTTTTGATAATCTCCCGTGGTTAAGCATATTACGTCAGATGCCCTTCGTTGCTATGAAAAAATACATTCAGTGACATTAATGACAATTAATGTTTTAAAAATTATAGAAGTGATGACTTTCAACCGTCAGATATTTATAATAACTGTGTGTTTAATTGTACTAATTTGTACTTACATAAATAAATTACAATAAAATTTTAGTTTTGAACAGTTTTATTCATGAAATAATCGCAACAAATTGCACTCGATCTCTAAAATTAATATAGGATTTTTGCCCTCGTGACACTTTGACATCATTTCACTCGCCTTCGGCTCGTGAAATTAAAACTGTCAAAGTGTCACTCGGGAAAAATTCAATAATTTTAGAGCTCTTGTGCAATTACTTCTGATTATTTCATTCATAGGAGATTCTGACCAATAGAAAGCTACAGAAATCTAAATTAAGCTGATAATTTTTGATAATTTCCCGTCGTCAAGTATATTACGTCAAATGCCCTTCGTTGCTACGAAAAAATATATTCAGTGACATTAATGATAATTAATGTTTTAAAAATTATAAAAATGATGTTTGTTTAATTGTACTAATTTGTACTTACATAAATAAATTAAAATAAAATTTTGGTTTTTAACAGTTTTATTCATGAAATAATCGCAACAAATTGCACTCGATCTCTAAAATTAATACAGCATTTTTGCCCTCGTGACACTTTGACATAATTAAAACTGTCAAAGTGTCACTCGGGAAAAATTCAATAATTTTAGAGCTCTTGTGCAATTACTACTGATTATTTCATTCATAGGATATTCTGACCAATAGAAAGCTACAGAGATGCAAATTAAGGTGATAATTTTTGATAATCTCCCGTGGTTAAGCATATTACGTCAGATGCCCTTCGTTGCTATGAAAAAATACATTCAGTGACATTAATGACAATTAATGTTTTAAAAATTATAAAAGTGATGGCTTTCAATCGTCAAATATTTATAAAAACTGTGCGTTTAATGGTACTTACATAAATAAGTTACAAAAAAATTTTGGTTTTGAACAGTTTTATTCATGAAATAATCGCAACAAATTGCACTCGACCTCTGAAATTAATATAGAATTTTTGCTCTCGGGACACTTTGACATAATTTCACTCGCCTTCGGCTCGTGAAATTAAAACTGTCAAAGTGTCAATCGGGAAAGATTCAATAATTTCAGAGCTCTTGTGCAATTACTACTGATAATTTTTGATAATTTCCTGTCGTCAAGTATATTACGTCAGATGCCCTTCGTTGTTATGAAAAAGTACATTCAGTGACATTAATGACAATGTTTTAAAAATTATAGAAGTGATGACTTTCAACCGTCAGATATTTATAATAACTGTGTTTAATTGTACTAATTTGTACTTACATAAATAAATTACAATAAAATTTTGGTTTTGAACAGTTTTATTCACGAAATAATCGCAGCAAATTGCACTCGATCTCTAAAATTAATATAGAATTTTAGAGCTCTTGTGCAATTACTACTGATAATCAACTATTTTCAATGGAAAATAAGCCACAATTTTACCAAAAAAATAATTTTTTTTGTAAAATTGTGGCTTATTTCCCATTGAAAATAGTTGATTATAAAAATGTCACAAGGAAATAGCTTCAGAACAACATTTACTTGATAATGTCATCATTAGCTTTAAAGATGGCTTTTGAGTGTTCTTGGGTAACTGTTACTTGTATAATTAATTGCCTTAATTATTAATTCAGTTAATTAATATGATAATTTTTTCACTAACTATGTATTCAGTAATTGTAATAATTTATTTACTGTACAACAAAAACTAATAATCAGTCGAGAAAAGAAGAAAAGTGATCAAGTGATTTTTTAATAATATATTGTTACTATGAAACGCTTACAATTTTGAACATCTTTAACAACAAAATACTTGGATCACTGAATATATCTTGGTGTATTCTCTGCTTGGATCTTCCATAAATAATAAACAATAAAAAATTTTTTATTAAGTTCACGTCTTAAATCAATTATTAATCAAATACACTATCAATATTATTTAATTAACAACTCAAAATATTTTCGATACCATGTCAAATATTTAAAATTGTCACTGTCTGACTGACAATATGCTGACAATATTCTATTCGACTGAATACGTTGTATGACAAAGATATATTTGGAAAATATTACCACCGACATTGTGTTCATTTTTTTCGAATCCTGAAAAAACCAATAAATATTTTTGAAAAATTTAAACCCAGAATGAAAGACTAAATTATTACCGATGGCCGAAAGTCCCTTAGGATAAATAAAAAGTTTATTTTGAATGAGATATTTAAAACTAAAAATCACACAAAATTTTCTCTTAGATTTTCACCCCTGTAACTTATTAAAGTAAACATTATAGAAGTTCCCAGTGACTTTCAGCCATCGCTAATAACGTAATCTCTCATTCTGTGTTTAAATTTTTCAAAAATACTTATTAGTTTTCTCAGGATTCGAAAAAAATTAATCTCATTTGAATAGCATTGGAGCAGAAACTACGTACCCACCCCCTTAACAGGAAACATTGTTTTTTTTACATTATGTTTTTTATTTTATCATAAAATACATAGGATCAGGCACATTGTTTCCACGACTTTGCTGGTACATATGCACTCTTGTGTCGAAATTTGATAATGAATAGTACATAAATGTGACTGAATTTCGTTGAATTTCCTCTTTTGATGCACGAGCGATTGCAGGCTTTTTGGCATAGACCTTTTAGTTTAAATAACCTCATTCAGAAAAATCTAATGGTGTTAAATCACATGATCTATGGAGCCAATTCTGATTACCGAAACGAGAGATTACACGCCCAGGAAATGTCTCATGTAGTAATTGAATAAATTTCACGGGCTTTATGACATGTAGCATCATCTTGTTGAAACCACATGTGATCTACATCAATTTAGGCAGTAATAACTGTCTTATCATGTTGCGAAAGTTATTTTCAAAGAAGTGTGGTCCAATGATGCCTCTAGCCCAAAAGACACCTCAAACGGGGACAAGTTGTGGAAGAATATTTTTTTCGACAGTTATATGTCATGTGGGTTCTGAGAACTAAGAACCACAAAAGCGGTAATTTTGACGATTAACATAGCCGTCAAGGTGAAAATGTGCTTTAATTCTTATGTCAATTGATCTTTGTAAGGATGTAGATGTAGAGATGTAAATGCTGAGTTAGTATACGCTGTAGAGGGCTTCTTGAAATTTGTAATTCTTGTCCACGACGCCAAATTGATGTTCCTGGAGTTTCGCCCACACAAACATGTAAGTTTTTCATCACAAACTGACTTGCGGTGACTGTCCAAAAATTTACATCGGTCAAACTGGCAGAACCTTTGACAAACACATAGCAGAACACAAAAGGGTTTTCAATAATAGAAAAACAAATTCTACGTACGCACTTCACATTCTAGATCATAATCATTGTTTTAATGAACAGTATCAAATTCTTCATATTGAAAATAAAGACCTTAAGCTATCTTTACTGGAATCTATGAAAATTAATAAATTAAAAAATAAAGCATTTAATTCTGAATGACCAACTTGAGTCTTGAGACAAACAGCGCCCTACTCCTCAAGCTATTCAGTTAGAGATTTTAGTGTAGACGTATAGTAAACACATCACTTGAGAAAAGTACTTTGCCATAACAGCTGTATAGTACGGTCTTTAACGGTAAAATATTTCAAAATCTCTGAATTTTATAAAACCTCTTGGATTGACATGAAATTTGGCACACACATAGCTACCAAGTCAAAGAAAAAAAGTGATATTGTGCCGATGTGTGCTTTTGTTCTGGGGGTGGTTTTCGCCCCTCTTGGAGGTGAAAAAATATACGTCGAAAGTAAGTCCGGAAATGGATAAACTGGCTAATTTTAAATAACTTTTGTTCCATAGAGTTTTTTCATTAAGTCAATACTTTTAGAGTTATTTGCCAGTGAATATGTTCATTTTTTCAACAAAATAACCACGTGTTTAGGCGGTTTTTCGCAAATAACTCAAAAAGTAAGTATTTTGTCGAAAAAAAAAACATTCTTAGCAAAAATATAGCCTGTAAAAAATTTAAAAAAATGGTGTACATACCACGTCTCTATACCTAGTAAAAGCAGAGTTATGTCTAATTAAAAATAGGATCATATTCGTCAAATTCCAAATGGAATACTTTAACGTGAAATAACCAAAAACTAAGCACATTTCGGGGAAAACTCATTACAACTTATTTAAAGTGTTTAAAAAAAAGCTTCAATTTTGTTTTATAAAAAAAATTCTAGCGTCAAAAGTTAACAAGTTACGCTCAAAATAAAGCTAGTTCTTTTTTTTTGGTAAAAAAATAGGGAAAATTACCTCCTAATTAGTATCTCAAATGAACTTAATCGTTACGACTTCACAAAGTTTTTGACTCGTATATGTATTGTTTATATGATCTGTAGGTTTCAATCTGTCGGTTCAAAGTCCTTATTCTTTAAAGGGCTGTAGTTAAAAGGGATTGAACGAGTCACTGATCACGAATGTATGCAAATTTAGAAATACTAAATCTTAATCAATTTTTGTTTTACAGAAAAACAAAAATACAGGATATTCAGAAAAGCAATGCTGATCTTTTTTTGTTTTTAGAGATTTTTGGTATCTCTAACAATTTTTAAGATATTTTGAAAAAAAGAATATTTTTCAAAATTCATTTTTTCAAAAATAAGCACTTTGAATCGATGAAACTTACAGATCATATAAACACAACATAAGTAAACTAATTTGTGGAGCGGTAACGATTAATTTCATTTAAGTTGCTAATTAGGGGGTGGTCTTAAAGATTTTTTTTGCCAAAACAAAAGGGACCAACTTTATTTTGAGCGTAACTTGCTTAAATTTCACACTAGACACTTTATATAAAAACAAAACTAAAAAAGCTTTTTTAAACACTTTAAAAAAGTTATAATAATTGATTTTCCCCAAAACGTGCTCTATTTTTTGGATATTTCATGTCGAAATATTCTATGTGAAATTTGGCGAATATGCACCTATTTTTCATTGACTAAACCTGGTTCTACAAGGTCCAGAGTCTCCAGAGACCTCACGTGTACACCTTTTTTTTACTTTTTTACACACTATACTTTTGCTAAGAAGGTTTTTTTCGACAAAATATTTACTTTTTGAGTTATTTGCGAAAAACCGTCTAAAAATGTAGTTATTTTGTTGAAAAATGAACATATTCACTCGCAAATAACTCTAAAAGTGTTGACTTGGCGAAAAAGCTCTATAGAACAAAAGTTACTTAAAATTAGTCAGTTTATTCATTTCCGGACTTATTTTGGACAATAATTTTTTCACTTCCAAGAGGGGGTGAAAGTCACCCCCAGGGCAAAAGCACACATCGGCACAATATCACTTTTTTTTCTTTGACATGTAAGCTATGCGTATGCCAAATTTCATGTCAATCCAAGGGGTTCTTTAAAATTTAGAGCAAAAACCGTGAAATAATGTACCTACTAGTAGTGACATTAATTTATAATAAATTTTGTGGCAATATTGAAAACATCAGTCTTCATTGATTTATTGTCAAATTCAAAACATTCTAAAATTGTTGCAAAAACTACACAAATTGAAAATGGAACTAGACGAAATCGTAGACAGTTTGATTACCAAACACAAAATAAAACATTAAAAATCTTTTAATAAATTAAAACAGTTGAGATATTTTTATTACTGTGGAATCACAATTATTTACACATATAAAAGCTCACGTGGCACCTTCAAATTATTTTACAGTAAATACACAATTTACTTTTATATGTTTATATATCGTTCAAAAAGATGAAAGAAAGATAATAGTAAGTGAGACATGCAAGAAAACTAGATTCATTCCGATAATTCGTAACGTTATATCTTAATATCACATTAATAACTGATTTCAATCTACAACATATATAATATAATATATAGTACCAAACGTGGTGCCACCAGAACGAGACCGTACCAAGGAGACCGTAGACGATAATCGCATAGTAGCAATTCACAATGCATGTACTTTCATCTTTTCGTAACAGTGCCTCCTGTCTTAAACATAGACGTAGATACCCTAATAAAATAAACTTACTAATTATAGTCTAGTAAAATAAAATTACACTACATGTAAATCAAAATGTAAATTCGTACAGGTTGAAATAAATTTTATATCAAAGTTTAGGTGGGTACAAAAGGTATTTTCAAGAAAGTATCTAAATCATACAAGGGGATCATTGTTTAAATAATTAAAAAGGGGTCATTTTTGCAAAAAAATTACTTTTTTAACGGCTGATGACATTCAATTACTAACGAAGGTCTATAGGATTGTTTTCTGAAAAGTTGAAGGATAAATCTTTTACATAAGACTTACTAAATTAAATTTGACCCCCTATTTATTTAAATAACTATACATAAAACTTTAAAAACAAATTTGCAAAAAATTATTTTTAGCGTTCTAAATAAGCACTATAAAATAACTTATTTTACAGAACAAGTTGCGCTATGTTATCAGTATTTATTAAAAAACAATTGGTCCAAAAATATTTAAGATTTTTTGAGATATTGAATTTGTTTTTTAAATGCTACTCTATTTTCAATTGCAAAAACGCGGTTGTTGCCAAAGAAATATTCATCTGTATTAAATCTTATTATTTTTATTTTTATGTATGTTTTCGACAAATGTATTAATAAATTCAAATTTCAATTAAAGTTCCCCCTAAAATGGTATTTGAAAATTATTCAAATTTGTTTATAACTTGTTTTTTTAATAACGTCGCGGAGATTAAATATTTTGAAATGCCGTTTCGATAATTGCGTTCCTGGGATTTTTTCACTAATTAACAAATTTTTTTGTCTTTTTTCCTCTTCTTTTTTTTTCTTGGAGTTATATTACTACGGGCCCTTTTAGGGTTAAGTTTCATTAAGAATGTCGAATCTCTAAGTTGAGATTCTAGACCTAAAAATATAAAGATTTAACTAAAATCACTTAAATAAAATGTAGCTACTTACTGAGTTACAGGGTGTTTTTTATTTAAATATTTAAAAAATATTTTTACCAAGTACTTTCAAACTATTTGACGTATCCTTATCATACTTGGCAGAAAGTGTGGGTACTATATAGTCTACTAAACTTCGATAAACAAAAGTTTCTAGCTACTACCAGATGCGTACAACAGGGGATAGTTAATGGTTGACCCTTTCCAAATTCTACGCCACTGAGGAAATTACTATTTTAGCGAAATTTTTCGATTCTCCAATACTTCCTATGTAAATAATATACTGTTTACTGGTAACGATTAAGTAATTAGTTTTCGAGATATTGGACGTTAAATTGAACCGGCATATTTATTTTGATTCATTCATTCATTCATTTTAAACTTCCAATATCTCTCAAACTGATGACTTTATCGATACCAATAAAGTTATTTACATATAAAGTATTGGAGAATCGAAAAATTTCGCTAAAATAGTAATTCACTCAGTGGCGTAGAATTTGGGAAGGGTCAATCATTCACTATCCCCTGTCGTACGCCTCTGGCACTAGGTAGAAACGTTTATTAATCACAATTTAGTAGGGTGTATAATAGCCACACTTTCTGCCAAGTATGATAAGGATACGTCAAATAGTTGTAAAGTACTTGATAACAATAATTTTTAAATTTTTAAATAAAACACCCTGTCACTCAGTAAGTAGCCATATTTTATTCATGATATTTTAGTTAAATCTTAATATTTTTAGGTCTAGAATCTACAGCTCAGAGATTCGACATTATTAATAAAATTTAACCCTAAAAGGGCCCGAAATAATATAACTCCCAGGAACCCAATTATCGAAACGGCATTTCAAAATACTTAGTCCCCGCGACGTTATTAAAAAAACAAATTATAAACAAATTTGAATAATTTCAAATGCCATTTTAGGGGGAACTTTAATTGAAATTTGAATTTATCAATACATTTATCGAAAATATACATAAAAATAAAAATAATGAGATCTTAAGCAGGTGAATATTTTCTTGGCAACAACCGCGTTTTTGCAATTGAAAATATAGTAATATTTAATAAACTAATTCAATATCTCAAAAAATATTAAATATTGTTGGACCAATTTTTTTTTAATAAATACTGATAATATAGCGCAACTTAGTCTGTAAAATAAAATATTTTATAGTGCTTATTTAAAACGCTAAAAATAATTTTTTGGAAATTTGTTTTTAAAGTTTTATATACAATTATTTAAATAAATAGGGGGTCAAATTTAAATTATTAAGTCTTATGTGAAAGATTTTCCCTTCAACTTTGCAGAAAAAAATCCCATAGACCTTCATTAATAAGTGAATTACCTCAGCAGTTAAAAAAGTAATTTTTTTTGCAAAAATGACCCTTTTTTAATTATTTAAACAATGATCCCCTTGTATGATGTGGATACTTTCTTGAAAATATCTTTTGTACCCACCTAAACTTTGATATAAAATGTGTTTTAACCTGTACGAATTTACATTTTGACTTTTTTTTTATTTTATTAGGCTATTATATTAATATACACAAGCAGTATTGTATAAAACAAAAATATCGGGAAAGAAATAAGAGGAAAATGGCCAGCAGAGGACAACATACCGAACGATCTCCTAAAGTTTAAAAACCAGATCTGACAAAAACATAGCAATGAAGATCAATCATGCTTCATTCAATGAAAATCAAGAATGAAAATTAATTTTTCTTACAAACTGACGATTTATTTATTGCTTTAAAACCGGTTGAGATATGCAAATGAAATTTGGTGGGTTGAAATATGACGGCTGATATTACCCGTATGCGCGCCAATGGTGAATATTAAATTCTTACTTGTATGTCAAAAAATGAACAATAACTACGTCTTAAAACCCACCAACTTTCATTTGCATATCTCAACCGATTTTAAAGCAATAAATAAATCGTCAGTTTGTAAGAAAAATTTCAACACCCCCTATCTCGGAAACGAAGCATTTGCGGATATACCGTTTATAAAGCAAACTGTCATTATTTTTTCGTGCAGAACTATCCCTTAAAGTTTGCCATACTGACTTAAAATGAAAATACATTTCATAAATACACCCTGTGTTTATGAAAACATGGCTGGTTGTTAAAGTACCCAACTTTTTTATGGTCTAATGTAAGCGAATGGATCAAAAAACAAAATGTTGAGAAAACATGAGGCTATAGTTGGATTTTAATTTCAGTATTTTATAAATGCTAAAATATTCCACAGGGTGATGCGAACTTTGAGAAAAAACAATGTTTGATTGGTACACCCGGTATACAATGAAAATTTAACTGTTTAGCAACAATACTATTACAGCGATATTGTTAAAGAATAAAGCTATAATATATTAAAAAATCACTTAAATCGCACAACAGGTTTGGAAAATTCGGGACATCAAAAATGACCCATTTTTAAGGTGTCCGGTTAATTTTGCACCCCAGTGTATATTAAAAAAAGGTTATTCTTTATATTTTCATGGGACAGTAGAATATTAATACATGTAACAATCAACTATTTAAAGAAAATAAGCTTAAAAAAAACTAAGTTTTCAACCTAATAGTACATAAAACAACATCCAAAAATGTTACTCTACATCCCACCAGATTGAAAACAATGGGAACCTTCTCTGGTAACACCTCCGAGGCTTCTACAATTTGCAAGCCCTAACGGATGCTGACACTAAGGAAAATGAGGAAATTTTACAATTTATAATTCACGTCCCATCTGCTCAGCGCGGTAAAGTTCCAACAAGAATGGGTTCCCTTTGTACTAAAATCAGAGTAAACATGTAAATCAAAAAAATCAAAAATGAATAACCATTTTCAATTTCGTTGCAACAAGAAACTACAGCCGCATCATTATTTCAGTTCAATCAGAGAGTGCAGCAAGCACCTCTACCGGTTTCGAAACTTATTAATCTCTCATCAGGAGGCACATATGCTGCTCTCTCTCTGACCCAACTAGTACAAACCCTGGCGTGCAGTCACGGATTACAACTAACGAAATGGCAGGGATGCCTTTAGCGGCAACTGCTAGCAAAAAAACTAAGTTTTCAATCTAATAGCACATATAAAAACATCCAAAAATGTTACCAATCCTACCAGATTGAAAGCAATGGGAACCTTCTCTGGTAACACCTCCGAGACTTCTACAATTTGCAAGCCACAACGGATGCTAAGACTAAGGAAGATGAGGGAATGTGATGGGACGTGAATTATAAATTGTAAAATTTCCTCATCTTCCTTAGTCTCAGCATCCGTTATGGCTTGCAAATTGTAGAAGCCTCGGAGGTGTTACCAGAGAAGGTTCCCATTGTTTTCAATCTGATAGGATGTAGAGTAACATTTTTGGATATTGTTTTATGTGCTACTAGATTGAAAACTTAGTTTTTTGCTAGAAGTTGCCGCTAAGGCATCCCTGTCATTTCGTTCGTTGCAATCCGTGACTGCACGTCGGGGTTTGTCCTAGTTGGGTCAGAGAGAGCAGCATATGTGCTCTCTGATTGAACTAGAATAATGTAGTTCCGTGTTGCAACGAAATTGAAAATGGTTATTCATTTTTAAAATAAGCTTACTTTAATCTTATCCGCCAGAAATTCGACAAACTTTGGTTGGAGACCGAAAAGTTACTTGACATTTACAAAGTTGACGTTAGGCTTTTTGTCGGAAATCTGCTTTACTTACTAGGTCGTATAGTAAACTCCAACACTTGGACTTATTTTTGCCTTTCTCTACTAGGTAGCCATAGTAGTAAGGCATTCCATTTAAAAAATATTTTAAGGTGACCACTGTGCCTTTATGTCCACTGAACTCCGGTTTCCCTGCGATTTTAGTTAAACTTCTTTTGAAAATCCACAAGGAAAAATTTTTCCTGTAGTTGGCTGTATACCATGTAATGCAAAAAATAGTAAATCCTTTATAAAAGGTATATATTTAAAATCCCTAAAAAGGGCTACATCACAATCACATAACTAGTTTTCGACTGGTTTACCAGTCATCATCAGTGCTTACCTAAAATGAATATAACCTGATAAAATAATGCAAAGATTGAAATTTTGATTATGGTTAAAAAAACTGTCGGTTATACTCACGTAAAGTTTACATGCTAACCACCAAGATATAGTTTAACAAAAATATGTGGGTCAAAGCCCTGTATAAGTGGTCCGTTAAGGAAACATCAGTTAAAAATGCCAATTAAAGCATGGATGTTTAAACTATTTTAAAATTATGGCCCAGGTAATATCTGAGCTGTGGTGTGACTACATTACATGGTGAAAGTCTGGTAGCAAATGACAATGAAATAGGTGGAGACCTCAGAACGATGACAAGACAGAAATGACAGTTCCACAGGAAGTTGAAAAATTAGCCTGTCATATTTAAAGACTATAGTTTACAATTTGTTAAAATTAGAAATGATGTAACACATTCCACTGTGAGCATTATCGTTTGAAATTCAGTAACCTAAATGCTGTTAAAAATGTATTTGCGTATACTGTTAGTGGACATGGATAGGCAACCCACATTACACAAATGTTAATACATATTCGATAACTGAAATCAGTAATAAAATATTTTTGACAAAAAAACCTAAGATTTAAAAAAGCAATTTTGTGTTAATGTAAAGTTATCGAATTTATTTAATTTATTGACAGCTGTTGGGATTTGTGTAAATTTAAAAGGAATCACAATGGGGGTGGCTGAGGTCCCGTTCATGTTCTTTTCTCATTACCTTCCTCACAGACGTTTCATATCCCCAGCCCCTATTGTCATCATCTTACGACGGTTTTGGTTTTTGGACCCTTAGGGATCCGGGCAGCCTGCGAAGTCTTCAGGAATTAGTCGCCTCAGTTTGAGCTTGTGCTTTCCAATGATATATCACCCTAGATTATTTAAGACTTTTTTACACCTCAGCCACCCCCATTGTGATTCCTTTTAAATTTACACAAATCCCAACAGCTGTCAATAAGTTAAATAAATTCGATAACTTTACATTAACACAAAATTGCTTTTTTAAATCTGAGGTTTTTTTGAAAAAAAGATTTTATTACTGATTTCAGTTATCGAATATGTATTAACATTTGTGTAATGTGGGTTGCCTATCCATCTCCACTAACAGTATACGCAAATACATTTTTAGCAACATTTAGTTTACTGAATTTCAAATGATAATTCTCACAATGGAGTGTGTTGTTACATCATTTCTAATTTTAACAAATTGTAAACCATAGTCTTTAAATATGACAGGCTAATTTTTCAACTTCCTGTGGAACTGTCATTTCTGTCTTGTCATCGTTCTGAGGTTTTCACCTATTTCATTGTCATTTACCACCAGACTTTCACCATGTAATCTAGTCACACCACAGCTCAGATGTTACCTGGGGCATAATTTTAAAATAGTTTAAACATCCATGCTTTAATTGGCATTTTTAACTGATGTTTTCTTAACGGACCACTTATACAGGGCTTTGACCCACATATTTTTGTTAAACTATACCTTGGTGGTTAGCATGTAAACTTCACGTGAGTATAACCGACAGCTTTTTAACCATAGTCAAAATTTCAATCTTCACATTATTTTATCAGGTTATATTCATTTTAGGTAAGCACTGATAATGACTGGTAAACCAGTCGAAAACTAGTTATGTGATTGTGATGTAGCCCTTTTTAGGGATTTTAAATATATACCTTTTATAAAGGATTTACTATTTTTTTAACTTCTTTTGCTTTAGTTTTTGTAGAAAGTGTAGAAACAATTTATTTTTAAGTAGCTCTCTTTAAAAAACTTCCTTAACTGAATCTAAGCTTAATAAAATTGAAAGCAATGAATAAATATATCGCCTTTTCTATAATCTTCTTGAGCCACCTATGTATACCTCGATAGGTTGGGTTAGAATATTATTATATTTTATATGTGGTGAAAATATGCCGGATCTGCTTCAATGCTTTTTTCGGTACAGTATCAACTAAATAGCTGGCAATTATACAAGGTGCATAATTTTATCGATTTGCTGGAAAAAAATATAGACACAAAGTTGCGACAGTCTCTTATATAATTATGAAGTCTCAACTGACCTGTTTCAATTTTTAATACGTATGTGAGGTGTCAATAGTTCGTTATGTTGGTTTTTACCTGTAGACCGAAAATTTAGATACAATTATCATATTTTTTAACCGTGACCTGATAAGTAGTTGTTTTAATAAACACCAATAAAATACTTAGAAACATTACCATCTGATCAAACAATCTTTAAAAATATTAAATGAAATAAAGGAAATTAGGTGTATGCCACCGCCAACCTACTTTTATTCAGCACCTTCAAGAAAACCCTTCTTTTAAAGGTGCCTATCTTCTAGAGCAGCGGTGCTCAAACGGTCGATCGCGATCGACCGGTCGATCTCCAAAGTTTTTGAAGTCGATCGCGATTCACGGAAAAAATACACATGGAAAAGGTGGAGACTGCGCTAACTTGTGGATGACATGAAATGCGATGAACTTCATGAAGTGCATTAACATCCAAGTAAAATTAAGATGAAAACATCTCTAATTACAACTCTCTGTAGTTACAACGTTCTATCAAATAGAAATGTGAAATAAAGCTTTATATTTTCTAATTTTTTTTTACTAGTAGTCGATCGCTGGACGCTTGCAGTTTATTTGGTAGATCCCATGCAGTGTTAGTCTGAGCACCACTGTTCTAGAGATACTGGCGACTAGTGGCGACCACATTGACCCATCTTATTCTATTTACAGCAGCTCGAAATAGATCAGTTGACGTTAGACCAGTCCACTTCCAAATATTGGCCAGCCAGGATATACGTCTACGCTCAGGGTCTCTCTTGCCCTTAACCTTGCCTTGTAGAATTAACTGTAGGAGTCGGTATTTATCATTACGCATAATGTGGCCAAAGCAAGCCAATTTTCTGTTATTTACGGTATTAATAATTTCTATCTTGTCTTAGCCTCTGGAGAATAGTCATGTTAGTTGTGTGGTGTACATATGAGACCCTTAGAATACGTCGGTAGCACCATATTATTTCAAATGCCTTTAATTAATCGTTTTATGATATATCTTGTAGGATTCCAGCTTTCTACTCCGTAGAGGAGGACAATGAAGACGTAACATCTAAGAATTCTTACGCGTTTATTGATACTTAAAGATAAGTTGCAAATAATCTTCCTGAGGTCGTTAAAAGAGCTTCTGGCTTTTTCAATATGAGTTTTTATTTCGCAGCTACGATCTTAAGCATCCTTAATATTGTAGCCCAAATAGCTATTTTCTCTACTCTTTATAACGGTGTATAGTCCAGAAAGCCACTGCGCATCCGCTAGGAAAAATATTCTAATTCGGATTTTTTGCACAATCTTACTCAAAAAGGACTCCTTTTAACAAATTTGCATGTTGCCAGGACCAAAAGGTGGTCAAAAATTTTTTAAACGTTTTTTTTTTGTTTTTTTCCTAAAATTATTTTTTTTGCATGGAACAAAGTTTTTTTAGGTTTTTTGGATCATTCCAAACAGAAAAGGTCTTTAGTGACTTTTCTCTAAAAATGATAGATTTTGACATATAAGCGATTAAAAATTGAAAAATTGCGGCCATTTTTAAACCTCAAAAACTATGTGAAAAACTGAAAATTTGAATGTTGCCAAGGTAGGTAGATATTCTTTAAACATCGATTGATGAAATCCCGAAGAGTTTTTTGCAATATAATATTCAAAACTCCTTTGTTTTTAATTTCTAATCACGCGTGCGCTACACTATTTTCCACCGTTGCATGTGTATACAGTATAGTGCAAATGAAAGGAATAAATTCGTTATTTCGTAAACCGGCTATTTTAAGAAAAAAACCCGAAACAGGTCGATTTTTATTTTTAAGTTATGATATTGTGGCATGTATGGTATACTAGTGACGTCATCCGTCTGGGCGTGATGACGTAATCGATTATTTTTTAAATGAGAATAGGGGTCGTGTGGTAGCTCATTTGAAAGGTTCTTCAATTCTCTATTCAGTATTATAAACATTTACGTAAGTATTTATACACGGTGCCCAAAAAATTTTTATTAAATTAAATTATTTGACAAAAAATAAGTAGAAGGACACCCTGTATAAATAATTATATAAATGTTTATATAACTGAATAGAGAATTAAAGAACCTTTCAAATGAGCTAGCACACGACCCCTATTCTCATTTAAAAAAATCATCGATTACGTCATCACGCCCAGATGGATGACGTCACTAGTATACCATATATGCCATAATATCATAACTTAAAAATACAAATCGACTTGTTTCGGGATTTTTCCTTAAATTCGCCGGTTTACGAAATAACGAATTTATTCCTTTCATTTGCACCATACTGTCGGTGGAAAATAATGTCGCGCAAGCTTGATTATCAATTAAAAAACAAAGGAGTTTTGAATATTGTATTGCAAAAAACTCTTCGGGATTTCATGAATCGATGTTTAAAGAATATCTACCTACTATGGCAACATTCAAATTTTAAGTTTTTCACATAGTTTTTGAGGGTTAAAAATGGCCGATTTCGCAATTTTTCAATTTTTAATCGCTTATATGTCAAAAACTATCATTTTTAGAGAAAAGTCACTAAATACTTTTTCTGTTTGGAATGATCCAAAAAACCTAAAAAAACTTTTTTCCATGCAAAAAAAATAATTTTAAGAAAAAAACAAAAAAAAACGTTTAAAAAATTTTTGACCACCTTTTGGTCCTGGCATCATTCAAATTTGTTAAAAGGAGTCCTTTTTGAGTAAGACTGTGCAAAAAATCCGAATTAGAATATTTTTCCTAGCGGATGCGCAGTGGCTTTCTGGACTAGTATGGTGTATCGCTTATTGTAATTTGGACGTTTACGTTGGTGTTCTTGCTAATGATCATAATTTTTTTCTTTTCACAATTTAGATTTAGGCCGTATTTGTTACATATTTCTGCAACATTATTCATCATCCTTTGGAGCCCCTACGCACTATCTGCAAGCAATACTGTACCATCTGTATATCTAAAATTGTTTATAAGTTGGCCATTTACTGCAATACCATCTTCTAATTTGTCCAAGGCCTCTCTAAAGATGTTTTTAGAGTATGTATATATGAAATAATGCTGTATGTGACAATACGCAATCCTCTCTAACTCCTTTTCCGACTGTGAAGATTCCTGACAGTTCAGTTTTCAATCGCACTGTAGCTTTTTGTTGAAGATATATGTTTGAGATTAGTCTTATATCCTTACAATCGAGTCCTGATTTTTTTAGGATATCGTTTAGTTTCCCATGTGGGACTTTCTCAAGTGCCTTCTCAAAATCAATACACATCGCAGTTGACATACCTAGTTCTCTGTATTAGGACTTGCAAGAAAACCCTATGGCATACAAATAAATGAGAAAATGCAGGGATAAAAAATGGTATAACTAGTCATAGGCTAAATTCTAGACGATTCAGCGTGTCATGAAACATGGGGCTACGCTCAACATCAGGCTACAATATCACTTACCTAGTACATAAATTTAACACATTACACTGTTACTAATAAACCAAGTATAAAAGTTATACTGAGAATAAATCAGGTATAGGCAAAATCACTACCAATAAACATGGAATAACTTAGATATAGGTTATACTGGGTATAAGAATTAAGTCCAAGTTTATACCGACCCACACCCTTGTTTAAGTCTGGTATAACCTATTTTATGATTGTCAATGTCATCAGAGGCAAAAATATATTATCTTTTGATTTGTTTTGTGAGTAATTATATAATCAAAAAATGTGTTAAACGGGTGTTGCCGCTGTCGAAGAAGTTGATAATTTAATTAACATGATAGAAAATACACGAAAAAGGAAACTTCTCAAAGATAGTATAAATCCCTTTTCACAATACACTGATAAGGAATTCAGAATTAAACATCGGTTTTTAAAAGATGGTTTAAAGTTTTTAGAAAGCTTAATAGGTGATTCCCTTATTTGAATTTGATATTGCATGAAAAGTTGAGTCAAACAGTCCATATAATGCACAAAAAATTTCAAGATGATTCGTCAATTAGTTTAAATTTTATTCAATTTCTTTTCCCCTAGGAACTTTTTTGCGATGTTATTATTCAGAAAATAATAATGATACAACAATTTTGTGGAAACTATGAAAGAAGAATACTGGTATTTTAAATGTACCTATTTAAAAAAATCAATAAAATCTCATTTTGATAATTCCGAAAACATTTCGCCTAGTTTAATTTGGTTTGTTAGTTACAAAGAAAAATCAAAATTGACATATTTGACACAATATATCGTTGTTCTATGTATTTGAGCAGAAGATTGCAACGTTGCCAAACTATTATTTCGGAATAAAGTGGGAATACTTATATCTAACTTATACCGAGTTTATTAGTAACGAATTATTTTCGTACTATATCTACTTTATACTTAGCATAACTATTCGAGATATAAGTAAGGAATAACCTTAGAATACGAGTGTTTTATTAGTAACAGTGTTAGGCTACAATATCACTTACCTACAGGCGCCGATACACAGGGGGGTCAACGGGTCTATGGACCCCCTATTGTATTCAGTCTATAAGCATTTTTTTATTATTTATTATTTTTTTCTACCATCTCTTATTGTCAAACGATCAGTAAGTAAGTCTGGACTCCCCTATTATGAATTTCTAGATCCGTGCCTGCTTACCTAGTACATATATTTGACCAGCGCATCCTTCCTGTTCTGACGTATGGCAAAGGCCAACATAAACAAAATAAAAATAACTCAGAGAAAAATGGAAAGATCCCTGTTGGGAATAAAACTGCAAGACAGTCAGGAATAAAACTGCAAGAAAATCAAACAAATGGATAAGAGAGAAAACACAAGCAAAAAATGTAACTGAACATATAATAGGGTTAAAGTGGAAATTTGCGGGCCGCAATGCGAGACAGGAAGATAAATGATGCAATGCTGAAATACAAAACTGGAGACCGTGGACAGGAAGAAGAGGAAGAGCAAGATCTCAGATGCGATGGAAGGACGATATTGTAAAAGCTGCAGGAACTCACTGGAAAAGCGCAGCCACGGACAGACGGAAATGGAAAGATTTGGGGAAGGCCTATGTCCAAAGTTGGATAGAAATGGGCTAAAGAAAAAGAAAGAAGAAATACATAAATATGGCGAAAAACAACCAATAGAAATAAATGGATAGGATTAGAGAAAAAGAAGGAAGGATTAGATCCAATTCAGTTGCTAGTTAATGTCCGTGATGTGAGGATCCATTCTCTGGACGAAACAACCCACGTGAGGGGAGTCCTGTGGTGACTGATGTTAAATCCAGGAATATTTTAAACGTCACTTTAATTTTAATACAATAATGTAAATATTTTATAACTATATAAGATCTAAAGGGTTTTTACCCACAATATCTTGGTGGTTCAAGCATGTAAAGCACGTCGTGTTCAAGCTTTAACCTGTAAAAAACACTGATGATGGAATTGTTATTCCGAAAACGTTCGGTGATATAACCCTTTAAGGGATTTTAATACAATATACCGTTTATAAAGGATTTTAGTAATTTTTTGATTCGACGATGCTGATGCGACGATGAATAGCTGTGTCTCGAGTGTCTCCTCTTCCCTGGACCCCTTCTGCATAAAAAAGTCATAAAAAGACCTCTTACATAAGAAATTAAGAGCAATAGTAACAGTTAAATATAATTTACTACTTATAGACAGACAATACTTATAGATTGGGCCACTAAATACTTTATTGTACACTGTACACAATATTTAGTACATATTAAGAAACGTTTTTAGTTAATGTTACACTTCATCTGAGCTGTTATTAATGGTTTAATTTCATACAGATATATCGTTACGTGATATTTCCTGGATATTATACTATATAATTATTGTATTAACTAGGTAGAAAGTGAAAAAATGTGTTTCTGTTGTTATACATCTCTATTAAATAGCAAAACACGGTGTAATATATATTTAAAACACCAGTTTAATGAATTGCTGACACGAAATTATGCCTAATTGCTTAATAGTCCATGTGGTGAGACCGCTCCCGTCTGGAAAAATTTCTGATTCGGTTTCTTTGTGGATTCCTATTCAAAAATGTATTTAAGATCCAATTTAAGATTTGCTGATGACACTACACTTATAGCAGCAAATGAGCAAGAAATGTTTGATCTTCTGCGAAGAGTTGAGTACGAAAGCAATAAAGTTGGTCTGAAAATCAATAAAGCTAAGACAAAAATAATGGTGGTCGACAGATTTGACACTATTTAACTGACTAACATATTACAGGAATACCAGATAGTAAACACCTTTGTCTATCTCGGGTCTAGTATAACTAACGATGGTAACTGTGAAGCAGAAGTTCGGAGACGTATTCTTCTTCTTCTTCTTCTTCTTCTTCTTCTTCTTCTTCTTCTTCTTCTTCTTCTTCTTCTTCTTCTTCTTTTATATAGGCAGTACTGCCTGTTTTTCTTCATCGGTGCCTTTCATTCTGCCCCTAAGTTGTCATTCCATCTTTTCCTTGGGCGTCCTATACTTCTCCTGCCTAACGGTGACTTGTCCCTGGCTATTCTTACTATCCTTGATTCAGACATCCTGCTTATGTGCTCATTCCACTCTTCTTTTCTGTTCTTTACCCAGGTATTTATATTGTCTATTCCACATATGCGTCTGATTTCCTCACTTCTTACCCTATCCTGTAGTCCTTTTCCAGCAATCCTTCTTAAGATCTTCATTTCGTTGGTTTCCAGATGTCTTCGTGTTTTGCTTGTATCTGGTCTTGTTTCGGCCGTGTAAGTCATAACTGGCCTAATAACTGACTTATATATTCGGGCCTTTGTTTCCAATCTTAGGTGTTTGTTTTTCCAAATTGTGTCGTTTAGGCATCCGGCCGTTCTGCTGGCTTTAATTATTTGGTGTTTTACCTCTTCTTCGATATTGTTGTCGGCTGATAGATTAATTCCCAGATATTTGAAAGTCATTACTTGTTGTATAATTTGATTGTCTAACTCCAATTTGCATCTTATTGGTTCTTTGGCAATTACTAAGCTTTTTGTTTTTTGGACTGATATTTTCATATTCATTTCTTTTGCGTTAATGTTGAACTCGTGCAATAATCTTTGTAGGTCGTCTTCGCACTCTGCTACTAACACGGTGTCATCAGCGTAACAGAGTATTTTTATCTCTCTATTGCCCATTTTGTACCCTCTTTTTTTCTTCACTTGTTTTATTATTGCATCCAATATTATGTTAAACAGTAGAGGGCTTAGTGAATCTCCTTGCCGGATTCCTGTGTTTGTTTCTATGGGTTCTGTTATTATTCCATTGACTTTCATCTCTATTTTATTTCTTACATATATGTTTTCTATCAGTTTTATGATATCCAGTGGTAAATTTTTCTCGTATAGAAGGTGTATCACATCTTTTAATTGGATTCTATCAAACGCTTTCTCTAGGTCTATGAAACAGAAAAAGGCTGGTTTGTTATATTCTAATGATTTCTCCGCTATTTGCCTTATCACAAAAACTGCATCGTTACATGATCTTCCACTTCTAAATCCTTGTTGTTCATCCGATATATTTATGCACGCCATTATTTTCTCCATAAGTATTTTTGTTGTGAGTTTCAGTATAGTGCTCAGTAAATTTATCCCTCTATAGTTACTGGGGTCTGCCCTATCACCTTTCTTAAATAACGCTATCATTTGAGTGGTTCTCCATTCTTCTGGAATTCTTCCTGTACTTATTATTTTACTTATAAGGATATTCAGTTCTTTGTGAAGTCTATCTCCTCCGTACTTTAAAAGTTCATTAGCTATTCCATCTTTCCCAGGAGCTTTTCGATTTTTCATCTTTTTTAAGGCGTTCTTTATATCTTCCTCTTTAATTTCTGTTTTCTCATCCGATTCTAATCGTGGTGTTTCCAGTTCTTTGTGATTAGCTGTTTGATAAAGGTTTTTTAGGTAAGTTGTCCATGTATTTGTATCAATATGTTTTACTTCTATCAATTCCTTCATCTCTGCTCTTTGACTTCTTATCATTTTCCACATTTCCCTTTGCATCCCATAAAAGTCGTGCTCCATCTCTTTTGAAAATGCTTCCCAATGTTCTGTTTTCTTCCTTCTTACTATTGAGTTTAATTCATTTCGTACTCTTTTATATTCTTCATATGTTTGTCTCGTTCTTTTGGACTTGTATTCTAGGTAGATTTTCTTTTTTTCTTGGCATTTTATTTTTATTTCTTCACAGAACCATGGAGTTCTCCTTTTCTTTCGTATATGTTTACTTATCTTACGTTCTCCAAGTGCTTCCGTTGCTGCCATTTTGATATTATCTCTGATCTTCCTCCAACTTTCTTCTATGTCTTCATCCGGAGACGTATTGGTATGGCAAAAAATGCGATGAGTCGCCTAACTAAAGTTTGGAAAGACAGATCTATCTCTCAAAATATCAAGATGAGACTGGTGAATGCCCTTGTATTCTCAATATTTCTATACGGAGCAGAGACTTGGATTCTTCGCGCATGCAAGCGCCAAAAAATTGATGCCTTTGAGATGTGGTGCTGGAGAAGAATGCTGCGCATACCTTGCACAGCTCATAGGACAAACGTTTCCATTCTAAATCAACTCAATATTAAAAAAAAGGCTGTCCACAATATGTCTGCAACGAATTCTGCAATTCTTTGGTCACGTGGTTCGCAGAGGTGACGACAGTTTGGAGAGATTAATTGTTTATGTAAACGTTCCGGGGAGAAGATCAAGAGGACGATCACCAACTAGGTGGTCTGACCAAATAAAGCATTCAGCTGTAAACTCATTCTGCGAAGCTCTTAGAGCAGCTGAAGATAGAGACCAGTGGAGAAACATTGTTAGGAATATTGGAAGAAATCACGATCCTGAGTAATGGGGAAACGACAGGAGAGAGAGCTTCAAAAATGTCCCCTTTAAACAAATATGAAGGGTGTCGGGCGGAATTTTTGGGCAGAAATTGTTTAAACAATTTTTTTAAATAAATACAGAAGATCACCTTTTTTGCTCCAGAACATATGTTTTTAAGTGTTGTGGGTCATTCTAAACAAGAAAGGTATCATGTAAATTTTCTCAAAAATTGATAGTTTTCGAGTTATAGGCGATTTAAAATCTGAAAAATGCGAAAATACGCATTATCGAGGCCAAAAAACTCATTTAAATTAGTATTTTTGAGGTTGCCAGATACTTAAATTGAAGTTTAAACATTCAGCTTCAAGATTCTGAAGAATGATTGCGTCTAACTCTAATTTAAACCGTCGTTTTTTAATTGTTAAATATGCATGTCCATCCGATTTTTTTGCCGGTGCGGCGCGCTCTATTTCAAAAATCTCTAATTTTCCTCCGGAAGATTTTTTTTCTAGATTCTTTGGGATATACTAAATAAAATAAGTTTCTTGACATTTTTCTCAAAAGTTAACAGTTTTAAAGTTATAAGCGATTTAAAATCCAAAAATGCGCTTTTTTGGCATTTTTCCGATTTTAAATCGCTTATACTTTAAAACTATTAACTTTTAAGAAAAATGTCAAGAAATTTATTTTATTTAGAATATCCCAAAGAATCTAGAAAAAATATCTTTTGGAGAAAAATTGGAGATTTTTGAAATAGAGCGCGCCGCACCGGCAAAAAATCGGATAAACACGCATATTTAACAATTAAAAAACAGCGGTATAAATTAAGGTTAGACGCGATTACTCTTCAGAATCTTGAAGCTGAATGTTTAATCTTCAATTTAAGTATCTGGCAACGTCAAAAATTCTAATTTAAATATGAGTTTTTAAGCCTTGAAAATGCGTATTTTCGCATTTTTCAGATTTTAAATCGCCTATAACTCGAAAACTATCAATTTTTGAGAAAATCTACAAGATACCTTTCTTGTTTAGAATGACCAAAAAAACCTAAAATTATATGTTTCAGGTCAATAAAACGTGTTCTTTTGTATTTGTTTAAAAAAATTGTTTAAACAATTTCTGCCCAAAAATTCCGCCCGGCACCCTTGAGATTTGTTTAAAGGGGACATTTTTGAATAGGAATCCACAAAGAAACCGAATCAGAAATTTTTTCAGACGGGAGCGGTCTCACCACATGGACTATAATAAAAATGGCAAACAACATTAATATATTTATTAGGGTGATAAATAATAAATTACATCTATAATAAAATCAACTGGAATATTATCATTTTTTGTGTATATTATGTTTATTCATGTAAAATCTAGATTTAATCTAATTATAATAAATACTATTTTTAATAGCATTGATTTATTTTATATACGATATATTCAAAATTTTATCGTTTTGTTTTCTTCCGCAATTTACCTACACACAATGATTTATGTATTTAATACCAGGACCAGAAATATTATTGACTTTTGAACTTATTCAGTTAAACGTCCACCATCTTCATCATTATCAGTAGCACGACAACCCTTTGTTGATCTTGGCCTGTTCTTCATCTATATATTTTTAAGTATTTTAGGTCTCTTCTACCTGCTCCATATATCTAATGGTCTTTCTTTGGTCTTCTTGCCATTGTATTGGTGCCTGCCTTATGATTTTGTTGAGGGATAGGTCTTTCCTCATAATTTTCACCCTATCCAGGAAGACTGTGAGAACAAGCGTCCCAAGCGAGGTTAGAAAGTATACAAAAGATTATTGAAGAACTGCAAGAGCTGAGAGAGACGGTAACTGGTGTGTTGAGGTTGACTAAGATCAATATCAAGACACAAATACGTCTGCACTACAAGCGTGAAAAGGCAGACGATAACATGGCTAAGTGCGACAAGCAATGTCGAAATCCAGGATAAACTGTAGGAAGAGTTCTCAGAGAAGGAACGACTGGCAAACATTGAACGAAGAATTAGAAGGGGGCGAGTGCAAGTGTGGAAGAAATAATCGGGGTAATCTGTGAGGATTGGCCGGAAGCTCTGTTCAAAATGACCATCTGGAAAGAAAGGAGTCCTTTTCTGCGGGATCGACGTGGCTGGGGCCATAATTAATTACGCTGGCGATGCGGGGGTATTTGGGGGGATGCTGGCCTGCAGGCGGTGTATTAAGAGTCCAGCATGTCAAGGAGGAGAATGAGCGAGTCTTCACCGAAAATTGCGCACACAAACTCATCCTCGGTAAGGGTGAGGAACCGGGCGATGTCAAATATAAAGCGTCCGGTATACCTGACAGCGCCTGGTTCCTGTCAGCGCTAATACTGTTGACGGAAAGAATAGAGAATAATTGGAGGAGCAGCGTGAATGTGCGAGCTTCGACAGCCTTGGGAATGGAGGTATCCCGCAATTCATCGGAGTGGGCAGTGAGAGACAGGGGCCTGAGAGCATGCCGTTAAAAACGGAGCAGTCGTGCTGAGTAAGGCCAAGAATAAATTCTTTACGGATATGGTCAGAGGACTCCACCCGGGACTAGGAGAGAGAAAAGATGTAGTGGTAAAGCGCACCAGGATAACTAAAAATGAGAGCCTGGTTTTGGAACAGGGCAGCGGAACAGAAGATAAGTAATATTATAATAATATACGTTTATTCAAATCAATAGTTATTACAATAATTTACAATTTCAGTTTACTTACAATAAAATAAACGTAAAGAAAAGTCTTAAAAGCATAAACATGCTTGTTGGCTTAATCTGTCTAATATTGACAGGTTTATGTTTATTGTTTTTTTTTACAAATCATTATTTTATTTTTACAGTTTCTAATCTAATTTCTATGTTTTTTTTTTATCTAGTATAATTTAAATTTATTAAATTGTTACACAACTCCCTTTTTTCTTTTATAGTGTAGGAAACAAAGGTTGAACCTTGCAAAATGGACACAAGTCCGGTTTTATTTTTTTTTTCTGGTATATCAAGGGGTGCTTATTATAAGACTAACTTTTTCTGAAAAAATTTCGCCCCGGAACCCCCCTTTTCACCCCTTTAAAAGGGGTAATTTGTGGTTTTTGCGGAACGTAGCCCTTCCTGTACCTTTTATAAAAAATTTCTTTTATAGAAATATGAAGATGACTATATTTTCTACGATTTATTTCCGACAGCATCTGTCTATCATCCACCGTTTAGCGGGGGTGGCGCCCCAAAGTTGACAAGTTTTTAAAAAAGATGTTTTTAAAAAATATATATTTTTCCCTAACCGTAACGGAAATTAAGAAGAAATCCTGCCCCTATTATTCACAAATAATAAATTGATTTTTTGGTATAGGTTTCACTTAAGGGTAATTGCCCTTTTTTTTAATTACAGGGTGTTACATCTTAAAAAACCCCTTTTTATACCATCTGAACCGTTTATGCTAGAGTAAAAACACTTTCAGTGATTACCCATGTACTGGTGCTATTTACAAATTTGTATAATGCACCCCAATTTTTCCCCGGAACCACCCCAAAAAAAAAGAAGAATTAATAAATAAAGTGATTTTCTTGGAATCCTTCACACACAATGCGCTTTATTAATATGCTTCATATATCATTTTGTGCACGTTATTATTACCCATGCATGGACACCAAAAGCGATTTCCTAGTGCAACCCCTGTAGCCAAAAAAAATAAATAAATTGGGGGGTTGAATTTTTTTTTGTTTTTTGATTTTTGATCCATATGGGCATATGCTTCATCAATAGTGCTTTTCAAAAATATATATGGTTATTGCAACATCCCTGCGGAAACCACCCCTATCGTTGAAAATATAACGCAGACACTACCCCTATCCCTTGGCGAGGATGTTTTTACGATTTTCTTATTACCTATGCATTCTTTTTAAACAAAACTTATACAAGGTTAAAGACCACTATTTACTCTAGTGGGATTTTTGTAGGATTTTTGAAGAGTTATAAGACTGTGTAAACTAAATTCCGTAAGATCCCTTAGTTTTTAATTAAGGTGGGTTTAAAGGGCTCGAATAAGGGGGTGTTTGCTCGTAAATAGAGGTTTTAAACAGCCATATCTCGCTAACTGTTCACTGTAATGAAAATCTATGCACAAGGGAATTTTAGTTATTAAAAAAGCTACAATTTAGTAGTCCATAATTTTTTCGTATCTCTAGTATTTTTGGAGATATTTTGAAGTAAAAGGTGAAAAATGGGATATTCTAAAAAATTAATTTTCCTTTAAACTCCAATATTTCTAAAATTAGGCCTTTAAATAGGTAAAACTTCTTGGGTGTATTGATAATACAAATATAAAAGGAATTCCGGAAAGGTGAAGACCAATTTTTAATTAGGAGGGTAGTTAGGGGCTTGTTTTCACTGATTTTTTCATAGAGAAAAGCAGGTACCGACATTTTTTAATCATAAGTCGCTTAGTTTTCAGGTTAGAAACTTTTTATTATTATTTTTTGAAAGGCCTAACTGTATACTTGAAAAAAAATTATTTAAGATTTCCTCGAAAAATGCAAAGTTTTTCCGTTATTTTACTTTGAATATTTCAAATTATGCATTTGACGAAAAAAGCTAACTTTTAACATGCCGTATCTCGGTTTGAATTGGTCTTAAAGATTTTACAGAAAAAGAATTTGGTCTGTGTTACTAACAGATACAATTTTGATATTCACAGTTTTTTTGATTAAATGTATATTTTTCGAGGTATTCTCAAAAAAACCCTCTAAAAAAGTCGATTTTTTCATCGAAAAGCTGTTACCTTCAAGCGTGAATAACTCGAAAAATATTAGTTTTATAAAAAAATGTAAAAAACATTTTTTTCTTAGAATTATTTTTTACATGGGTTTACATGGTTAAAATGTAATAAAAAATTCCCGCTTCCGAGATGGGGTGACAACCACCCCAAGATTTTAGCGTACAGCGGCATGATATAGAAAATGATCCTTCGAATATTCCCTACCTTCTGTGAAAATTTCAAGTAAATCCAAATGCCAAAATGCTTCATTTCCTCGACTATACAATTAGTTTAGGAAACCATTTCTGAGTATTTTGAAGGGTCACCAGATGGCAATCAGCTTCTCCACCCCATCCTAAAATCCCATATACAAGATGAGATTGTACTAGAGACAGGTAAAGCATTTTAAGCTGTTCAACATCCAAAAACTCTTTTAAACAGCGGAATTTTGGTAGCAGTCCTCGTATTTTTCTTATAATATTTTTTATTTGAAGTCCCATTTAAGTTGCCTGTCAATTATGACTCCTAAATATTTTATGTACTCTGCTTTAAATATTTCTTGTTTTTTTTTATTTATTTTTAATGAATTAAAAGTTGGCAGAGAATTTTTATATATTGCAAAAGCTATATATTTAGTTTTTTCATAATTTAATGTGACTTTGTTTTTTTGCAACCATGTTTTTATAATTTGGAAGTCTTGTTCTGCTATAATTTTAAGATCTTCCCAATTATCGGCCTTATAAAAGGTAATAAATAATATCTAAACTGAATCGATAAATTATCATTTTTTGTGTATATTATGTTTATTCATGAAAATCTAGATTAATATTCAATTATAATAATAATAAATACTATTTTTGGGTTTTTTTAGGACTAATTTATTTTATACACCATATATTCAATACTTTATCGTGTTGTTTTCTTCAGCAATTTATACAAAATGAATTATATAATACCAAAAGTTTATATTGACTTTTTGTAAATGTTTTATACTTGTATCATATACCTACTCTAGATATGTAATATTATACTTAGATGTAAAAATTGTCTGGCTAATTGGTCTTTACCAAAGCCATCAAATTAAATAAAAAAAAATATTGACTTTTAGACTTAAAGTTTTGGACAGTTAAACGTCCACCATATTCATCATTATCAGTAGCATACAGTGGCGTAACTATAAGTTGCAGCACTAGCAAAATGCCACGTGATCCCGGTCCCAGAGACTGCGAGCTCAGAAGTTTAGTAAAAAGAAGAAATTTAGTAAAAAATTATATACTTAAAATTAATTACAGTTAGACACAACCAAGGACCCTATACAAATTCAAATAAATAATTCAGATTTAACCTTTAACCACTAACATGCATTATGCCATACCGTACCGAAAATAGATTTTGTTCTAAAACTTGTTATAAAAGATTTCTAGAACACCATCTGTGTTCCTTCAAGTGGTGTGTAATTGTACGTGCTCTCATTTGCTGCAGTTTTAGTATGGTTTAGTCTTTGAGCTACGTTGACGTAAAGTTTTCTTGCGGTATTATGTACCGCACGTCAATCGTTTTCTATAGTTAAAAGCAGTTTAGTGTATTTTTTCGCTATTAGTATGGTATCAAGTTTATCCAGTTTTTCTATTTAACTGCAATCAAAATTATTTTACTATTTTTTAGTTACCATTACTTAAGTTTTTTGTAATTTAGTAATACAGTGGAACCTCGATAAGTCGGATTAATCGGGACCGCGGCCGATCCGGGTTATCGAAAATCCGGGTAAGCCGTAAGATATAGTAAAAATGAATAAAATACGGTATCCTTAGAGGTAAACTCCATTATAATTGCAAAAACATGAAATACATTATGCACAGTACATGTGAATTACGTACAGTTATATACAGTATTGTTCATTCCTTGGTAAAAATTTCAGTCAGTTTCGGTTGTCAATATTACGTTTTTATTGTTGAAATGTTTGTCTGATGAAAATCGGTCCGGGTAAGCCGGACTTCCGGGTTATCGGAGGCCGACTTAACAGGGTTTCACTGTATAGGAGATTGTAGGAACCTCCACCAATTTTTAGTATGATAGATTTAATCTGTAAAAAAACGTGTATTTTTGGATGTGAGAGGTGGCATTCGGATTTTTTCAGATAAAGTTAGGTGACACCTTCAGTAATAATAATTGACTTATGCTCCTTCCCAAATATGCCCGGAACATTAATAAAAAATTTAAAATATTTAAAAATTTCGAAAAACATCGATTTTTTTCTGCTTTCTTTGCTTATAACTTTATAGTGCAGTCATTGAAGGTTTTCGCCTCTGATTTCGTTGAACCTCCATTGATTTTCATGAAAATTGGTGAGTAGTTAGAGAATACCTCAAGGAACAAAACTGACAACTTGCGCTTTCATCCTGGGGGTCGATTCCACCCCTTCTCGGGGGTAAAATTTATTTTATTAAAAATAATACCATAAATCGATAGAGGGTTAAATTCTAAGCACAATTTATTATATAACGTTATTAAAATAAATCAAAACTTTTTGAGTTATTAAACATCAAAGATTTTAATTTTTCGTGAGAAAAATCCATGTTTTTAACCGATTTTTCATAAATAACTCAAAGTTTAAGTTTATACAAAAAAGTTCTAATTACCAAAATTGAAGCCAATGAAAAACGAAATAAACTTCTCTCTTAAAACACTAAACTAATGTTAATTGAAAGTGAGTTACGGGTAATTGAATGTATATTTTTTTAGACGAGTACTCAAATCTAAGTATTCAAGCTTAAATAACGGGAAAACCACCCATTTTATAAAATATACGTGCCATGCACTTATCAAAGTACTTCGGAATACCTATCAAATGAGCTCCAGGAGAAGTTAATAGCCTCAAAATTAAGCAAGTTATGATAAAAATAAGAGAGCCCTTAAAATTTTTAAGAAAAAAGTGAAAAATAAAACATACGTTATTTCCACAAAAATTAAAATTTATAGTAATTCTTATTACAATTTCTTCATATTAGCATAAGTAATTATTTTAATAATTATGACCGGTTTAGAATGTATATTTTGAAAAAAGCTATAATTTAAGAGAATCAGAATTTTTAAAATTATTGTAATTTTCATTTTCTTTTGATAATAACTCCAAAAATACTCAATATATGTAAAAAATGATATTTAACCGAATTTTAGTTTTTTCTGTAACAGATATTCTACCGTTTTTACTATTTCCCTAGGGTAAAAAATAACCGAGATAGAAACGTTTAAAACTAAAACTTTGCTGCGACAACCATGTAATCGGGACTATTTAACCTTTTATTTTTAAAAAAGTAAGAGGGTTAAAAGGATAAATTTGACTTGACTTGGCTTATTATCCCTTGAAATTAGCTTTCAAATGGTTTCTAGGTGAACCTGATATCGTAAAAACTGACGGAGTTATTAAAAAAAAACAACACCATTTTTTGGAAAAATTTTTAAAAGATAAATTTTGAAAAATTTATGGTGCATAAACTTTTAACGCTATCAACTTGTTCGGGACTCATTTGATAGATATTTTTAAGTACTTTGACAAATGTTTAATACTTTATGTTATAAAATGCATAATTTTCCCGTTATTTAAGATTGAATATTTGGATTTGGGGACTCGCCGAAAAAAATATACATTCAATTACCTATAACTCACTTTAAATTAAAACTAAAATTTTTTCTTAGTAATTACTTTATTTCTCTGTTTATTAGCTTCAATTTTGGTAATAATAACTTTTTTCTAAAAACTTACAGTTTTTGAGTTATTTATGAAAAATCGGTTAAAAACATGGATTTTTCTCACGAAAAATTAAAATCTTTGATGTTTAATAACTCAAAAAGTTTTGATTTATTTTAATAACTTTATATAACAAATTTTACTTATAATTTCTCCCTCTATCGATTTATGATATTATTTTAATTAAAATTATTTTCACCCCCAAAAAGAGGTGGAATCCACCCCCAGGATAAAAGCGCAAGTTGGCATCATGTCACCTTTGTTCCTTGAGGTATTTTCTAACTACTCATCAATTTTCATGAAAATCGATGGAGGTTCAACGAAATCGGAGGTAATAGCTCATATCCACCTTCAGTGACTCCACTATTAAAACGGTTTGTTTTGGAACAAAGTCGTACAGAAATAAAATAAAGATAATTGAATTTTATATGATATACGACTCGTCAAAAATGTCTTAAGGTATTACCTTTTCTGCAATATAGCAATAAATACAAAATAAGGGGGCAAAATACGCCTGTTGTTATTCAATGTTTCTTAACCACTTTAGTGGCACTTAGAACCTTAATAATTCGCTTAGAAAATTCTTATAACTTACTTAAATGGTCTACCATATTTCATTAAAATTGACCTAATAGATTTTGCATAATAAATTTGCAATATAAATGTTTTTCAAAAAGTTGAAATTTTTTAAAATCTTTCTGAACAAAAAGTAGACCATTTAGAAGTTGTCTAATTTTTTTACATATAATGAGGTGCTTTACCTATCTAATACACTTATTTCTTATCACTTATCGGATTATTTAAGGGGCCTCAGCAATGTTTTAAAATTATAAACAATTTATTGGCTTATAAAAAAGTAGCTTTGTTTAATAATAACAAAATTAAAAAATAATTTTTAGCAATGCAAATAATTAAAACCGGTATAATTTGACTTAAACTTTCAAATGCTGTCAGCAGAATTGCTATTTTATTTTTTAATCAAAAGTTAATCTCGTTCAAAAATTTCAATTTTTCGATTTTTTGAATGTTCCACCGCGTTTATCTCGAACAAAACTTCTACAAAAAAACTTGTAAGAACATTTTTTGCTTAGAATTACCCAAGAAATACAAAAATATGTTTTATTTTGCGAAAAATCGATGTTATGTAATTCCTCAAGTTCTTTGTTTATAACAATCTTTTCGACATCCGGATCAACTGTTAACCAAAAAATTCGTGTCCTACGGGTCAAAATACATAAAAAAACTTGGGTAAGTCCATCTAAATAAAGGAGCCCGTAGCACCCCCTCCTGGAAATAGCACTAATTTGTTTATAAGCCAAAAAATTGTTTATAATTTTAAAACATTGCTGAGGTTGCTTAAATAATCCGATTTCAATTCTGTAAAGTGCAATAGATAGGTATAATGCTTCTTTATATGTAAAAAAAAATTTACAGATCTTTGTATCTTCTAGTTTTTGTTGTGCAAGATTTTTAAAAAAATTTATTTTTTAAAAAAAGTTTAGATTGCAAAATTATTATCCAAAATCTAGTAAGTCAATTTTAATGAAAATTTGGTGGACGGTTTTAGCACATTACAAAAATTTTCTAAGCGAATTAGGAAGGTTCCAAGTGTAACCTAAGTGATGGAAAAACATTGAATAAAGACAGGCTTGTTTTGCCCCCTTATTTTATATTTATTGCTATTTTGCAGCAAGGGTGTTAAATTAAGACATTTTTAACCAATCGTATCTGATAGAAAATTTAATTATCTTCCTATTATATTCCTATACGACTTTGTTCCAAAATGAATCGTTTTAAAGCTATAAGCTAAGAAAGTAGAAAAAAAACGAAACTTTTGAAATTTTTAAATATTTTATTTTTTTTATTAATGTTTCGGGCATATTTGAGAAGGAGCATAAGTCAATTATTATTAACGAAGTTACCACCTAACTTTATTCACAAAAATCCGAATGCCACCTCTCACATCCACCTAAAAGCAGATCCTTCCTGGTCTATGATGCATGCGTTCATAATTTTAATGAAAAAATAAAATTTATTTTATACATAAGTGATGATGAAGGTGAAAACATACCCCAATAATTTCCGTAATACTTGTGGACTGTGTTTTAGTAATTCGTTTGGAATACCATGCTTTTCAATTTTTCAGAGTTTCTAATTGCAACCTCGACTTTCCGTATTTTTTCTATTAGTTCATCGTAGGTATTCCACTTCATAATATGTTGTTGTAATTAATTCGTGAATTGTGATCTTGTTTCAGTCAAGAGTTGTGAGTAATGTTCGATCCAAGATATTTCTTCTATTTTTTACTTACTTACTTAGTCCTAAGCCTTTCTACCTTTAGGTGTAAGGCTGGTGGAGTTGAGTTTGGCATTGTAGTCTCCATGCTTTGCGATCTTGCGTTAGGTTTCTTGCACTTTCCAATGTCAATCCCTTCTTCTCGACTTCTTTCCTGATTTCATCTACGCACATAACTCTTGGTCTTCCTCTTTTGTTTTCCCCCTACACTCTCGTTTCGAACACTCGTTTTGTAAGCCTCTCGTTCGACATTCTACACACGTGCCCGAACCATCTTAGTTGTCCCTCCACTTCTATTTTTTAATCTATTTTATTCGCTTCTTTCCTGTTTTTTCTCAGGATTTTTAGTGTTTTTCATGCTTCTCTTGATTTTTTTGGCCCTAGGTATGAGTTGAGCCCTTCGCATTTACTTTACTAGCAGGTATTTTTTGCTATACCTTGTTACTAGATTTTTTGCTTCTTTTTATGATCTTTAATAACTGCTTCATTCTTCTTCTTCTTCTTCCTTCTTGTACGTAGACTTTAAATTTAAAGCCTGTTTCTTCTTCAAAAAGTATTCTTCTTAAAGTGCCGTCTCCTCAATGAAGGTTGGCTACTACAATTACAAACTTTTCTCTGTCTTCAGCTGTTCTTATTAGCTGTTCAAAATTTAGTCCTGTCCATTGTCGGATGTTTCTGAGCCACGATAGTCTTTTCCTTCCTAGTCCTCCCCCTCGATCTTTCCTTCCACTATAAGTTGAGCATATTGGTACTTATTATTTCTCAGTATGTGGCCTAGGTATGATGTTTTTATAACTTTCACTCTGTTGAAAAGTTCTATTTCCTTGCCTATTCTATGCAACACTTTTTCGTTTGAGGTATGCGATGTCCATGAAATTTTAAGGATTCTCCGGTAGATCCACATTTAAAAGGCCTCCAATTTATTTACGGTTGATGTTTTAAGGGCCCATGTCTCAACTGCATAGAGAAGATAATTGATGGATTCGACGGATAGATTCGATGGATAGAGAAGAGTCGACCGGACGTAGAATTTGGATAAACATAGTCGAATTTCCAGTTTTATTCGAGAATCACAAAGTAGTTTTTTGATTTTTCGAAAGATTTTCTGGCCTCAATGTTAGCATCCTAAATTGTTTAGATTATCGCACCATCTTTTTCTTGGTCTGCCATACTTCTTCGGTCATTTGGTGACTTATCTCGTGCTATTCGTACTATCCTATCTTCTGCCATTCTACTAATGTGTTCGTTCCACTCATGTTTCCGTTTTGTCGCCGATCTATGTATGTCTTCTACATTGTATGCTCTTCTTATGTTTTCGCTTCTCTCCCTATCCAACACACTTTTCCCTGATATTCGTCGAAGTATTTTCATATCTGTTGTTTCTAGTAGTCGTCTCGTTTTAGATGTGTCAGGTCTTGTTTCCGCCGTGTAGGTCAATATAGGTCTAATTGCTGCTTTATAGATTCTTCCTTTTGTGTCTTGTCTTATGTGATTGTTCTTCCAGATTGTGTCATTAAGAGATTCCGCCGCTGTACTTGCTTTTAAGCTTTGTTTTCGTACTTCCTCTTCAACATCTCCGTAACTAGTTATATCTTTTCCCAGATATCTAAACCTTGCTTCCTGCTTTATTTTTTTCCCATTAATTTAGATTTTACATCGTAGTGGATATTTAGATGTTGTCATACATTTGTTTTTTTTTTTTGCTGATATTATCATATTGTATTTCTTGCCTGTTGTATTGAAGATATGTGTTAATCTTTGGAGATCGGCTTCTGTCTCGGCGATTAATGCGGCGTCATCTGCATAACATAATATTTGGATTTTTTGATCCCCATTCTGTAACCATGACCTTTACGTAATGCTTCTATTATTCTTAGTAGGGTATAACCAGATCCAAACCCAGACATCCAAAGTGAAAGTTATCCTTCAACACCAAATTGTTCTATATGGTCCACATAATGTTCAGAAAAAAGTCACACGATTTTGAGCGTCGGGTTTGGGGAGGGGGAGGGGGAGAAATCGATAAATTCGTAGTTTTTTAAGTTTTTCGTCAATATTTCTAAAACTATGCGGTTTAGCATGAACAACCTTCTATACAAAAATGTTCTACATTCAATTTGAAACAAAAAACGTCATATGCATAATCCTTCTAAAATGAACGGTTCCAAAGTTACGGAGGTAGTATAGTATAATTGGTCCAAAAAAGGCCTAACCCAGACATTAAAAGTAAAAGTTTTCCTCCAACACCAAATTGTTCTATATGGTCCAGATATTGTTCAGTAAAAAGTTACACCATTTTGAGCGTCCGGTTTGGGGGGAGATGGGGGAGAAGTCGGTAATTTAGAATTTTTTTTATGTTTTTTGTCAATATTTCTAAAAATATGCTTTTGCGTAAACAATGTTCTATACAAAAATGTTCTACATCAAATTTAAAATAAAAAAGGTTTATACATAACTGTTATAAAATCAACTATTCCAGAGTTAGGGAGGGTGAAAAGTGGAGGTTTTCGATACTTTTTATATTTTTTGGGCAATTTATAATATTTTTACTGATTGAAAGAAATTTTCTTTAACAGGACTTGCTACTTCCGTGGCCGATGGTATGTTAGTGATAAGCCCTTGAAGAAACGTCAACCAACCTCACCACCCAAAATCATCATCAATTGCCCAAAAAATATAAAAAGTATCGAAAACCTCCACATTTCACCCTCCGTAATTCTGGAACCGTTGATTTTATAACAATTATGGATAGGACCATTTTTGTTTTAAATTGTATGTAGAACGTTTTCATATAGAACATTGTTTACGTTTAAACATAGTTTTATAAATATTGACGAAAAACCTAAAGAAACTACTAATTTACCGACTTCTCCCCCATATCCCCCCCCCCAACCGGACGCTCAAAATGGTGTAACTTTTTACTGAACAATATGTGGACCATATAGAACAATTTGGTGGAGGAAAACTTTTACTTTGGATGTCTGGGTTAGGCCTTTTTTGGACCAATTATACTATACTACCTCCGTAACTTTGGAACCGTTCATTTTAGAAGGATTATGTATAAGGCCTTTTTTATTTCAAATTTAATGTAGAATATTTTTGTATAGAACGTTGTTCATGCTAAACCTCATAGTTTTAGAAATATTGACGAAAAACGTAAAAAACTACGAATTTACCGTTTTCTCCCCCCTCTCCCCCCAAACCCGACGCTCAAAAAGGTGTGACTTTTTTCTGAACATTATATGGACCATATAGAGCAATTTGGTGTTGGAGGATAACTTTCACTTTGGATGTCTGGGTTATGTCATTTTTTGAATCAATTCTATCATACTATCTGTCCATTATTATATTAAAGAGCAATGGGCTTAACGAGGCACCTTGCTTGACTCCGCTTTGTACTAGTATAACTGCTTCATTGATTTTATTTATTATGTCTCGGTAGGTATTCTGGGCTAAGGAGTGGATCAGGTTAGTTAATTTTTGGCTAAGCTGTAACTTATATCAAAATTAAGTTGAATTGTTTAAAAAGTAATAAGCACATAAAAAGGTTTGAAGTCTCCTTTTGCAACTGATTATTTTTTACCCTTCGGACTTACTACACTAAATCATACCATTTACGACTTTTTTGATGGAAACTTTATACTTTCATATGTTAATGCTTAAGTTGTTTTTTGTGTAATGTTGTGTAATGACACCTGGTACATTTGATTCCTGACAGGAAGAAAATATATTGTGTAATTAGATCTGCTCAAAGTACTTTACCTACACATAAACATATTTACATTTACCATTTTTCCTAGTGCTAAAATTACGCTTTAAATTTAATTTATGTGTTTTCCTGATTGGATTATTTGTCAATGACGTAGATTTTTTATTTTGGTAAACAAATCTCACATTTACCTGTCTAACAACATGTAATTTTGTCTAGTACATATCTATTTATCAATTTTAGTAATTTTCCTTAGACAATTTGGTAATTATTTCGGATTTGAAGAAGAAAATAAGCATTTTACTCATCGATAATAATAGAATATTACAATAATGTACTTACAAGTTTAGCCACTGTAATTTATTGTATTCAAGGTATGTAAACGTTTAATATTAATAATTTTTTTCGTTCCATTTTAACGAAGTAGATAGTTTTTGTATTCTTATTCTTGAATATGAAATTAGTGACATACGATTTGGCTTTAGAAATGGTATGCTCAAAATAGGCGAGCGGCATAAAACATGTCTATTTTCTTATAGATAGTAGGTTGAGTGTACATAACTTCAAAAAATAAAAAAATAAATTTTGGAAAAAAGCGTATAACTTTTTTTGGAGACGGTTGGAAACCTATTTTTTTTCTATTTTGTGTATTTTATCAAACACCATGTTTTTAATTTTTTTCAGATATTTCCGTAAGGTTCGCCACCTTCAAAAATCCAAAAAAAACTGTTTTTTATGGGGGTTTTGGGTGTTTTAACGTGTTTCTCCCATGTTTAAATGTTATAAAGGACTCAGCTACTTGAATTTACATATAACCTATAATAAGAACATTGATTTGATCTATTTTGAAGTCTATAAACTAAGAAAAATACCCAAAAACCCCCAAAATACAGTGTTTTGGATTCTTGGAAGTGGCGAACCTTACGAAAAAATCTAAAAAAAATTACATAATGTTTTATAAAATACATAAAATAGAAAAAAATTAGACTTCCAGAGATCTAAAAAAAAGTTATACACTTTTTTCCAAAAAAAAATTGTTTTAGGTTATGTACACGCAACCTACAGATCTATAAAAATTAGACATATTTTGTAAAAGCATCAACTACGCCTATGAATTTTTTGAAATTTTAAAATTGATTGCGTCGTACCTAAAAAAAATAAAACCGAAAAATGAAGTTCTTGATGGTGGTGGAAGGGGGAAGGTGTGGTGGGTTAAAATTACGCTGAGTCTTATTTTGTCATCACATATAACTTAAAAAAATGAAAAAAACTGAATTTTGGGACTGATAGAGGGTAACTTTTAATTTAGTTATCCCGTCTTTACACGTTATACGTTTTCTTTTAGGTTCTACTATTTAAGTTATAGGGTCTTTTCGTGCCTAAAATGATTAGCAAATTTCACCTATATCGGCTCTTAGTATATAATTAAAATGTTCATTTATCAATAAACTGATGAACAGTGATTAATTATCGTAATTCTTCTCGATATCATTGAGTACTTCAAAGTACCTGCTTAAAACAAAGTTAACATTCAAAACGTTTTTCTGGTCTATAATAAATAGTCTGTTGTGACGTTTCCATAAAATATTGCTCATTTCGATGATTTTTCAAATATTTTAATGAATTTCACGACAGTAAAAGTATGCAAAGTACCAAGTCCTCTTGAAATATGTGTCCATTTATCTTTTATAGTACAAAAAATATCAATTTTACGTTTTAGGTTCCAAATCTCAAGTAAAAAAAAAACTCCAAGTGTACAAGGTTATGAAATGTTAATTTTGTGTTTACTAACAACTTTTTCATAATTTTGACATTTAAACCATGTTGAAAAAATGGAGTATGTTGCATATATACATTTTTAATTTTTAATAACGTGATATCAACTGACAAAAATATTCATAATAATGATGACATAAACCAAAAAAATAAATAGCCTAGACTAGATTGTAAACTAAGACAATTAGGCCAGTAAAGAAAAAACAGCCGAACAAAACGTATACAGGTCTTTAAGGTTCTAAAAGATATGTGAAGGGAAGCTAATGATCAATCCTTAAAGACGTACAGCTAATTTTGTTTGTTTTCTTAACAATCATAACAAGTGAAGAAATTATTTTTTGCCTACAAAACATTTCTTATAAATTGTTCAAATAAAAGGTGTAGATTTTAAAAAGATCCTTATTTGTGCGAATTTCTAAATCAAAATACAATTAATCGAGACCAGAATCTTGATAATGAATGTTTAAACTTCAATTTAAGTACTTGGCAACCTCAAAAATACTAATTTAAATAAGAATTTTTAAGCCTCGAATATGTGTATTTTCGCATATTTTATAGTCCAGAAAGCCACTGTGCATACGCTAGGAAAAATATTCTGATTCGGATTTTTTGCACAATCTTACTCAAAAAGGACTCCTTTTAACAAATTTGCATGTTGCCAGGACCAAAAGGTGGTCAAAAATTTTTTAAACGTTTTATTTTTTTTTCCTAAAATTATTTTTTTTTTGCATGGAAAAAAGTTTTTTTAGGTTTTTTGGATCATTCCAAACAGAAAAGGTCTTTAGTGACTTTTCTCTAAAAATGATAGTTTTTGACATATAAGCGATTAAAAATTGAAAAATTGCGAAATCGGCCATTTTTAACCCTCAAAAACTATGTGAAAAACTGAAAATTTGAAGGTTGCCAAGGTAGGTAGATATTCTTTAAACATCGATTGATGAACTCCCGAAGAGTTTTTTGCAATACAATATTCAAAACTCCTTTGTTTATTAATTGATAATCAAGCGTGCGCGACACTATTTTCCACCGACATGCGACAGTATGGTGCAAATGAAAGGAATAAATTCGTTATTTCGTAAACCGGCGACTTTAAGGAAAAATCCCGAAACAGGTCGATTTTTATTTTTAAATTGTGATATTGTGGCATATATGATATACTAGTGACGTCATCCATCTGTACGTGATGACGTAATCGATGATTTTTTTTAATGAGAATAGGGGCCGTGTGATAGCTCATTTTAAAGGTTCTTTAATTATCTATTTAGTAATATAAACATTTACATAATTATTTATACAGGATGTCCAAAAATTTTTAATTAAATTAAATTATTTGACAAAAAATTAAGTAGAAGGACACCCTGTATAAATAATTATGTAAATGTTTACATTACTGAATAGAGAATTGAAGAGCCTTTTAAGTGAGCAACCACGTGACCCCTATTCTGATTTAAAAAAATCATCGATTACGTCATCACGCCCAGACGGATGACGTCACTAGTATACCATATATGCCAGAATTTCATAACTAAAAATAAAAATCGACCTGTTTCGGGATTTTTCCTTAAAATCGCCGGTTTATGAAATAACGAATTTATTCCTTTCATTTGTACCATACTGTCGGTGGAAACTAGTGTCGCTCACGCTTGATTAGCAATTAAGAAACAAAGAGTAGTTTTGAATATTGTATTGCAAAAAACTCGGGATTTCATCAATCGATGTTTAAAGAATATCTACCTACCTTGGCAACATTCAAATTTTCAGTTTTTCACATAGTTTTTGAGGGTTAAAAATGACCGATTTCGCAATTTTTCAATTTTTAGTCGCTTATATGTCAAAAACTATCATTTTTAGAGAAAAGTCACTAAAGACCTTTTCTGTTTGGAATGAGCCAAAAAACCTAAAAAACTTTTTTCCGTGCAAAAAAAATAATTTTAGAAAAAAAAACAAAAAAAAACGTTTAAAAAATTTTTGACCACCTTTTGGTCCTGGCAACATGCAAATTTGTTAAAAGGAGTCCTTTTTGAGTAAGAGTGTGCAAAAAATCCGAATCAGAATATTTTTCCTAGCGGATGCGCAGTGGCTTTCTGGACTATTAGAGTTTAAATCACCTATAAGTCGAAAACTATCAACTTTTAAGAAAAATGTAGATACTTTTCTTGTTTAGAATGACCCCAGAAATCTAAAAAAATATTTTCCAGGGCAAAAAGGTGATCTTTTCTATTTGTTTAAAAAAATTGTTTAAACAATTTCTGCCCAAAAATTTCGAACGGCACCCTTCAGATTTGTTTAAAGGGGACATTTCTCAATAGGAATCTGTAAAGAAACCGAATCAGCTTTTTTTATTAAGTAAGACTATTAAGTCATTCAATTTGTTTATCCCGGAGTTCGATTATTTAAACAACTGTATAAAACTGTACTTGCCAAAGAGTGACTGTAGATGCGTGTAGCAGATCGCAATCAATTCTTTGAGGCCTTCAGCATTTCAATTGAGATCGCTATGAATTTTACGACATATTAAAAAGTGTTAACAGTTTATCAAAAATGATAGGTATTAAAAAAAACCGTTTGAAAAAGGTTTGCTAGGAGCGACAATCACCGCAGAAAAAGGCACGTATCCATTACGTTGGTGCTCAGTGCTCCGTGTAACTGCTTCACATAGTGGATACGTTGGTGCTCCCGGAGCGGCCCTCACTCTCAGCGATCCAATCGGTGGCGGTTTATATCCATTGGAGCAGTTACACGGAGCACGGGGCACCAACCTAATGCATACGTGCCTCAAAGATATCACGGAAGTGATAAAAGGGAGAATTCAGGCAGCAGACAGATATAATATGTATTATATAGCCTCCACAACTACACTTGAGAGCAAAATAATCCTGTTGATGAGCTGTTGTCCGATTTGAGTGATTTTTTAGTATGTTATAGCCATATTATTTAAGAAAATTGATGTAATATTATTGTTGCTAGACAGGTAAAGGTCATTTTATACCGGGTGTAACAATTATACTGTGTTTTTTTCTTAAAGTTCGGAACACCCTGAGGAATATTCTAGCACATAAAAAATATTTAAATTAAAACTCAATTGTAGCCTTAGGCTTTATTAACATTTTCTTTTTTGATTCATTTGCTTATGTTGGATAATAAAAAAGTTAGGTACGTTAACAACTAGCGATATTTTTTAACAATAAATCCTCATTTTCTGCTTAGTTTAATAAACAAGCCTAAAGTAGGCTATGAGAAATTAACAATTTAATGGATATCAAATGGTTAACAGTCAAAAAGTGTCTGGTTTGTTGTGAAAATTAGTAGATTTATTATTTAAAGTTTCAATTAATCCGTAGTATTTTTTGTTATTTGGTGGAAATGGAATGCGCTACAAGGAATTTGACTCGCGATGAGTGTGTTCAAGCAGTGATATTACATAGCGAAAGACATAACTACCATGCTATCGGCTCCTTATATTGGTAACAATTTTTTGCTAATTCACGATAAGGCAAGACCTCGCGTTCACGAACTGTAACCGAATATTTACAACAGGTAAATCATCCGGCTTCGCATTGGCTATCGCATAGTCCAGATCTTAACCGAATCGAACATTTGTGGGACATAATTGGTAGAAGACTACGACAGCGTTTGCCACCTCCTAGAACCTTACAAGAGGTAGAAACAGTAGCTCTAGAGATTTGGAATGATATTGATCAAGACTAAATAGCATACCTCATTTGTAATATAAAAGTACATAACTCTTTTATTATCGAACATAAGCGAATGAATCAAAAAACAATGTCTAAGGCTACAATTGAGTTTTAATTAAAATATTTTCTATGTGCTAGAATATTACAAAGGGTGTTCCCAACTTTACGAAAAAAACACAGTACGATTGTTACACCAGGTATAAAATGACCTTTACCTGTCTATCAACAATAATAGTACATCGATTTTCTTAAATAATAAGGCTATAACATACTAAAAAAATCCCTCAAATCGGACAACAGGTTTAGGAAATTTTAGACTTTTAACGTGTACAATTCTGCAAGTGAGTCGATTATTTCGCTCTCAAGTGTATATTAAATCTAAGTGCCTAACACGAACATCAAAAATCAGGATATATAAAACAATAATTAGACCGCTGCTTATGTATGGGTGTGAGACGTGGAAGCTAACAAAAGCAATGGAAAGAAAACTTAGATCTCTTGAGAGAAAATTCCTCAGAACTATCTTTGGACCTTATCACGACCCGAATACTATGAGAATACCACACCAGAGAATAACAATACCGAATGAGAATAAATGCTGAGGACAAAGAGACATATAACGCTAGCGACGTCGTCCAAGAAGTTAAATCCCAACGCCTAAGATGGGCTGGCAATGTCCATAGACTTCCTAATAACCGCCTTACCAAATTAATCTGGCAGGAAGCTCCGACAGGAAAAAGGCTCTTAGGACATCCACGAATGCGATGTAGAGATAGTATATGTTCAGATTTAAGAACAATGGGCCTACACACTGACCCAACTGGACAACCTTTCGAGATGGAAGCGAGTTGTGCACTGTCCAGTCAGCCTAGACCAGGGCCCCCGCAAGGCTGATTGGCGCCCGCGTGCGGGACATATTTTAGCGCCCTTTAAATATACTATACATATAAAACTATAAATATTTTTGAAAAATTTCAACCCAGAATGAAAGACTATATTATTACTGAGGCCGAAAGTCCCTGACAACTTCTATAATGTTTATTTTAATAAGTTACATGGGTGAAAATAAAAGAGAAAATTTAGTGTGATTTTTAATAATTGCAAATACTTAAGGGGATGGGTACGTATTTTCGGCTGCAATGGTATTTAAATGGGGATTGATTTTTTTCGAATCCTGAGAAAACTAATAAGTATTTTTGAAAAATTTAAACGCAGAATGAAAGATTACGTTCTTACCGAGGGCCGAAAGTCCCTGAAAACTTCTATAATGTTTATTTTAATAAGTTACAGGGGTGAAAAACTAAGAGAAAATGTAGTGTGATTTTTAATTTCAAATATCTCATTCAAAAGAAACTTTTTATTCATTCTAAGGTACTTTCGGCCCTCGGTAATAAAGTGATCTTTCATTCTGGGTTTAAATTTTTCAAAAATACTTATTAGTTTTCTCAGGATTCGAAAAAAATGATTACCTACATCTAAAGTACATTTAAAATTTTGACAGGCGTCAAAATGTTCCTTTCCTCTTAATTCAAAAGAAACTTTTTATTTTTAACAGACTGTCGGCCCTCGGCAATAATGTTATCTTTCACTCTGCGTTTAAATTTTTTAAAATACTTATTAGTGTTCTCATGATTGGAAAAAAATTAATACATTTAAAACACATTGAAAATTTTGAAAGGCGACAGTTTGCGCCTTTCCCCTTATATATTTGGCAACATTAATGAAGCACCCTTGCATATTAAATTAAAAATATACATTTAAGTAAATAAACAATAATATTTTGTAATTTCAAAGTTTTCAAACAAATTTTATACAGGGTGTCTACATAACTAGGAACCATATTTATGGGAAACTGTTTTATTATTAATTTTACCCGAAAAAGTTATTCTTCATAAAAAGTTCTGCATTGTCTATAACTCGCAGAATGCAACCATCAAATATCAAATTTTATGAATCTTATACGAGGTGTGTCGAAAAATATGAATTTCGGCCAAGAGCAAAGTACGTTTAGTGTTCACAACATTGAAAAGTTATTATGAAAAGTTGTTCAGCATTAAAAACTATGTTTCTATATGCAATTACATCCTTCTAATTGAAATATATTGTGATCTAGAAAGGTACTTTACTTTTCATCGAAACTCATATTTTTTTACATATATCTCATATAAAATTGAAAAAATTTGATAGGATTTGATGGTTGCATCTTAGATTTTAGACCATGCAAAGCTTTTTAGAAAGAACTTTTTATCGTACATTATTTGTACTTTTCAACTACGCTTTCTTCATTTATTAAAATAATGTGATAAGTCTTTTATTATTAATAATTAGCCCTTTTCATTTATTACAAATAATGTGATAACTCTTTTATTATTATTAATTAATTAATCAATAACAATAAAAGAGATCGCATTTTTGAGAGAGAAAAATTTCAATTAAAAGAATGTAACTGCATATTAAAACATATAGTTTTAATTAATTCCAAACAACTTTACATAATAATAATTTTCGATATTGTGAAATATAAGGTACTCTTGATCGAAATTCATATTTTTGATACTCATAAGATTGACACAATTTAGTTTTTAGACTATGCGAAGCATTTTATGAAGAATAAATGTTTTCCGTAAAATTAATAATAAAAAAGTTTCCCATATGGTTCCCAGTTACGTAGACACAATATCTTAATTATTTTCTTTTTTTTTTCAAAATAAATTGTAAATTATTGTGGATTTTATTATTAGAGGAAACCCGATTATAATCGACTATTTAAAATGAATTATTATTAATCTATGCAATGATTATGATATTTACCATTTTCAAAATTAATTTAATTTCCACACCACTTAAAATAACAACAAATAAAAAAGATTGTCCAATATTTTTTACACGAAAACAAAAGTTTAAAATCAGGGCAGAACAAACCCAACGGATATTGCAATAATAGTCGTAGTGGTAGGTAATTATTAACACCAATATAAAATAAAATTTTAAACCTTTCACTACAGGAAATCACCCGTTCATCAGAAACAGTAAATAATGTTTGTGCCTAATAAACACATAGACAGAAGGGAAAAGATACTCAAGTCAAATACATAATCATAATTCATAGATTATTTGTTTACTTAAGAGTAATTTTCATAAATTCGAGTAAAATATTCACTTTATATGAGTAAAACTGGTTGATCCTGCAAGTTGTGTTTTTGTTGTAGTAAAACTGCTAAGTTGCGTTTTAGGGGTGTTAATTTATGTTTCTACTCGTCAAGGGGTGTGATTTGATGTTTATTCTATTGTTATGAGTGTCGCTTTAATTTACAACATAAATCGATTGGATGGTATGCCAAGCGTAATTCAATCTACTTCAAAGAAAAAAATTAGGAAGGAAGAACAAAATATTTTTGACACAATATTTAAGTTCAACATTTCAGGACGGGAATAATTATTTTTTCAGTAATAAGACAATATTTCATTTTTGAGATTTCTCTAGCTGTTCATGAAATAATTAAAATTGTATATAAAAATGATTATCTCATTTAAAATAAATATTTCTTATTTACCAAATCTTCGGTTTGGCGCCCCTTTGTGGTTACGCCCGCGTGCGCCGCACGCGTTGCACGCCCGGTTACGGGGGCCCTGGCCTAGACCCACCCTGGGTTGTAGTGCTACGAGAAGAAGAAGTTTGAAAAAGAACTGACGTTTTAGCTTATAAACATTTACATATAACACCTTTAATATTCTTAATGGAACACGCTTGTAAGTAGGCTAGCTGAAAAGATGGTGAAAAAACACAATTAAAAAAGAACCTTCTATGTCTTATAAGAACCACGATCACAATTTTTTCTTAAAATAATATTTTTATTAAAATAAAAATAAAAATGTATACCATTTTTATTCAGTTGCAATGGGAAAGCAAAACAATCTCATTTTTCACTTAGAATACGGAGCGCAGTCCAGCACTCTGAATCGACGATTTTCGACTCTTATTCGAGTCTCATCGGAGAGACGTAGGCCTGCTGCTCTCTACTCGAAGTGACTAACCATGAAAGTTTATCCCCATATTGCAACTAACGTGTATGGATTATTTGTCCATTTTGGACAAACTTATTTGTCCATTTCTCTGGTGACACCTCCAAGGCTTCTACAATATGCAATTTTACATACCTTTTACAACTTTATCTTTTACCTTTTTATATTTTTATTGTTTATTAATTTCAAAAGAGCTGAAAATTGAACAGATTATATCCAAAGATCTAAATTTTTTATCTAGTTTATAAATCACACAAAAGCAAGACACAAAAGCAAGGATCTACACTCACCGGCAGAGAAAACGGGCACCCCAAAAAATGGGTCATTTTTAATGTCTTGTATTTCCTAAACCTGATGTCCGATTTAAGTAATGTTTTTAATATTTTATAGCCTTATTCTTTATCAATATCGCTGTAATAATATTGTTGCTAGACAGGTACATTGTCATTGTATACAGGGTGTACAAATCAAACTGTGTTTTTTTCTCAAACTTTGGAACACCCTGTGGAATGTTCTAGCTTTTATAAAATACTAAATCTAAAACCCAACTATATCCACAGATTTTCTTAACATTCTGTTTTTTTATTCATTCGCTTATGTTGGATAATAAAAAAGTTAGGCACTTTAACAACTACCCCTGTTTTTCGCCAATACAGGGTGTTTTTCAATAAGTACGGCAAGCTTTAAGGGGTAATTCTGCATGATAAAATAATGACAGTTTGCTTTATAAACTTATGCCCGCAAATACTTCGTTTCTGAGATAGGGGGTGTTTAAATTGTTCTTACAAACTGACGATTTATTTATTGCTCTAAAACGGTTTGTGATATGCAAATGAAATTTGGTAGATGTTAAGAGCTAGTAATTACGCATTTTTTGGCACAATTGAGAATTTTATATTCACCATTGGCGTGCATACGGGATATATCTAAAATATTTATACCCGTATGCACGCCAATGGTGAATATAAAATTCTTAATTGTATACCAAAAAAATGCGCAATAACTACCTTTTAAAATCTACCAAATTTCATTTGCATATCACAAACCGTTTTAGAGAAATAAATAAATCGTCAGTTTGTAAGAACAATTTCAAGACCCCCTATCTCGGAAACGAAGCATTTGCGGACATACGTTTATAAAGCAAACTGTCATTATTTTATCATGCAGAATTACCCCTTAAAGTTTGCCGTACTTATTTAAAAACACCCTGTATTAACGAAAAACAGGGGTAGTTGTTAAAGTGCTTAACTTTTTTATTATCCAACATAAGCGAATAAATCAAAAAGTTGAATGTTAAGAAAACCTGAGGCTATAGTTTGATTATAATTTCAGTGTTTTATAAAAGCTAGAACATTCCACAGGGTGTTCCAAAGTTTGAGAAAAAAACACAGTTTGATTCGTACACCCTGTATACAATGACAATGTACCTGTCTAGCAACAATATTATTACGGCGATATTGATAAAGAATAAGGCTATAACATATTAAAAAAATTACTTAAATCTGACATCAGGTTTAGGAAATACAAGACATTAAAAATGACCCATTTTTTGGGGTGCCCGTTTTCTCTGCCGGTGAGTGTATAAAGCAGCAATTAGACCTATATTGACATATACGGCGGAGACAAGACCTGACACATCTAAAACGAGACGACTACTAGAAACAACAGAGATGAAAATACTCCTACAAATATCAGGGAAAAGTCTGTTGGATAGGTAGAGAAGCGTAAACATAAGAAGATCATGCGATGTAGAAGACATAAATGGATGGGTGACAAAACGGAAACAGGAGTGGAACGAACACATTAGTAGAATGGCAGAGGATAGAATAGTACGAATAGCACGAGATAAGTCACCAAATGGACGAAGAAGTATTGGCAGACCAAGAAAAAGACAACTTAAACAATTTAGGAGGCTAATATTGAAGAATAAAGAGGCTCTAAAGCCTACATACAAGAAGGAGAAAGAAGAAGAAGAAGTTTATAAATGACATATACCGAGAAGGACTAAAGGGTATAAACCGTTAAAGTTACGGTACTCGTAAAATACCGCTTGCCCTAGCACGTTACGTGCCACATGCCCTTCTCAAAAAGTTTCATGGGGCGCCACACCAAAAAAGTTGTTCAACTCTTGGAGGCCAAGTCAGACAGATATGACTGACGGGCATTTTTACGATGAGGCCATGTCAGTCATATATGGCTGACACGATAGCTTTTGAGTACCCTTCTATCAATCAAAATTACGTGAGAGTATATGGATCCTTATATGCAATTTTGTTGTGGTGGCGTCCAGTGATGCTTCATTAAAACATTGGTGGCTCTCCAAGAAAAAATAATGAAAAATTAAAAGAAAAAAATAGTTTTTATTTTTGCCATTCAATAGCGAAATAAAAACAGGAAAATATAAATTTATTACGTATGGATATTTTTCAAGCAGTCCATGCACATATAAGGTTGATCAGGACAACCACATAGCAATAAGTCATTACTTTTTTCACCTTCTTTCTGGCTTCGGATCTTCCAGAGAACCAATCAAGTGCCTGTAACAAGGCTTGCAAATATGACGATTTTTTTTGTCTTTGGTCAATGCATGTCCTGTTTTTCATGATCCAACTCTTTGATTTTCTCTCTGATCTAACCAAAGCAAACCCCGGCGTGTAGTCACAGATTGCAACGAATGAAACGGCATAGATGCCCTAGCGGCAACTGCTAGCAAAAGACTAAGTTTTCAATCTAATAGCATATAAAACAACATACTGTTGCTCTACATCCCACCAGACTGAAAACAATGGGAACCTTCTCTGGTTACACCTCCGAGGCTTCTACAATTTGCAAGCCATAACGGATGCTGAGACTAAGGAAGATGAGAAACTAAAAAATATTCGTTTATATGGCACGCACACCGAGAGAAAAAAATTCTTGACACAAAGAGACTTTATTAATATTTAAGAAAGATCGACTTGGCATATTGCCTAAGAAATATATCTTTGTATATAAGATATAATTTTCTAAAATATGTCAAATAAATTCTACTATAGCCAAAGAAATATATCTTAAACATGATTGAACTATCACTTTCTGGCAAACTTCAAACCCATTTATCACAAAGAAATTACACTTGATGTTAATTAATTTTATTAGTCATAAAAATATATTTTCTACACATTACAAAACTATTCTTTCTGAGCAATAATATTTCTTAGTAAGGAATATTATTATTTTACTATTAATAATTAATGTATTTAATGTTAAGAAATATATTTCGCAGAGATAAACGTATATTTAGAGTTAAGTTAATATTTCTTGAAAATAAAGTGATGTTACATACGGCGAAATAAATCATTGTGTTAAGGTAAAATTGTTATTTATTAATAAAACAAGATATAAAACGTTATTATTACATACAAATATTTTCTCCACTCTTAAACCACTGGCTTCTACACAACAATAAAGGGACGGAAAGGCAAATCCAACTTCCTCAAAATTTCCTTCTTTTGTTAATAGCACTTTGTATATCAGCAATTCACTAAAACAAAATCGTTATGTAGAAAGAGTAAACTTACTTTAATAATTTTTTTTTAAAGATATAGATATTTATTTTGACAAATTTAGGAAATACAAAAAAAAACAAATACACGGCCCCACATAAGAACTATTAATACTAATAATAATCAATCATATTTAGTTCAAACATGGCATTATTTAACCTACACATCTTTGTTTATTTTTTTCTTTTTGTTAGTGAAATATTAATTATTTATCTGCATAATATTAAGTCACACAATACACATTGTTTAGCTAAAACAAGAGGGAAAATACAACCAATATAAAGCATTGAGGCAGACATAATAATATGTAATATTCTTAATTTTTATAATCTAAAAGAGACAGCATACGTAATCATTAAGGAATTTTATTATGGGAAAGTAATATTAGTTTACATCTAAGTCATTTAATACATATTAACTAATTCACGGTTTTCGGCAATAACATTTCTTAACCATAAACATATATTTCTTTTAGACTAACTGATTTCTTTATCTCAAATAAATTAACAGAACACATCCTCAGCGTTGCACCCGCCATGTTTTATATATCGTTGTATTGTATATTTTTATAGAAAACGATACATTCAAGAAACCTATTATAGTTGATACATAAGTATACACATTTTTAAAAAGGTACTTACATGTATGAAGTTTTACCATTTCTGGAAGGCCCCGCAGTTGGTTAATAACTCCTTTCTTAATATTGTTCTGAAGCTATATATTATATCATTCTGTCCCAGCTTTAAATTGTGGCATATTTCCCAGTTAGAATAATAAGCTCCTTTATTTCAGAGTCGTCCATCATTATACCTAAAAAGCATATAAAGATACTATTATGTTTCTCTTTTAACCATTCGGATACGCAACAATATTATTATTACACCTTAAATTACTCAATTTACTTTTATTTAATACCTATATATTGTACGTACCTTCAAAATATCCGTTAATTTTTAAAGAACACTGATAAATCCAAAACCATCTATATGAACATGAACATATCACGCCATCTTGACAAACACTGACGACTAAATCATAAATAGTTAATCTGCGCAATTCTTTTGTGGAAGAAAATCTCTTTGCAAGTAACATTTCGGCATTAATGACAAAGTTTTTATTTTATAACCACAGTTACTACAGAAGGTATTTCTGAAGAATTATTTCTTGTGGTTTAAAATATTTATTTGATTGCAAGAAAATTTCTTGTTCACAAATATAAATATGGATTAACTTAACATTATATTTCTTATACTGCAAAATATTTGTAGTTTTCAGTTTAAGAAATAAAAACTTTAGGATAAGAAAATTAAATGTAACCATTAATGCATTTCTTAGTATTGAAGAAATTATCTGTACGAAATTATTGAGTTATACTGCAAAATATTTGTAGTTTTCAATTTAAGAAATAAAAACTTTAGAATAAGAAAATTAAATGTAACCATTAATGCATTTCTTAGTATTGAAGAAATTATCTGTAAGAAATTATTGAGTTGTGTTTAAAAAACTCGTTTCTTTATATGTGAACCGGCATGTTTAAGTTAATAGGATATGTTATCTTTTAAGAAATATTGCTCAAAGAAATCGGTGTTTTAGGAGAAAAGAAATTGTTCTCTCGGTGCAGAATCTTGATTTTTTTAAAATTGTAGCTCGACAAAATAATAAGAAATGTGACATTTTCAGCTCCCGGAAAGTCTGAAAATCCCGGAAAATCAATTAATAAAATTTTCTCAAAAAAAATTTGAATTGTACCATTATTATAATTATAATAAATATTTCAATTTTATTGATTAATGATTAATGTATTATTTTTATAAATATATCTTTCTTATCATTCTATATTCTATGTTCTTTTACAGAGAGGAGATGGAGAAAGTCAATATCCAGTTCCACGATAATGGCACGGTATCATTTCAACACAAGAAAATTTTACAATTCGTTCCTGAGTTGTCTGTAAATAAGAATCAAAAAATTACAGTACCAAACATTCCACTATTAGTAAGTACCAGTAAAAAACAGTATTTAATAAAAAAATCCTAAATTTTAAATTTATTCATAAAGGATGTATGTAGTTCTGAAGCTATTTTCTTGTGGCATTTTTACAATTTTAACTATTTAGAATGGGAAATAAGCCACAATATTATTAAAAAATGATTTTTATTAACGTTTCGACGCCCAAATCGGGTGCCGTTGTCAAAATACAAAATACTATTAATATAAACAAAAATGTTGTTGCTTAGTAAAAAAATTCTTCTAATAATTTATTTAATTTGACTCATTTATATCGGCAATTCAGATACATATGATGATACATTTTAAAGTAGAAGACTTTAAAATGATATTGCCAATATTTATGAGTTGCGTTCCTGGGACGACTTTACTGAAAGATAGTTCATTCGATTACATGAAATCAACCCCAACTCAAGAATATCCGTCACAAAAAATCATAGCATGTGATCTGTCTTTAAAAAGACAACCACATGTAACGGTGACATTAAAATTCTCGCGTTAGAGATCTCATAGTAAATCACGAGGGAAAACCAGGAAAAACCTCGTGATACTATCCCGACATCGTAAGTATTTGGTCTTACATTTAATTTACTCTCAAAATTAATACCAAATTCTGACTTTACTATAATTTTGTTTAAATTATAAATAATATCAATAATACATGGGTATATAAGTAATACTAAAATATAAAATATGTACTAACTCGACTATTGACTTACTAATTGTGGTATTTTCTTTCTATTGACTTCCTCTTTCAGTATGGGTATCCACATCCTACTGCATTCCACCGAGGAATTTGCGACACAATTGGTTTCGTTTAGCATAATTAGAGCCGCTTCTTTGATTTTTCTCTTTTTACTGTCTGTTTCTTTCAGGACTATACTTGAATCTCTCCACTGAACTCTATGTTCATTATCCCATGCGTGTTGACATATTTGAGATCTATCAAATTCTCTATTTTTAATATAAGATTGATGTTCACTTATTCTAACGTTTAATGGTCTTGATGTTTCACCTATATAAAACTGTTCGCATTCACAAGGTATTTTATAAATACAATTCTTTGTCCTTTCTTGTTCATTGTTAGGTTTAGTTTTAGATAGAATAGATCTCAATGTGTTGGTTGTTTTGAATGTTGTTGAAATGTTGAATTTATTTCCTATTGTTTTAAGTTTCTCGGATAGTCCTTTTATGTATGGTATTGATATTTTCCTCGTATTATTTCTTGTGAATGTTGTAGGATCCCGTTCTATGTTGTTCTGTTCCATTCGATCCAATCTTGACAATTCCTTATTTATAAACGATAAAGGATAATCATTTTTTAATAAAACAGATGTTAAGAATTGTTTTTCTTCTAAAAAGGAATTTTCGTTAGAACAAGTAATTTTGGCTCTATCATATAAGGATTTTATGATTCCCTTTTTAACGTTGATGTTGTGATTTGATTTGTAATTGAGATATCTGTTGGTATGTGTTGGTTTTCTATACACTTGAGTCTCATATCCAGTATCCTTCTTTAAGACTAAAACATCGAGGAAAGGCAGGGTGTTATTATATTCCTTTTCCATTGTAAATTTTATTGTCTCTTCTTGATCTACTTGTTCTAACGAAAATTCCTTTTTAGAAGAAAAACAATTCTTAACATCTGTTTTATTAAAAAATGATTATCCTTTATCGTTTATAAATAAGGAATTGTCAAGATTGGATCGAATGGAACAGAACAACATAGAACGGGATCCTACAACATTCACAAGAAATAATACGAGGAAAATATCAATACCATACATAAAAGGACTATCCGAGAAACTTAAAACAATAGGAAATAAATTCAACATTTCAACAACATTCAAAACAACCAACACATTGAGATCTATTCTATCTAAAACTAAACCTAACAATGAACAAGAAAGGACAAAGAATTGTATTTATAAAATACCTTGTGAATGCGAACAGTTTTATATAGGTGAAACATCAAGACCATTAAACGTTAGAATAAGTGAACATCAATCTTATATTAAAAATAGAGAATTTGATAGATCTCAAATATGTCAACACGCATGGGATAATGAACATAGAGTTCAGTGGAGAGATTCAAGTATAGTCCTGAAAGAAACAGACAGTAAAAAGAGAAAAATCAAAGAAGCGGCTCTAATTATGCTAAACGAAACCAATTGTGTCGCAAATTCCTCGGTGGAATGCAGTAGGATGTGGATACCCATACTGAAAGAGGAAGTCAATAGAAAGAAAATACCACAATTAGTAAGTCAATAGTCGAGTTAGTACATATTTTATATTTTAGTATTACTTATATACCCATGTATTATTGATATTATTTATAATTTAAACAAAATTATAGTAAAGTCAGAATTTGATATTAATTTTGAGAGTAAATTAAATGTAAGACCAAATACTTACGATGTCGGGATAGTATCACGAGGTTTTTCCTGGTTTTCCCTCGTGATTTACTATGAGATCTCTAACGCGAGAATTTTAATGTCACCGTTGCATGTGGTTGTCTTTTTAAAGACAGATCACATGCTATGATTTTTTGTGACGGATATTCTTGAGTTGGGGTTGATTTCATGTAATCGAATGAACTATCTTTCAGTAAAGTCGTCCCAGGAACGCAACTCATAAATATTGGCAATATCATTTTAAAGTCTTCTACTTTAAAATGTATCATATGTATCTGAATTGCCGATATAAATGAGTCAAATGAAATAAATTATTAGAAGAATTTTTTTACTAAGCAACAACATTTTTGTTTATATTAATAGTATTTTGTATTTTGACAACGGCACCCGATTTGGGCGTCGAAACGTTAATAAAAATCATTTTTTAATAATATTGTGGCTTATTTCCCATTCTAAATAGTTAAAGGATGTATGTAAATGTCTATAATAAAGTGTTTACGAAATACCACATAGTGCCATAGTCATGGCCACTTTTAGGCTGATGGAGCATAGTTCAGAGAAATAAGGGATTCCCGTGACTTTGACCCGGCCAGATATTGTATCTGACGGTTTTCTTGTGAACCTCGATTAATCAAACATCTACGTTTCCTATAGTGGATTTGGTGCACTTTTTAAATTATTAATAATTTACAAATAATGAACACACGTCCTCATCTGGTCAATACAATCAAAATTAGAAAGACGTCATATCTAGAACTAGTGTTGCCCAAATGCAAGACCAAGACGAGACTTAGACAGTCTTGGTCTTGATCTTGCGTCAGTACATCTGGTCTTGGTCTTGGTCTTGGTATTGCGCTCCCGATCTTGGTCTTGGTCTTGCAGCAAGAGTCTTGCAAGTCTCGCAGACTCGCAGTTGCCCATTAGCCTATTGCATATCTTATAACAACGTAACGGAGAGGTACATTTTAAGCTTGAATATCACAGCCATAGTAAAGACTAGCCAAATTAATAAATATCTAAACAACTGACACCGGGTGTGGTTTGAACCCACGATCTGAGTGATACCTGGCTTTGTTCTAACTAACTAAAGTTAAAACTACCTCTTAAAACCCACAAAATTTTATTTGCATATCTCAACCGGTTTTAGAGCAATAAATAAATCGTCAGTTTGTAAGAAAAATTTCGACCCCCCAATTTGGGAAACGAAGCATTTATAAAGTAAACGTTTATGAAGCAAGCTGTCATTACTTTTTTGTGCAGAATTAGGTACCCATTAAAGTTTGCCATACTTATTTAAAAATATCCCGTATTGATGAAAAACATGGCTAGTTAAAAAAGTACCTAACTTTTTTATTATCCAATATAAGTGAATGAATAAAAATACATAATGCTAAGAAAATATGAGACTATAGTTGGGTTTTAATTTCAGTATGCTATTGCATGCTTGAATAATAAGTTAGCATAATGCTAGAATATACACTTTGATTGGTACACCCGTTTGATTGGTGTCACATTAGGTGAGCTCCACACTCTCGCCGAAGTCGATCGAGGTTCAACAAGTACCAGAGTGTAGACGGCCACCTTGTGCAACTTTGCCTCGCTTTGTTCTACTGCCGTTCTCTGTCGGTCTGGCGCGTCCGACTCAAAGGGATCTTTGTCGGTACCGCACCTCTTGAATGTGTTGCTCGCAAAGTAGAACGAGTGTGTAGAGAGGTACTAGAAAACTAATAATGAAAAAAATTAATGACTTATGTACTTATTAAGTATATTTTCTATTAGCTAAAACGCCGTCTACACTCTCGACGCAGTCGATCGAAGTTAAGCAAGTACGAGAGTGTAGACAGCCACTTCTTGCAACTTTGCCTCGCTTAGTTCTACTTCCGTTTTCTGTCGGTTTCGCGCGTCCGAGTCAAAGGGATCAAAGTCGGTATCGCACCGCTTGAATGTGTTCCTCGCGAAGTAGAACGAGTGTGTAGTGAGGTACTTCGGACTTCGGTCAACTTTGGCGAAGTAACTTCGCCGAGAGTGTGGTGCGTGCTTAAAGTGACACATCTTTAAAAAGTTTGTATACGATATTCGATATTACTGTAGGCGTCGCAACGCAGTAATGTTATGTTATGATTAGAAGACGACTATTCTCAAAAACTGGACAATTCATTTTAGAGCGAAGAAGTCGGCTGCTGGGAAAGCATGTACAAAATATTTTATTTTTACATTATAATAATGACCTCTGAGTACATGTCAAATGTGTCAAGTGTTTTTTTAATGGATATTTTGATTCGCTATGTATGTTTATGGTATTGTTCGTAATGCGCATAAATCCAATTTTTTTTTTTACAATTTTTTTCGTTTCTCATAGAGTATGTAAGAATATAGCCGAATTTATTCACTCCCTAAAACGACCCTCAGTTCTGACTGCAATACGCAAGAGTCTCGCAGGCTTAGTATTGTTCTTGCTTAAGTCTTGCACGGTAAGTCTTGGTCTTGACTCGGTAACAAGACCAAGACTGCAAGACCAAGACCGATTTTGGGCAACACTATCTAGAACACATAATGCGCCATAGAGAATTTAAGCAGCTCCAAGTAATATTAAAAGGCAAAATCGAAGGTAGGTATGGAAAAAGAAAAAATCCTGGCTCCGAAACATCAGAGATTGGACCAACACAACAGGGAGTGACTTAATTCATCAAGCCCAGAACAGAGAGAAATTTGCCATATTGATCGCTAACATCAATAGAGAATCAATCCACTTATTAGAAGGAGAAACAAAAAAAATCGAATTATCGATGGTTTTTCGTGGGTTTTTTTTTTGTCAGTAAATATAGAAACTAATCCCTTAGAGATTCTACCGAAAAATATACAGTTAGATGGGTAAATTTCAGTTCCGTCACTCCTGTCTGCAAGTATCCACAAATACCGTTAGGTGAAATAAGTTTTGTCTATTACAGATCACACAGAAAACACCATAGTATATATTTCTTCCTATTGAAATATTTCTCTATAACAAGAATTATATTTTCAATTTAATTTCATTTTTTCGCTGTAGTACAAGATGAAGTGAATTTCGACTAGTGTGTTTTCGAGACCCTTGTTAAACGATGAGATATTTTTTATACCTTCTCGTATTCCTTATATTTTGATCTTTTGTTACTTCATCTATATTACTTTGTTTTTTCTCTCATTTAATTAGAGACGTGGATTAATGCAAAGTTAATCCAAACGAGGTCCAATGTAGGCCCAAATGTAATTCCAAAGTTAAATCCGAAGTTAATGCAGAGTAAATTCCAACGAATGTTTAAAGTTAATTCCAAAGTTAGTACCAAGTCTATCTCAGGTGATTCCGTTGGAAGTCCCAAGTCAATCTCTAAATGTAAGTTTACCCTCAGCTAAGTATAGAGCCTCTCGTGTATTCAAGAGTTGATTACACGGAAGATCAATGTCTAGTTGATCTGCTCTATACCACAATCTGAATTATTATGATTAGTTTTCTTTCCGTTCTTTATGTTCTTCAAAACAAGCCCATCTCTTTAAATTTCTTGCGGTATCTTCAAGTAATCCTTCTTTATTCCTAGAAAAAAAATTAAATTGTGTTACTTGTGTGTCTGATTTTCATGGAAACTTTTTTATTTCTTTGCTAATATACTCTTTTATTGTTTTTATTTGACGTTCTAGATCTTTTCTCGGTGTTTGCCTGTAAATTATATTATCGTCTATTATTTTTCTCATGATTTTTGATTATTTCTCATTGTCAAATTTAAGTCGCTATTCATACCATACTATATTATAATGTACTATATTATAGTCCATTAAAATGTTACATTTAGGTTGCATTTCTTAGAGGAGTCAATTTTATTTTTTTAATGTGTAAGGGGGTTCAGTAGAAGCTTAAGTTCAAGTTTTTGGCGTCGCCACCCTTGTCCCCCGGCCGCCATATTGGAAAAAGGGGTGCAAAGGGTTTTCGCGCTGTATCTTCTAAACTAGCAATCCTACAGAAAATTTAATTAAACATAAAATGTAGCCAAATTAAATTTTCTACAATTTTATATCTATTACTTTTTATCGTCACGTGACCAACAAAAAAGTTATAAATAAAAATATGAGAAAATTTTGTAAGAAGTTTCTTTTTGGAGGTTATAACTTTTTTTCCGTTCATTTCACAATAAAATAACATCATAGCGATTTTGTAGAGGATTTTTCAATGAACAATTGTCGCTATAAAGTTGTTTAGTTTTATTTACTATCTAGGTTTTGCAGCGCTCAAATCTTGACCAGATTCTCGAATTCTCATAGGAATACAATAAAAAAAATACTTTTCTATCTATATATTGGTCGAGCGGCAGCAATCTTTATGCCGACCAAGAAAATCAAATTTAAGGTGAATGACCAATTTTGGTCTATTTTTATGTTTTCGAGTTCGTTGAATCCGAATATGAAGTTTATTTTTATCTAGATTTGGTGGAACATGTTCAAAAATCAAATTTTATCCAAAAATGCCGAAAACCAATTTTGATGATTTTTCAAATTTACCTCGCTGTATCTTTGGTCGCTGTAAATATTTCCTTTTGAAAATTTTACTGTTTATTCTCTGAAGTATGTAGATAGCAATGGGATTTGTCCTAAATATTTAAACACATTAAAAAAGGAGTTGTTAGTTTTTAAACATTTTGTCATCATATTTCGTTAGTTTCATGTTTACTTAAAAAAGTTGAGTGACAAACTTTCTAGTTTATAATTTTTACCAACACAACAATAAAATATAATTCATGAAGAAGTTTTTTGGAAAATTTTAAGTCAAAATATACAATAGGAAAAAAGTTATGTTACTTCATAAACAAGCGACACACCCCAAAAAACGCTTATATCTCGAGATCTTGACCACGGTGTGGTGAATGGCTAATTTTGATCATACTTTATTATTTTGATAACAAAAATTCGTTTTTTGCTCTTCTTAAGAATTTTGCAATATGCGGTTGCGTCATTCTTCTGAACCGTCAAACAACTTCTTGGGCCGTTTCTATATATGCTTCGGGTTATAAGTTTTATAGTGGGGAGAAAGGTCAAAAACAGATTAATAATAGCATAGGAATGTTAAAATCATAGTAAATTGTATGAATAAAAAAGAATGTGTGTGTACTTTGTACGCACGTAAGAAGTTATACTTCTATTATATGATTTAAACGAAATTAATATACTTTTTATTTATATTTTGTTTAAATATTAAACTAATTTATACTTACTACTTCTCAAACATTTTTATTAGAACAGTGCCAAAAATTAAAATAATAAAAGAATAAAACACACACAAACACATTAAACAAGCCACAAATGATGTCTGAACATTAATTGTCGAAAATTTTTTTAACTAAATACGTATTTTCTGAAAATACAATTATATAATAAATATACTTACAATCATAAAATGTATTAAAAAAAACAAAAAGGAAAGTTTCTATTGGGACTCGAACCAGCGCTGATAAGAGCGGTTGGTATTGGAATTCATTCGCCTTCTCCGCTTAGCCACGGACACTATGTGTCATTATTTACGAAGATCTACTAACTAAACGGATTAAACTTGTGATATTTTGATATTTTGAAAATTGATCAAATTATTTTAATTTTGAATTGAAATGATTTAGAATTGAAAAAATACAACAAAACATAGAGTAAAAAAAACAATATATTAGGTGAATATTGATAGAAATTTTGATGGTAATCAAATTATATAAATAAAAGTATTACATACTATGTATTTTGGCAGATCAAATAGGTAGGTTTATACCCATGATACATTAACAATTATTACCTACCTGTTGCTTTTAAAAACTATTTAAAAGTCACTACAATATTATAAACTTTTTTGTTTCTGTCCTCACAACAATAAAACTAATATATTATACATTTGTTTACCTTTACCTTTACCTCCAAACCACAGCTGCCATATCGGATAATTTTTGACATGTCATTTGAACATCCAATCAGAACAAAGTTATAATGCGCATGCGCCGGGCTGATAGGTTTTAACATATAAAAAATCACCCTCTATCGCCGGTAAAGAAGTATAACTTCAAAAATATATATAGATAGAAAAGTAAGCCTAACTTTTGTTTATATTATATCCCTCTGAGCATTCGAGAATCTGGTCAAGTTTGGAGAGCTGTAACACCTATATAAATAAATAGAATTAAACAAATTTATAGTGGAAATTGTTTGCTGAAAAACCCTCTACAAAACTGCCATAATGTTATTTTATTTTAAAATGAACTGAAAAAAAGTTATAACCTCCAAAAAATCTTGTTAAAAATTTTTTACATATTTTTGTTTATATCTTTTTTGTTGGTCACTTGACGATAAAAAGTAATAGAAATAAAATTATAGAAAATTTAATTTGCTACATTTTATGTTTAATTAGATTTTACGTAGGGTTGGTAGTTTCCGAGATATAGCGCGAAACCCCTTAGCACACCATTTCCAAGATGGCGGCTGGGGGACAAGGGTGGCGACCCCAAAACACATTAAAGAAATAAAATTGACTCCTCTAACAAATGCAAGGTACGGCTTAAAAAATGTAACATTTTAAAGGAGTACTACTCTACTCGTATTTATAAAAATTCCATACTGAACTGTCAAATCTTCTTTTGTTAATAGCGCTATTCAAAAAACGTGTTCTTCCGTTTAAGACTTCAGTTTTAATAACCTTGAACTGTACTTTGCTGTCACGCATATTTTTTTACCAGAATTTATCACGCGAATGACGACAAACTAACATCTTAAGTGAATTTATTAATACTTATTATTTATATTTTTTGTATCAAGCTAAAGACATGAAAATAACAAATAGTCATGGTCACTTCTTTTAGACATAATATGGGGTTCCCGTTCAGAGAAATAAGGGATTCCCGTGACTTTGACCCGGCAGGTATCTATTTTCAGTTTTATGGGCCTCGATAAACCAACCTCTGTTTCTTGTAGTGGATTCGGTTTTTCAATTAATAATTTTATGGGATGCAAATGGTGATCTCTCTGAAGCCTGCCTGTTCTTTGAGTTCTTTGAAGCCTCTTTCAGTTTATGAGCCAGAGCCTTATAAACAATTAAATTGTTTATAACAATTTTTTAACCGCTTGGATCGAAATCCACCCTCGAAATTCGTAATCAGCAGCAAAAAATCCATAAGAAATCGTTGAGTTTGTCCATCAGAATTCAAAAGGACACGGTGACCCCTCTACTACCCCTAGACTAATCCCAATCTTAGTTATTATGATTGCTCTTCCTTCTATTCTTCATATTGTTCAAAATATTGTGCCCATCTCTTTAATTTTCTTGCAGTATCTCCAAGTAATCCTTCTTTATTCCTAGAAAAAAATTTCCCTGTGCTATTTGTGAGTTTGATTGTCTTCATGGTATTTTTTTTTATTTCTTTACTAATATACTGCTCTTTTATTATTTTCCCCGCTGTTTTCCAGCAAATTTTTTTAACTTCTCTTCTTTTTCTCGTGATTTTTGATTAATTCTACCTAATTGTATTTTAATGTATAAAAAACGATACTGTTCGTTGGGAGTTGGAAAAATATGAAGATATGAAGGTTTATTTAGAGAAAATGCAGTAAGAAGTAAACCAGATTGCTGAGAAGATACAGGAAATTGAAAAGGTGGAACAAAATTCTAGAATGCGTTAAAACTCGATAGAGAAAAAGTGGAAGAAAAATTGAAGAAGATAGGATAATGTCAAAAAGGATGAGACCGTGAGAAAGTAATTGTATACAGCTCTAGTGAGAGCAGAATTCAATTTGGCGGGGATTTAATTTAGAAAACGATATCCGATACCTTTCATTAAAATCTTAGAAAACAAATTCCAACATACACTGAACTTCGAAGACTGCAAAGAAATTATAAGAAGCCATCTAAAAAACGGAGCTGCTTTGTGCTTTAAAAGCAAAGAAAATAAGGTGCCTTTATGGAGAGATTTTGAGATAAATTTTTTTATAGTGCAGGTGAAACAGGTTAAAAGCGATCATTGAAGTTGTTAGAATTAATATGCCGTGTACTTATTACAATCGGACAACTCGAAGTAGAACTTGACTGAAAGTACTTTAAAAAGTTTATTTGACCTCGTTACAATCTATGCACGGCCAACCAAACGGGGGCCCCTGCAGGGGCCCTCTTGGCCGGGGGCCCCGGGGCACTGCCCCGGTTGCCCCAATGGTAGTTACGGCCCTGGTGACCCTTCTACTACCCCTAGACTAATCCCAATCTTAGTTATTATGATTACTCTTCCTTATATTCTTCATATTGTTCAAAACATTGTGCCCATCTCTTTAATTTTCTTGCGGTATCTCCCAGTAATCCTTCTTTATTCCTAGAAAAAAATTTCCCTGTGCTATTTGTGAGTTTGATTGTCTTCATGGTATTTCTTTTATTTCTTTACTAATATACTGCTCTTTTATTATTTTTAAATGAGTTTCTACTTTTCTAGATCTTCTCCCGCTGTTTTCCTGCAAATTCTTTTAACTTCTCTTTTTTTTCTCGTGATTTTTGATTATTTCTATCTAATTGTATTTTAATGTATAAAAATTGTATACTGCACTGTCAAATCTTCTTTTGTTAATAGCGCTATTAAAAAAAACATGTTTTTCCGTTTAAGACCCCAGTTTTAATAACCTTGAACTGTACTCTGCTGTCACGCAGATTTTTTTACAAGAATTTATCACGTGAATGACGACAAACTAACATCTTAAGTGAATTTCTTAATATTTATTATATATATATTTTTTGTATCAAGCTAAAGACATGAAAATAACAAATAGTCATGGTCACTTCTTTTAGGCATAATAATATGGGGTTCCCGTTCAGAGAAATAAGAGATTCCCGTGACTTTGACCCGGCAGGTATCTGTTTTCAGTTTTATGGACCTCGATAAACCAAACCTCTGTTTCTTGTAGTGGTAGTGGATTCGGTTTTTCAATTAATAATTTTATGGTATGCAAATGGTGATTGCCTCCCTGAAGCCTGCCAGTTCTTTGGGTTGTTAGAAATCAAGTATTTTATTGAAAACTTAGTGCACAGATATTTACAAAACCCACAAATTGCATTATTGCTCGACTAGTCCAGGGTAATTAGTGGAGTCACTAAAGGTGGATATGAGCTATTACCTCCAATTTCGTTGAACCTCCATCGATTTGCATGAAAATTGGTGAGTGCTTAGAGGATATCTCAAGGAACAAAGGTGACATGGTACCAACTTGCGCTTTTACCCTGGGGGTGGATGCCACCCCTTCTCTGGGGTGAAAATTATTTTATTAAAAATAACCCCATAATTCGATAGAGGGACAAATTTCAAGCAAAATTTGTTATATAAAGTTATTAAATTAAATCAAAACTTTTTGAGTTATCAAAGATCAAAGATTTTAATTTTTCTTGAGAAAAATGCATGTTTTTAACCAATTTTTCATGAATAACTCAATAAGTGTAAGTTTTTACAAAAAAGTTATTATTATCAAAATTGAAGCTAATAAAAAATTAAATAAACTCCTTACTACAAGAACCTTTTAGTTTTAACTAAAAGTGAGTTATAGGTAATTGAATGTATATTTTTTTCGGCGAGTAAAAAACTCTTAAGTATTCAAGCTGAAATAACGGGAAATTGATGCATTTTATAGCATAAACTTATTAAATATTTGTCAAAGTACTTAAAAATATCTATCAAATGAGCACCCGAACATGTTGATAGCGTTAAAATTTATGGTCCAAAATTTTTTCGAAATTTATCTTTTAAACATTTTTCAAAAAAATGTTATTGTTTTTTTTTAATAACTCCGTTCGTGTTTACGATATCAGGTTCATCTAAAAACTATTTGAAAGATAATTCCAAGTGCTATTTAAGCACGTTGAACCTAATCTTTTAAACCCCTTACTTTTTTTGAAATAAAAGGTTAAATGACCCCAGTTGCATGGTTCCCGCAGCAAAATTTAAGATTTAAACGTTTCTATCTCGCTTATTTTTTACCCTATAAAAATAGTAAAACAGATAAAATATTTGGCACAGAAAAAACTAAAATTTGGTTATATCTAATTTTTTACCTACATTGAGTATTTTTGGAGTTATTATCAAAAGAATATGAGAATGACAATAATTTTAAAATTACGATTTTTTAAATTATACAGTCGGAAAAATGAATACCCATGAACGAACATATAAAACACGCTGTATTTTCCTGTCACCGTGTCACAAAGAAAATTGTCCAGTGCAAGTACATGTAACATTAATTAATACATGTACTTGCGCTGGCCAATTTTTTGTGTGACACGGTGAGAAGAAAATACAGCGTGTTTTATATGTTCGTTTATGGGTATTCTTTCATTTTTCCTACTGTATCTTTTTTTGAAAAATATGCATTCTAAACCGGTCAAAATGATGTAAAACATTACTTATGCTAATATAAAGAAGTTCTTGTAAGGATTACTATAAATTTTAATTTTTGTGGAAATGGCGTATGTTTTATTTTCCACTTTTTCCTAAAAAATTCGAAACGGTTCTTTTATTTTCATTATAACTTGCTTAATTTTGACGCTATTACCTTGTTCTCAACCTCATTTGACAGGTATTCTGAAGTACTTTGGCAAATGTTTAGCAGGAATATTTTAAACATTGCATGATTTTCCCGTTATTTAAGCTTGAATACTTGGGTTTGAGTACTCGTCGAAAAAAATACACATTCAATTGCCAATAACTCACTTTGAACTAACATTAGTTTAGTTCTTTATGTGAGGAATGTATTCAATTTTTTATTATCTTCAATTTCAGTAATTATAACTTTCTTGTAAAAGCTTAAAGTTTTTGATTTATACGTGAAAAACCGATTTAAAACATGTATTTTTTTACGAAAAAATAAAATCTTTGGTCTTTAATAACTCAAAAAGTGTTGATTTATTTTAATAACTTTATATAACAAATTTTGCTTATAATTTGTCCCTCTATTGACTTATGGTATTATTTTTAATAAAATAATTTTCACCCCCGAGAAGGGATAGCATCCACCCCCAGGGTAAAAACGCAAGTTGGCATCATGTCACCTTTGCTCCTTGAGGTATCCTCTAATTACTCACCAATTTTCATGAAAATCGATGAAGGTTTAACGAAATCGGAGGTGAAAACCTTCAGTGACTGCACTAAATAAGAATTTTCTCGGGGCACTCAAAGATCCAGGTAGCTGACTACTTTTTTAGTTATTATAGACCTATAGGAAGAAAATCTACTTGTTTCCTGCCTAGAGTTCGCGTTCGTTTTTTAATTATTAACAATTTAGTGCAAAAATCGCGATTTTTTTGATTTTTTGCACCCCATTCAAAAGATAAATAGTTGACATAAAATTACAAAATTTAGTTTTTTAGAACATTAAAAAACCTTCAAAATGCCGATTTTTGAAAGTTAAAAAGTTAATTTGTTGCTACGCAAACCGCAAAATCGTTAAAAAGTAAAAATCGTTATTTGTTAATAACTTTTACTAAAACTACTTTAGAACTTTAGTGTTTCACCCGAAGTTGAGTATTGGCGTACTTCAAATCTTTACAATTTGAGACCAATCCATTAATTAGTTTAAGAGTTATTCTATTTGTTTATCCCAGAGACCTTCGTTTTGCAATAAAATAAGGCAGAAAATAATGAAGATAGAGCAATTCTGAGTATGCCAAATAAAAGTAAAAGAGTGATAGTATCAAAATGTATTAAAAAAATATAAAAAATAATCAATATAGTAAAAATCCGAATGCCAATTTTTTGAAATTTTGTAGTTTTTTAAACATTTAGAATAACTTTAAAAATGTTGTCCGTAGAAACACTCTTTTTATATATGTATTCAAAAAGATAGTATTTTAACACGAATTTTCAAATAAAAAAATTTAGCCTGGGTTCATTTGGGACAAAGTTAGCCCTATGTTTTTTTTTAATTCACAGCTAATTTGTTTATAATAATTAAGGAATCTCATTAATGCCATTTTAAAGAATAGGATTTCTATTTTTTCTTAAAAAATTTGCACAAACATTGTAGCTTCACAGCACCCTCTACGATTTTTCAAAAATGTAGTTCAAACGATTACTAGAGGGAACCTACAAGTCCACCGAGTTAATACCGAAAAAGCAATTTCAAACGAATATAATTTTCTGTATCTCCGGATTAACTCAATGGATTTTAATCTTTCTTTTTTAATTTGCATGTAATTTCTACGTACATTACAAATATGCAATTTGTTTATAAATTTATTAATTAATAAACAGTCTAATTTGTTTAAACAATTCTTGAAAAAATATTTTTTTTACAAAGATCTATTTTTTTAATCATAGTATCATTAATGATCATAGAAAAAGTTAAAGTACACTTTAATAAATAAATGATTTTTATTAGATAATTATTTATTAAAGATAATTTATTTATTAAAGTATACCTTAACTTTTTCTATGATTAATAACGATAGTATGATTAAAATCATGGATTTTTGGGAAAATATTATTTTTTCAAAAATTGTTTAAACAAATTAGACACTTTTTAAAATGTCACTTATAAATGTTTAAATTGTAAAAATTATTGTAAAAATGGATAAAACACCTTCAAAAAGTCATGATAATTCACATAGAAAACGAAGTCCACCAAAAGAATCTCATCAGTAATTTTTCGGAATCCTTTCTTCAATTTTATGAGTTTCGTAGATTCCATACACAAAATTTAACAGTAAATGAATTAGTGAGAAGAGCAGCCCAAATTTGAAGACAGATGAGCGAAAATATTTGATTCCTTTTTGTAAACTTGAAGATAAATTAATGTAGTTTAATATAATCAAAATTTAACCCTCACGCACAAGTTGTAGTCCATGTGACAAACAACTTCAGTGAGGAACTGGGTTTATTTATAATGTTATTATTTGCTACAAATAAACTCTATTATTATTATTACTTTATTAATTAATAAATATCTAGACAAATTGCATATTTGTAAGGTACAGAAAAATTACATACGTTTTAAAAAAGGAACGATCAAAATATATTCAGTAGATCCCGAGATATAGAAAATGATAGTAGTTTTAAGTTGCCTTTTTTAGTTTTTGAACTCGTGCATTTGTCGGCTCCCAGCTCCCCCTTCACTTACTACGACTAGTCACCAATTGAACTACAATACTACAATTTAAAAAATTCGTATAAAATACCAGCTTTTCTAATATGTATAATGATTTTTTCTACAGACAATATTTTTAAAGTTATTCTAAATGTTTATAAACTACAAACTTTCACAAATTTGTCATTAGGATTTTTGACTATACAGTGGAACCCCGATAAGTCGGCCCCCGATAACCCGGAAGTCCGGCTAACCCGGACCGATTTTCATCAGACAAAAATTTAACAAATAAACAATTTAACAATTTTATCAAATGAAAATGTATGTAGGCCAAATAATATTTCAGAGATAATGTGTATTTGTGTAATTTGAACACATAAGTACAATAGTAAAAATGATTCATGCACACGGCGGCAGCCAGAGCGACCGTCTCAGCTTATCGGAAAGAACAGACACCTGTCTGTATTCCTTTTTCTTTATTTATGTCAAACTGTCTTAGCATTGTTTAAAAAAGACGTGACTATTTAAAAATTCTTGTATTGTGTGTAGTACAGCCTATTAATCACTTCCGTTCTGTAATGTAATCGTGCTTCAGATTGTGTTTGCTTTGTCTACGTAATGGTAACAAAACGTAAAAATGTTGCAGTGACAATGGAAAAGAAACTAGAAACATTAGGTAGGATTGATAAAGACGAATCTTTAAAATAAATTTATTGCAGCATCATAATATGATATTATGCTACCATAGGTCTGGATCCCGCGTATGAAAAAAAAGTTGATTAATAGCAAGCTAAAAATTTATTAATAGCTTAAGGGTGTCTAGTCGGATAAACTTTGATATATGAGAACACTGGAACAGGGGCAGTTTTAATTGTGGAACAGGTCAAAAATTTGGAACGCTCACTCAAACGAAAATGGCACATTCGTTTTGTCCGACAGAACAGACATAAACTCTCCGAACAGAGATTAAACTCTCATGCAAAAATCAGACTGCTATTTATCACCTGTCATAATTCCTGTCATTTGACATATTCTACATGTTCCACTCATTAAAACGCCAATTTGGTGATAAATAGCAGTCTGATTTTTGCATGAGAGTTTAATCTCTGTTCGGAGAGTTTAAGTCTGTTCTGTCGGAAAAAATACATGTGCCGTTTTCGTGGTCTGACCGTTCCAAATTTTTAACCTGTTCCACAGTTAAAACTTCCCCTGTTCCAGTGTTCCCATATATTAATGTTTATCCGACTAGACACCCTTAAGCTAATAACAAATTTTCAGCTTGCTATTTATCAATTTTTTTTTGTACGCAGGATCCAGACCTACCATATTATGGTGTCGGTACATCTCTACAGTATGACTGAGTTTTTTACCAAGAAATGAACAAAACTCTACACTCTATACAACTATACGTAATTTAGATGTGTACTGTGCATATGTGTTTCATGTTTTTGTAATTGTAATGGAGGTTATTTATTAATTTTTACTATATTCTCCGGCTAACCCGGATTTTCGATAACCCGGATCGGCCGCGGTCCCGATTAATCCGAGTTATCGAGGTTCCACTGTACTACACTTAAGAGCAGATTAATCGACGCACTTGCTGAATTGTACACGTTAGATGTCTCGAATTTCCTAAACCTGTTGTCCGATTCGAGTGATTTTCAACGAAAACTTTTCGTTTATAAATTCGCAAAAGTGTGTGTGTGTTATTGCGTTGCCGCTCCTGCTATATCTAGAGGCCACCTAGCGATGGATTCCTATGTAGTTTTGTCTTCTGAATCCAAATTTGAAAAGGCATTTCGCTATCTCTAACCATCTTCGAGATATTCGACCTCAAAGTCGTCATTGGGACGTCACAAGCCTCCTTTAAATTGTCATTTTCTTCCGAAATAGAAACGTCAACTCTGCTTTGTTTTCGTTTGACGCAACTAAACGTCAACATAAAATTGAAATGTCAGATAAACAAATTTTATTTATTTATGTTAATGTAATCTTAAATTACACTATTTTCAAGGAAAACTGTTTTTCTGTGGATGCTATACAATGTGCAACTTCTCTCACTACTTACATACATTCAAAACGAACAATTTCTTAGGGTGTGAGAAAAGTCGGCCATTGCAGTGAGAAATATTTTTTCTCACGGGTTCCATACGTAGAATCGCGGTTTCCATGGTAACATGCACAATACAAACACAAATATATTTGTCAAATAAAATGTGTCAAATCAAAACTTACGAGGAATTACCTTTGAAAACTGTTCAAATATAACTGGTAACTATAATTTTAAATAAATAAAAGTGTATAAATATTAAGAATATTAAATACCTACATATGTATATAATATGTATTTTATTTCAATTTTGGCATATAATCTACATAATAGCACCTAAATTATTTAATTTTGAAGATTGAACTCTTGAAAAAAACGCATCCATAGAAAAAGTACAGTGTACAACACGTGAGAAAACGACATATTTCTCCCTCGCTTGATTTGCGGCACTCGCCTCGTACCTCGGCTCGTGCCAACAAACTTCTGCGCTCGTGAGAAATATGTCTTTTTCTCTCTTGTTGTACAATATACTATTATTTTGTATTTATTTATTTTTACTAGATATCAAATCTATATTATACGAGGTATGTCAAAAAATATGAAGTTCGATCAAGATTAAAGTGTCTTTATTTTTCACAATATTGAAAAGTGTTTTTATAAAAAGTTGTTTGGAGTTAAAAACTATGTTCTAATATTCAATTACTTGTATATCCTTCTAAAGATAAAAAAAATATTTGAACATTTTTCTCAAATTACGAATACCAATATCATTTTCATTCATAACTCTTTTATTATTAATTTTACGAAGAAAAGTTATTCTTCATAAAAAGATCTGCATGGTCTAAAATCTAAGATGCAATCATCATATATCAAATTTTATCAATTTATTCGAGGTATGTCAAAAAATATAAATTTCGCTCGAGAGTAGAGTACCTTTATAGTTCACAATATTTAAATTAGGATATAATTGCATATTAAAACATAGCATTTAATACTAAACAACTTTTCATAATAGAAATTTTCCATATTATGAATTTAAATACGTAAATAAACAAAGTTTTCGTTATGATAATGCTCGCATTTTCAGCTTGTTTTAGTATGTTACAGCCTTATTATTTAAGAAAATCGATGTAATATTATTATTGCTAGACAGGTAAAGGTCATTTTATACCGGGTGTAACAATGATAGGGTGTTTTTTTCTTAAACGTACCCAACTTTTTTATTATCCAACATAAGCAAATGAGTCAAAAAAGAAAATGTTAATAAAGCCTAAGCCAGCAATTGAATTTTAATACTCCACAGGGTGTTCCGAACTTTAAAAAAAAAGCACAGTATGATTGTTACACCCGGTATAAAATTACCTTTACCTGTATAGCAACAATAATATTACATCGATTTTCTTAAATAATAAGGCTATAACATACTAAAAAAATCACTCAAATCGGACAACAGGTTTAGGAAATTCCACGTGTACAATTATTCAGCAAGTGAGTCGATTATTTTACTCTCAAGTGTAGATAATTTTTTTATCTTTTTTTAGTACATTTTGATAGCATCAGATTTCTACTTTCATTTGGCATACGCAGATGTGCCCTATATTCATTATTTTCTGTCTTATGTTATTGCAAAATAAAGGTCTCTGGGATAAACAATTAGAATAACTCTTAAACTAATTAATGGATCGATCTCAAATTTTGAGGGTTTGTTAAGTACCTACTCCAATACCCAATTTTGGATGAAACACTAAAGTTCTAAGGTAGTTTTAGTAAAAGTTATTAGCAATTAACGATTTTCACTTATTTTGCAGTTTGCGTAGCAACAAATTAACTTTTTAACTTTCAAAAATCGGCATTTTGTAATTTTATGTCAACTATTTAGCTTTTGAATGGAGTGAAAAAAAATCGAAAAAATCGCGATTTTTGCACTAAATTGTTAATAATTAAAAACGGACGCGAACTCTAGGCAGGAAACAGTTAGGATTTCTTCCTATAGGTCTACAGCATGATACTGTGACAAGAAGATAAATCAACGCGCATGATGGTCTTGTATCCCTATCGTTCACTGTGACGTAAACCAGAGACAACTTTCCTTGCGCCAAGTTGAATTCTTTATTTGTGTTCATGTTCATTCGTGTTAATAAAATAGTTATCTCTCACGTATTGCTTCAAAACGTATTGAATGAGATATTTGTTTATTCGTTTATGTAGTAAAAACTTTTATATTATATAGTTATATAAATTTTGTGGTGAAAACGTTCAGTTTACTGTGTTAATATCACCTAATTTGCTTATCGAACGCAAGTTGCTCTCGGCTATCTGTACCTACTTTATAAAGAAGACTAATTTTTGTTTCCCATGTATTGTGCAGTAGTGGGTTGTTTGAACAATAACAATAAAAAAAAGTAAAACTTTTTCGAAGTGTCGTTTTTTCGTGTTTCCTAGAGGCAAACACATATGTAAAGTGTGGGTCTCCAAGTGTTTTCAGCGTTACCCACTCGAATCCAGTTTTAGAGTTACTTAATAATACAGAAAAACTAGATTTAAATATTGCTCACAAAATAAATAAAGACTTTTTGACTCACATTGTCAAAGGTGCTCAACGCCAAAAGGTTAAATTTCCACTAAATTATTTTCACATACAGTTTCTTGAGCCATTTCTAGATTAGGAATTTTAGGTTTATATAAAAATAAAAACAACAATTGGCTTGAGTGCTCTGACTTCTTCAAAACTGTTAATGATTGGTTTGATATTTTTAACTCCAGAGTATCTCACAGTGACTCTAGAAATCATATGAAAGCGTATGGGTTGGCTTTGAGGGAACAAAATGAAATTTTAAATAAAATGGAGCAGAAAATATTATCTGTAAGAAAGATGGGATCTAAATCTTTCAATCTACTTCCATTTCAGCGAGGTATAATAATATCAATAAGATCTTTAAAACAACTTTTTGTTGACTTAAAAAGGACTTTGATATAAAATATATATTATCTTACAATCTTAATCAGGACCCTCTAGTAGGACTATTTTCAATTATAAGAGCAGTTGGTGTTCTACATGATCATCCAACTGCTATGGAATTTAAGTATAGATTAAGAAACTATATAATGGGTAGAAATGATAAAATTATTTCAGAATATGCAAACGTAAATGATGTATCAGAGTCTGCGAATGTTACTATTACCAATTGTGAAATTGTCACTGAAGAGACGTTTTCCTCACTAAACCTGCCTAGTGGTGATACAGAAATTGATCACGAAAGTTTAGTTGGTAGTGAAGGAGATTTTATTAGTCCGAAAATAAAAGACCTGGAATGGGATGGATTGAAGAATTTAGCCGGCTTCATTGCATTTAAGTTAAAAAAAAGAAAAACTTGGATATATTCCGGATGCTAACGATAAATCGTTTACTTGGGTAAGCCACGTTTCTGAGGGTGGTTTACTAAAACCAACCCTGGAATTTGTAACTAAATGTAGTGAACTGGAACATATTTTTTGTACTTATAATCGCAGTACATTAAAAATTAGTAAACATTATCTGAAAAACCTATTAGAAGCCGCAAAACAAGTAAATCTCAGTGACGACGTAAAATTACTTTTTTTAGATGTAAAATGCATTTTAAAATAAGGATGCTAAATAAAAATATTAAAGATAAATACAATATCCGCAAGAGAAAAATCATAAAAATTGTCAGATAATATCATAAATAAATAAATAAATAATAAACAATATTCATAAAGTCTGAAGTATGACACGCTTTTCGTTTATTTTTCAAATTATTTACGTTTTATCGGCTTTGTATAATATTTAATTTATGTCTTATACCTTTATTTATTTTGTTTGTAATGTACACAATCAAATCGTAGATTCATATATTTCTATAATTAATTTTACAAATTAATTATGCATTTTCAAACCACGTATTCACATAAAGTAACTAGTTATGAAGTCTTAGTGCAACATATGGCATCAAGGGCCACTCACCGTTAACAGTTCAAGTTTCAAGTTATTCATTTATAGTAATGAAACAGCGTTGCCATATGATTCATCGTCAAAATAAGCTACAGACAAGTTCCCTGGTTTAGTCTCGCAGTGACGTCATGCGCCAGTCGATTGAATTTAGAATTGCAAGTGTGCATATCTTCCTGTCATAGTATCATGGGTCTACAGTAACTAAAAAGTAGTCGGTTATCTGAATCTTTGAGTGTCCCGAACATGGTCTATTTCTAGCTTATTACCCTGGAGTAGACAGTTTTGTTCGACGAGCAAGTCTGTTCGACCGGAAATGACGAACAAGAGTTGCACAGTTGCACACACACTTTAGTTTTGTTAGTATCTGTGTAGAGAGGGCCAAACCAGACTGACCACTCTGCAGCGCTACTCTGTGGATCCACAGAGTGGCTCAGTGGCGTGCTGGCCATATAAATGAATCGGTGCAATCACCGAGAGGCCGCGGCCTCTTGAGGCCGGTCAAATAAGTTTTTTTCACAAAAAATTTAGATGTAACAAAATTTTTTTAAATTTATAATTAAATGATATTAACAAAACAATTCAAAAATATTAAAATTTTTTTAATCGTAAAAACAGTTTAAGTAAATGAATAAGACTTCATGATTGTTACAGATAATATTTATTTTCATACATAGATCACTAACCAAAAATGAGGTGCAACAAGAAATTCAATATTTAAACACTAGAAAAGCTCTTGAGCTGGATAAAATAACACCCAGTTTGATAAAGAAACTACCAGATAAAGCAATCACACTGATAACTCATCATCTTCAATGCCATTCTACGCTCAAACTACTGGCCAAAGCTCTTTAAAACGGCTGAAATAATATTAATCCCAAAAACAGGAAAAAATCTAAACGAGGTTTCATCATATAAGCCAGTAAGCCTACTAACAATCGTATCCAAAATACTTGAAAGACTACTGTTACAAAAACTGAACTCAGACCCCAACACGGAGGAATAGATATCCAACCACCAATTTGGCTTTCGAAAAAAAACATTTAACGATACAGCAGGCTCATATAATAGTACACACGATAAATTCTGCAATGGAAAGCAAACAGTACTGCACGTGCACAGCTGCCTTTCTAGATGTTAGTCAAGCCTTTGACAAGGTTTGGTACACAGGCCTGATTTTCAAAATCAAGAAATATCTTCCCATCACCTAGCTGAAACTGTTAAAATCCTATCTAAATAGGAGAGAATTCCGAACAAGAGTGAATGAAAGTTATTCCAATAATGTTCCTATTAAATCTGGTATCCCACAATGCATTGTTCTTGGACCAAATGTATACCTGCTATACACAGAAGATCTACCTTACAATAATGAAACAATCACTGGTACATTTGCAGATGATGCTGTCATCCTTGCAGCCAATGAAAATACAATTATAGCGTCTAACATTCAACAGGTACAACTGAATGAAATCGAGACATGGTCAAACAAGTGGAAAATTAAAATTAATGAAACAAAATCAGTCCAATTGACTTTTACCTTGAGAAGAGACCAGTGTCCCCCAGTTTTACTTAATAATATCCAACTTCTTTAATCCTCCGCACCAAATACCTAGGAATACATCTTGACTCAAAACTCAATTGGAAAGAACATATTTTTAAGGACCGAAAACAAGTGATGAAAGTGATGACCTAAGAATGAAAGATCTAAACTGGCTAGTAGGTAGGAAATCGAAAATGACCCTAGAAAATAAAGTTTTTGTCTACAAAGCTGTCATAAAACCTATCTGGACGTACGGAATCTAACTTTGGGGATGTGTACGAGCAAGTTAAATACAGCCATAATTCAAAGAAGAATCGAAAATACTGCGAATGATAACTTATGCACCTTGGTGTGTGCTTCATGAAGATGTAAGACTCCCGTTCATACAGGATGTGATCACTAAATACAAGCATCATGAAGGACCGGAATCACACAGTAACCCCCCTACTTCAACCTCTATTAGAACATCATGGCAATGACAATAGGGACTCAAAAAATCTGGCCAGCTGAGCGGGCCTTACACGGTCTGCGGGCCATCTAGTACTCAAAGTTTGTCATTAAATATAATCATATATTATGATACAACAAAAATCAGTCCATAACTTATTGTGACCTTGTGACGCATCATGTCTGGTTAGCACAGAAATATTTGCATGAACCACAGAGAACAGGTTGGACATAACATTAAATCGATAAATGAGTATAGAATATTAAAAATCAATTCAAATTCAAGAAGCTGTTTCAATACGATCAAGTTACAAAAAAAATAATACAAAATTCTGATAGTAAAAGGTAAAATAAGAATGGGAGGCCGCTTTTCTATAAAATCACCGGGCCGCTTGAAAAGTTCCAGCACGCCACTGGAGTGGCTGAAACAGGCGATTTTCTAACGCCGGCGACTACGCTGCAAAGTGGATCGTTTGGTAGGTTGCGGCGTTTAATGTAATGGGTGAGAAAAAACAGTAAGTTTGTTCAAATGATTGAAAACTTGCCGGCTAATATTTTTTTTAAGTGTGTTCGTCAAAATCAGTGTTTGTAATGTCCATAGTTTTAAATATTTTATAAAATTTCAACAAATAAACTCCATAAATGGAATTAAGAAGAACCAGACAAAAACAGATACAGTCGAACCCGCTCATTGGAATAGCCTTGGTGCCAAGCAAAAGTATTCGTATAACCGGGTTATTCTAATAACAGATCATTGGTTGTTAGTAGAAACGTTTCGGGACCTCATATTTCTATTCCTTAAACCGGGATATTCCTATAACAGGTATTCTAATAAGCGGGTTCGACTGTATATCACAGAAAGAAGCACATAAAATCAACCAGTGCATCTGGTATCCTACAGGCGTAAAATAGTTTGATATTACAACCTGACAACTGAGTGAAAGATAACCCCCTTTTAACTGATATCTTAACGTTTTGCTTTCAACAACAAACAACAAAATCTTTTTTGACCTAGGATGGGACCCCACTATTTAACATAAATAAACAAACAAGATTGTGAGTATTTGTTTTGTTCAGTTCAAATACATCCAATGTATAATAAAATGTAAATATAAAAAATAGAGAAAACATTGCTTAAATTTATTCTTTTCGATAGGGCTACCTACTTTAAAATCAGGAACAAATAATTCAAAGATGGCGTCCCACGCTTTTCCTTTTAATGCCCTATAAATATGCCCTCGGGTTATTGTATCCCATATAACCGGTCTGTTTTGCACTTCAATCAAAAACCGTTCCGAATCGAAATTAATTTTAGGTGCTCACCCTATAAACTCTCGTAAACATCTGTGGCAGCTACAAAAGTGGTCCGTCTGAATGGGTTTTGCCACTAGTGGACGCTAGTGATGTTGATTATAGTTACTTTCGAGTATTCGTTACAAATCGTTACTTTTGTATAAAGTAATCATTTATAGTATTCGTTACTTTGATTACTATGATTACTTTTGTATTTGAGTACCGGTAATCATATCGAGAATCGTATTTCTCAGCAGGTAGGTATTTTGTATAGGTATTCAGATATAATAACGACCTTCACGAAGTACGTAGTACCTATTCAGAGTAATCAAAGTAATCAAAGTAGATACAATAGTCGTTAGTCGCTCTGTTACGATTGGTACGAAGTAATCAGGGTAATCAAAGTAGATATAATAGTCGTTACTCGCTCTGATACGATTCGTACGAAGTAACGAAGTAATCAGAGTAATCAAAGTAATCAAAGTAGATACAATAGTCGTTACTCGCTCTAATACGATTGGTATGAAGTAACGAAGTAATCAGAGTAATCAAACTAGATACAATAGTCGTTACTAGCTCTGATAAGATTGGTACGAAGTAACGAAGTAGGTAATCAGAGTAATCAAAGTAACGATTTGCCTCTCTGTATAGTAATCGTTACTTTCGGTATTCGTAAGTAACGAGTACTTTGTAACGAATAGTTACTTTTTCAACATCACTAGTGGACGCCACTAGCAGTGAGGTTCGGCGACTGTGGCTGGCCACAGTCGCTCGTCTGGGGTGCAACGTCCACTTCACATAAGAACCCACATCCAATCATCGGAAGCTGCTTTGTGGATCCACAGAGTAGGTAGCACTGCAGAGTGGTCCGTCTGGTTTGGCTCTAACGGCGGCGTTTGCCATAGAATCCAACATCGTCGTCTTCTTGGGTATTATTTACATTGCCATAAGAATCATAGTCATTCTCTTCATTTAATACACTCGAACGTGTGGTTTTGTTGTCCTTCAAAAGTGACAGATCATCATAATACCACAGATTTAGTACATATAATATGTCATCACTTCCAGCGCCACTATGTTTTATGCCTGGTTGCACCAACAGATCTTAAGCTCCAGCTTAGCTAAGCTCTACTTATAGATAGGGCCTCCTTGAGTATCACTTACGTTGCACCATAATTTTAGATTCTTACCTTATTATCAATTATTATATTATGGTATTCTTATTGTAATATATTATAATTTATATTAATTCTTATGATATTCTTGACTTAAGCTTAAGATCTGTTGGTGCAACCGGGCATTAAATCTATTAACTTTTTCTAATTTTCTTCTGTAGCCTGCTCTAATGCCTGGTTGCACCAACAGATCTTAAGCTCCAGTTTAGATGAGCTCAATTTATACTTTACTACTATGGCCAGACTAACATCTAATACCGTTAATCATCGCATTATTTGCATTAGAAATAATATGTAAAATAATGTGATAATTAAAGGCATTAGACGATAGTGTGGCACCAGCATAAGTAATTACATTTATATTTAAGCTTAAGGTACGTCTTAAGCTTAATATATGTTGGTGCAACCAGGCATTAATGAATAAATATTTTTCTTTATTGTTTCTTTTGTTGCATCAGCATACACTACTTTTAACTTTGCCAATAGACTTTCTTAGGTCGATATCTGTACTCGCGACTTTAAGGTGATACAGTAGCGATCAACAGGTAGCAAAAACGTGTTCCAAGATTTCGGCTGTAATTTTGAATATTTTTTCGAGATATTTGGCACACGTATTCGTAATATAATAAAGAATGGCGGTACAGAGCCCAATTTGAAAAATATATTAATATGTAGAAATTAAAATACAGTAATTAAATACAATATTAAAAAAACGAGCTTGTACCGCCATTAAGAAGAACAAAAAAATACACTTTCTTCAAATAAACTTTTTTATCCGATGCCTAGATTTTGTGTCATAGTACTAAAATTTTTTATTTCATTAGTAGTTCCAAAATGACACAAAATCTAGGCATCGGATAAAAAAGTTTATTTGAACAAAGTGTATTTTTTTGTTCTTCTTAATGGCGGTACAAGCTCGTTTTTTTAATATTGTATTTAATTACAGAGTAATTTCCAAATATTATTATATTTTTCAAATTGGGCTCTGTACCGCCATTCTTCATTACATTACGAATACGTGTGCCAAATATCTCGAAAAAATATTCAAAATTACAGCCGCAATCTTGGAACGCGTTTTAGCTACCTGTTGATCGCTACTGTTTCCTCTTAATCTTTTATACATATAGACCAGGACTAATCTGTAAAAAAAACGTGTATTTTGGATGTGAGACGTGGCATTCGGATTTTTGCAGATAAAGTTAGGTGACACCTTCAGTAATAATAATTGACTTATGCTCCTTCTCAAATATGCCAGGAACATTAATAAAAAAATTAAAATAATTAAAAATTTCGAAAAACATCGATTTTTTTCTGCTTTCTTTGCTTATAACTTTAAAACGGTTCGTTTTGGAACAAAGTCGTAGAGAAATAAAATAAAGATAATTGAATTTTGTATGATATACGACTGGGCAAAAATGTCTTAAGGTATTACCTTTTCTGCAATATAGAACTAAATATAGCAAATATATTTTCTGCAATATAGAACTTTCTTAACCACTTTGGTGGCACTTAGAACCTTAGTAATTCGCTTAAAAAATTCTTATAACTTACTTAAATGGTCTACCAAATTTCATTAAAATCGACCTAATAGATTTTGCATCAAAAAAAATTTGCAATATAAATGGTTTTAAAAAAGTTCAAATTTTTTAAAATCTTTCTGAACAAAAAGCAGACCATTTAGAAGTTGGCTATTTTTTTACATATAAAGAGGTGCTCTACCTATCTAATACACTTTACAGAATTAAAATCGGATTATTTAAGGGGCCTCAGCAATGTTTTAAAATTATAAACAATTTTTTGGCTTATAAACAAATAGCCTTGTTTAATAATAAAAAAATTAATTTTTAGCAATGCAAATAATTAAAACCGGTATAATTTAACTTATCCTGTCAAATGCTGTCAGCAGAATTGCTATTTTATTTTTTAATCAAAGTTATTCTCGTTCAAAATTTCCAATTTTTCGATTTTTTTAATGTTCCACCGCGTTCATCTCGAAAACTATGCATCCTACGAAAAAACTTGTAAGAACATTTTTTGCTTAGAATTACCAAGAAATACAAAAAAATGTTTTATTTTGCGAAAAATCGATGTTATGTAATTCCTCAAGTTCTTTGTTTATAACAATCTTATCGACATCCGGATCAACTGTTATCCAAAAAATTCGTGTTCTACGGGTCAAAATACATAAAAAAAACTTGGGTAAGTCCATCTAAATATAGGAGCCCTTAGCACCCCTCCTGGACACAGCACGAATTTGTTTATAAGCCAAAAAATTGTTTATAACTTTAAAATTTAATCTTCTTGATATAAATTTAATCTTTTTGATATAGTAGTCATGTTGTGACTGGTTGATTGACATAAAGTCCATGCCATAAAAAAAACTTTAAAACATTCCTGAGGCTGCTTAAATAATCCGATTTCAATTCTGTAACGTGCATTAGATAGGTGGAGTGCTTCTTTATATGTAAAAAAATTGACAAATCTTTTTATGTTCTAGTTTTTGTTGTGCAAGATTTTAAAAAATTTTAATTTTTTAAAAAAAGTTTAGATTGCAAAATTATTACTGCAAAATCTAGTAAGTCAATTTTAATGAAATTTGATGGACGGTTTTAGCACATTACAAAAATTTTCTAAGCGAATTAGGAAGGTTCCAAGTGTAACCTAAGTGATGGAAAAACATTGAATAAGGACAGGCTTGTTTTGCCTCCTTATTTTATATTTATTGCTATTTTGCAGCAAGGGTGTTAAATTAGGACATTTTTAACCAATCGTATCTGATAGAAAATTTAATTGTCTTTGTTTTATTCCTATACGACTTTGTTCCAAAATGAATCGTTTTAAAGTTATAAGCAAAGAAAGTAGAAAAAAAAACGAAATTTTTTGAAATTTTTAAATCTTTTATTTTTTTATTAATGTTCCGGGCATATTTGAGAAGGAGCATAAGTCAATTATTATTGTTGAAGTTATCACCTAACTTTATCCGCAAAAATCTGAATGCCACCTCTCACATCCACCTAAAAACAGATCCTTCCTGGTCTAATACGGAAAACTACGATGCAGTTCATTCAATTCTAATAAAGACATTCTATTCACCTAGCAAAGATCCGCCATATTGAAACATTTCGTCGAGAAATAGACTTTTAACCCGGGAAGCATCGCGTTCTTTTCTGTCACTGAGTTCTGTAATTTAATGAGGAGTTAATTCCTCATAAAGCTACTTAAATTGAATGTTTTTTCTACTTCCTGAAAAAAGTTGATTTGTGGGTTACAACCTTTTACCTTTCAACCGTCGATATGTATATTGTTAATAATATATTCTTGTTTTTTTTTTTCTACTAAATTTACATTGTTTTCTTTTTAATTTTAGACTTTATCGACAATGTCCAACAACCTAGGCTACTTTGTCCAGAAAGGCATATCAGTGATGTTAAGCATTGGTAGTTACAAACCTTTTATCAGTATTACGGCAGATGAACTAGTGTTTGGATACGACGACAAGTTGGTTTCTCTGGCTCATCAGTTTTATCCGAAGTACAAACGACCGGCGGAGAAAATGGGATTGTTAATTAACGTAAGTCCTAATGAACATTTTAAATATATATCTCAAAATACTGGCTGGGTAAAGATCATACATCCGAAGATATACGAATCCGACGGAGAGTGCGACAGGGTTACGTCTTATCACCGCTATTCTTCTTCTTGGTGTGCCTATCCGTGACGAATGTTGGCGATCATCATGGCAATCTTTACTTTATCTGCAGCAACGCAGAAAAGCTGCTCAGATGTTGTGTTGAACCAGATTCTGAGGTCCTTTAACCAGGATGTTCTTCTTCTTCCTGGACCTCGGTTTCCAAATATTGTCCCTTGCAGGATGGCTTGTAGAAGGGCATATCTGGATTTGTTTCGCATAATATGTCCAAATTATTCCAACTTTCGAGATTTTATGGTGGTTAGTACCGCTCGTTTCTTCCCCATTCTTCTTAGGACCTCCTCATTTGTGACCCGATCAGTCTGTAGGATTGTAAGAATTCTCTGATATAGCAACATCAAAAATGCTTCCAATCACTGCTATTATTTAATCTGTATTCGGAGTATACAGTGATGAGCGCGCTAATAACCGGCAAAATAGTTCAAAAGATGGAAAACGTATTAAGTTGTGAGATAAAAAGAAATGCAACTAGTCGAGCTGGGAAATTTAGCGATATTAACCTAAAAATTTACATTATAATATTTGTTTCCCATCTTTAGACGTATTGGACGAGTTTGGCAACTGCCACTGTCACAGTGACAGTTTTAGTTGATACGCTCATCTGGTACGTGTAAAGGTGGGAAACAATCAATATAATGTGAATTTATATGTTAATATCGCTAAATCTCGCAGCTCGACTAGTTTCATTTCTTTTTATCTCACAACTTAATACGTTTTCCATCTTTTGCGCTAATTTGCCGGTTATTAGCACGCTCATCACTGTATATTCAGAGAAACGTTGCACGAGGTCCAAGACGGAATCAAGATTAATGAAACCACCATAGACATCAGGTACGGTGATGATATCTTCCTTACAGCAGTTAACACACAAGAACTACAAAATATAATAAATGAGGAAGTTCATCATACCAAATTGTTCTTATAAAAATAGCAAAAGACAATCTTTAATCTTTCACACAAACAATCATGTCTGGTTGATTACGAGAAAGAGTTTGATCAAGTACAGTACGTTAAGATGATGCAAATACTAAAAGAATCCTTTACTGGAATCAAACTGCAAACCTCAGAGTTGACAGTGAACCCATAGAATATTAGTATGGTATAACTAGACCCAAACCCAGACATCTAAAGTGAAAGTTATCCTCCAACACCAAATTGTTCTATATGGTCCACATAATGTCCAGAAAAAAGTCACACTATTTTGAGCGTCGGGTTTGGGGGAGAGGAGGGAGAAATCGGTAAATTCGTAGTTTTTAAAGTTTTTCGTCAATATTTCTACAACTATGCAGTTTAGCATGAACAACCTTTTATACAAAAATGTTCAACAGTAAATTTGAAATAAAAAAGGTCCTATGCATAATCCTTCTAAAATGAACGGTTCAAAAGTTACGGAGGTAGTATAGTATAACTGGTCCAAAAAAAGGTCTAACCCAAACATCCAACGTAAAAGTTTTCCTCTAACACCAAACTGTTCTGCATGGTCCACATAATGTTAAGAAAAAAGTCACACCATTTTGAGCGTCGTGTTTGAGGGGGAGAGGGGGGAGAAATCGGTATATTCGTAGTTTTTTACGTTTTTCGTCAATATTTCTAAAACTATGCAGTTTAGCATGAACAACCTTCTATACAAAAATGTTCAACAGTAAATTTGAAATAAAAAAGGTCCTATGCATAATCCTTCTAAAATGAATGGTTCCAAAGTTACGGAGGTAGTATAGTATAATTGGTCCAGAAAAAGGCCTAACCCAGACATCCAAAGTAAAAGTTTTCCTTCAACACCTAATTGTTCTATATGGTCCATATATTGTTCAGTAAAAAGTTACACCACTTTGATCGTCGGGTTTGGGGGGCGGTGGGGGAGAAGGCGGTAAATTAGTAGTTTTTTTAGTTTTTCGTCAATATTTCTACAACTATGCTTTAGCGTAAACAACGTTCTATATAAAAATATTCTACATAAAATTTAAAACAAAAAAGGTCGTATACATAATTATTATAAAATCAACGTTTCTAGAGTTACGGAAGATGAAAGTGGAGGTCTTCGATACTTTTTATATTTTTTGGGCAATTTATAATATTATTACTGATGAAAAAAAAAATTTCTTTAACAAGAAATTTTCTTTTCTTGCGTTTTGTAAATAAAATTTGCTATTTCAGTGGCTGATGGTATGTTAGTAATAAGCCCTTGAAGAAACGTCAACCTTACCACCCAAAATCATCATCAATTGTCCAAAAAATATAAAAAGTATCGAAAACCTCCACTTTTCACCCCCTGTAACTCTAGAACCGTTGATTGTATAACAATTATGTATCGGATGTTTTTTGTTTTAAATTTCATGTAGAATATTTTTGTATAGAACATTGTTTACGCTAAAGCATAGTTTTAGAAATATTGACGAAAAACGTAAAGAAACTACTAATTTACCGACTTCTTCCCCATCTCCCCCCAAACCGGACGCTCAAAATTGTGTAACATTTTACTGAACAATATGTGGACTATATAGAACAATTTGGTGTTGAAGGAAAACTTTTACTTTGGATGTCTGGGTTAGGCCTTTTTTGGACCAATTATCCAATACTACCTCCGTAACTTTGGAACTGTTCATTTTAGTAGAATTATGCATAGAGCCTTTTTTATGTCAAATTTAATGTAGAACAATTTTTTATAGAAGGTTGTTTATGCTAAACCGCATAGTTTTAGAAATATTGACGAAAAACCTAAAAAACTACGAATTTACAGATTTCTCCCTTCCCCCCAAACCCGTCGCTCAAAATGGTGTGATTTTTTTCTAAACATTGTGTGGATCATATAGAACAATTTGGTGTTAAAGGATAACTTTCACTTTGGATGTCTGGGTTATGTCATCTTTTGGATCAATTATACTATACTATTTCGGAGGACCTCCTCATTTCTGACTCAATCAGTCTACGGGATTTTAAGTATTCTCCGATATGGCCACATCTCAAATATTTTATGCACATATTTTCGTTCAAGGTCCAACATTATGTAGACCATATACAAGAATTTGGTGTTAGAGGATAACTTTCACTTTGGATGTCTGGGTTTGGGTCTAACTATACCATACTAAAAAATGAAGAAGAACCGAGATGTACTGACCACCAAGATAAGCGGTGGTCTCACCACTCTCGGAGATTTTAGAGCCAGGATGTTCTTCCTCGGCTTTAACCTCTCCTTCCGGAGATATTGCCCTGTATTATGAAGTGCAAAATATGTAATATGTAGGTATGTAGTAATTTATATTTTATTTTTAGCGTAACGGTACTCTGCCAGAAGTTCACAATATTTATACGGGTTCAACAGGAATGCACGAATTTGGAATCATCGATAAACTCAATGGAAAAGATAGTCTAACGTACTGGGAAGACGCTCCTTGTAACGATTTGCGATCCAGTGAGGGATCTTTCTTCCCACCGAGACATTATACCAACGAAGATCTTGTTTACCTTTACGACAAAGACATCTGCCGAACTCTTCCTTTGAAGTACAGAAAAGCTGTGTCCAAGCATGGTAAGTAGTAAAACTATACTAAAATCACAACAAAGATCACTAGAAATAAACAAACCAAGACACGTTAAGTTCTCCTTGTAACTAGGGATGGTGGTTTTTGACAAAACACCGGTTTTCGGTTATACCGTTTTTTTTTGCTTACGGTTTAACCTGGCGGTTATAACCGGCCAAAAAAACCGGTTTTCGGTCTTTTTAATCCAATAGGTTACAAAGTTACATTTACAATACAGGTTTTTGGAAAAACCGGTTTTCGGTTTTTTTAATCCAATAGGTTACAAAGTTACATTTACAATACACTTTAGTTTGCGATACTCCATTCGACTCGATATCAATATGATCAAAGTTAGTACTATCGAAAGAACATGTATTACTTTTAACACGTTTGTATATTTGTAGAATAGGTACATTTTAACTCATTTAATAATTCCTGTATGAGTGTATCGTTTTGAAAACGTAGCGAAATTCTTGAAGTTTCGTATTCGTAATCAGTAATTCGATATTCATAGTCAGAGCATTATTTTTGGTAATCAGAAAAAGTCATTCACCCACTTTCAATGTCAAGAGTTAAGTGTGAAAAATAGATGATGTTTGCGTCTAATTCAACCAGATCACTTCTTATGTAAATATTATTGAAATATTATGATTACAAATACCTTTTCAAGGAAATATTATAATAAAACTTAATAATTGTTTCTGGCTGATATGAGATTGCACTTTCAGTTTGCTGCTGTATTTTATAAAATAAAATAAAATTTGAATTATGGTTTTGTTTGGAATAATTACTTGAGAATAATAATTAGGATTGGGATCCGAAATAATACCTAACCGAATCCTAATCACCGTAAAAACCTAATAACCGGTTTTTACTTTAAAAAGAAAAAACCGGTTATAACCGGGACAAAAAAACAACCGGTAAAACCGGTTATTGCGAAGTAAAAAAACCGGTAGGTTTTTCCCATCCCTACTTGTAACATTCAACGTGTCTTGGTTTGTTTTTTTTTTTCTAGTGCATCTTTGTTGTGATTTTAGTATAAATTATATGTGTGGTCGGCGGACAAAAGCAGATAAGTAAATTTTTGAGAATTTTTTTTATTTATTAAAATCATCTAAAAAAATTATCTACCGCTGGAATAAAACAGACAAGTCAAATGGTGTGCCTGTGGTTCCATATCAAATAGTGATTTTTTTCATACTTACAATTTTATTCATTTTACAGATGAACTCAACCAATCAAGTCCTTTTATTTGGTTTAGATCGGCGCGCGGCGTACCAAAACATTTGACTTAACTGATTAGGTACATTTGTAGATTTATCTAGTTATAAGTAAAGTTATAAGTGAAATGCTCACTAAAACTGACTCATGACGGAGTCATAAAAAAAGAAATATGTTTAAATGATTCATTTAATATAATTTGGGAATTGATTACATTATGTTTCTCACTTTCTTATCTCTTTCAATGTTTTGGTTAACAATATACAGTGTATAATGTGTAGCAAGCACGTTTCATGAAAATATTCATTAAAAGCTAAATACTTACATTAATACATACACAAAATCAATATATAGATATTATGTTTGAAAGTAACGACTTAAAAATGAAATTTTTAACAGGGCAGGGCAGGGGAAACTATGTGTAGAAGTCTCAACAAAAACACTTTTAGAGGAAGTAAAGTGATATTTTTTATTGAAGTTATACTTCTTTACGCGCGCTATGAGGGTGAATTTTTATATGTTAAAACCTACGATCCCGGCGCATGCGCATTATAACTTTGTTCTGATTGGATGTTCAAATGACATGTCAAAAATTATCCAATATGGCAGCTGTAGCGCAGCTGTGGTTTGGACGGTTGACGGTTTGGTTATGTATGGTTTTTGCGTTTTAAAATTTGTGGGAAGAGAAACAACAAAGGTTAGTTAATAGTTTTACTGCCTTTTTAAATAGTTTTCATATTATATTTTTGAAGTTGTACTTCAAAATGTTTTAATTTATGTATGTATCAGTCCAGAAAAGGTGTGGAAAGAATATATTAGTGTTTTTAAATATATTTTTCTACAAACTTGTTAAAAATGCAATTTTTAGGACTCCGTCGGAGCGTTAAAAATGCTACTTTAAGGCACTAGTGCTTTAAAAATTTTAAGGCACTGCAGTTAAAAGTGAATTGTCAATTGTGAAACGTCAAAATATTTATATTTCATTTATTAACATTAATATTAATAATACAACTTGCGCAATTTGAAAAACGTGGTTTAAAAGGCTTTTTATTATAATTTTGTGTCTTTGGACTTGTCTTCCTTGAGCGTAAAATGATAAAACATATATTTTTATATTGCACTTGTCACCGTGATGTATAATTATGTATATCTGAAAGGTAAGTTGCATGCGGCTTGATGGCCTTGTTGGTAGAGCATTGGACCAGAGATAAAAAAATCGCGTGATTGCGGGTTCAAATCCCGGACGATTCATATTTTTTTATTTTTTTTTTTAATATTTGGCATTGTTACGTTTTGGTTCATTTTTGGTAATTATTGTTAATTTTTTGTATTGTAACTGTTAAGTAGGTATATTTATTTCGTTGAAATTATATTATAATATAAGTATAACTTCTTACGTGCGTACAAAGTACACACACATTCTTTTTTTAATAAGTGTAGATATGCTTTTTATTGTACATTTAATGTAATTTTATTGTACTCAAAGATACTAGTATCCTATCCAAATTTATTCATAGGAATTTAAAAAGCTTAACCTTGGATTTAAAAATCAAAAACTTGATACATGTTTTTTTTAGATACCTGCAATAAATTTATTCTGCAATTAGAAATTTGTACAAATGACCAGAATAAAAAGAATGTGTGTGTACTTTGTACAGACGTAAGAAGTTATACTTCTATTATAATATAATTTCAACGAAATAAATATACCTACTTAACAGTTACAATACAAAAAATTAACAATAATTACCAAAAATGAACCAAAACTTAACAATGCCAAATATTAAAAAAAAAAAGAAAAAAATATGAATCGTCCGGGATTTGAACCCGCAATCTCGCGATTTTCTGATCTCTGGTCTAATGCTCTACCAACAAGGCCATCAAGCCGTATGCACTTACCTTTCAGATATACATAATTATAAATCACGGTGACAAGTGAAATATAAAAATAGATGTTTTATTATTTTACGCTCAAGGAAGACAAATCCAAAGAGACAAAATTATAATAAAAAACCTTTTAAACCACCTTTTTTAAATTGCGCAAGTTGTATTATTAATATTAACGTTAATAAATGAAATATAAATATTTTGACGTTTCACAATTTGACAATTCACTTTTAACTGCAGTGCCTTAAAAATTTGAAAGCACTAATGCCTTAAAGTAGCATTTTTAACGCTCCTATGGAGTCCTAAAAATTGCATTTCTAACACGTTTGTAGAAAAATATATTTAAAAACACTAATATATTCTTTCCACACCTTTTCTGGACTGATACATACATAAATTAAAACATTTTGAAGTATAAGTTCAAAAATATAATATGAAAACTATTTAAAAAGGCAGTATAACTATTAACTAACCTTTGTTGCTTCTCTTCCCACAAATTTTAAAACGCAACAACCATACATAAACAAACCGTCAACCGTCCAAACCACAATTGCGCTACAGCTGCCATATTGGATAATTTTTGACATGTCATTTGAACATCCAATCAGAACAAAGTTATAATGCGCATGCGCCGGGATCGTAGGTTTTAACATATAAAAATTCACCCTCCTATCGCGCGTAACGAAGTATAACTTCAAAAACTCTTTGCTAAACAACCTCATATCAAAAAGTGTATTATATAGGGTCCATTATGAATAATACAAGGTGAAATTTTGAAATTATTTATAAATTTTGTCAAGACATTAAATACAAAACCCAATAGATTTAATACTTAGTTTAGAAAATTGATGCCTTTATTTAGTTAATTTAAAATATATACCATTATTTAAAGCAAATAAATTATTAATTTTAAAAAATGTTATGTAGGTATTTAATATACTGCCGAAAATTACACATTATTTTAAGATTTCACCTTGTATTATTCATAATAGGTAGGTATACACTCTTTTGATATGAGGTTGTTTAGCAGATTCTAAAAATATGAAAATATATAGGGTGATTCATTAAAACTAAAGATCATGGACTATGCTGTACTTGCGTGAATCACTCTGTATATTTTAATTTATGTTTGAAAAGCGTCCATTAGAATTTAAAAGTTGATGTGTCCCAGTATTTTTTATAATTTTTTAAAATAAATACACAAACAATTTTATTCCATAAGTGGTTTCCATACTCTTTAATTTCAAAAGTTCACCCTGTATTATTTATAAAACACCCTACATAATATAGTTTGTTGAAATCATATTGTTAAGCAGCTTTTAAAAATATAAGAATATACAAGGTGTTCCATTAAAAATAAAGCTTATGGTCTCTGTTAGACTTGCAAGGATCACCCTGTACATTTAAGTTTATGTTTAGAAAGTGAACATTTTTATTTAAAAATCGACGGTTTTAGCATTTTTATAATTTTTTGAAACAAGGGCAGAAATAATTTTATTCCATAAGTGCCTTCCACCCTATATATCCATGTTCTTCAAAAAGTAGTTTAAAATTAACATAAAAGTTCTTAAAACAATTCAAATTTTCATATACAAAACTTCTAAATTTTAATTTTAATGGGATGAATGATATTGCTTTTGTTTCTTCCTTGAATGTTATAAAAAAAGCACGTAATTTTCGTGCAACCCCTAAGTGATCTAAGTATACATATTATTCACTAATTCACTTACCACCAGAAAAATGTCATGGAAACCAGATCAAAATGTCTGATCAAAGTTTATTCACTACAATCACAGCTACAATAAAGTTATTAATTACTAATATCAAACCAAACACCAATTACACTTTTCGAAAACTACTCATCATCGAAGAAATTATTTCCCTATCCAAAAAGTCTTTCTAACACGAAATTTAACAATTTCATTATATTAAGGACGCGTGTAGGTACTAAGGTCTAATAATTGCTGAAAACTAACGACACTCTGTGCTAACGAGTCTGTCTAGTTTTTATTGGCATAAAACTATTGCAAGCAACGTTGCAGTGATAAAACACCAAATTATGATAATGGTAGAAAGATGAAAAAAACCTGAAGAAAGAATTTCGGGTTTTTTCATTACTTGGATTGGATCCTTTAAGTTGTTTTACTGCAATAATTTTGAAACAATAGGTACTTAGTTATTGTTGAATTCTTTCTGTGGAAATATTTTATTTAAGCACAATAATTACAATTTGAAATTTAGTTTTACCAGTTATTTGAAATTTAGTGGATGTGTTATAGTCCAGGGTAATAAGGTTTTATCCATGACACTCTAGCAGCCAGGGTACTGAAGCGTTTTTTCGACAGGTAATACCTATAAGAGCAAATTGTAACTATTTTCTGCGTAGGATCTGGCGGCCATTTTTATTTATAAACAATTAAGTGTCAAAAAATGGCATTTTTCCCCTTTTTTCAAATCAATGAAAAACAGTGAAACTTATGGTTTTTTTAGTACAAATATCTTTAAGATTATGGAAAAATCTTTAAAATGACGTATTACAAAGTTTGATATACTCATTTATTGTTCATATAATTGCAGAAAAAGGTCGGAATTGCAAAAAATATTAATTTCGCAATATCTATTGTAAAAATTAGTGTACAGCTTTGAAATTTTTGTCATATAAGGGTTCTTTGGTGCTTAATATGTGATAAAAATTTCAAAGCGATTTATTCAATTGTTTAAATTTTATTTAAATTGTTTATCCCAAAGAGCATTTTTTTTGCAATAACATAAGTCAGAAAAAAATGACGTTAGAACCATTCTACAGGTGTCAAATGAAAGAGCATGAGCTATGTTTTCAACTTGGTTTAAAAAAGCGAATAAAAAATGCATTTATTAGTAATAAATAATTATGCAAAAGTATCGTAAATCTTTCCTTACAAACTTTTTATTTTGTTATATAAGAAATTATATATATTTATTACAATTTTTTATCAATTATGATATAAATAACATTACTTGGTAGTTGTGCACTTAAAACAGGGTAAAAAAGTTAATTTTTTTGGAAAAAGTTATCCAAAAAGTTTATAAGGAAAGATTTACGGTACTTTTGCATAATTATTTATTGCTAATAAATGCATTTTTATTCCCTTTTTTTTAAACAATTTGAAAATATAGTTCACGCTCTTCCATTTGACACCTGTGGAATGGTTCTAACGTCATTTTTTTCTGACTTATGTTATTGCAAAAAAAAATGCTCTCTGGGATAAACAATTCGAATAAAATTTAAACAATTGAATAAATCGCTTTGAAATTTTTATCACATATTAAGCACCAAAGAACCCTCATTTGACAAAAATTTCAAACCTGTACACTAATTTTTAAAACAGTTATTGCGAAAATATTTTTTTTGCAATTCCGACCTTTTTTCGCAATTATATTAACAATAAATGAGTATATCAAACTTTGTAATATGTCATTTTAAAGCTTTTTCCATAATCTCAAAGATATTTGTACTAAAAATATCATAAGTTTCACTGTTTTCCATTGATTTGAAAAAAAAAGGGAAACATGCCATTATTTGACAGTTAATTGTTTATAAATAAAAATGGCCGCCAGATCCTACGCAGGAAATAGTTACAATTTGTTCCTGTAGGTATTACCTGTAGTACCCTGGCTGCTGAAGTGTCACGAACAGGGTATATTTTTGTCTTATTACCCTGGCCTATTAGCAAATACTATGGACTGTATTTGGTGTTAGTATTCTTTGGTTTTACGTTACTTGGGATACAGACTGGGATTCGTCAGAGAACTGCGCAGAATAGGTTGCGCATTTGTCTTGACACTCGTTGTTTTAATCCAGTCACAATTTAAAAAAAAAAGTATTGTATTAGCGGTATTAGGTTTAGGTGAATAGACCAGGGCATTAGAATAAAAAACACTGGAATAAATCGATTTTTAAATATACTTACCTATTATCGACTTATAACTTCTTGCATTGTGTTCAGGATGATGTCAGGAAAAAAGTCTACAATAGAATGGATCAGATCAGCGTTTCACACAGTTTAAGAAATGCTATAATAAAGCAAGGAAATATAATTTCGAGAGGATGGTCCATTTTACGTATCTGGGGGTTATTATAGATGAGAGAGGTCAGGAAGAATGGTAACTGAATGCCAGATTGGCAAAGGGAAATAAAAAGATGGGAAGTCTAAGACCACTGATAACATCCAAATATGTATCGAGAAAAACAAGCAAAGGATATACAGGGTGTCCAGAAACTCTACCTACAAACGAAGACAGGAGATTCTTCAGATAATTTTATGATATTTTAACCCAATTCACCTTGTCCGAAAATGCTTCCTAACAGAGCTAGAGCTCTTTTAAGATAGCGTCTTGTAATTAGTTTTTCTTAAATAACTCCAGAACGCTTGTATTGAGAAAAACGAAAATTGGTATGATAAGATTGATCCCAAAGGTGACATAACCCAGACATCCAAAGTGAAAGTTCTCCTCCAACACCAAATTGTTCTATATGGTCCACATAATGTTCAGAAAAAAGTCACACCATTTTGAGCATCGGGTTTGGGGAGCAGAGGGGGGAGAAATCGGTAAATTCGTAGTTTTTTGCATTTTTCGTCAATATTTCTAAAACTATGCGGTTTAGCATGAACAACCTTTTATACAAAAATGTTCTACATTAAATTTGAAATAAAAAAGATCCGATGCATAATCCTTCTAAAATGAACGGTTCCAAAGTTACAGAGGTAGTATAGTATAATTGGTTCAAAAAAAGGCCTAACCCAGATATCAAAAATAAAAGTTTTCCTCCAACACCAAATTGTTCTATATAGTCCACATATGGTTCAGTAAAAAGTAACACCATTTTGAGCGTCCGGTTTGGGAGGGGGGGAGATGGGGGAGAATTCGGTAAATTACTAGTTTTTTTAAGGTTTCCGTCAATATTCCTAAAACTATGCTTTAGTGTAAGGAATGTTCTATAGAAAAATGTTCCACATAAAATTTAAAACAAAAAAGGTTCTATACATAATTGTTATAAAATCAACGGTACCAGAGTTACGGAGGGTGAAAAGTGGAGGTTTTCGATACTTTTTATATTTTTTGGGCAATTGATGATGATTTTGGGTGGTGAGGTTGACGTTTCTTCAAGGGCTTATCACTAACATACCATCGGCCACTAAAATGGCAAATTTGATTTATAAAACCCAATTCTGTTAAAGAAAATCAGTAGGAATTGCCCAAAAAATATAAAAAGTATCGAAAACCTCCACTTTTCACCTCCTTAACTCTGGAACCGTTGATTTTATAACAATTATGTATAGAACCTTTTTTGTTTTAAATTTTATGTAGCACAATTTTGTATAGAAAATTGTTTACGTTAAAGTATAGTTTTAGAAATATTGACTAAAAACTTAAAAAAAACTACTAATTTACCGAATTCTCCCCATCTCCCCCCCAAACCGGACGCTCAAAATGATGTAACTTTTTACTGAACAATATGTGGACCATATAGAACAATTTGGTGTTAGAGGAAAACTTTTACTTTGGATGTTTAGGTTAGGCCTTTTTTTGGACCAATTATACTATACTACCTCCGTAATTTTGAAACCGTTCATTTTAGAAGGATTATGCATAGGGCCTTTTTTATTTCAAATTTAATGTAGAATATTTTTGTATAAAAGGTTGTTTATGCTAAATCTTATGGTTTCAGAGATATTTACGAAAAACGTAAAAAACTACGAATTTACCGATTTCTCCCCCTCACCCCCCAAACCCGACGCTCAAAATGGTGTGACTTTTTTCTGAACATTATATGGACCATATAGAACAATTTGGTGTTGGAGGATAACTTTCACTTTGGACGTCTGGGTTTGGGCTTAGTTATACCATACTATCCATATATTGCAAATTTCTAGTACCGGTCATAGGCGTCCATTTTGGGTAGGGCAACAGTTATTTTATCGTATAACTTTTTTGTCTTTCATTTTTAAGCATTTTTGACTCTGGATTATTAAATTGTGACGTATTCTACTAAAAGGTACTCTTATTTTAGGTCTATAGGATACACCGTTTTCTATAAAAATCGATTTGAAATTTTTTTTTAATTTCAAAAATTAAAAAAAACTATTTAGAAATCCGAAAACTGGTATGTTTATTTATATTTCAGAGATAAATCGATTTCATTAATTGCGAATTTCTAGTACGGGTCATATGCGTCCAGTTTGGGTAGGTCAACGGTTATTTTATTGCATAACATTTTTGTCTTCCATTTTTAAGCCTTTTAGACTCGAGATTATTAAGTTATGAGGTATTCTAGTACTAAAAGTTGCTTTTGCTTTAAGTTGGTAAAATACACCGTTTTTATTTGAAAATTTTTTTTTTCGATTTGATCCGTTGTCAAAAATGCTTAAAAGTTAAAGACAAAAAAGTTATGTGATAAAATAACCGTTGCCTTATCCAAAAGGGACGCCTATGATCGGTACTAGAAATTGGCAATAGATGGAATCGATTTATCTATGGAAGATAAATATACGTACTGATTTTCGTTTTTCTAAATTGAAGCGTTCTGGAGGTATTTAAGAAAAACTAATTACAAGACGCCATCTTCAAAGAGCTCTAGCTCCCTTAGGAAGCATTTTCGAACTAGGTGAATTGAGCTAAATTGTCTTAAAATTATCTGAAGAATCTCCTGTCTCCGTTTTTCGGTAGAGTTTCTGGACACCCTGTATAAAACGGTAATAATGCCCACGTAGGGCAGTCAATGAGGGTATTTGGCTCCGAATTCCATCCTACTACATCGATTTACTTAATATTTTTACAGTAAGTAGGGAATAGCTCAAGAAACAAAGTCTACCCTATGCCGATGTGCGCTTTTATCTTGGGGGTGGTTCCCATCCCTTCTCCCCAAAAACTACTCTATAATTATTTTTTGAAAACTCAATACTTTTCGTGTTTGAAAATTTATCATTTTCATTAAAAAATTACACCTTTTAGGACGGATTTTTGCGAATACCTTAGAAACTATGCATCTAACAAAAAAACTATATAAAATATTTCTGTAAGTTATAAAAAACAAAGAGATTCGTTCCTTCATAAATATTCTAGTTAAAATACAAGGAGGGATATGGTAGGTAAGAAGAGTTTGGTTTTTTTGCTGCATGCTCAAATCGGTGCATTCAACTTGAAATAACAGAGAAACAGTCAATTTTAGGTGTATAATGATACTAATAACTTTTGTAGTGCTTGAAATGGCCTTTAAAGTGAGCAATACTAAATGTCGATTACATTCAAACTAAGCGAGATATTGTGCAAAAAAGTTGAATATTAATGTATTTTAAAAGAAATGAGAAGTATATTTAACCCCTCATCCATCAGAATTTAAATACATCGTTTTCCTTCTACAATACTTTTTATTATAGCGTTATTTATATGTTCAAAAAGTTGGACTGGTTTTAATTGAATGGTTTTTGAAAAAAAAATAAGATGAAATTATGGAGCGCATTTTTAAATTTTCCTAAAAATCTTCCTTTTTCTACATGTAACTCGAAAATGATAAGAGATACGAAAAAAAGAAACCACACAAAAATGTGGGATCTTTTCAAATAAAAATTTCCATTTTATTTCTCATTACTGTATCTCTTATCATTTTCAAGTTACAAGGAGAAAAAGAAGATTTTTAAGAAGATTTAAAAATGCGCTCTATAATTTGATATTTTTTTTTTCAAAAACCATTAATTTTAAACACGTCCACCTTTTTGAACATAGAAATAACACTATAATAAAAGGTATTGTAGAAGGAAAACGCTGCATTTACATTTTGGTGGATGGGGGTTAAAATTACTTCTCATTTTTTCTTAAAATACATTAGCTATCAATGTTGTTTGCAGCATATCTCGCTTAGTTTTAATGTAATGGACCTTTAATATAGCTCATTTTAAAGGTCCTTTCAAGCGCTACAAAAGGTATTAGTTGCATTGTACACCTAAAATCGACCGTTTCTCTATTATTTTCAAGTTGAATACACCATTTTGAGAATGTACCAAAAACAAACTATTTTCACCACTACCATATTTCTTTTTGTATTATCATTAGAAAATTTACGAAGGCAAGTGTCTTTTTGTTTTTTATAACCTACAAAAATGTTTGATGTAGTTCTTTAGTTAGATGCATGTTTAAGGTATTAGCAAAAAAACCGTTCGAAAAGGTATTATGTTTCAATGAAAATGACCAATTTTAAACCACGAATAACTCAAAAAGTATTGAGTTTTCAAAAAAATATATAGAACAGTTTTTGCTTAGAATTAGGTTATCTAGCGAATTCCGTGGTAATTTACATACGCAGCTGAGACAATGTGCCTCACAGAAAAGAAAATTAAAAAAATTAAGGATAAGAATGGAAAACGGAGAAGTGAAAAGAAGAGTGAACCATGAACTAAGAGACATAATGAAGGAAGACGATATAGTTAGGTTAATAAAAGCTCAGAGACTGAGAAGGCTGGGATATATAGAGATAAGGAAAAACGACCTACTGAATACTGATCACCAGATGGAATCCAGAAACGTAAAGACCAAGAAGAAGACCCAGCGAGAGATGGGAAGACCAGATCATGAGAGATATCAAAGTCCTGAAAGTGAGAAACTGGAGGGAACTATGCACATATCGAAATGGGTGGAAGAAAATTGTAACGAAAGCCAGCTCATACCACAAACTTTGATAATGCACATCAAGAATACGGAGTGATTCACAGCAATAAGCGAATCCTAAAGGTCTAAGTAAGAGCTGCAAACATTCCATCTGGAATAAAAAGTCTTGACGATGATGATATTATTGTATTATACCAATTGTATTTTTAGCCCTAGGGCTTTAAGGTCTGTTGCGCTTTATAAATAGAATAGTACATTGTGCATATTTGACTGGATACTAATATTAAAAATTATTTTTAGGTATTGCGGCCGGCTTATATACTCCACCAGAAAATATATTTGAATCTGTAGAAAAGAACTCCGACAATAAATGTTATTGCCCAGGAAACGAATTTTGTCCTCCTAAGGGTTTGCAGAATATCAGTCCTTGTCAATTCGGTAAGCATTTTAAAATATTTATGCCACTTTACTCAACACATTTTCTATAAGCCTCTCAAATGTCGCAGAAGCATTACAGAGTCCAAATGGCATAACGTTGGATTGCCACAATCCAGATCCTGTGGTGAAGGCTGTCTTCTACTTATCCACTGGGTCCATTTCTACCTGTCGATATCCAAACTTCAAGTCCAACGTAGAAAACAACTTACTTCCAGCCAATATATCCAAAGTGTCGTTGATCTGAGGCAGAGGATAACTATCTTTCTTGGTAACATTGTTCAACAAACGGTAGTCCACACAGTACCCCGTTTAAAATAATACCGTTATTAATTACCATATTTAAGGTGAAGCGATTTGAATGCTTGCTCAGATGGAGATAGAGGTTAATAAAAACTACTTGGATACTAGGTCGAAATGGGGCTTTAAAGAGGAAGGAGTAGAACATTCAACCATTCGATGCAATCCGGCGGCTCATATTTTAATTCGGTGGCGGGCAGTGAGTTCGTTTTAGGGGATGAAAGAGTCTGGGGAGAGCTAACGACCATTACTAAATGAATAAAGGATACTTACACAGACATTGTAGGACCCTCCTTCTATTTTAAATGGACGCCGTTCGGAAAAGGTACTCTATTCTCTATCGGATACTTACTGGATAGATACTTTCAGATACTTACCTCTTTCGGGTCTAAATTGCCAACTTACATATTTTTAGAGGATGAGAACAATGTGTTTTTGGAGTCACTGAATAGTCTCCAAAAAGTCTTTGGCGCATGCGATCTAATCCTTTGTAGTCATGAAAGATATGGTTGACTGCTTTAAGCCCTCTGCTACAGAGCCTGCAGCTTAAGTATTCGTAAAACAGTCCCATTGTAAGTTCGTCTCTCTTGGTTGGCACATAAGAAAATCTGTTATCACTCTGAGCTGAGGGCTGGAACCCATACCACTATGACACTGTTATATTCCGTCAGTCTGTCGAATACCTCTCGGTATCGCTAGACTATCCTAAAGTCTTCTTCTTCTTCTTCTTAAGGTGTCGTATTCTTTCGAAGGTTGGCGATCATCATGATTATTTGGATTCTGTTTACAGCTGCTCTAAAAACTGGTTAGGCGAGCAGTTAAACCACTCCCTGAGATTGCGCAGCCATAATATTTATCGCCTTCCAACGCTACACTTTTCTAAAATCGTTCCCTGCATGATATTCAACAGAAGCTGGTATATGCCTAAAGTCTAATGGGAATTAAATTAATATTACTTTTTATGTTTTTGTTTCAGATTCGCCAGTATACATTTCTTTTCCTCATTTTTTGGATGCGGATTCTAGCTTATCAGAACCATTCGAAGGACTTACGCCCAACAGAGATAAACATGAATCATATTTTAAAATTCAACCGGTAAGTAAAACAGAAAATTGGCAAATCCAGTACCTACCGTGACAGTGACATACAGTGGGTGATCAAATTATTAGAGCCACCTAGTAAAATGCAATGTTTTACAGAAAGAGTATAATTAAGCTGTATAATATATTAATGCGTTTCGTTTCCATTTGACTATCTTGTTACACTTTATAAAAGTGCAATAAATGTCTGGCACAGTGGCAACACGCGTGCGTGGCAATACGTGACTCAGATGCCATTGTTTGTCAGTGCTGCCCAGTAGGGTGTCCCGAAAAATCGCTTTTTGTTTTTGTTTAATACAAGACCTCTTGAAATTGGAGTAATTGCTCGTAAATTATCACAATAATTTAAAAATAAATTATAACAATATATATTTAGGGTTCTACCGAACTTTAAAGTTCTAAAAAAATTGTCATTTTTATTGTAATATTTCACTATACTTAATTTCGAATCCTGAACTAAATATAAAACATTATTTAATGCAAAACCTCTTAAAATTTATGTAATTGCCAATACATTATCACAGTATTTTTAAAAATAAAATAAAAATATATCTTAAGGGTTCTACCAATCTTCAAAGTTTGGAAAAATTGTCATTTTTGTGATAATATTTTTTCGGCTCCTGAACTAAAATAAATTGAGATTGTATTGTACTACTGCATAATACTGCGTCGTATTATACGTTCCGTTAAAGTTTAGAGAATTCTTGATAAGAAATAAACTACCAGATTCATGAAACGACAGCAGAGAAAAATAGAAGAATCAATGAGGGCGACAAAAAAGTTGTGTGCTACTCAAACAACCGATTCTATATCAGCAAATTGTGATGAAGAAGCAGTGTTTGACTCTTTCTCGACAGAGACACCGTCGACTTCCACGTTTAATAGAAATACGTTGCCGTTGCCAACAGTTGCTAAAGTCAGTGATAGATACGGTTTATCGATGCGATCTGTGCTGCTGTTGCTTCTGCCGTTTTGGTTGACGTGGGTTTGGTTTCTACCGAAGATCTGACACTGGTTATTGATAAAAACAAAATCCACAGAGCTGTATGTAAAGCCCGAAGAGATGCTTCAAAATATGTTGCAGATATTATGGTAAATATCATTTACTTTGATAGACGAAAGGACAAGACCCTGATAAATGAGAAAATAGGGAATCGTTACCATCGCAAAGAGATTTTGGAAGAACACATCTCATTGTTATCAGAACCCGGATCAATTTTTTTGGGACATACAACTCCTAGTCGTGACACTGCAAATGGAATTTTTACTTCGATCACAACTTTTTTTGAGGGTCAAAGTTTCAATTTAGATGATGTAAGTTGCGTTGGATGTGAAGGAACTGCAACTAATATTGGCGGGAAGGGTGGTGTGATTCAATATTTAGAGGAGTATTTGGAGAGACCGTTACAATGGTGCGTTTGTTTGCTTCATGCCAATGAGTTACCGTTTCGTCACTTGTTCCTGACCATAGATGGTTCTACTTCGGGTACTAGAGAATACTCCGGACCTATTGGAAAACAGTTAGTTGCTTATGAAAAAAAACCCACCGTGACTTTTTCTGCTGTGAATGGTAATTTGCCTGACTTGCCAGAAAATGTGGTCAATAAATTAAGTACAGATCAAAAATATTTATATGAAATATGTCAAGCAGTAGTAACCGGTTTCTGTACTCCTGAATTGGCCAACCGTCAACCTGGAAAAATGGCACACTCCAGATGGCTTACTACTGCTAATCGTCTACTCAGACTTTGTATAAGTACGCTTAATCCATCAGAAAATTTACAATTGCTTGTAAACTGTTGTTAAAGTATATGCTCCGATGTGGTTCAGAATTAAGCAAAAAGCGTATTTTAAGGATGGATCAAAGCATATTTTCAACTAATTATGTACTCTCGATTTCTACCCGAAAATCTAAGATCTGTTGTGGATACCGTTATCGAAAGAAATGCCTTTTGTGCCCACCCAGAAAACTTACTTGTGAGTATGTTGTTTGATGATAGAGATCACATTAGGGAGCTGGCATAGCGAAGAATAAAAAAAGCTAGAGACACTGAAAGTAGCGATAAACGCAGAATATTTAAAATACCAAAAATTAACATCTCTGCTAAAGATTACACCGATATTATTATGTGGCACGAATCACGAATGTCAGGTTACAACACCGCCGGTTCTTCGGCATATTTCTACTGAGGACCTTCACATCATGGTAAAAGATAAAAGCTTGGATCTTTTTGACTTTCCCTGCCACATACAATCTGTGAAAAGATGTGTGAAACTGATTACAGAGGCCTCGCAGAATGTTACTGATGCTACTTCTAGAGATAGCTTTATCAGAACCAGGTTGCAGTCTCGGGCAGAAATGCCAAATTTTGGACACAAAAATAAGTTCAAATTTTAAGTTTTTGTCATCAAATATAGGATATATTTTGTTTGTTAAGTTGTTTTGAACCTTTTTCATTAATTTTAATAATAAAATATCTTTTAAATTCAATTTGTGTATTATTTGAAGTATATGATTTAGGTCTGTACAAACGTAAAATTTACGTAACTTTAAAGTCTAGTAGAGCCCTGAAGCTGACATGCTATCGTATTTATTTTACATTTTTCATAATCTCTGAAAAAATACGCAAATTTGGATACATCTTGCTATAGTGTAGCTCAAAAAAAAATTATGCAAAGACGGGACACCCTACTGCCCAGCCTAGCTTGCAACTCGTGTGCCTATTATTTTGTATTCTTGGTGTTTAGAGTTATAATAAATTTTGAGAGTTTTCATTGCTGTCTAGTGTTATTTTGACAGTCCTATACTATTTTTTGTGAATTTTGTAAACATTGCATGTTCGTTACATTAGGGGTACCAGAACATCATGGGGACAACCAAAGACATCTCACCAAGGAAAACAGCAGAAATAAAACTTTATTATTCAACACTAATCACTCCAATAGAAACATAGCTTCCATTTAAGTTTCAAAGCAACTGTGGACCGTATAAAGAAAAAACTTAGGTACATACCATTATAAAACAAAAGGTAAAATTTTCTGAGGTGGCTCTAATAATTTGATCATATCAAACACATATTGATTTGATCACATATTTTGAAATTATAGTTTTCAATAAGGCTTTAAATGACACTAGTTTTAAAGAAAGCTAAAGCGGTTTTTATAAAAAATACTATAAGAAATATATTACCTGATTTGCACCTACAATATTTTGAATACTACAAATATAAATTATGAATATATGAGAATTATTAATAATTATTTTGGTTTTCAGAAACTTGGAGTGCCACTAGAAGGCCAAATCAGAGTACAATTGAATCTAAAAGTAGATCAAGCCCCTTATGTCACATTAGTTAAAGATTTTCCAAGTATAATTTTCCCAATCATGTGGCTAGAAGAGGTAAAATGCTTTTGTATTTGTATATCACATAAATATTTTATCCTGTTTGTGCTGATTACAATGAGGTTCTGTTTTTTAGGGTATAGAGGATTTGACGCCATCTATCAGAAGATGGGTGTACTTGGCCACGACATTCGCTGATGTAGCTTGTCCGTTAATGACGTATGGGTTCATTTTTACCGGAACTTGCATTATTTTGGGAGTTTTCGTGAACGCTTACAAATCTTTAGTGTTTACTAAAGAAACAATTGAAATTGGTAAGATAATAAATTAATTTTTATTTGTTATTTAATCAAAATAATAATAATAATTATCATCATCAGTGACATCACAGCTCGTTCCCACATAACAATTTCGTGTTCTTAGTAGATTCATAGAACATCAGGCCCGGACTGGGCCGCCGGCCCACCGGCCCGCGGGCCGGTGCGCCTTTTGCTTTCATTCATATTCCATTAAAAATTTAAACGCTGAAATTTTTTTTAAAACTTTACACAAAGATTCCTTGAAGCAAAGATCAATTAAGCATAGTGTGGTTGCAAAATACAACACGTATCAGGTATCAGGTAATCAAAGTCTAGCACACATAGCTCGAAAAAGGCATCCAGTGTTTTGTGTTCATAGCTTAGATGTGACGCGCGGCGCCCTCGAAGACCTTCGGGCGCCTTTCGCCTTACTATATTATACATACAGGATTGTTGCGCTCCAGAATCATACATAACGAAGCCAGCGGATACAAAAAAATACAACTCGTATCAGTTATCAGATAATCAAAGGCCAGCACACATAGCTTGAAAATGACATCCTGGGTATTAAGTTAATAGCTTAGATACGACGCGGTGCGCCCTCGAACACTTTCGGGCGCCTTTTGTGGGTATCAATACCCGCCGTTTCTGTTATAATAATATAAGAGTGTTACATCCTACAATTAGCTTAAAATATACAGGTACAGTTTTCAGCAAACATAGCTCGAAAATGGTATCCAGGGTTTTGTGTTAATAGCTTAGATGTGACACGCGGCGCCCTCGAAGACCTTCGGGCGCCTTTCGCCTGACTACATTATACATACAGGATTGTTGTACCCCAGAATCATACATAACGAAGCCAGTGAGTATAACAAAATACAACTCGTATCAGATAATCAAAGACCAGCATATATAGCCCGAAAATGGCACCCAAGTTTTATGTTAATAGTTTAGAAACGACGCGCGGCGCCCTCGAAGGTCTTCGGGCGCCTTTTGTAAGTATCAATATCCGCTGTTTATATTATAATATAAGGCCGTGAGAGCCAGAGTGGCCTAACAACTCTGGAACAAGCACTCAAGCTCTGGAAAAATGGCATGGGAATTCCTCTCAATGACGAGACCACATTATACACTTTATGTTTCGCTGATGACCAAATTCTGATTGCTCAGGATCATGACGACTTACGTTACATGACGTGGAAGCTAATAGAAGAATCTAACAAATGGGGCCTCGCAGTCAACATTAAGAAAACTGAAGCCATGTGTATTGGAGGGACAAAGCAGTCCATTACATTAGATGATGGGGTAGAAATTAAACACTGTGATGAATACAAGTATGAAGATAACTCAAGATGAGATACTCGATGCTGCTATAAATGACAGAAACATACAGGGTAGAAAAGCGATATCCATGATGAACGGCATTCTGTGGGACCAAACAATATCTAAATCGAACAAACAGATCATATACAATACCATACTTAAAAGTGTAAACAAAAGTCTCCACAAAATGGAGACCTTACGAAAATGGTACGGCCATATACAGAAAATGCCAGATGACAGGATCCATAAACAGATTTTGGCGTGGACACCACAAGGGAGAAGAGAAAGAGGAAGGCCGAGAAGAAGCTGGAGGGAGAGAATTGAAATAGAACTAGAGGAAAGTCCAGGTCTGTGATTAAACAGAGAAGAATGGCGGTTATAAGTCGGAAGGCGTCGGAGGGCTCTGTAAACCGATAGTAGTAGTAGTAGTAGTAGTAGTAGTAGTATATTATTCTGTAGCAGTAGTTGAAAAATTACCCACACGTTTCAAAAATTGGTTTCGAGTCTCCAGAGCGTACCAAAGAGTGTAACGGATTAAAAGGGATAGGCACCTACTGGGAAACTGAAGCTATATTTTTGTGGCATCTTAATAAGTTTATTCCAAAGTAAACTTAATATAACGAGCAAAATGAACTAAAGCACAGGATATCAAAAGGTAACCGAAAGGTCGACAGTTTAAAAAAAATATTATAGTCAAAATACCTATCGAGAAAGACGAAAACCAGAATATACAAAACCGTAATAAGAGCAACAGTCACCTACGGATGTGAGACATGGGTGCTAAACAAAACAAGAAGAAATGATAGATAGGTGGGAACGGAAGGACGAAGAGCTATTTTCGGGGGAAAAATACAGAAGACGGTTGGCAAAGAAGAACCAATCAACAATTAAGGATGCTTTACAACGAACCAAGTATAACAAGATACACAAAGGCACAAAGCATCAGGTGGGCAGGTCATGTCGAGAGAATGGATAGAGCAAGAATGCCAAGGAAGGTACTGCTAAGTAGGCCAGTTGGGACAAAGAGACGAGGTAGTCCAAGAAAAAGATGACAAGAAAAGTTTCAGAACGATATATGATCGATGGAAATTACAGACTAGAAAGAAAGAGAAAGCGAAAAATAGGATACAGTGGAGAACCATAGTGCAGCAATTTTTACATAGAAATTAAATAAAATTAAATATAAGACATTAGTATATACTACCATGTGTATTATATAAAATTGTAAAGTTGTAATTGTAAAATTGTAAAGCCCTAGGCCCACAAGGCCTGTAGTGCATATTAAATAAATAAATGAAACTTAATATAACTTAAAAAATTTACAAGTAATATTCAATGCATTAGGATTTCAAAAAAGTTTAGGAGGGGGGGGGGTGGTCGGGCGCCTTAGTTCAGAGATTAGGTTGGCGCCTTTTTTAGAATTTGGGTTGGCGCCTTTTTGATGAGCCAGTCCGGCCCTGTAGAACATACTTTTCAGAAAAAGTATATGCTGAGGACATGCGTAATTACCATTACGAATGTGCAAGTATATACTACATTACAGTATTTAAACGTTCTATTTATATACTTAGAATGTACTATCGCACTTCTTTTCAGTATATACCAAGAATATACTTTTTAGAATATTATAATATGGAAGTGCTATAAACCTTCTATTTATACGTATACTTAGAATGTACTGCCGCACATCTTTTTAGTACCTATATGGGAAGAATATACTTTTAGGAATATTCCAAGCATGTGCTATATTTCTCAGAAGTATGTTTCAGCATCACCTAATCTCATCATAGGTTCTACCAAGTACATATTATATTCAGATATTCTAATTGCATATGAGAATGTAGTTAGTATATTCTACAATATTACTTAAAAAGTACGTACTTATAGGTAGTATTTATATACAAATTTTAGTTGTTTATATAAATTTAATACCTAAATATAAATATTATATAATATTTAGATAAACTAAACTATAACTAAAATTAATATACTTACATACTATTTAAATAATATTGAGTTAAGATACCAATTTCTACCAACATGAATTTATTAAACGAAATAAAGATATGTTATGTTCATAGTCCTAGTACTTTATCCTTCGTCTTCATCAGACCACAGCATAGACACAAATGCCTGTTTTCTTTTTCTTCATATTATACATATATTTTGCCTTATAAAAACAATTTTTTTTTTCATGAATACAATTAATTTTTAATCTTTATTTACCATACAATTCAACACTGAATGTCTAAATTTTTATCCTGTTCAAGAAACTGAAATAATTCTAGCCAGCAAAAAATTAAAAAATAAAATGACTTCTGGACCTGATAAAATACCCTCTTTTTTTATTAAAGATTGCATGGGTGCTTTAACTAAGCCATTATTAAAAATTTTCAATTTGTGTTTATTATACAAACAGTATCCAAGTATATGGAAGGAATCAAAGGTATGTCCTGTTTATAAAAATGGGGAAAAATGTTGTGTAGAAAATTATAGGCCCATATCTATTATATGCAATTTATCCAAAATTTTTGAAATCATACTTTATAATCGTATATACTCTTTCACTCGTAATCAAATTTCACAATATCAGCATGGATTCATTGCTAATCGATCCACAGTTACAAACTTATTGGGAATAACACAGTACATATCTGAAGCGTTGGATAGGAGATCCCAAGTTGATGTTATATATACTGACTTTTCAAAGGCCTTTGACAAAATTCATCATGGAGTTCTTCTTTCCAAATTGTCCCTTTTTGGTTTTTCTAAAGATGCTGTCGCTTTCATAAAATCCTATTTGTCTGGTAGAACTCAATTTGTATCTTATAATGGTTATAACTCTCACAAATACATACCTTCATCTGGAGTCCCACAAGGATCAAATCTAGGCCCACTCTTGTTTGTGTTATTTATTAATGACTTATGTGAGAAAATTTCTGTACCCTGTTTGTGTTATGCAGATGATTTAAAAGTTTACTTAGAAATTAACGATATCAATGATTGTCACACTATCCAGAATGAACTGAGTGGTGTGCATGAATGGTGCAAAGAAAACTATTTAAATCTTAATGCAAATAAATGCAAAGTTGTAAGTTACTCAAGGAAACATAATAGTATAAACTATGTTTATGCTATTGATGGTAGCGAACTGGAACATGTGAATAAAATTAAAGATCTTGGCATAATTTTCGACTGTAAACTTTCATTTACTGAACATATATCTTTAAAAGTTTCTGAAGCACTTAAATCATATGGATTTGTAGTCAGAAATAGCCGAAATATTACTAACATAAAAACTGTCAAATTACTATATTTCTCTTATGTACGTTGTAAATTAGAATATGCGTCTATAATTTGGTCTCCATTTTATAATTCACATGTTCAGTTGATTGAGAAGGTGCAGCGTAAATTTTTGAAATATTTATCATTTAAGATTAACGGCATATATCCAGAGAGAGGCTGCATAAATAGTGAGCTGTGTAATAGTTTAGATATGGTTTCATTAGAAATGAGGCGAAATTGTGCTTCACTAATATTTTTATTTAAATTGCTGCATAATTTAATTGACTGCCCCGATATTCTCAAACAAATAAATTTTAATGTACCTTCTTATCCTGTTAGAAATGTTTCCACGTTCAGAACTACACAAGCTAGAACAAACCTGATATTAAACTCCCCCATATTTGTTATGTGTGAAAATTATAATTGTTTGGTAAACTATTGTGATATATTCAACTGTAGTATAAGTCAACTTGTCAGAATGGCTAAGTCTCATTTGAATTCTTAATTCACTTGGTAATTATCTTTTCTTTTTTCTTTTCTTTAAAATTTAAAATTTAGTTTATAATTAGTGTAAAATTGTCCTATAAATGGATACCTGTTGGACAATAAAGCTATTATTTATTTATTTATTTATTTATTTATTTATACAATTAAAACAATTAAGAAATGAACTATTAGTCCAATAGTAGGTAGTACCTACATATTATTTAAGTAGTATCTACACACTAACTAAATTTTATTAATTATTCTAAAACTATCCAAGTTGGTAATCTATAAGGCTAACATTATTCTTCCTATACATACGTACCTACATATTCTTCTTAAGACTGTATTTTAAAAGTACTTAAAAGTATGTACTAAGCATATCCGTTTAAAGAATATTCGATAAAGGTATATTCTAATAATAAACTTTTACGAATATTCCGAGTACATTCGTACATTCGTACACGAATATGCTCAGTATATTCGGTACGAAAATATTCTTCTAAGTATATGCAAAGAACATGAAATTTAGAATGTTTTTATGGTACATGCTATGCTTGTACTACGCATATACTAAAAAGAATATACTCTGACGAATGTTGGTAGTATATGCTTTGAACATGATGCAAACATCATTGTTATGTGGGTTATGAGTCAAAGCCTTCTCCAGAATCACTCTCCATGCACCCCTGTCTCTGACAATTCTTCTCCATGCTCTAACCGAAATAAATTTTAAATCTTCCTCTAAGTTATCTTGATACCTAAACCTCGGTCTTCTTCTGATTCGTTATCCTAATGGCCTTCTTCTGTCTCTTTGTTCTGACGATCTGGCTAATTTCTAAGCTTTGTTTTTAAACCAAGAGGAGTAAACTGAAAAGACAGATTCACATACAAGAAAGTCACTAAAAATATCACCAAATACAACTTCTTTTTTGGTTGATCATATCGGCCTTTGACGGTAATCCATAAATATTATATTATACTAATACGTCGCTAAAGAGTTCTAAAAACAACTGTTTTTTATATAAAAACATACTGGAAATCTAAAATCTAAACGAATAATGCAGAAAATACAAAAAAATCACTGATATAACTTAATTAACCTATGAAATGCCAATAGTGTCAAAAGTTTATAAATGTCATTAGTGTCAAAATTTGATAACGGTGGAGTAAACTTGCCTGAGGTTGGACCAATTACAAACAAGCTTTGCGGCGCGGGAAATTTGAATTATTCCTCTTGGTTTAAAAACAGACTATAGTTTCCGGTATAGCTCACTGATCTCTGCATTTTTTCGTCTCCTTCAAACATCTTCATCGTCTTTTACTCCCCCGAATATCTTCCTTAGAACACTCCCCTCCTAGATGTTCAGCATATTTACTTAATTTTTGTTCATAACTTATGTTACTCTTCCGTAAAGAACTCTGGGCTAGATCACTGTTCGGTATAGTCTCAATTTTGCCTCTCTGGAGATGCTTTTTGCTCTTAAAGTCTTCCCTTCTCTCGAAATTCGCTTCTTAATTTCCTGGCTTTCTTCCCCTTTACTTGTTTGAGCTACTCCTAGATACTCAAACTCCGTCACCTTTTTGAAGCAATACTCTTTATCCCCGTTGTTTGTGGTAGTCTTCAGTTATGTGCCTTTATATTATATTGAAGCGTTTTACATGTCTGCTCAGATGGGGTCAGGGATAAAAGTAACTATATGGATAGTGGGGGTCGAAATGGGGCTAAAGTAGAAGGAACAGACACTCAAATCTTCTTTTGCGAAACGGCAGCTCAGTGGTTATTCGGAGGCGGGTCATGGAATCGTTTTAAGGAATGGGGGGTTTTAAGAAGACTAACTACCATTACCAAATAAGCAAAGGATACTTACACAGACTGGAGAACTTTCCTACTATTTAAAGAAACTTTCGACGCCGTTTGAAAAATCCTCTTATTCATTACTGGGTACTTACTGGACATATCACTGTACTTACGGATACCAAAATGGGGACATTTATTTGAGATTTTTCTTTTGGGTCTAATCAGGCTACTCTTAACTTCATTCTTGGCTTCTATGCATTTTCCTTTTTCCTTTCCACTAAAACTCAATTTCAGTTGTATTAAAAATCTTTTTAATAATTTTCCAAAAGGTTTCAGAAATAAAAATAAGTACACTGTTATAATGTTTATTTAAACTTCAAAATTTTATTTTTCATTATTTAGAAAAAACCTATTCTCAAAAAAATACAGACTTTACCATTAGGAATGACAATAAAAAAACTATAACTTGTATATGACTTTTACCAATACATACAAAAATTTAAACTTTATTGGGCAGTGTATTACAAAACAAAATTTGACCTACATATTTTAAAGTCATGCAGCTGTCAAACATCGGTTATTAGGGCTTTATTTTTAAACAAATAATACTTAGGAAAGCTAGAATAACAAAACACAACATATTCAGATATTAAACGTTTTACAATTATTCACTTTACAAAAAAAACTTTACCATATTGAAAGCAGTCTCTATAAAAATAGCAAAAATATTTTACCAACTGCAAATTTTAATATTTACTTGGAATTTAATCACCTTTTAAAAACAAAATCGTACAGTACCTTTTTTATTAAAAAAATAGACATCTTCTTGTCACACTGCACAAAACAAAAACTTCCATCTCCATGTGTCAATCAACAGGGGGGGGGCTTCTTATGACGAAAACAGGCTCCTTAGAAAATGGGAACAGAATAAAAGCTGGAACAAAACCAGACATCTCATCGGTAACTTCATATTATTAAAACTGGAACATTTGACTATACAGGGCTTCAAAAAAGGAACAGAAACTTCCACCACCTACCGGTCACAACTCACAACTGCGTCACACAATTTATTTGTACTGCGTATCTGATTTTCACCTTAAAAATCCAACATTATGGAGTCAAATTCTTCATGGATATTCTTCAATAGACACAAAATCAATTGTACACCATTCAATCGACTTCACATAGAGACAACAGCCAATCTATGCCGGTAGGTGTGGCTTCCTGTGAGTTCTATGGGAACCACCTGTGGACGGCTCAAAAATCCATTTCGAACTCACTCTCCCTTCATATTCTTCTAGCGCGTCGAGCCGATCACTTTTCTCAGCCGAAGACATTGACCAATCGGCTGAGAAAACCAAGAGAACTTTCAAAATCTACTCCAATAGTGGCATGGGATTCTTCGCGCTCAAAAGAAAAGAAAATTGCGTAGACTGTTTCAAGGAATTTCAACGAATTATTTAGAATAACAAATACAGTAGAACCCCGATTATCCGTGCTCCTCGGGACAGGACGTTGGCACGGATAATTGAAATGCACGGATAATCCAAACATGTATTTCTCATATATTATAATGCATATGTACGTATATACATACATATGTACCTACTATATATGGATAACAGAAAAAATAAATATTTAATTGTGAGTAGAGAGCGGAATATATGCAACACAACATTACCAAAATATGCGCATATATATGCATTACTTTTACTACAAATATGCAGGTATTTTTTCTAAATTTGTCTAAATATGCAAATGCATATTAAAAATACTCAAAAATAAAACAATATATTATATATAAACATTTATGTTTAAAAAATTCAACCTACATTTATGTTTAATACATATTTATTTCTCACATAAAAACAAATGAAATGACACACAAAAACTGATATTATAATTAAATTAAGAATCTAAATTATAGTATGAATTTATAATCAAATATTTTTCAAAATTTTCAACTAGCAACTTTTGCCTTCTATCACTAAAAACTTGTTTGGACACAGAAAAAGTTCGTTCTACATCTACTGATGTTATAGGACAATATTTTAATTTAGGCAGTAAACTAATTTGCCAAGTCGTAAGATCTTCAGAAAAGTTGCCTTCAAAAATACGTACAACTTTCCTCAAATTTTTTTTAAAAACATTTTTTAATTTATTTCTAATTGTAATCCCTGTATTTCCGGGAATTATTGACAATGAGCAGAAAAAGTGTTAACAAGATTAACCGAATCACTTAATTGTAAATTCCTTTGTTCTAATGACTTTATTAGATCTGGTAAAAAATGAAATGTGAAAATGAATGTAACTTACGATTTTGGAACAGGCCTTGCAAAATACTTTGTCTCCACTTAGCTTTAACTCGGGAAAACACTTTATCCAAGCACTTTTTTGAATGGTAGACATATTTAAATTTAATATATACCAATCACTTCAAAAACACTAAATACGATACAACGTTTACTTTAAACAAATGTTGGCCGGAAACTGACAAAATAAATATTAGACCCTTAAAAGCAGGTAGGTACCTACGACTTGCTACGCCAATAAAATAATATTTTTCTGGGAACACCCATAATTGTTAAATTCAGGTAGTAATGGGAAACTCCAGATAGATAATAATGAGCGATAGATAGATAAATAACGAGCTCGTTCATATCGAAGTTATAAAATTCCAACTAAGAGAGGAAAATTTTAAACTTTTATATAATTTATTTTTAAAATATGCAAAATAAATCGTGTTTAGCTTAAATATGCAATGTTGTGTTTGTTGTCTGAAAATATGCAATATATGCATCTATATGCACTTTGCATATACAGTGGAACCTCGATAAGTCGGATTAATCGGGACCGCGGCGGATCCGGGTTGTCGAAAATCCGAGTTAGCCGGAGAATAGGGTAAAGATTAATAAAATACATATAAATAATAAACAAATACTCATTATAATTGCAAAAACATGAAATACATATGCACAGTACATCTAAATCACGTACAGTTGTATACAGTATTGTTTATTTCTTGGTAAAAAACTCAGTCAAGATTAAAATTGTCTGTTTTGTCCGATGAAAACCGGTCCGGGTTAGCCGGACTTCCGGGTTATCGAAGGCCGACTTATCGGGGTTCCACTGTATTCCGCTCTCTAATTATGAGTCTCCTTCTCGGCGTATAGGGTTTAAGTCGAGTGATTTATGGTCACGCTACTATGATAAAACCTCAAAAATGCAATTTGAGTAATAGGGGCGGTTTAGGATTTTTTAATGAATGATATTACCAACACAAAATACAAGGAATAATTATATATTAGGCGGGTTTAAAACAAAACATTGTAGCGGAATTTGTAATGCTACAATATTGTCTGCACCATTTCCATATACTTTGTTTTTTGCTCATTAATAATCGGTCCATATTGCTTATCTTTCGCCTCAAAGAGTTTGAAAATTCTCAGCAGTTCCCTTTCAGTTCTTGCCATTAACACTACATCGTCCGCAAAGGCATGGACGTGGCTTCTGTTGCCATAAATCATACCCTTCATTCGTACTCCACTCTTTTAATATTGACTCCAACAAGAAATTGAAGAGTACTGTGACAGCGGATCTCCCTGCTTTAATCCCCTTTTAACTTAAAATTTTCCTGTTAGGCTCTCTTTTTTTAATTTTGTCTTTTTTTAATTTCAGGAATGAAGAAATTGCAGAGACGAGGCAGCGCATACCTCTATAGTTCTTCTAACCGTTTCATCAACCGACGTGACACCTACACGTTGCTCAAAGTAAACGAAGACGGAGATGAAGAAGTTATCGGCATGTGACGATGTCGTAGGCCATCGACAACTGAACTTGTTGTATATTTTATTTCTGTTTAGTATATTTTTGACTTGCCCAATGCCCAATGTACTCCTCGCCTTCCTTACCTAAGTGCCTGGGAGTAGTTGGTATTTATATTATATAGGGTGGAACGCACTTATGAAATAAAATTATTTCTGTCCTTGTTTTAAAAAATTATCAAAAACTCAGACCTATCACTTTTATATCATAAATGTGCGATTTTTAATCATAAATTTAAATGTACAGTGTGTTTTGAGCAAGCCTAACATAGTCCATAAGATTTATTTTTAATGGAACACCCTGTATATTTTAATATTTTCAAAAACTGTTTAACAACTTTATTTCAACTATACAGGGTGATTGATTAGTGGGGTAAAGCTCAATAGATCCGCTATAGTAATAGATAGCAATAAAAGTTAATAACAAAAATTGTAGCCAACTTTGAGCTTCACATTACAAAATTAGTTAGAATGTTACACGTTGTTCGATAACACAGTGGCAGACCAAACTTATGTTTTTTTTTAATGGAACACCCTATATTTTATTATATATTCGAAGTCCTGTTAACTTCTCCATCACAAAAATATAAAGGTTTGTTATGTTATACAGGGTATTTACAAAGTTATAACCAATTTTGTATGAAAATCGTAACCTGTATAAATAAAAATAAGCATAACAACAATGATTTATTAACGCCATATTTTTTTATTTATTGTCAAAATTTTCAAGATGTATTGACATTGCTAATTTTCTTTATATCAAATACAGGGTGAGTCAAAACGCAAGTACATTATTTTCTCAGTAATGTTAAATAGAACACCCTATATTCTATATCACTATTGAAAAGTAACATTACCTTACTTTAATTTTTATATAACATTTTTCAGAGCAAATTATTTTAGGTGTCTAAATTTATCTAAATTTTAAGTAAACCATGACTGAATTGACAATTGACGATTACTGATTATCAATCCGGTAACCAATGTAACAATGTAGCAAATAAAGAAATAAAAATAATTTATTAGTAATACATTTTACAAAAAGAACAAACCACAACATGCAACATTTTTGAAACAATTAAAAACTACTTTTTTATGTAAATGTAACAAATAAAGAAAGAAAATTAGTAATAAATTTTACAAAAAAAAACACACAAACACAAAGTACAACATTTTGTGCAGAAAATTAAACACTACTTTTGTATGTAAATGTAACAATGTAACAAATAAAGAACGAAACATAATTTATCAGTAATACATTTTGCAAAAAAACATGTTTGAAAAAATTAGAAGATACTTTTAATAAAATACGTTTAATATTAATTACATAAGGTGTTCAAAATTTCCTCCTAACACATTTATGCACGCGTAAAAACGATCATTGAATGAACTATTTTGTATTCTATTTTTCATCTCATCCCTTGTTGTTGGAGGTATTTTATAAACTTCATTATTAACGTAACCCCAAAAAAGTCAGTCCAGTTTATTAAATTCTGGTGATTTGGGTGGCCACGCTACTGGTCCAAATTTAGACATAGGGAATGTTATCTAAAAATTAAAGTACAGTAATGGTACTTTTCAATAGTGATATAAAATACAGGGTGTTCCATTTAAAATTAGTGAGAAAATAATGTACTTGTGTTTTGACTCCCCTGTATTTGATATAAAGAAAATTAGCAATATCAATTATTCTTGAAAATTTTGACAATACTTAAAAAATATGGCATTAATAAACCATTGATGTTTTGCTTATTTTTATTTATACAGGGAGTTGAACTTGTTTCGATTTTCATATAAAATTGGTTATAACTTTATAAATACCATGTATAACATAACAAACCTTTATATTTTTGTGATGGAGAAGTTAACAGTATTTCAAATATAAAATAAAATATAGGGTGTTCCATTTAAAAAAAAAACATAAGTTTGGTCTGCCACTATTTTATCGAACACCCTGTAACATTCCAACTAATTTTGTAATGTGAAGCTCAAAGGTGGCTAAAATTTTTGTTATTAACTATTATTGCTATCTATTACTATAGCGGATCTATTGAGCTTTACCCCAGTAATCAATCACCCTGTATCATACAATGTGTATTAGAAAGGATGAAATTTTGGAATTATAAAGTATCGAAACCATTTATGGAGTAGAATTATTTGTGTCCTTATTTTAGAAAATTATAAGAAACGCTTAGGATAGATATGTCAACTTTTAAATTCAAATGGGCATTTTATAAACATAAATTTAAATGTTCAGGTTGATTCACGCAGGTCTAGCATAGTCCATGATCTTTAGTTTTAATGAAAAACCCTGTACATTTTTATGATTTTAGAAGCTACTCAAAAACTTTGTTATGTAGAGTCTATTATGAATAATACAAGGTGAAATTTTGAAATTATGTATAATATTTAATTTTTGTCAAGACATTAAATACATAAAATTTTGAAATTAATAATTTATCTCACTTGCCCTAAGGTAAATAATACCTATTATTATTAGGTATTATTATTATATTATTATATTATTAAGGGTATTATTTTTTAAATTAGCTAAATAAAGACGTCAGTTTTATAAGTATCAATATATTAGGCTTTGTATTTGATATCTTGACGAAAATTATACATAATTTCAAAATTTCACCTTGCATTATTCATAATAGACCCTACATAATACATTTTTTTAGACGAGATAGCTTCTAACGAGGTAGCTTCTAACATACAAATATACCTAAGCACCAAAATTAACGTACCACCTTAAAAATAGGACATTTTTGATGTCTTGTATTTCCTAAACCTGTTGTCCGATTTTAGTGATTTTTTTAATATGTTATAGCTTTATTTTTCAAAAATATCGATGTACAGTGGAACTTGGATATTACCGTATATTACGGCCTCGGTAGTTACGTCATCTCGGTTGTAACGTCAATTTTTAATAAGTTCGGACAAAACCTATTCAATAACATTATTAAAAACCTGGTTTTATCGGCTAAAAATAAGGTAACCCTCGTCTATAGCGTCATAAAATTTTAAAGACGGTTGTCATTTTTTTTTATTTTATGAAGGATAAAGTGCAATGAGTTTCCGGTTTGCAAACTTTATTTTTCGGAAAGGGTTGTGCAGAAGAAAATAATTGACTTTTTTCAGCATTAGAGAACTTTGTCAAAAAATGTAAGTTTTATATACGTAATAGGTTTTATTTCTTATTTTTTTTATCCTAAATGCAGCAATAATGCTGTAATAAAATTTTGCCTCGTTAAAATCTCATTTTTTTTTCTACCTCTTGTATAGCGTCACTCTGATATAGCGTCATTTTTTTACTTGACCCTTCAATGACGCTATAAGCAAGTTCCACTGTAATAATATTGTTGCTAAGAAGATAAGTGTCATTGTATACCGGGTGTAACAATGATAGTGTCTTTTTTCCTCAAAGTTTGGAACACCCTGTGGAATATTCTGGCGTATATAAAATATTAAAATTAAAACTCAACTGTAGCCCTATGCTTTCTTAACATTACGCTTTTTGATTCATTAGCTTATGTTGGATAATAAGAAAGTTAGGTACTTTAACAACTAGCCATGTTCTTCATCAATACAGGGTGTTTCTAAATAAGTGCGACAAACTTTAAGGAGTAATTCTGTATGAAAAAATATTGACCATTTGCTTTATAAACATATGTCCGCAAATGCTTCGTTTCCGAGATACGGGATGTTGAATTTTTTCTTACAAACTGACGATTTATTTATTGCTCTAAAACCGGATGAGATATGCAAATGAAATTTGGTAAGTTTTAATAAGTAGTTATTGCGCATTTTTTGGCATACAATTAAGAATTTTATATTCACCATTGGCGTGCATACGGGTCATATTACCCGTATGCACACCAATGGTGAATATAAAATTCTTAATTATATGCCAAAAAATGTGCAATAACTACCTCTTAAAACTTACCAAACTGCATTTGCATATCGCAACCGGTTTTAGAGCAATAAATAAATCGTCAGTTTGTAAGAAAAAATTCAACATCCCGTATCTAGGAAATGAAGCATTTGCGGACATATGTTTATAAAGCAAACGGTCATTATGTTTTCATTCAGAATTACTCCTTAAAGTTTGTCGCACTTATTTGGAAACACCCTGTATTGATGAAGAACGTTGCTAGTTGTTAAAGTACCTAACTTTTTTATTATCCAACATAAGCTAATGAATCGAAAAGAATAACATTAAGAAAGCATAAGGCTACAGTTGAGTTTTAATTTGAATATTTTATATACGCTAGAATATTCCACAGGGTGTTCCAAACTTTGAGGAAAAAACACACTATCATTGTTACACCCGGTATACAATGACACTTATCTGTTTAGCAACAATATTATTACATCGATATTCTTGAAGAATAAAGCTATAACATATTAAAAAAATCACTAAAATCGGACAACAGGTTTAGGAAATAGAAGATATCAAAAATGTCCCATTTTTAAGGTGGTGCGTTAATTTTGGTGCTTAGTGTACAAGGTGTTTCAATAAAACTAAACTTACGTGAATTACCCTGCATATTTAAATTTATGTCTAAAAAGCACCCATATTTGAATTTAAGAGTTGACATATCTTAGTGTTTTTTTATAATTTTCTAAAATAAGGACACAAATAATTTTATTCCGTAAGTGTTTTCCAAACTTTATAATTTTAAACTTTCACCGATTCACGAGTTGGCCGTCTTTGCAAACAGACGTGTTTTATTTAAATTCAAATGGGACATGTTTTTGTTAAAGTGGTGATTAGTGTATGGTAATTAACAACTAGGAAATCAGTAAGTAGACTTTTTGTTGAGCAGATATTGGTATAATATCTGTAAATTTAATACCTTTATTTTTATTTTATTTTCAAGTGTTGCGATTTTGGCATCCAGAATCGCAATATGTCTAATCAATCTCACGTCACCTCTGATTTAACCTCCAAAAATGAATCTCAATCTACTTCTTTTCTACCACCTCAAAACCCATCTCCATCTAAAAACAAAAATCAACGATCTTATGCAGCTGCTACTCTCACAAAAGCTCCTCCACCCACTACTCCTTCCCGTGACCAAGCTATCATAATGCCATCCGCTCCCAACACTGTCATTTTTGATTACATTAAAGAAATCGGCAAAATTGTTACACCCAAAAATATCCATTTTGCATCACGCGTTGCCTATGGTCGTATTTGTATATATTTATCTTCTTCTGAGCAAGTAGATAATCTATTAAAAACCACTCAAAATATTTCAATTAACTCTCAAATTATCCCTATTCGCAGACTTGTATCCCCATCAAAAAGAATTTTAGTGTCTAATGTTAGCCCTTCTATCCCACATGCTGTTATCGAAAAAGCTCTCTCTGATCTTGGATTAAAGACTATTACACCTCTCACTCATGTCAGATGTGGTACAACTGACGATGAATATGCACACATTATGAGCTTCCGAAGGGTAACTTATATAATTCCGGAACGAGAAGACTTTTCCCTTCAAACGTCGGTTCTAATTGTTCATGAAAATATCCCACAAAGAATATTTATATCAACAGATAAATTGGAATGCTTCCTTTGTAAACAGCCAAATCACACTGCCGACTCCTGCCCCAACATATCCAATCCTATTTCCTCTCAACCGAATGAAAAAACTATTGATCATATCTCTCACATTTCTCATACTGAAAGTGCCAACAATGTTCAAAATTTTACTGACGACTCTCAGAACCTTCCCGCCACGTCTATATCTACACAATCACCGGAACCCGGTGACAAAAGACCTCACTCCAACGATAGCCGTCTAGAAACTCCAACCCCTAGCTTACCAGAAAATCTTTCCGATCCAAATAATCGAGATCACTCTGAAACCAATACATCTCAAATTATTCATCAACAACCTAAAAAGAAAACCAAAAAATCTAAGTCAAAAGAACATGGAAATCAAATAATAAGTGATATAACTCGCTCTACCATTCAAAATTTATATGCTAAAGCTGACACCTCATTCTCCCTTCAAGAGACGCAGCTAATTGCCTTTCTTGAAAATACTTTCGGTAACTCTGACCCTTTAGCGGAAGCATACAAATTTACTACAGACATTCCCTCTCTTCTACAAGATTTAAATAAGCTATATAATGCTTCCAATGAACGTTCCTTAAAAAATCGTCTAACTCGTCTTCAGAACAAAATTAAATACAAACTAGACCCCGACTCTTACACATTCTCTGGAGATCCTACTACTGACGAATGCTACTCTACTGACTCGTCCTTACATTAACCTTCTTTTTTAATATAACGTTCACCATTCTCCAATGGAACTGCGATGGATTCTATCCTCGCATAGAAAGAATACAAAAACTTATTACAATCCACAATCCTGAATTTATCTGTTTTCAAGAGACTAATTTTAAACAAAATCACTGTGGTCGACTTAAAAATTTTGAAGGGTATCATCGCATTCGTACTAACTGTTCTAGAGCTAGTGGCGGTGCATCGATATTTGCCTCAAGCGATATATACTCCTCTCTACTACCTCTTACCACTAATCTCGAAGCGGTAGCAATAACTGCTTGGTGTCCAACCAAACTCACTATATGTAGTTTATATATTCCTCCAGACTATAAATTAAAAGAAGAAGAATTAGTTGATCTAATCTTTCAGCTTCCACAACCTTTCATACTTACTGGCGACTTTAATGCTCATAACACCATGTGGGGTTCCATTCGTACATTTGGAAGAGGTAAAATTGTTGAAAACGTTTTAAGTGTGTCTGGTTCTTGTCTTTTAAATACGTCCTCACACACTCACTTTAACTTATCATCCAATACCTTTTCCGCTATAGATCTTACCATATGCGACCCTAAATCAGCACCCTTTCTTTCCTGGAACACTTGCGATGATCTGCACGACAGTAATCATTTTCCCATCATAATATCTTCATTCGCTAATCAGGAACATCCTATCCGCAATTACTGGAATCTAAAATTTGCTGACTGGCCTAGATACACAATTGAAACGGAAAACATCCTCTCTACTCAAACTTTCCATACAGACGCAAACATCGCTCTTAAACAAATAACTGACTGTATAATTACAACGGCTAACAAGTATGTTGGTAAAAAAACATCATCTTTCACCCGCAAAACAGTCCCTTGGTGGAATTCAGCATGCGATGAAGCTGTCCGCAAATCCAAATCCGCTCTAAACAAATTGCGCCACAATAACACCCCGGCCAATCTTATACTCCACAAAAAACTTAAAGCCAAAGCCAAATATATCATAAAACAAAGCAAAAAAACTTCCTGGCAAAATTACGTCTCAACCTTAACAATCCATACCTGCCCTAGTCAGGCCTGGAACCAAATAAAACATATACAGGGTCGCAAATCTAGTAATAAGGTTCCTAATCTTATCATAGACGACAAAGTCATCTGTGATAGCCAATCAATTTCAAACGCTTTCGCCCTTCACTTTGAAGAAAAATTTAAAAATAAAAATTCCCATTCTACATTCAATTCCTCTCTTGTCCCTCCCCTTATAAATAATTCTATTGACCCTCTTGATATCATATATGTAAATGAACCTTTTACCCTACATGAACTAAAATTAGCCTTATCCTCTTGTAGAAGCCATGCAGCTGGTCCTGATAAAATCCCATACATTTTCATAAAAAACCTCTCCGATATCTCCCTTTGCAAACTACTGGATTTTTATAACCTTGTATGGAATTCCCAACAATTCCCAACGAAATGGTGTGACTCTACCATTATTCCGATAAGGAAAAAGGATCAATCCTCCTCATTAGCAAAATCTTATCGTCCTATTTCTCTTACTAACACTTCCTGTAAACTTCTTGAGAAAATGATTAATAAAAGACTACTATGGTTTTTGGAAAAATATTATCAAATTTCAAATTTTCAATCCGGATTTCGACGTAATCGATCCACTAGGGACAACCTTGCCCTTCTACAAACCCACATAGCAACAGCACTCAACGGTCAACAAGATATGGTCGCAGCTATTTTTGACATTGATAGTGCCTATGATACAATCTCTAGAAAATCCATATTAAACAAATTACGTCATTGTAACCTTAACGGAAATATTTTTCACTTTATAGAAAAATTTCTACAATCTAGATCCTTTAAAGTATCTGTAAATGGTAAGTCCTCTAGAATATGTTCTCAGCGACACGGAGTACCTCAAGGTTCTGTTATTAGCCCTACCCTTTTTATTCTTGCTATAAATGACATATGCAATAACTTCCCCAAGCCTGTTCAATACGTTCAATACGCCGATGACCTTATTATATATTGCCATGGCAAAAACGTTAAGACCTCCTGTCAACTGTTACAGCTTTCAGCTGACCTCCTTCAAAACAAAATTCAAGACCTAGGATTATGCTTATCTCCAAACAAATCTAAAATTATTAAATTCAGTAGAAAAGCCACCTCTTCTGCCCCACTAATCTCAATCAACAACAACCCCGTACCTGTAGTGGATAATTGTAGAATTCTGGGAATGATTTTTGATTCTCGACTAAACTGGAAACATCACATAAATACTACTAAAGGCTACTGCCTTAAGCAACTGAATCTAATAAAAACTCTTTCACACTTTTGTTGGGGTGCTCATGAGAATGTACTTCTTACAGTATACAGATCTCTGATACGTTCCAAAATAGATTACGGCTGCTTTATCTACATGTCTGCTTCCAAAAATGACCTAAAGCTATTAGATTCTGTTCATAATACTGCTCTTCGTCTATGCCTCGGAGCTTTTCGCTCTAGCCCGCAGGATAGTCTTTATTGCGAAAGTAACGAGCCCCCTCTCTCCCTTCGAAGACAACATCTACTTCTATCATATGTTTCCACTACGTCAAGTAATCCTACTAACCCTATTTACCATCTTACCACCTCTATACCTGACTACTCCATTAGCAACCCCTCTCAAAGAGTCATAGAGCCTTTTCCAATATCACTAGGCCGTCTATTAAAGAACACAGACCTATCTCTCACCCTGCCCATCCCTTCTCCAGTCACTCCTCCCTGGACCAAACACCTCCCTTTATTTAACACATCCCTTACCATTTACAACAAACATGACACACCCCCTGCTCTTATAAAGAAAGCATTCCTAGAAATACTAGACAGAACATCTTTTGATTTAATACTTTATACTGATGCTTCCAAAAATTCTTGTGGTGTAGGATGCGCAGTTACTACTTTGACAGATCTTATAAGTTCCTCTCGGTTGCCCTCATCATGCAGTATTCACACGGGAGAGCTGTATAGCATTCTCCAAGCCTTTAAATCCATCTCCACATCATTCAAAAATGTAGCAATTTGTACCGATTCGCTTTCCTCCATATTCTCATTAAAATCAATGTTCACTGATCATCCACTAATTCAGAATATACACGATATATACCAATCTCTTCATGCTCAAGAAACAAGGGTCTCACTTATCTGGCTCCCATCGCATATTGGCCTTGAAGGTAACGAAACTGCTGATCACCATGCTAAAGAAGCGGTTACTTCATCTATTAGCCAAATAACCCAAACAACAATCCAAATAAGCAAAGACCTTAAATCCAAGTTCAAAAAGTCAATCCTACAATCTTGGCAAACTCGTTGGGATAACTGTGACACAGCCTTACACAGAATTCAACCTACACTTATTACTCGGCCAAGTCTTAACCACCTCACCCGCAACGAATCAAGGGTAATAAGAAGACTTAGAATCGGTCACACAAGACTGACACATGGACACTTAATGTCCTCCAATAATGAACGTCCAACATGTCAAAAGTGCAACACAACCCTTACAGTAAGCCATATTTTAACAGACTGCCAAATGTACACCAGATATGCCAGAAAACACAACATGAAGACGTCGCTTCGAGATATCCTAAACGATACAACTGAATTCTCCAAAGTGCTACAATTCCTGAAAGACATTAATCTCTTTAATAAAATTTAATAAATAATATCAAAGTGCAACACAACCCTTTCAGTAAACCATATTTGAACCGACTGCCAAATGTATGAACACCAGAAACCACAACATGAAGACGTCGTTTGAAGACATCATAAAGGGTATAATACTCGTGAAAGACATTAATCTATTTAATAAAATAAAGTTTAATAGCTAAGTAATATCTAATTGTTATTTTTTTGTACTATTAAAAATTTTTGTTATCTTGTAATCTGTAATAATTGTTTAAATTAACTGTACCATGCCAATGGCCTTAGCTGTCGAGGCATTTAAGCTAAATAAAAAAAAAAAAAAAAAAAAAAAAACTTTCACCATGTATACTTCATAATACACCTTACATCATATAATAAAAATATAAAAATTTACAGGGTGTTACATTAAAAATAAAGTTTATGGACTATCCTAGACTTACATAAATCACCCTGTATATTTAAATACATGTTTAAAAAGGGCACATTTATATAAAAATTGATGGGGGGTCAGCGTTTTTATAATTTTTTAAAACAAGGACACAAATAATTTTATTCCATAAGTGCGTTCCACCCTCTAGATACGGACAGACACGGTGGATTGTGGTGAAGTTTAGTCCATTTTGTGACGTTAACCCAATTATGACATTCTATATCAGCCGAAATTAGCCAAAATAGATGTTTAGTAAAAGATTTTGGCGATATGTATACCTATTGTAACTTTGTTATTTGTAAATAACGATATTGTTGAATGTAAAAGGAAATAAAAAATGTATAAAAAGACCAACGAGACTATCCATTGCTCAATTTTAGAAATGTAATGTGATCAAATAGGTGCAAAAAATTGCATTTTGTACATTTTATTATAAAATAAAATATATATTTATATTACTTGTTATTTTAATGCCCCAACTTGCATGAGCATGATATAAGAAAATCCTAGAAAACATTTTATATAAGTACTAATCAAGTACTAAAAGCATATTCTTAACAACAGTGTATGGCAAAATCTACACATTAACAATGAGATGAAGTCAAGAATTTATAAAACCAGTGTGAGACAAATTATGACATATGCATCAGAAACAATACCCAACACAAGCACAATGAAAATGTCGTTGTTGGTGCTGACAATCGAACTCGTGCGCTCTAGCTTATGAAGCCAGTACTTTGCCGCTGAGCCACGGTCGTCCACCTTGGTAATTTCCGCCTAGCCACGAAATTACCAAAGTCGTATTATATAGTCAACTTTTTAGAGCAGCAGTGAACAAAGTTCAACTAATCATAATGATCACGAACCTTTGACAGAAGACAGCACCTCAAGAATAATAAGTGTCATCTACTGCGCAAATCACTCGATGTAGAGCAAATGTCTCAGCCTGCATCCAAAAATAAGTTCTTAAAGTAGCAATCTGTTTTTCTAATTGCTCACAAAAAAGTTTGACACTTCTAAGGCCACATTCTAAGAAATGGCAAATTGAAGAAAAAGAAAAAGTTACTGTAAATTACATGGATTAAAACATATTTGAGTAATCATATAATTGTATAAGGATAATGTATAAATTGTATGTACATATTTTATGTAACTTCATTAATATACAGTTACTCAAATCTTCTCATTCTGGTACTTTTTGGCATCTTCATATGTAGGAGGATCTCCACTCGTACTGGCCGTGGTTTCAGTGTTGTTTTCAACCGAAGTCAGTTGGTTATCGCAGTGAATTTCAACGGTTTGGGTATCTTGTCTTCTTGGCATCTTTAACGCATCTCGGTACTTCGGTGGAGCATCTCCACTTTTTGAAAGTTCTGCAAAATAGATAAAAACGAAATAAATTCCAAATGATCTTGATTATACCCGGCTTGTTCAATTGAAACCCATCTTGATTGTTAATAAATGCTTACAAAAAAAAAATCTTTGGCTCAGAAACAAATGATTGGCACCTAGATCTACAATTAATTACCACTACAATTATGGCACATAAGTACCCCATTATTTTACTATGCACCCTGATTCAAAAATTCTTGTGGCTGTTTTGTATTTCTTGGTCCGACTGAAAATGAAAGTGAAAACTTCTTTAGGGACGTTGTTTGATTTTTGGATAGGGAAAAAGTATTGAATTAGCGACCGTCATCGCCTTGGCGAAATAAATTTTTGAAGTGAAAACTTTTTTAGGGACGGTGTGCACTTTTTAGATGGGGAAAAAGTGTTGAATTAGCGACCGCCATTGCTTCTGCGAAGTAAATTTTTGAAGTGAAAACTTCTTTAGCGACGTTGTGCACTTTTAGATGGGGAAAAAGTATTGAATTAGCGAGCGTCATCACTTCAGCGAAATAAATTTTTGAAGTGAAAAGTTATTTAGGGACGTTGTGGGGTTTTTAGATGGGGAAAAAGTATTAAGTAAATTAGCGACCGGTATTTGTTCGACGAAATAAATTTTTGAAGTGAAAACTTTTTTACGGACGTTGTGCACTTTTAAGATGGGGAAAAGTGTTGAATTAGCGACCGTCATTTGAAATAAATTTTTGAAGTGAAAACTTCTTTAGGGACGTGTTGCACTTTTTCGATGGGAAAAAAGTATTAAATTAGCGACCGTCATTGCTTCGACGAAATAAATTTTTGAAGTGAAATCTTCTTTATGGACGTTGTGCCCTTTTTAGATGGAGAAAAATATTGAATTATCGACCGCCATCGCGACCGTCATTGCTTCGACGAAATAAATTTTTGAAGCGAAACCTTTTTTAGGGACGTTATAATACACTTTTAGATGGAGAAAAGTGTTGAATTAGCGACCGTCATCGCTTCGGCGAAATAAATTTTTCAAATGAAAACTTCCTTAGGGCCTTAGGGACGTTGTGCACTTTTTAGATGGGAAAGAGGTGTTGAATTAGCGACCGTCATTGCTTCGACGAAATAAATTTTTGAAGCGAAAACTTTTTTAGGGAGCTTATATACTTTTTAGATGGGGAATAAGTGTTGTTGTATTAGCGAACGTCATCGATTCGGCGAAATAAATTTTTCAAATGAAAACTTCTTAGAGACGTTGTGCACTTTTTAGATGGGGAAAAAGTATTAAATTAGCGACCGTCATTGTTTGACGAAATAAATTTTTAAAGTGAAAACTTCTCTAGGGACGTTGTGCACTTTTTAGATAGGAAAAAAGTATTGAGTTTGCGACCGTCGTCACTTTACCGAAATAAGTTTCGTACGTACATAATATATGTTATGTATATGTATACATAAATAGCATAGAACGTACGCAACGCTTATATAATATAGGTATAGCACTTCTTTTTGGATGTGGAAAAGCTTTGAGCTTGTAATTTATATACTTTATAAGAAGTTTTCACTTCTGTCGGCACTCCCATGAGTGCTTTAATTTTTTTTAACACCTTTTTAATTTATCAGTGGCCCAAAATGTGAAAATTGCAAGGAAGTAAATCGTAACAATAGGGTGGATGCTCTATTAATAGCCTCCATCCATTTCATTGTAGATGTTCATTCAATACTTAAGGCAACATAAGGTTGAGCATTGTACAGCATGAGAAATAATGACACCACATGGGAGCTTTCATGCACTTTAATTTGACGTTGCTTGCAGAAGGTTGTAGTTGTTTTTTAGCGGAAAATTTGGGTGTTTTTGTTGTATCAATGACAGCTTACTGGATAGTTCAAAATAATGACACCAAAATTCGTCGCCAGCAATTATTGATGAAACAGTTATTACCGTTTTGCTTGAATTATGTGAGATGTCACAAAGATAAACCCATTCGCAAGCTTTTTGGCTCTCTGATAAAAGGTGAGGAACCCATTGAGCACAACTTGGCTGTAATCAAATTTGTGTACGATACTATGTATTTCTCTAATCAATGCTTTCTAACTTGCCACATTCCTTCCTGTTGATGCAGTTCTACAATGTACAGTTACGGTCATTGAATAGTTTACAGGCTTACGTATCTAGGAGCAGATTTTTTTTAATTTTTACCTCGTGTAAATGCATCTTTTACGTCAAAGTGACGTTACCAGCGGTGTACCTAGTATAGGTTGATTAAAATTAAAAATCAAAATAATATAAAGTTATTTTACAAAATTTAACAAAATGGAAAGTATAGAAAGAAGTTTTTTTGAATACAATGGATTATGGTGTTAATAAAGAAAATAAGGAAGCCTGGTTTTAAAACATACATTTTAAATCTATTTTATATTAAATAATGATATAAACAATAATTAATATTTGGTGGAAGACCCATTATGGTCAATAAAACTTTGCAGTCTTCTGTTCATAGATAGCACCAATCCCCATGTTTTAGTCAACTAGCTCTTCCCATGCCTGCTCAATTGCTTCCCATATTTTAATTCAATTCCGTGGTATAAGGTTTCTTTCATTCAGTTTCTTTGTTAACTCTGCCCACACATTTTCGGCGGGGTTAAAGTCTACACTCCGGGAAGGCCACGGAAGAACATTAACATGGAACTTCCAGCCATTCTCGAACAATTTTACTCATATGCACCGGGCAATTGTCATGTTGGAAGATGAAGTCATTGTTGGGAATCTCTGGATCACTGATGACAACATTGTGTTCTCCAGAATATGTTTGTAATGTAACAATGTTAATTTTTTTCCTATATGACAATAAACGCCCGGGTCTTCAGCACTTATCCATCCCCCATACGTTGATCTAGAATCCTCCACTATTTTTTTAAATGATGCAAATATTGTTCATCATACCTATGATTTCTCGGCCTATAAACTCTTACTCGACCAGTGATATATGACTGAAATACTTTTTCATCGGAAAATGCAACCCTAGACCAAAAGTTGTCTTCGCGGTTTATGAATTCATTACAAAATGCAACTCGTCTCCTCTTGTGATCCTCAGTCAAAAAAGGTTTCCTTGCAGCTGCACAATTTATCAGTCCACTTGCTTGAACTCTTCTACGTGCCGTGCAAATATTGCCCGGAGACGATGTCTCTTCGAGCTGTAGCCAAAGGAGATTCTCTCAAATAGTGTACTAACATCCCATCCTGTTGATCTGTGGAGATCTTCTGCCCTCTTGAACCGCCTCTTTGATTGCATATGCACATATGGTTCACGTTCAAATCTGCAGCAACTTGCCTTAGTGACCAACGTTTTTCAAGTTTGGCAATTGCTTTTGCTTTTTGCGCATCATTCAAATTCATTCTAACTAACCATTTTGGAGGAATTTGATATCGTTTTATTTTATTTTTCAACTCTCACAAATTTTTTGACAAGCATTGGCTTTTTGAAACTTTTTGACTTTTCGACATCTATCAAATCCGTACGGCACTGCAATTTTACAGTATTACAATATAAAAATTAAGGTGTAAACTATTCAGTGATCATAACTGTACCTACCTTGTCGTTCCTTATCATTCTGGTATGAACTTCTACTCTTAAGAGGATCGGAACGTATTTTCGGCTGCAATGCTATTCAAATGGGGATTCATTTTTTTCAAATCCTGAGAAAACTAATAAGTATTTTGGAAAAATTTAAACGCAGAATGAAAGATTACGTTATTAGCGAGGGCCGAAAGTCCCTGAGAACTTCTACAATGTTTATTTTAATAAGTTACAGGGGTGAAAAAACTAAGAGAAAATTTAGTGTGATTTTTAAATTCAAATATCTCATTCAAAATAAACTTTTTATTTATTCTAAGGGACTTTCGGCCCTCGGTATAATTTAGTCTTTCATTCTGCGTTTAAATTTTTCAAAAATATTTATTGGTTTTTTCAGGATTTGAAAAAAATGAACACAATGCCGTGGTAATATTTGTTTAATATATATAGCTGTGTAACAGCGTAGCAAGGGGCTGCGTGCTAGACATGACATGGCTAACTTCAAGCCAGTCAACATGGTTGTCACTGGTACAGTGTTACCAGGTCTAGTGAAATTTCACTAGATCTAGTGATTTTTTAAGAATCTAGTGAAATAGTGATAACATTTCTAAATAGGCACAATTCTAGTGATTTTTTGGAAATTTCCATTATATTGAATATTTTTACTACATTATACCAAAAAAAAATATTTTCAGTAGTATTTTTAATACGTTTGTATTAAAATTAATTTAATACTTCCCTGTATTGTTTAAAAATTTCTTTGCAAACAAAGAAAAATCTCCAGAAATTTGTGATGGCAATTTAATACCTAGTCATAACATACCATAACGTTAACATAAACATGGCAATCCTTAAAAAGTGATGACTGTGCAGTGTTACCAGGTCTAGTGAAATTTCACTAGATCTAGTGATTTTTTAACAATCTAGTGAAATAGTGATAACTTTTCAAAAAAGACCCAATTCTAGCGATTTTTGGAAATTTCCATTATAATGAATATTTTTGCTACATTGTAACAAAAAAAAATATATTTTCAGTAGTATTATTTTTAATACGTTTGTATTAAAATTCATTTAATACTTCCCTGTATTGTTTAAAAATTACTTTGCAAAGAGAGAAAAATCCCCGAAAATTTGTGATGGCAATTTAGTACCTAATCATAGCATACCTAAATTAACATAAACATGACAGTCCTTAAAAGTGATGAGTCAATTCACGATTACGACACTCTCCTCAACTCAATAGTTTCAAGTGTCAAGAGAAGAAAAATTACATAAATAAAAAATAATGGTTGTGCGGCTTTCTTTTACTGTGAACTTAATCCATACCTAACTATAAGGGAATCACGTTTGTGGTATCTATTTCAACCAGATGAAAAGTGAACTCTTAATAAATATTATGATCTTATGCATGATTTCCTAGTTACCGATTCCCGCTAATTCTCCAAAATAAAATGTTTCATCATAATGGCTGACCTTGATAAAAATCACTTTAGCAAGCTCTTTATTTATCAATTAAATTTGAATTATAGGCCTGGATCTCGCATACCAAAAAAAAGTTGATTAATAGCAAGCTGAAAATTTGTTAATAACTTTGGACAGACTATCGGATAAACTTTGATGTATGAGAACACTGGAACAGGGGAAGTTTTAATTGTGGAACAGCTTAAAAATTTGGAACGTCAAATTACGAAAACGTTCCATGTATTTTGTCGGTCAGAACTTAAAATTGATTTCTTATCCATTAAACTCTCATGCAAAAATCAGGCTGCGGTATTATCACCAACTGGGCATTTTAATTTTAATAAAACACGAAGAACATGTCAAATGACAGGAATTATATTGGTGATAAATAGCAGTCTGATTTTTGCATGAGAGTTTCAAATCAATAATTGGAAGTTCTGTCCGATAAAATACCTGGAGTGTTTTCTTACTCTGACGTTCCAAATTTTTAAACTGTTCTACAATTAAAAATTCTCCTATTCCAGTGTTCCCGTACATCAAAGTTTGTCCGACTAGACACCGTTAATTAAGCTATTAACAAATTTTCAGCTTGCTATTAATCAACTTTTTTTTGGTACGCGGGATCCAGGCCTATTATGGTTGTTTGGAATAATTACTTCAGCATAATTGTAAGGTCTTTTTGCGTTTTAACCTGGATAATTCAAAAATAGGGAGATCCCCTGAAAATTTTAGGAAAGCCCTATCCCTACTACGCATAATTATATGTTATTGCGCATGCGCGTAATCTAGTGAAATTCTAGTGATTTTTTTCAGTAAAATCTAGTAACTTTTATAAATTTGACCTGGCAACACTGTGACTGTGATGAGTCAATTCACGATGATGACACTCTCCTCAACTCAAAGAGTTTCAAGTGTCAAGAGCATGCCCTGGAATCTTATATGAACAAACTGGGGAATTTCCCCCATCACTTTCACTACGGTCAGCTAATAAAGAGAAATGACAGCCTATCTCGCTCACGAAGACTTTAACCAATCATTTATGTTAACGCCATATCTGAATGTCACAAATAAAATAATCAAACGAGGCTTAACTCGGCAATGTCAATTCTGTCAAAAGTAATAACAATGAAAGTTAGTGGAAATAATTTTCCATTAGTTTACAGTTTTTATTGTATTATCTTTAACGATTTGTTCTTAGTAATTTCAATTTAAGTTGGTTCCTTATCCTTCGTTGATAAAGTGTAGTTTTGTTTTAGTTACGAAACGAAAGAAGTTTTGTGTTGTGTTAATAAAAAACTGAACATGGTTTATTATTGTTGTGTACGGTTGTGTACAAATCATAGAAAAGTTAGAAAAATGCATAGATAGGTAAATAGTAATTAGTTTATAACTGTTTTATCTGAAACGAAACAACAAATAAATACACGTAGGTACCTATATTTACAAAAACATTGTCTAACTTTTTTTATATCCCTTTTCCTTACTAAATTTGACAGCAAAAATAACATATACATTTTGTAACTTGGGAATTCCGAATAAGTTATAAGTAGTACTTAGATATTATTTAAATAAAATACTTTAACAAGCTTTGTAAGTTCTGGTATTTTATTTTAATAATATAGGTGAGATTATTTCTCGTAAAATAAGAAGATATTTTAATTAGTAACAAAAGGGCCCGCAAGAGGCGCTGAACGGATGAAATTAATGCTTGTCCATTTAAATTTCCCGCCAAATGGTGATTAGTTAACACTACGGTCGCATGTGGCGAAAGGAACCAAATTTTTACAGTGAGTTGCCTATCTATCCGGTAATACTATATTATTTATCTATGGTCAAGAGAAGGACATAAATAAAAGATAATAGTTGTGCGGTTTTCTTTGACAATCCATTAGCCCAACTAATAAGAAAATCATGTTTGTCTTATCTATTTCAACGAGATGAATAAATAGGTAACCTTACTTTGTAAGGTCTTTTTGCGTTTTAACGAACCTGGGCCCTGATTCTAAATCAAATTTCGACCAAAAACAAGTCGCTTTCAATATGGCGACTGTCGAAATTATTTGACACGGAGACACAGCATAGAAAACGCAAACGTAAAACGTTTCGTTTATTATGCTGTGACGGAGATGAATGAATGGCCAAAAGCGAGGTTAGGTTTAGTTTAGATGTGTTTTGTTTATTTCTTGCAAGGAAAACTAAATCAAAAGGTATTATAATATAGCTGGGTTTAATTGAAATTTGCTTGTTTTGAGGAATTAGATAGAATAGTATTAAATTAGAAATATAATAATTGAGAATGTCCACAACATGAATCATCAACTCAATGAAAGATGTGAGGTAATAATCTGGGAAAATTAGTAAAAAACAAGGAAAATTAATTACCAGCTATTTTATTGCTGGACATGCTGAAATCAAATCTTAAGATTTCCTATATTAGTAATATAGCTGTGCAAAGTCCACAGAAAGTGTGCTATTTTGTTTATAAACAAATTAGCACTCCGAAATCTTTTTTTTTTATTATTGCTCTATAACTCCGAAAATTTTAACTTTAAACCAAAACACTCACATAAAAATTGACAGTAATTTAATTCTGCACATTGATAATTTATTCCAATTTCCTTCGACGGAAATTTTCTTCGGAAAATTCGGGTTTTCCAAACAAAATCTTTAATTTTCAACTAAAATTTGAGGGAAGTAATTATTTATCAATAATTAAATAATTTGGTGACAGTGACATAAATCTTTTTTGTTATGAGTGTCTTGAAGATATGAAAATTTGTATGTACAAAGAGGACCGGAATTAAAAGGTATCTAATGGTTCAAAGATTAAAATCCTGTTGTTTATAACTCTGTCGCAAATGCCGGTCAAATTTGACCGGTTATACCTGGAATCACTCGCAATTCAATTTGTTTTTCTTCGAAAAGGACACAGAAGCCGTGCTCTTTTCAACAGCGTTAACTTAATTTAATTTAATCTAATATTTTCTGAGGGGTTCTATTTGTTTATAAGCCAAAAAATTGTTTCTTTATAACATTCCTGAGACCGCTCAAATGGTCCAATTTCGCCAATTTTAATTATTGCTAAACTATTGGTTAGATTGTCGCCGGTCTCCTGATATACAGAGAGGGGCTAAATTATGGAATAAATTCATTTTCTCTAAAATGGACGATTTTAGAGAAAAATCCCGAAACAGGTCGATTTTTATTTTTAAATTAAATTTCTTGGCATATATTTCACACTAGTGACGTCATCCATCCGAGCGTGATGACGTAATTATTTTTTTAAATAGGAATATAGGTTCGTGTTGTAGCTCATTTACAAAGGCGTTCAATGCTCTATTCAGTATTATAAACATTAATATCATTATTTATACAGGGAGGCCAAAAAAAATTTTGAATTAAATTAATTGACGCAAGAAGAAGAATGCATGTAATTTATTTAACTCAAAATACATTCTATTGCTGTCAGAAAATAGAAAAAAATGTTGATTTTGCAAATAAACATTGCTTTTAGCTTAAATTAAAAGTTCAAACTGCCAATAGGTAGGAGGGAGGCTGTTTGTGATTTAATTTAAGCGAAAAGAAATGTTTATTTGTGAAATAAACCTTTTTTTCTATTTTCTGACAGCAGTACAATGTATTTTGAGTTAAATAAATTACATACATTCTTCTTTTTGCGCCAATTAATTTAATTCAAAATTTTTTTTGGCAACCCTGTATAAATACCTAATGATATTAATGTTTATATTACTGAATAGAGAATTAAACGCCCTTTCAAATGACCTACCACACGACCCCTATTCCCATTAACAAAATTATCGATTACGTCATCACGCTCAGATGGATGACGTCACTAGTATGAAATATATGCCAAAAAATTGTAATTTAAAAATAAAAATCGACCTCTTTCGGGATTTTGCTCCAAAATCGTCCGTTTTAAAGAAATGAATTTATTCCATAATTTAGCCCCTCTGTATAATCTACTATAATAAATCTTTCATGTCTTCAATTATTTAATTATTGATAAATAATTAGGTACTTCCCTAAAATTTTAATTGAAAATGGCAGATTTTTTGGGAAAACTCGGATTTTCTGAGTAAAATTTTTGTTGAAGGAAATCGGAAAAAAAATAACTTTGTGCAGAACTAAATTACGGTGAATTTTTATTTGAGTGTTTTTGGCTCAAAGGAAAAATTATAGGAGTTACAGACCACTAATTGAAAAAAAAAAGAAGATTTAGGAGTGCTAATTTGTTTATAAATAAAATAACACACTTTCTGCGGACTTGTCATACCCCATATTACTAATATATGCAATCTTAAGATTCGATTTTAGCAATAAAATAGCTGGTAAATAATTTTTCCCAAAAATGGTATTTTTTCGATAATTTTCCCAGACTATCAACAAAATCCAAGAAACCGAAGCGCCAACCCAAATTCTGAGCAGTCTCAACATGATAAGGTTAATATCCCCAAGAATCGCTATACTCTCCGGCTGTCATGGCGGTGTCGAAATGAAATTGCGACTGTCGAAATGAATTAGAATCAGGGCCCTGGGCCCTGATTCTAATTCATTTCGACACCGCCATGACAGCAACTGGGGATATTAACCTTATCATGTTGAGACTGCTCAAAATTTGGGTTGGCGCTTCGGTTTCTTGGATTTTGTTGATAGTCTGGGAAAATTATCGAAAAAATACCATTTTTGGGAAAAATTATTTACCAGCTATTTTATTGCTAAAATCGAATCTTAAGATTGCATATATTAGTAATATGGGGTATGACAAGTCCGAAGAAAGTGTGTTATTTTATTTATAAACAAATTAGCACTCCTAAATCTTCTTTTTTTTTCAATTAGTGGTCTGTAACTACTATAATTTTTCCTTTGAGCCAAAAACACTCAAATAAAAATTCACCGTAATTTAGTTCTGCACAAAGTTATTTTTTTTCCGATTTCCTTCAACAAAAATTTTACTCAGAAAATCCGAGTTTTCCCAAAAAATCTGCCATTTTCAATTAAAATTTTAGGGAAGTACCTAATTATTTATCAATAATTAAATAATTGAAGACATGAAAGATTTATTATAGTAGATTATACAGAGGGGCTAAATTATGGAATAAATTCATTTCTTTAAAACGGACGAATTTGGAGCAAAATCCCGAAAGAGGTCGATTTTTATTTTTAAATTACAATTTTTTGGCATATATTTCATACTAGTGACGTCATCCATCTGAGCGTGATGACGTAATCGATAATTTTGTTAATGGGAATAGGGGTCGTGTGGTAGGTCATTTGAAAGGGCGTTTAATTCTCTATTCAGTAATATAAACATTAATATCATTAGGTATTTATACAGGGTTGCCAAAAAAAAATTTTGAATTAAATTAATTGGCGCAAAAAGAAGAATGTATGTAATTTATTTAACTCAAAATACATTGTACTGCTGTCAGAAAATAGAAAAAAAAAGGTTTATTTCACAAATAAACATTTCTTTTCGCTTAAATTAAATCACAAACAGCCTCCCTCCTACCTATTGGCAGTTTGAACTTTTAATTTAAGCTAAAAGCAATGTTTATTTGCAAAATAAACATTTTTTTCTATTTTCTGACAGCAATAGAATGTATTTTGAGTTAAATAAATTACATGCATTCTTCTTCTTGCGTCAATTAATTTAATTCAAAATTTTTTTTGGCCTCCCTGTATAAATATTTATATTAATGTTTATAATACTGAATAGAGAATTGAACGCCTTTGTAAATGAGCTACAACACGAACCCATATTCCTATTTAAAAAAATAATTACGTCATCACGCTCGGATGGATGACGTCACTAGTTTGAAATATATGCCAAGAAATTTAATTTAAAAATAAAAATCGACCTGTTTCGGGATTTTTCTCTAAAATCGTCCATTTTAGAGAAAATGAATTTATTCCATAATTTAGCCCCTCTCTGTATATCAGGAGACCGGCGACAATCTAACCAATAGTTTAGCAATAATTAAAATGTTAATTAAAAAATTTCGGTCGAAATAATAACCAGAAAGATTATGATACACCAGAATAACTATGATTTTCATATAAAAAAGCACTATACCTATTCAACGTACCTTACAGGATTGAAATTGGACCATTTGAGCGGTCTCAGGAATGTTATAAAGAAACAATTTTTTGGCTTATAAACAAATAGAACCCCTCAGAAAATATTAGATTAAATTAAATTAAGTTAACGCTGTTGAAAAGAGCACGGCTTCTGTGTCCTTTTCGAAGAAAAACAAATTGAATTGCGAGGAGTGATTCCAGGTATAACCGGTCAAATTTGACCGGCATTTGCGACAGAGTTAAGGCTGTATGACACTATGCAATGCATTTTCTTGTATCATTTCTAATATCGTTTCTGATATCGTTTCTTGTATACATTTTCTTGTATCATTTCTTGTACGTACATTTGTGCCCTGTATGACACTATGCAAGTTCTTGTATCGAAAACTGTATGAAATTCGGCACGTGATATGGTCGAAATTTTGTTTGTCACCCTGTCACGTTACTACATTGGTATGGTAGTACTGCGTCTACAGTCTACCAGCTGATTTTAAGGATTTTATAAAATTTATAAACTTTTAAAAACAAATATTTTAATAAATAAAAATAAATATTTTAATGTTATAATAACTAGACTTTTTACGTTGACTGTTGATTATTTGTGTTTTTTATTTTGTTTTGATATTTGTGCTAAAATATTTGCATTATAATTATCTTCAGTTTGATCCAAATTGGAACTATTGTATTTTCCTCTATTAAAAAATTATGCAATATGAAATGGTTATTAGTAGAACAGTAGTCCATACCAAACGGTATATTAAGTATCAATAAAATATTTATAAATAATACCTACAAAACACAAATAAATTCATCAAGACATAAATCATATGATCTCATTTTCAGCCGCCATTATGACATTTAGAAGTTTTACCAGCAGGTTTTACGTTTTTGCTCTTTGCGCAGAAATTGGCGCAGTTATTGTACAAGAATCTGTGCCTGACACAAATTCTTGTATCGTTTCTGATATCGTTTCTTGTATCTGTGTATGACACTATACATTTTTTTGACATATCAGAAACGATATTAGAAATGATACAAGAAAATGCATAGTGTCATACAGCCTTTATAAACAACAGGATTTTAATCTTTGAACCATTAGATACCTTTTAATTCCGGTCCTCTTTGTACATACAAATTTTCATATCTTCAAGACACTCATAACAAAAAAGATTTATGTCACTGTCACCAAATTATTTAATTATTGATAAATAATTACTTCCCTCAAATTTTAGTTGAAAATTAAAGATTTTGTTTGGAAAACCCGAATTTTCCGAAGAAAATTTCCGTCGAAGGAAATTGGAATAAATTATCAATGTGCAGAATTAAATTACTGTCAATTTTTATGTGAGTGTTTTGGTTTAAAGTTAAAATTTTCGGAGTTATAGAGCAATAATAAAAAAAAAGATTTCGGAGCGCTAATTTGTTTATAAACAAAATAGCACACTTTCTGTGGACTTTGCACAGCTATATTACTAATATAGGAAATCTTAAGATTTGATTTCAGCATGTCCAGCAATAAAATAGGTGGTAATTAATTTTCCTTGTTTTTTACTAATTTTCCCAGATTATTACCTCACATCTTTCATTGAGTTGATGATTCATGTTGTGGACATTCTCAATTATTATATTTCTAATTTAATACTATTCTATCTAATTCCTCAAAACAAGCAAATTTCAATTAAACCCAGCTATATTATAATACCTTTTGATTTAGTTTTCCTTGCAAGAAATAAACAAAACACATCTAAACTAAACCTAACCTCGCTTTTGGCCATTCATTCATCTCCGTGTCAAATAATTTCGACAGTCGCCATATTGAAAGCGACTTGTTTTTGGTCGAAATTTGATTTAGAATCAGGGGCCTGGTTAAGTCAAAAATAGGGAAATCCCCTGAAAATTTTATGAAAGTCCTATGGTTACGAGTATGCTCAGTAACGAAAAATGTGTTACTGCGCCTAATTATACGTTATTGCGCATGCGCGTAATCTAGTGAAATTCTAGTGATTTTTTTCAGTGAAATCTAGTAACTTTTATAAATTTGACCTGGCAACACTGCACTGGTATGATTTATTGTATGTAAGATGTTTAGTAAGTTTTATAAAAATATATAAGTTTACTCAGTACTATGATTGTTTGACTTATAACCCATTAAATAAAGTAGTTTAAACATGGCGCAGTCAAACAGCTAGTTGGGTTACAGTTTACAGTCGAAAAGCTAAATTTATAGCAACTTGTACACACGAGGTACCATACATAACCTACAATGGCAGTGATGGGAATAAATGTAAAATTACCACCAGATTTTGACCTGCAGGATCAAAATGCTGCAAGCGAATGGAAGTTCTGGAAGACTAGTTTCGAAGATTATTTACTAGCAACGGGACAAGACCAGTCAGCAGATAAAATGAAAATGTCAATTTTAAGAAATATAATTGGGGCTGAGTCTGCCAAAATTATGTCCACATTCGAGATCCCAGAAGCCGAAAATAACAAGTATGACTTGATGATATCACTAATCGATAAGTATGTTAATCCAAGGATGAATGAATCATTTGAAAGATACAATTTTATCATGAGGGTCCAGAAAGAAGGAGAGTCGTTTGAGCAGTTTCTTACTAGTTGTAGACATTTGATTCGAACATGTAATTATAATGAAATTGATCCAGAACAAACAGCCGAAGATAAAGCTCTGAGAGACAAAATATTAATGGGCATCAGAGATCCAGTTACTAGAGAAGCTCTATTGAGAGTGGACAAACTTACCCTACAAAAAGCCATCGAATTTTGTAGAACTAGTGAACAAAGTAAGAACCAAAATTTGAAATTTCATACCGAAAGAAAAGATGTAGACATAGGAGAAGTTCGTAAAGATAGGTACCAGGGCCATAGAAATTATAATAACTCTAGAAGTAAAGCGAATACCAATGAAAAATTCAAGTGTAAAAGATGTCAATCAACTCATGGGGCCAGAGAATGTCCAGCGTATGGAAAGAAATGTAAGAAATGTGGGCTTTTAAACCATTTTGCAAAGTCGTGTAGAGTGAAGAATATTGATGTCATAGATGAAGATAGCAGTGATGGATCAGCTGATAGTTTTGTAGGAAATGTCAATAAAGTATACCAAAATGTAAGTAGTCAAAATATTTGGGATGAAATTATAGAAATTGAAAACAAGAGAATTAAAGTAAAACTTGACACAGGTGCAGATGTAAGTATAATTCCATTAAAAATTTTTAAGAAAATTGATAAACAATTTAAAATTAGGGATAATCATTATGTACTGAAAGGGTTTGAGGGTACTCAGGCTAAAACAATGGGTGTCGTAAATTTATTTTGTAAACATAAAAATAAGTATGTTTACGAGGATTTTACAATTATTAATGGGGCAACTCGAGTTCTTTTAAGTGGTAAATTATGTATTGATTTGGGGTTAGTTAAACGAATCAACAATATTGAGAGTTGTGGTACTTTAGAATTAGCAGAAAGGGATAAATTTATAAACCTTAACCCTGAAGTTTTTAGAGGTCATGGTAAATTTTGTGGTAAACATAGGATCACTACAGTAGACAAATTTGAGCCAGTAAGTTACCCACCTGTAAATGTACCTGTCGCAATTAGAGATAATTTAAAAAATGAATTAGATAGGTTGACAAAAAGAGGGGCAATTGTCAAAGTTAACGAAATTGACCCCAGGGCAAGCATAAACCGCATTGTTATTGTGGAAAAGCAAAATGGTAAGTTACGTTTATGCTTAGACCCATTAGATCTAAACAAACAAATAGTCCGCAAACCAAGAGTAGTACATAAATTGGAAGATGTTTGTGCACAAATGATAGGTAAAAAGATATTTTCTGTATTTGATCTCTCTGAAGGGTATCATCATTTAGAACTTGACGAGACATCATCATGGAAATGCTGTTTTGCAACTTCTTATGGAATTTTCAGATATAAAGTATTGCCATATGGATTATCAAATTCCCAAGATCTGTTTCAAGAAGTAGTAGAAGATAAATTTAAAGGTATAGAGAATTTATTGATTTGTCATGATGATACGATTGTTATGGGAACAACAAAAGAAGAACATGATACAACTGTTAAAAAAGTGTTAGAAAGGGCTAAAGAAGTAGGAGCAAAGTTTAATGGGGACAAATTTCAATATTGTAAGAAGAGGTCAGATTTATGGGTCAAGTTTTTTCACATAAAGGGATGCAAATAGATCCTGACAGAGTGGAATCACTTTGTAAACTTGAAAAACCAAATAGTAAAGTAGAATTACAAAGAATTTTGGGCGCATTTAATTACGTTAGACGGTACATTCCGAACATGGCTGAACATATTCAACCTCTTTGTCAATTACTTAAAAATAATGTAGAATGGGTGTGGCTCCCGTCACATCAAAAGTGTTTTGATAATTTAAAGAACATAATTTGTAAATCACCAGCGTTAGTCCCTTATGATCCTAATCAAAAAATTATTTTACAATGTGATGCATCTAAAAATGGTTTAGGTGTTTGTATGTTCCAGAAATATGATTCTATTTTAAAATTAGTAGCTTGTGCATCACGAAATATGAATGATAGTGAAATAAATTATAGTCAGACTGAGAAGGAACTATTGGCAATTTATTATGCTACTCAAAAATTTCACAATTTTATTTATAATTTTGATGTTGACGTTCAATCAGATCACAAACCTATAATCTCCATTATGAAGAAGCCAATTTCCAAAATTGGATCAGTTAGACTCCAACGTTTAAGGCTTAAACTTCTCAAGTACAGATTAAATGTATATTTTGTTCCTGGGAAAGACATACATTTTGCTGATATGCTATCTAGGTCCAGTTTAAATATAGAGACACATGACCCAGAAATGTTTGAAATGGTCCACTCAGTGAGTAAACATTTACCTATGAGCCAGGAAAAGCAATCTGAGTTAAGACTAGCTACTAGCCAGGATGAGGCATTAGCAGTAATTTTTGATTTTTATTATAATGGGTGGCCAAAAGAAAAAAATGTTCCTCAAGTGTGTAAAAAGTACTATGGTATAAGAGATTCACTGTATTTTGAAGCTGGCATCGCATTTATTGATGACAAAATAATTATTCCGAAAAAACTTAGGCTTGACATGATAAAATTGCTTCACAAAGGCCATATAGGAGTCAGTAAAACTATAAACAAAGCCAGGAGTATATATTATTGGCCAGGACTTAATGATGATGTGACAAACTATATAAAAAAATGCAGGATATGTGAGAAATACAGACCAAATAATTTTAAAGAACCAATGATGCCTCATGACATTCCCAGACTAAGATTCAATAAAGTTGGTACAGACATTTTAGAGTATGGTTCAAAAGCATATTTAGTAATTGTAGACTATTTTTCGCATTGGTTGGACATTTCAATATTAAAAGATAAAACCTCCAGTTCAGTAATCAACTCATTTCAAGATACTTTTAGTAGATTTGGATATCCAGAAATTTTAATTGCAGATAATCTACCATTTACTTCGGTAAAATGTAAAAATTATTATAGAGAAAAAGACATTACAATTATGACATGCACTCCACATTACCACCAGAGTAATGGACTTGCAGAAAAAGCAGTCAATATAAGCAAACAAATTTTAAGAAAGAGTAATGAGGAAAATGTTGATTTTAGAGATTTGGTGATGGAATATAATAATACCTGCATAATAAATCTTGATGCATCTCCAGCTCAAATTTTACAGAGCAGGATCCTGAGAGGACAATTACCAACTACAGCTAATAAATTAGAACCTACAATCCAGAAACAAGTATATAAGAATTTATGCAAAGAAAAAGAGAAATTACAAGTACGTTATGATAAGACAGCACGAAGAAAACCAGTAGAGTTTAGAAAGGGAGATAGGGTAGTAATAAGAAGTTCAAAAGATAATTATTGGCGTAAAGCAATTGTGTTAGAAAAGGCCAATGAACCTAGATCATATTGGGTGAAAAAAGAAGATAACAATAAAATTATTAGACGGAATTCACACCAAATGAAACATTCCTACACCACAACACTTGAAAAAGAACTCATTTTAGAACCCGAGTTGTACCCTGATATTCAGTCACAAAGTGTTCATAAAGATACCACTCACATTAACGTAAATGATAGTGTTAATAAAACCATTAGTTGCCCAAGCCCAAATGTAAAATCAGTACCTACATTGAGTCATAAAGTCAACCCAAATATTGAGACTTCTAACAGTTATAAGACGAGAGTTGGTCGTAATATAAAGACCCCTTATAGATATCGATCTTAGGGGGAAGGTGTTTAATATATATAGCTGTGTAACAGCGTAGCAAGGGGCTGCGTGCTAGACATGACATGGCTAACTTCAAGCCAGTCAACATGGTTGTCACTGGTATGATTTATTGTATGTAAGATGTTTAGTAAGTTTTATAAAAATATATAAGTTTACTCAGTACTATGATTGTTTGACTTATAACCCATTAAATAAAGTAGTTTAAACAATATTTTCCAAATCTGTCTTTGTCTTACAACGCACTCAACCGAATATAATATTGTCAGCACATATTGTCAGTCAGACACTGACAATCAGTGACAATTTTAAATATTTGACATTGCATCGGGAATATTTTGAGAAATTGATTAAAAGTTATTGATATATAGTGTATTTGATAAATAATTTATTTAAGACGTGAACTTAATAAAAAGTTATTTATTGTGTATTATTTGTGAAAGATCCAAGCAGAGAATACATCAGATATATCCTGTGATCCAAGTATTTTGTTGTTAGAGATGTTCAAAATTGTAAGCGTTCCAAAATAACAACATATTATTAAAAAATCACTTTAACACTTTTCCTCTTTTCTCGATTGATTATTAGTTTTTGTTGTACAAATAAATTATTACAATCACTGAAAACATAGTTAGTGAAAAAATTATCACATTTATTAACTGAATTAATAATTTGCAATTATAAAAATAACAGTTATCCAAGAACATTCAAAAGCCATCTCTTTAAATTAATTATGACATTTTCAAGTAGAATGACATTCTAGTAATGTTTACATATCCACACCAGTGTGAATTTTACTACACGTAATTTGCCGTGTAAAGACAGAAAAAGTAGGGATACACGTAAAATATTTGCGAATTATGTACCCATAGCCTTAAATAAAAATTGAATGATTTCACGATTATTATATTGGGTCTATCTATTAGGTTTGTTCCAACACAACTAGTGGAGTCACTGAAGATTTTCACCTACGATTTCGTTGAACCTTTGTCGATTTTCATGAAAATTGGTGAGTAGTTAGAAGATACTTCAAGGAACAAAGGTGACAAGATGCCAACTTGCGCTTTTACCCTGGGGGTGGATGCCACCCCTTCTCGGGGGTGAATTTTTTTTATTAAAAATAATACAAGACATCGATAAAGTGGCAACTTCTAAGCAAAATTTGTTATATAAAGTTATTAACATAAATCAATACTTTTTGAGTTATTAAATATCAAAGATTTTATTTTTTCTTAAAAAAATGCATGTTTTAAAGCGGTTTTTCACGTATTACTCAAAAACTATAACCTTTTGTAAAAAAGCTACTATTACCAAAATTAAAGATAATAAAAAATTTAATACACTCCCTACTTAAAGAACGAAACTAATGTTATTTCAAAGTAAGTTATGGGTAATTTAATGTATATTTTTTTCGTAGAGTACTCAAATCTAAGTATTGTATAGGTATTTGATTATGTGTCTGTGACTATATTGTGTTGTATATCTGACGTGTATATCCATCTTTATGATGGCAGCTGTAAAGCTATACCAATAAAGTATTCTATTCTATTCTATTCTATTCTATTCTATTCAAGCTTACATAACGGGAAAACGATGCATTTTATATAATATACTTGTTAAGCACTTGTCAAAGTACTTCGGAATATCTATCAAATCAGCTCCAGTAGAAGTTAATAACATCAAAATTAAGCAAGTTATGATGAAAATAAGAGAATCCTTTCGATTTTTTTATGAAAAAGTGAAAAATAAAACATACGCCATTTCCACAAAAATTTAAATTTGTAGTAATCCTCACAAGAATTTCTTTAGGTTAACATAGTTAATGATTTCAACAATTTTGACCGGTTTAGAATGCATATTTTTGAAAAAAAAAATATATAATTTAAATAAATCAGAATTTTTAAAATTATCATACCATTTATTTTCTTTTGATAATAATTCAAAAAATACTCAATATACGTAAAAAATTATATATAACCAAATTTTAGTTTTTTCTGTTCCAAATACTTTAAGTATTATACTGTTTTCGTAGAGTAAAAAATAACCGAGATAGAAACATTTAATATTTCAATTTTGCTGCGAGAACCATGTAACCGGGGCCATTTAACCTTTTATTTTTAAAAAAGTAAGAGGTTTAAAAGACTAATTTTGACGTTTTTTGATAGCTCTTGGAATCAACTTTTAATTACTTTTTAGATGAACTTTATATCTTAAAAATTAATGGAGTTATTTACAAAAAAACAATAATGTTTTTTGGCAAAATTTTTAAAAGATGCATTTTGAAACATTTTTGATGCATAAATTTTAATGCTATCAACTTATTCGAGGGCTTATTTAATAGATATTTCTATGAACTTTGACAAATGTTTAATAAGTTTATGGTATAAAATGCACCATTTTCCCGGTATTTAAGCTTGAATACTTAGATTTGGGTACTCGACGAAAGAAATATACATTCAATTACCTATAACTCACTTTTAGTTAACATTGAAAGGTTTTTCGAGTAAGGAGTTTATTTGATTTTTTATTAGCCTAAATTTTGATAATAGTAACTTTTTTGAGAAAACTTATAGTTTTTGAGTTATTTATGAAAAATTGGTTAAAAACATACATTTTTCTCACGAAAAATTAAAATCTTTGATCTCTAATAACTCAAAAAGTTTTGATTTATTTTAATTAATTTATATAACAAATTTTGCTTATAATTTGTCCCTCTATCGAATTGTGGGGTTATTTTTAATAAAATAATTTTCACCCCCGAGGAGGGATGGCATCCACCCCCAGGGTAAAAGCGCAAGTTGGCACCATGTCACCTTTGTTCCTTGAAATATCCTCTAACCACTCACCAATTTTCATGCAAATCGATGGAGGTTCAACGAAATCGGAGGTAATAGCTCATATCCACCTTCAGTGACTGCACTAAACGAGAAACCGTCCATGTAACGATCACCGTCCTGCACAGTACCATGGAACGCATTATTTCGTTCCCATGGAACCCATGGAACGTTATAGGTCTGGATCCCGCGTATGAAAAAAAAGTTGATTAATAGCAAGCTGAAAATTTGTTAATAGCTTAAGGGTGTCTAGTCGGATAAACTTTGATATATGGGAACACTGGAACAGGGGCAGTTTTAATTGTGGAACAGGTTAAAAATTTGGAACGGTCACACCACGAAAACGGCACATTTATTTTGTCCGACAGAACAGACTTAAACTCTCCGAACAGAGATTAAACTCTCATGCAAAAATCAGACTGTTATTTATCACCTGTCATAATTCCTGTCATATGACATATTCTACATGTTCCACTCATTAAAACTCCCCTTTGGTGATAAATAGCAGTCTGATTTTTGCATGAGAGTTTAATCTCTATTCGAAGAGTTTAAGTTTGTTCTGTCGGACAAAATAAATGTGCCGTTTTCGTGGTGTGGCCGTTCCAAATTTTTAACCTGTTCCACAATTAAAACTGCCCCTGTTCCAGTGTTCCCATATATCAAAGTTTATCCGACTAGACACCCTTAAGCTATTAACAAATTTTCAGCTTGCTATTAATCAACTTTTTTTTCATACGCGGGATCCAGACCTATTAATTATCTAGTAACGTGATTTTTACATGACGGTTCTGCGTCGTGTTGGAACAAACCTATTGTTAACAATAAACGCCATTTAAGTCACAATACTTAAAAGCGCTTCTTCTTCTGTGTGCCGTGCTTGTTTTCAGGCGTTGGCTATCGTCGTATTAACAAGCTGATGAAATGTTTCTCGGTCGGCAGCTATATGAAACAATTCCTCGACCGTTCGACCTGTCCATTGTTTAATGTTACGCAGCCAGGACAGTTTTTTCTTCCAACCTAGCGTTTTCCTTCGATTTTGCCCGGAATGATCAACCGGAGTAAGCGATATTTAGGTTTAGGTCCTCTCAATATATGACCGAAGTATTGAACCTTTCTCATCTTTATGACGTTGATCAATTCTCGCTCTTTCTGTATGGTCTTCAGCACACGTTCGTTGGATATGTGTGCTATCCACGGGATTCTGAGCATTCGACGGTAAAACCACAACTCGAATGCGCTTAAAAGCACAGTCAACCATAAATGATGGGAACTGAGAAATGCGACGTTTACAAACAACTAACATTTCAGAACATCATTTGAGTGATTACAATTATTGTTTCTAAGGCTAACCTGCCAAAAGATGGGTTTCAATAATTGAACAAGCATATATTAAATACAGACTTACTTGTCGAAGAAGCATTTTCCCTACAATTGAACAAATCGACAATATGACCTTGTGTTCTTGGAGAACCATTTATCGAATTTGTACTTAAAAACATATTTCTGCTCAGAAGATTCCTTTGGCGTTTTTTTCGACTTTCCTTGAGTATCTTACAAAACCACCAGCAACAATACAAGAATGCACCAACAATAAGTAATATTAACCTAAAATCAAAAAGTAGAAGTTTTAGAAATTATAAAAACAAGTCAAATCTTTTAAGTGAGATGAATGAAGCTCCGTTAAAAGGAATTGAACCGAAACTTAAAGGATCGAAGGGGGTACGGTCTCAGGAAAATGCTGCCCAGTACAACCTATATGGAAAAATACGGACAGGCAGTAAATGCGATAAGGGTAGAAATAGGTACTACTCCAGAACTATTCAGAGAGTTATTTTTCACTTGGTGGTCACTTAATGTCACTGTCGATGATGAATGATGAAGCCACAGTTGAATGACTAAAAAGCATAATTTAGGGATTGCAGTTACAAGAGGGTATCTTACTTTAGACTCGCAGAGACCAATAACATTTGCCATAGCGAGATTCTTATGAAATATTTTCCTAATAGCCTGAACAATCCAAGACTCAAGATTTTCATATTCTTAGACACATAATAATAGTCTTGATACTAAAAATTAGAGAATTTTGAAAAGAAACTACAAAGGCCCTACGATAGAACTGACCCTCTCTGGATCCTAACGCCATAGGTTCTAAATAAGGATGGCTATATGGTCAACTATAAAAATTTGGTCTGCACGAATTTTAGTAGTACCTAAATCGTGACTTCTGAAAAGAGATTTTATCTTTACGAACGCTGATTTTGTGCGTTGTTTTATTTCAGTAGAGTGGTCCCATTAGCTGTTTATGTTGGTACCAAGGCACAGCATAGAAAACAAAAATGGCTCCTGCCTAAACGTGAAAGTAAAATTAGATAGACTACACATGAGAATATTTGTTAATGAGTGCTTAATTAAATGTAATAGTCACCGGAATTATATCTTTAGATATGTAGGTAATATAATGTAGAAAGCAACGCACTTAAAAGTACAAAGTACCAAAAAATAGAGTCAAACAATTCTAAATACAACAACTTTTCATCAAACAATGGCATCGAGGTAAAACGAACTGAGAATGTTAAAATAACGACTGAGAACAAGTTTTCGTCATTGTCCGATTGATAGCAGCACTAGTTGGGTCTCTAGGCTAGGTATCCCGTTTTATCCAACTCTCCCCTACAGTGTTTTTTTTTTTATATTGACATCCAGTCCACATTCTCTACTTATTCGCCGTGTACAAGTACTTGGAGGGGATACGAGAAACGATCGTGCGCGAATAACGGAGAAATCTTGCAACTTTCTTAAATAATTCATTGTCAATTGAAATTGTCAAATTGACGTATATTTCATATCTACTGTCAATAAAGAAGAAAAATTATATGTTGCTCCACAATATTGATATGATATGCAATTATTATATAAAAGTAAATTTCATTAATTGTATTTTGCTTGTAGTAGTGCATTTTAATAATTAATGTTATTTACTACATACAATTGTTTACCTTTTAATAACATAACCTTAATATTAATTTTTCTTCTTATAATTTTTTTGGATCATGATTGGCCAATTTAATTAAAAGTGCGAAAAATGTTGCCGAGCTATGAAACCAGGTGTCGCTTTTTCGAACTTGCACGGTCCCAATATCTGATCCAAGCTATCTACAAAAACTAATGCCTCGTTGGCATATCAAATATTATTTAAATGCACTCCGTTGACTAATAGGCATTCCTTAGTTCTTCCAGAGCTTTCTCGAAGACAATGTTAAATAACACCGGGGACAGAGTGCATCCTTGTCTCACTCCTCTATCCATGGATGTTGCCTCTGTTAACTGGTCATCCACAATAGGTGGGGGTTCAAAACCGCCGGTCACTCTAAGCGTTGTTTCTGAGAGAATGGTTTATTCTACACAAAAAGTGCTAATAAACATTTTTTTTCAAAATCATCTCAGCTATATTATTTCTTGTTTCAATCATTTTTCCTAGGGCGTACAGATTCTTGGTAAATTGATGTTTTCCCTCCTTACGAGAAAGGTTTTAAGGGGAAGCCTGGGGATATGAATGGCAAACATTTTTACATCTTTTTTGGGGTTCTGAAATTGACATTTTCCGTAAAAGACCGTAAAGACGTAACGACTAAACTCAATACAAAACTAATGGAATTGACCAAACAATGAAAAACAGTCACAATGAACATAAGTAAATTGCGGAATATTCACGAAAATTAAATTATTATTAACAATGTTGAATAGGGACGATAGAATAGAGCAGGTTAAGTAAAAAGGGAAACTAAATAAGGAAAACAGATATAAAAATCTATCAAAGTTTAAACCAAACAATTAGGTTTAGAAATGGGATAACGATGCAGAAAAATTTCAAATTGGTAAAAACCGTTCAAAAAAGTAGTTCTATATAAAAGCAGCTCTACGAAAATGTAACTAGGTCTTACCGATAGAAGCTTATGAATTATAAATATAAAAAAAGCTGCTAAATACTAGAAAATTGTATATGTATCTTTGTCCCCTGCTGGCGCTATTTCTCTTGTTTCTGAGGGTTTTAGTTATTCTGTACTTATCCTGTTTCAGGTCATTCTTCTTTAGCACATATTACAAACCTTTGTCGTCCCTTTTTCTAGCGTGGCAATAATTTCTCCCTAAATTCTCTTTCTTCTAAAGTTTATATTTTTTTATATTCGCTTCATTCGTTTGCGCTCCGATTTATTTCTTCTCCACTGACACTTCTTCACGCCACCAAGAATCTTAGTAATGAGATAAACTATTCTAAATGGGAAATAAGCCACAATTTAACTAAAAAAAAATAATTGTATTAACGTTTCAATGGCTAAATCAAGTAATATTTTGTATTTTGACAACGAGATCCGATTTGGGCGTCGAAACGTTAATAAAATTATTTTTTTTTAGTTAAATTGTGGCATATTTCCCAATTAGAATAGTTGATTGCAAAAATTCCACAAGGAAATAGCTTCAGAACAACACTTAGTAATGAGATAGTCGCCTACGCACTTTGGTGTATGGCATGTTAAGAAGAAAAAGACACTTGTTCACTAGGTTTTTCTTTATACAACTGGATCTTGTGATGCACTTGCTTTGACTTGTGCCGCTTCTGAATCATCTTCTTTGTACCATTAGTCATTAAGTATAAGAGAATTTCTGGAATGAGTTTGTGTTCATTCTCGACAGTGTTTTGTAACAAAATAAATTAAGATCAAGTCATTTACAAAAGACGTGGTTGCATAAATTGCTTTTTGTTTACATGTGATGAATAATGAATATAATGTAAAACGAAAACCTGTTTATGATCTGGTGAAAAAAGCTTATCTGGCTTATTTTGGCGTCCACTTGGGAGACCAGGATAAATACTGAGCTCCACATTTGGTTTGCAAAACATGCTTTAAACATGTTTGGCAATAGTCAGTGGAAAATAGTAAGTGCCTTAAGTTTGAGAAATCAAGAAACCATTAGGTAAGATGCCTGTTATTTTTGCATTTTAATATCAGATAGGTATACCTAATATGACGGGGAAAGTGGAATACGAGAAGCATCTGGGGAAAGGAAATAAAACTAGGTAGAAATCTAGACATATTAGTAACTCCTTAAACACAGAAAGAAAAAAAGTATCGAGGAGGAAAAAAAGCATAAAACCCATCAGAATAACGGCAAAATCGCTATATCTGTTATTTGCTCTGCCTTCTCCCTGCCCTAATGCCTAAAGGATCAAACAAAAACAAGAATTATCTTTACTTACCAAAAAGACCATGATTTAAACTGTTTATAAACAAATGGAGTGCAACATCCAGTAAGACAACATTGTTCTGTAGCGTAACAAACGTATTGAATCTGTGAATTTAGAGATGGGCATAGTTTCCAACCGGGATCTGGCTAAAAAAGAAGTTTAACAGAGTTTCATAGTTTAGTTTTAAGAAAAAATCAGCTTACGAATGAAGAATTCATTTTGTAAACATCCTTAAAATTTTCGTAGAAATGACGTTGAAACGTACTAAGTGGGACATCAAAAAAATCTGTCAAATATTAATTATTTGGACCGAGAAAAAAGCACGGCAAATACGATGTGTCAACATCAATGTCGGTAAAATTGAACGACTAAACAGCGCAAGTTGAAGGAATTTTATTCTTTCATTTAATTGACCTCTAAAAATGCCACTTTTCGATTTTTTTGCTATACCTAACACAAAAACTACCTATTCATTTTAAGTTTTCTGAATTTCCTTTCCATCAAACGGAAATAAGGACCAGGATATAAATAGCAAGAAATGCGTTTATAAAAATGAAAACAATTGTATGCAACAAAGACCTTATATTAGAACTGAGAGTAAGAGCTTTGAGATGCTATACGTGTTCTCGATAGAGCAACATGGACTTGAAAGCTGGACATTGAAGCAACAATACATAAATAAGCTAGTAATCCAAGTAATGAAGCTTAAAATAGTACAAAACCTCGCAATTTTTACAGAATGGATCGATTTGCTTGAAAATTTGAGAATAAGTAGTGGATAGTCCAAGGATCAAAATCTATATGATGCCGAAAGTAGGGATTGCAATCCAGCAGCATTTTCAATCCAGCTGGATTTTTGCAAGATTGGGCTGAATCCAGCTGGATCCAGCGCGGATCCAGCAAATTGTGAAATCACAATAAAAATACGATTTTAATGTTTTCTTTGTCCGTATTCTAAATTTTTTAATTTCTAAATGTTTAAACATGAATTATTTAGTTTTTGGAAGTGAGACCTTAAAAAACATAGGCCTAACCTACTTCGCATAGAACTGCACATATAGCCGGTTGCGGAGAAAGCCCTTCCGGCCTCTGTGATGGTCTGTTTTAATGTTTTAAGATCATCAAATAGTCATAACCCATTGACAAATGATCGCCTTCCATTCCTTTGGCCTCATAAACTGCCAGTTCCTTTTCCAAAATCATTTCGTAATCTTTTTGAGAACCAATTTTTTTTTTGTTATAAAAGTTTCCTATTTCTCGTTTCAATTCAATCTCAAGTCCTTGTTCCAAAGTAAAATTCACGGACTCCGGATTAGTTGGCCCATCTTCTTTTATTAGGTCCTCTTACACTGGTTCCGCAGTTACTTGTGTTATTTATACGAATCAACAAATTTTTCATCTCTTGTGGCATTACATTCTTTTTCGGCATGGGGAAATAACCAGGATTGTTTAGTCCTTCGTCATACTTTTTTGATTTTGTAAGTACAATAATGTACCTTTAATTTCAGAGAGATACTGTTCCTCGATTATGTTGCGTAGTGCTTCCGATTGGCGTTAAGGCTAGTGTCCTGGCTATTTAATTTGTCTAAGGCAAATGTCATGGTTGTGTCGGCCGTTATCAAAGTAGACTCTCTTCTGCAAAGAGCTTCTACAGTCAGTTTTACCGGTTAGAGAGTGGCCATCAACTCGTTGATTATTGACCACTCCTCGCCAGCAGAGAATTTTATCGCAGAATCAATGTCTATCAACGCTTTATCGATGCAAACTTTTAGGCTGTAGAAACTTTCCAGCATACTGAGCTACTCCTAGGGGGATATAATGGCAAGTTGCCGACTCACAGCTTTGAATAAAGAGGATAATGAAGACATTCAGTAACTTATTTCGAATTTGACACGTTTGCGGATCCGCGCTGCTGGATCCAGCCCGGTTTACTGGATCCAGCATGTAAACAAAAGCGCTGGATTGCTGGATGCTGGATCCAGCAATTGCAATCTCTAGCCGAAAGGCGCTTTTACCATGGGGGTGGTTGCCACCCCATCATGGGGGTGTAAATTTTTTATTATATTTTGACCGCAAAAGTTGGTAAAAACATTCATTTTAAGCAAAAAACGAGCATTTTTTTGATAAAATTAATAGTTTTCGATTTATTCGCTAGCGAAAGTGTTAGTTTTATATCGAAAAAATCAATGTTTTTAATAAGTTTTCTACTAATAACTCCAAAAGTTTTCGTTTTATCAAAACAACTTTACTTAATAAAAATGTATCTTTTGAAAACAAACAAAACCGGTTTTTTTAAGATATTCTTCTTTAGGCGCGATTCGATTGAGGGTAAAATTGTACATAAATCTGCGCGCCTGCGCACACAGACAGTATGTAGTTCCTTGCTAATCTTTCAAGATAGGTATATGTATCTGTATCCGTGCAAATAAGTCATTAAAAGAATATATTAGTGTTTTTAGTCAATGTATTATTTATTATAATTCTTGTGTTTTTGGATTTGTGTTTCTCTGTAGTAAAATAATAACATATTATGTAGGCATAACATTTTATGTGTTGTGTAATTATATCCGAAACTTACATGTCAATTAGAAGGACCTCTCTGGTGTAGTTGGAAAGGCGTTAGTTCTGTGATTGGAATGACGCGGGTTCGAATCCTGGGCGATTCAATTTTTTTTTATTTTTGGTTGTTTTAATAAAATTTTTTTGAAAGTGGTAGATAAGAAAGTTAGTTTAATTTTTAAATAAAATACAAATAACATGTTAAGTATATTTACTTCGTTGAAATTACCTATATAATAGAAGAATACCTTCTTACGTGCGTACAAAGTACACACACATTCTTTTTTTTTTAATTTTCTTTAAGACCAATAGTAATCGAGCTATACTTTATTATATGTTAGCTCTTCTTCGTCAAATGCTAAATATTGTAGTTTCAAAGTGTCAAAAGACGGGAAAACTTGTTCAAACTAATTTAAAGTATATAAAAATATCTATCTCAGGAAATAAAAAAAGTATCAAGCTCAAAAATTAAGTGACTTATAATGAAAAGAATATCAGTCCCTATTTTTTTCAGCGAAAAAGTGATCGAAAGCAACCCCCTAATCACCATCCTAATTAAAATTAGGCATTGACCTTATTTGGTCTTCTTTATTTATGTATTATTAATAGGTTCTAGAAGTTTGACCGGCTTAAAGTGATTAGTTTTTAAAAAAAAGAAAGTATGTGTACTTTGTACGCACGTAAGAAATTATACTTCTATTATATGATTTCTTAAAAATAAATATACTTTAAACAGTTTCTTTTAATTTTTTTTAAACACCAAACTAATTTCGTGCTTACCGCTTTCAAAAAAATAAAAAAAAGTATAGGATTGCACTGGATTCGAACTCAAGACCTCTCGATTCTCGATCTCTAGCCGAATGCTATCAAATGCGCTACGAGGACTGTGTCTGTATCGGTTCGGACGTACCTAATGACAATTCACAGTAAACAAACAGACAAGGTGATGTATAATAAATATACAATAAAATGTTTTAATAGTACTCATCTTACTCCTGAAGAAGACAAATCCAAAGACACAAAAATTATATGTGTTGTTCTGAAGCTATTTTCTTGTGGCATTTTTACAATTTTAACTATTTAGAATGGGAAATAAGCCACAATATTATTAAAAAATGATTTTTATTAACGTTTCGATGCCCAAATCGGGTGCCGTTGTCAAAATACAAAATACTATTAATATAAACAAAAATGTTGTTGCTTAGTAAAAAAATTCTTCTAATAATTTATTTAATTTGACTCATTTATATCGGCAATTCAGATACATATGATACATTTTAAAGTAGAAGACTTTAAAATGATATTGCCAATATTTATGAGTTGCGTTCCTGGGACGACTTTACTGAAAGATAGTTCATTCGATTACATGAAATCAACCCCAACTCAAGAATATCCGTCACAAAAAATCATAGCATGTGATCTGTCTTTAAAAAGACAACCACATGCAACGGTGACATTAAAATTCTCGCGTTAGAGATCTCATAGTAAATCACGAGGGAAAACCAGGAAAAACCTCGTGATACTATCCCGACATCGTAAGTATTTGGTCTTACATTTAATTTACTCTCAAAATTAATACCAAATTCTGACTACTATAATTTTGTTTAAATTATAAATAATATCAATAATACATGGGTATTATTATATAATATACCCATGTATTATTGATATTATTTATAATTTAAACAAAATTATAGTAAAGTCAGAATTTGGTATTAATTTTGAGAGTAAATTAAATGTAAGACCAAATACTTACGATGTCGGGATAGTATCACGAGGTTTTTCCTGGTTTTCCCTCGTGATTTACTATGAGATCTCTAACGCGAGAATTTTAATGTCACCGTTGCATGTGGTTGTCTTTTTAAAGACAGATCACATGCTATGATTTTTTGTGACGGATATTCTTGAGTTGGGGTTGATTTCATGTAATCGAATGAACTATCTTTCAGTAAAGTCGTCCCAGGAACGCAACTCATAAATATTGGCAATATCATTTTAAAGTCTTCTACTTTAAAATGTATCATATGTATCTGAATTGCCGATATAAATGAGTCAAATTAAATAAATTATTAGAAGAATTTTTTTACTAAGCAACAACATTTTTGTTTATATTAATAGTATTTTGTATTTTGACAACGGCACCCGATTTGGGCGTCGAAACGTTAATAAAAATCATTTTTTAATAATATTGTGGCTTATTTCCCATTCTAAATAGTTAAAATTACAAAAATTATAATAAATATATTTACTAAAAACACTAATATATTCTTTTCACACCTTTTCTTGCACTGATATATTTATACACATATCCTTATTCCACGAATATACGTCCGTTTTGGATTATTTCGACAATGAATATTTTATTGTGCAAAATATGAAGAACGAAAATAAATTGCAAATTACATTGCTGTTTATTGGAATAATTGTTAGAGCCATTTACTTTCTTACTTCGTATGTTGCACACTGAAATATTCGTTGTCGCGATAATCCAAAACAGACGTATGTTGGTGGAATGAACCATAACTTGAAAGATTTAGCAACTAAACGCCATACTGTCTGTGTGCGCATGCGCGCAGTATTATGAAATTTTACTCTCAATCGCGCCTAAAGAAGTATAACTTCAAAAATGGAGTTATAAGCGAATAAAGAATTTTTGTAGTTTGCAAAAAATGGCCTTTTCTTCAGAATAGAAAGATTAGCGTCAGCGATCCGAAAAATTGTTTAAATATGAAATTTTAGCTTATTTAATTTCCAAGAACCTGATTTGCAAAATTTTTTTCTACGGCAAAAATTGAGTGAACTATTGACAATTAAATCTGGTATTAACATGCAAAAACCACCTTTACCAACCCTTTCAAAGCCATGTCTTTTTGCGAGTGAGGATTCTAAAAATATTTAATATTAATAGGCTTATAGATCTTGTAAAAAGCTACAAAATTCTTTTTTGCCAAGCTTTCTAACATAAAAAATAAAAAAGTAACGGTTAAAAATTCAATATACTTTTTTTGAAAAAAAAAAAGGATAAATCCAATTGGAAGCTTAATAATGTAAGTTAGCGGTGTTTTTAGTCATTGGCCTTATTCATACTTCTTTATTTATGTATTATTAATAGATTCTAGAAGTTTTACTGGCTTAGAATGATTAGTTTTTCAAAAACTGAAATTAAAAGCGAATAAGGAATTTTTGTAGTTTAATAATATTTTCTTCAGAATATAAAGATTAGCATCAGAGATACAAAAAAATGTTTAGATATGAAATTGTAGGTCATTTAATTTCCAAGAATTTGGTTTGAAAAAATTTTTTGCACGGCAAAAATTGAGTGAATCGTAAACGAGTATATCGAAAAATATTGATTTTTTCGCTTTTTTGTGAAATTTTTATATTTTTATTTAATGAAATAAAAAATTTTAGTAGTTCCAAAATGACACAAAATCTAGGCATCAGATAAAAAAGTTTATTTGAAGAAAGTGTATTTTTTTGTTCTTCTTAATGGCGGTACAGGCTCGTTTTTTAAATATTGTATTTAATTACAGAGTAATTTCCAGATATTAATATATTTTTCAAATTAGGCTCTGGACTGCCATTCTTTATTATATTACGAATACGTGTGCCAAATATCTCGAAAAAATATTCAAAATTACAGCCGCAATCTTGGAACGCATGTTTGCTACCTGTTGATCGCTACTGTATCACCTTAAGTCGATGTATTGCATTTCGGTTTAATGTCCATGATTCAGCTCCATAGTAAAGCACAATGTGCACATAACATTTAATTAGCCTTATTCTGAAGGCCACTGTCAGATCTTCGCTGCATAAAATCGTTTTCATTTTCACAAAGTTGGTACATGCTTTTTCAATTGTCTTATTTCTGCAGTATAACCGTTATTTTCTCTGATTATCGTTCCCAAGCAAGTATATTTTTTTACACTGTCCATCTACTGGCCTCATACCGTTAATATTTCGTTCGTATTGTTGTTCTTGCTAATTTTCATAAATTTGGTTTTTTTGATGTTAAGAGAGAGAATACGAGAGAGTATATTCTCCACTATAACTTTGTTCATTATTCTTTCTAAGTCTTCCAATTTGTCGGCTATTATGACTGTACCGTCGGGATACCTAATGATATTAACTAAACTTCCATTCACTTTTATGCCGACTGTCTCGTTTACCAAACCTTCTTGTATGATTTCTTCAGAATAAGCATTAAACAATAACGGCGGCAGTATGCAACCTTGCCTGATCCCTCTCCATATCTCCATTTCTTCTGACATAATGGTTCTAGTTAAATTAATTAAAACAACAGAAAAAAATTACAATCACTTTAATAAATATACATAATACATAAAATTACAAATCTCTAAACTTTATTTGTATTCTTTGTGGCATATCCTTTAAGTTCATGCAAATTGGTATTTTTAAATTTTACCAATATGTCCCCTTTAATCAAATGTTTATATGATTTCTTAGCTCCCACTTTATTTAACATGTAAAAAGGCGTCTTAGTTTCCATATTGGCATATTTAAACTTCAACTTTGTTCCATCTGCCAACTTTTCATTTTCCCCATGAGGATTCCCCACCTCACCTACCATTAAGTCTTCTGCCGTAAATTCCGTTAATTCCTTTGTTTTTTCTTCGTTTATATCATTTTCTATTTCTGCTTGGAAGTCATCCAAGGTCCTTGCTATGGTATCAACATTTTCATCCAAACTTGTTTGTTGTTTATCAAAATTGAAGTTATCTAAACCTTTCTTTTTCTTTTTTCCCTTTTTACTCATTTCTTTCAATTCTTCGTTATTTGGGATAATAAACTCTTGTGTCACATCACTAAACCTTACACTTCGTCTGCTCTTTACACTTTCCACCCTACTAACAGAACCTACGGAACTAACAGTTTTCTTTTCTTCCGTTCTCACTGGAGTAGAAACGATGTTTAGCATAAGATCACATTCAACTAAATCAACACTTTCTTCTGCCTTTGGAGTATTTAGATCAATAGCGGGATTGACCACACCAGAATCTTCACTTGTTGCCTTCTTTTTTTTCTTTGGTTTGACCTCATATGGATTCACGCTATCGATAGGAGTTTCTGGATTATCTACAAAACCAGCATTATCGTTAGCCAACTTCTTATCTTTCTTTTTCTTCTTCTTTTTATTTAGTTTTACTTCATACGGATTTTCTTCTATTTGAGATACATTTATTGAATCTTCTTGCGTATCATCAAAATTTGGATTGTCAATTTCTAGATTTTTCGACTTTTTATTCTTCTTTTTCACCTTCACTTCATAAGGATTTTCTTCAATTTCAACACAGTTTGGAGCATCTTCATTTTCAGTTGCATCAAAGTTAGGATTATCTATCGCAATTTCTATATGTGTACTAATTGTTTCTTCTGTATTACCTACATTTTTCTTCATTTTCTTTTCTTTTTTTAGTTTCACCTTCACTTCATAAGGATTTTGTTCAATTTCCGTACAGTTTGGAGCATCTTCATTTTCAGTTGCATCAAAGTTAGGATTATCTATCGCAATTTCTATATGTGCACTAATTGTTTCTTCTGTATTACCTACATTTTTCTTCATTTTCTTTTCTTTTTTTAGTTTCACCTTCACTTCATAAGGATTTTGTTCAATTTCCGTACAGTTTGGAGCATCTTCATTTTCAGTTGCATCAAAGTTTGGATTATCTATTGAAATTTCTACAGCTGTACTAATTGTTTCATCTGTATTACCAATATTTTTCTTCTTTTTCTTTTCTTTTTTTAGTTTCTTTGTTGATACCTCATAGGAATTGTTTTCGGTATCTGCTGCCTGGGTATTTTCATCTATTTCACAAAATGTAGGATTATTGAACTCACAAACATCATTCGTATTCTTTTTTCTTTTTGATTTTTTAACACTTTCTACAGATTCATCATTTAATTGTTCTATGTTAGTAGATAAATTATTTTTCTTTTTGCTATTGGAATTATTCATACTGTCATCTATTTCTGTGATACTTTCTTCAATTACATCCAAAGAATGCCTTTGTATTTTCAGAGGTGTGCCCATGGGAGCAAAGGCTGGATTTGCAATACCTTCCAAATTTTGTTCAACCTTCTTAGATTTCTTTGTTACGACTTCACTAGCACCTTCACTAGTGTCTATCGAGGTATTCTTTTTGTTTTTCTTCTTTTTTCTTGAGCTGTCCTCTAAATTATCTAAGGAGCATTCTAAATTATCTTCCTTTTTACTTTTTTTCTTTAAACTATCCTCAATTTCAGTTGAGACTTCTTCAATGGGATTTAAAGAATGTCTTTCAACCTTAACTGGTGTGCCCATGGGATTAAAACTAGGATTTGAAATGCCAACTACTGTACTTTCTTCATTTTTCTGTTTATTCTTTTTGGACTTCTTTTTAGGAGACAGTACCACCTCTTCGTGTTCTTCAGCTGACCTTTTAACAGGTGTTTCAGAAATATATGATACGAAAGACATTTTCGAAGATTCTTTCTTAGGTTTAGAGCTTGCAGAGGAACTAAATCCCAAACCGAATGAAGGTCTCATCTCACTTTCGGATTCCGACTTAATTTCTTCTTTAACATTAAAACCACAAGCTGGTCTACTTTCAGTATCTGGTTCAGCTTCTTCTTTGACATTAAAACCAAAACCAAAAGTTGGTCTACTTTCACTCTCTGATTCAGCTTCTGATTCTTTCTGTAGAACTCCATTGCTACCAATAACATAACCATTAGATTTCCCTAAATTCGGTAATTTCAATTTCTTTTTAAAGTAATCTCTCATAGAACCAGCATTTACTAACATATCATTACTTGTCACATTTTCTTTCGAATCGTAATATTCTTCTTTTACCTCAACTTCCTTTTTTGGCTTCTTAAGTGACTTTCGTCCAAATATATTAGCTAAGTCCTTCTCGGAATATTGGCTTAAATCTTTGCCTCTTGTAAATTTCTTATAATGCACTCTAGCTCTTGATGTTTGTGATTTTTGTTCTAGTGAAATAACCTTTTTCTCAACATTTTTTTCGTCGCCTGTTAACGACTCTAGAAGGGCGCTAAAATGGGTTTCATGCTCTGTCCATTGATCATTTGATTCTTTGTATCCCATACCTAAAAAATATATAAATTTAATCATAACTAAAATATAAATAAACAAATAAAAGAAATATAGAATAGACAATCACAACGAGCTTCCTTTATTTTTTTCTATTAAAAAAAATAAAGGAGGCCAACGCTCAATTTTTGCTGTAGTGCCGTAAATAAATAAATAGTTTATTTACGGTTATACCAATTACAATAATTACACTCATTAAATAATTCATATATTAACAGTTTTAGAACTCAATAATAATTACATACAATTTACACAAGACAAATGAATAGAATAAATACCTAAATGACAGTTTACAGTGACAGCCTACATTGTGTATTAAAAAGATTTTTTCAGCTTTTTTCGAAAACTATTCAGAGAGCTAGAAAAAAAGAGTACATCTAAACCATTTCCAGATTGACACATTCGTCTTATAGGTCTATTTAGACAATAGTTTGTTTGTTGGAATTCTAAGTGAAAAACGTCCTTAGATCTTGTGCACCTTTGAGGAACCCTAAGACCTACTCTCTGCAAAATTTGAGGCGAATCTATCATTCTGTTTACAATCTTGAAACGAAAAACCAAATCTAGCATTAAACGACGATTTTCTAATGTTGGTATATTAAGCAATTTTAAAATGTCACAATACACTATATCTTCTGAAGAAATCCCTAATTTATAGCCTACAAAGCGTAGAAATTTTTTCTGAACTTTCTCAATGCTTTCAATGACATTTATATAAAGGAGACCAAATAGTGCTGGAATATTCCAGAACTGATCTAACCATAGAACAATTTACACTTTTAAAACAATCGACATTATTGAATTCTGACAAGGTTCTTTTCAAAAATCCAAGTAATTTAAAAGCTTTATTACAAATAAAATTATAGTGATTTTTGAAACATAAAGTGGGATCAAAAAATACATCTAAATCTTTGAAAGTGTTTGTTGGTTCCAGAAATATATTATTTATAGAGTAATTAAAACAGATAGGTTGTGAGTTTCTAAAAAAGCGCATTATTTTACATTTATCGATATTAAATGAAAGGTCATTCTTTGTACACCATTGTGAGAAATTGTTTACATCTTTTTGCATTTTTACACAGTCTCTAACATCATTAATAATTCTAAAAATTTTCAAATCAGCATACAACAAAATAACACAATTTTCAAAGATTTCTAAAATGTCATTTATGAAACAAATAAAAAGAATAGTCGATAAATGACCACCCTGTGGGACGCCAGACCTAACCAAAATTTCTTCAGAAAGACAGTTCTTGACTTTGACAACCTGAAGCCTGTCTGTCAGGTAGCTCTCTAACCACTCAAGTAGGGATCCATGAATTCCTAGTGCGTCTAGTTTTTTTATAAGAATCTTGATGTTAACCCGATCGAATGCCTTTGAGAAGTCGGTATAGATCACATCGACCTGAGCCCCCTTCTCAAAGGCATCCAAAATGAATTCTTCTAGGATCACTAGATTTGTGGTTGTAGACCTACCCGGCATAAAGCCATGTTGTTCAGGAATAATTAAACTTTTAATTGAAAAAAATATTTTTGAAGCAATAATTGACTCAAAAATATTTGCAAAAATAGAAATTTTGGAAATGGGTCTGTAATTTTCTATACATGTTTTACTACCATTCTTAAAAATATGAGAAATATAACTTTTTTTCCACTCTTCTGGGAAAATGCCAGTACTTAATGATAAACGAAAAATCTTTAGTAATTTTTATTTATTTAGCGTATGGACTTTCTCAGTACGATAAATACACAAATATAATATATATACATATATACACATATACACACATATATACACATATACACATATATTATTCAAACACCAAAACATAATGAATGAATCTAAATATTAATGTCCAATTTACATAGCCATTCAATGACTTATGGTCTGTCTAAGCGATCCACAATCACACTGTGGACTTTCTGCACGACCCCATTTGAACAGAGAATCAGCACATTTACCATGTCCGGTACGTATGCGATTAAGCCTCGTCCAGGTGGGCCGGGGCAGACCCGATCCGATGAAACCCTGGGTTGGGGTGGATATCTGAATATAGTCTGCTGCTATTGTTGGCATCCATCTTGTGGACCATTGCCTTTGTATATCATAGGAATCACCAATTGTTCGGGCAGTTCTGATTGGAGGATTTCTAGACCTCAGTCGCTGGTGCTCTTTTGAGATGTCTGGTATGTCTTGATGGATTGGTAATTGTATGTTGGCTACAATTTTCTGATACTCTCTCACTAATGCTGCTGTACGGCGTAGATCTGGTGGGGCAATATTGCTCAAAGTAGGCAGCCATCTCACTGGGGTTGATTTTATTGTTCCAGTGATTAATCTCATGGTTTGATTAAGTTGGACATCGATTTTGTTTGTATGTGCACTATTTAACCATACTGGTGCACAATATTCTGCCACTGAAAAAACCAAAGCTAGAGCAGAGGTCCGAAGAGTATCTGCAGAAGCACCCCAAGTTGTTCCAGCAAGTTTTGTTATTATATTATTTCTTGTTCTCAGTTTACCGGCTGCGTTTGTAAGATGGCTTTTGAAGGTGAGTGTTCTATCAAGTGTGATGCCTAGATATTTGGGGTTGTTATTATGTTTGATAGCTGCATCATCTAGAGTTACATTGAGGGTATCGCCCGCAAGTTGGTTCGACAGGTGAAAGAGACAGGTTTCAGTTTTGCTTGTGTTAGGACGTAAGCGCCAGTTCTTAAAGTAGTTACTAAGTGTAGTTAGGTCCTCGTTTAGAGCTCGTTCTCCAGCTTCCTTACTATTATCTTGGAAGCCAATGGCCAGGTCGTCTGCATAAGCGAATTTTCTAGATTTTGTTTCAGGTATATCCGCCGTATAAAGGTTAAATAATAAAGGAGCTAGCACTGAGCCTTGAGGTAAGCCGTTGTTAAGTTTTCTAACGCTACTTCGTGCATCATTTATATATACCTGAAACAGTCTGTTAGTTAGTAGATTGTTTATCAGCTGACAAGTTTTGAGACAGGGTATGATTTTCATCAACTTATAAATAAGGCCCTCTCTCCACACAGTGTCATAGGCAGCCGTAAGGTCTATAAATGTTATGGCAGATTTTTCACGTCTTTCAAAGCCAGCTTCGATGAATGTAGTTAAGGACAGCACTTGGTCACAACAGCTTCGTCCTTTTCTAAATCCAGCTTGCTCAATTGGTACAGCGTCCTCAATGGTGTTACATATTCTATTATATAAGAGTCGTTCTAGTAATTTATAACAGCAACTGAGTAAGGCGATAGGCCGGTAACTTTCAGGCAGCTTGTTGTCTTTGCCAGGCTTCTGGATTGCGATAATTTTTGTTCTTTTAAATTCTGGGGGAAGCATAGCTGTAGTCACAATGTCGCTAAAGAATTCTTTGAGCCATTGTCTTGTTTTTGTACCAGTGTGGACTATAAACTCAGGATATATTCCATCGAAACCAGCTGCTTTTCCCGTTTTGGTTTGGTTAAGCGCTTCGTTTATTTCATCCAATGAGAAGGCACGTGAGTATTCTGATGTTGTGGGGGTATTTGATTTAAGTTGTTTAAGAGCTTTTTTTACCATCGATGTATGAGTTTTCTCAGATGGAGCTCGAGAGTTCTCAATTATTCTATTGGCTATCTTATTTGGCTCAATTGTTGATTTGTTTAAGTGTTGTGCTCTGCTTGCTTCGCCCAGTTTGCGGATCAGTCCCCATGCCTTCCGACTGGAACGGGAGAAATCAATATGTTCTACGGTAGATTTCCATTTATTAAGTCTAGTTGAATCCAGTGACTTGAGTAAGTTGTCACCGATTTCGGGATCTTCTGATTTCAAAAATTCTTCATATAGTTTTTGGCTTTCTTCCGTCCAGCCTGGGATGTACTCCTTTCGAAAACCTCGGGGGATATGTTTTTTGGCGATAGAGATAACCATTCCTAAAAAACGGTGGTAATTGTTGGCCTTTGGGTCAATGAAGCGAATGCAGGTGTCCAGCTCTTTGGTGTATTCAGGCCAATTTGCTTTGTTAAAATTCCAACGGGGTCTCGGCGTGGATTCAACGATAGAAATTTGTATGCCTATTTCGATTATGACAGGTCGATGTTGGCTGCGAGGGAAACTAGGCAGTACAGTTCGGGAGCTTGGGAGTGGTTGTAACTGTGAGTTACTCGAAACCCAGCATAGATCAGGGTTGTAGCCTTTGCGCCATCTTCTAGAAAAGAAAGTAGGTTTATCTTTTAGACTATGGATAAGGTGGATATTGTTTTCTTCGGCCCACTCCAGGAGTTTTTCCCCATTTTCATCATTGTTTTCATACCCCCATTTGTTGTGGTGACTGTTAAAGTCCCCTATGTAAACTGTAGGTTGGTTGTCCTCAGTTTTGATTACATTTGTTGGCCATTTAGTTAATGGTGGTTTGTAGATGTTCTTTATGGTTATGTCATTCACTTTTGTAGAGATTATGGATACACTATTTTCGCAGCTGCAGTCCTTCACCTTGGAATTTTGTATACTGTTATTCACGTAAGTTGCAGTTCCGTAAACATTGCTGTAAGTGGCTCCAATCATGCTATATCCCGGAATTTTACCCCTCTTAAGAAGCTCGGTTTCTGATGGTGCGTGAGTTTCTTGAATAGCTATGACGTCAACGTTATTTTCGATTAGTATTTTTGAAAGAAATTCAGATTTTGATCTACTAATTCCCTCTATGTTTATTTGACATATACGGAGGGTTGGTCCGATACGTCTCGTCAAATGGTGTTGATAAACACCTTTGTAGTTTTCCATATTCCTATATGGAGATTCCTTTCCTTGCTTTTCTTTATCGTACTGGTTGCCAGGAGAGCTTAGCGGCTAGTTTGGCATCTTTAGTAATACAGGAGACAGAGCAAAACGACATTTATGTACAAAATAAGGTGAAATTTCATCAGAGCCACTACTAAGTTTTAGATTTATTTTTTCTTACTTAGAAGAAGAAGAATCACAACAAGCTTAAGCTATCTATACCGCATGTCAGACATTAGATTCAGTGTACGGAGGATAGAGGCAATACAAACTAAATGAGAATTTTCTTGACAATGTTGAAGCTCTCAACGGCAACAGCTGTGAAAGGTAGTATTAGGCAAGTACTTTTAGAGGATTATCGCTGTTAACTGCTGCGAAATACTAAAGGAGGATTTATTTATGATCATTCACAGAATGGCAATCCAGCGTTCAATATACAACCATACTGATTCTAATGTTTGAAACGGAGATAAGATTATGCTGAACATATCTACCTCTTAGGACAAAGGTTCTAAGATGTGGCTGACCAACTGAAAACACTTTCCACTGAAGCCAATAAAATAGGTTTGAAAATCAATATTAATATGTACAGGGTTATTCACTATATTTTGACCCCCCTGTAAACTGCTTTATTTACAGGATTAGAAAAAAAAATGGTAAATACAAAAGTTATTCGATTTTTAAAATATGATCTTTTGACATATTATATAACATACTAGTGACGTCATCCATCTGGGCGTGATGCCATAATCAACTATTTTTTTAAATTTGAATAGGGGTCGTGGGCTAGCTCATTTGAAAGGTAATTCAATTCAATATAAACATTAAGATAATTATTTATACAGGGTGTCCAAAAATAATTTTTTTTAATTAAATTAATTGACACAAAAAGAAGAATATATGTAATTTATTTAATTTAAAATACATTTTACTGCTGTTAGAAAACAGAAATAACAGTTTATTGCACGAATAATCATTGATTTTTGCTTAAATTCAATGTTCAAACTTCCAAGAGGCAGATGGGAGGCAGCTTGAACATTGAATTTAAGTGAAAAGTAATGTTTATTTGTTCAATAAATATTTATTTCTGTTTTCTGACAGGAGTGTAATGTATTTTGAATTAAATAAATTACATACATTCTTCTTTTTGTGTCAATTAATTTAATTTAAAAAAATATTTTTGGACACCCTGTATAATTAATCATGTTAATGTTTATATTACTGAATAGGGAATTGAAGAACCTTTCAAATGAGCTAGCACTCGACAGCTATTCCCATTTAAAAAAATAGTCGATTACATCATCACGCTCAGATGGATGACGTCACTAGTATGACATATATGTCAAAAAATCATAATTTAAAAATCGAATAACTTTTGTATTTAACATTTTTTTCTAATTCTGTAAATAAAGCAGTTTACAGGGGGGTCAAAATATAGTGAATAACCCTGTACAGTCGAACCCTCCTTTTAGAATACCGTTTATAGGAACATTCCGCTTTAAGGAATAGAAATTTGAGGTCTTGAAACATTTCTACTAGCCATTAACGATCATTTATTGAAATAACCCGGTTATAGGAATACTTTTGATTGGCACAAAGGCTCTTCCAATAAGCGGGTTCGACTGTACAACCAAATCCATGAGAATAAATGCAAGAAATAACATACTATTTACTATTAACAACATGTAGATTGAAAATGTGGAAAATTTTACTTTTCTTGGAAGTGCCATAACAGGAAGCAGAGATAAAGAAGATGATTTTTGAACGAGAATACCAAAAGCTCAACAAGCAATCAGCTTGCTCAACCCTATTTGGACGTCTGGCCAGTATAGGTACTACAAAGACAAAGATCCGAATATTCCAGTCAAATGTTATATCTGTTTTACTCTATAGATGTGAAACATCGAAAGTGACAAAAACCCGTACAGACAAACTGCAAATCTTTGTTAACAAATGCCTACAAATGATTGTTCATATTTTCTAGCCTAACCTAACACTAACCAGTAACGAAGATCCGCTACACCTGACCGAACAAAAGAGGGTAGAAAATGAAATATAGTCCAGAAACTAATTTTGAGAGTACCTGACAATAAAATCAGAACTTGTATCTTTTGTAGATCTGACCTTAACCTGGTACCAGTTATGGAGCTCTGTAGGGGAGACATGACAGCTGCCAGAATTAAACTGAATTGCAATGGGTTGGTTACAGAGTTGATTGTTGCGTCTCTTTACCTTCCTATTGACACTAAAGAACAACTTCCAGGGACTAACCTAGAAAACCTTCTAGAATACACCAATAATAAGCATACAGAACTTATCATTGGAGTTGACTCCAACGCTCACCACATCATTTGGGGGAGCAGAGATACAAACAATAGAGGTAAGTTAATTTTTGAGTACCTTTGCACTACTGAACTTGATCTTCTGAACAGGGGTAATAAGCCCACCTTCAGGACATCAAGAGCAGAATCACTAATCGACCTAAGCCTATGCTCTATGGGGATTGGGAACATAATATCTGACTGGAATATGTCGGATGCGTTATCCTTATCGGATCATGCATACATATGCTTTGAGATAAACTCAGTCAAGGTTCTATAGAGACCCTAAGGTGACCGATTGGGAATCCTTTAAGAGGAATCTTGGATCAAGGGTACGGAATTATCCTAAAAGACCAAAAAACAACGTTGAGGTTGAGATGGCAGTAGACTGGTTTTGCATCTGCACTGGATGCAGCATGCAATAGTCGTCTCATATGAGGAAAACTGCCCGTTAAAAGAAAGTCGCTCTCCCAGGCAAGTAACTTGGTGGAATAAGGAGCTGTCTGATCTCAAAAGAGAAACAAGACGGCTCTTTAATAGGGCAAAGAAATCAGGTGATTGGGAAGCATATAAGGCTAAACTGAAAACCTATAATAAGAAAATCCAATCCGCCAAGGAAAGATCCTGGAGAGAATTCTGTGAAATCATTGAAAGTGTACCTGAAAGCGCCATGGTTAACAGAATCCTCAAAATAGATAACATTAACAAACCCAAGTCAATGAAATTGCCCAATGGGAAGTATACGGACACAGAGAAGGAGGCTGTAGAGCATCTTTTAAGTGTTCACTTTCCAGGGTTGACGCAATTGACTGGTAATAACAATCATCAAGCAAACAATAACCCAACCAAAAGGGACTGGCTGACCTCTGACGAGATCTTTGGCTCTCACAAGGTCAGATGGGCTATTGAAACTTTTGAACCTTATAAAACTGCGGGACCGGATGGTATATTTCCTAAGCTTCTCCTCCAGGAGGCTCTCGAAATAATCTAGGGGCCCCTGATCACAATATTTAGAGCTAGCCATGCTCTGGGATACATTCCCAAAGCTTGGAGAAGGGCAAGGGTGGCATTTATTCCCAAACCAGGAAAAAAGATTACACCTTAGCAAAATCCTACAGGCCTATAAGTCTGACCTCATTCATGTTTAAAAACCATGGAAAAAATCTTGAATGAACACATTAAGAAAAACAATTTAAATGAAAATCCACTGCACCAATGGCAATGGGCATATCAGGCAGGGAAATCAGGTGAAGTTGCCCTGCACAATCTAGTGTCGGAACTCGAAAGGAGTCTGCATCAGAAAGAAGTCGCCCTTGCTGCATTTTTAGATATAGAAGGTGCATTTGATAATACCTCAATCGAGTCTATACAAAGCGCACTGGTGAGGCAGAAAATCAACAACACAACATGCAAGTGGATTATTCAGATGCTTCAAAGCAGAATAATATCCACAGATACGCATGAAGATACCATAAATTTGAAGGCAACTAAGGGATGCCCTCAAGGCGGTGTATTGTCACCGTCATTATGGAACATAGTGGTTGATGATCTGATTCATGGGCTAAGCGCCCAAGGAATCTGGGTCCAGGATTTCGCAGATGATATCGTAATAGTAACTAAGGGAAAATTTCCCAGCACTGTTGCGTATCAGATGCGATATGCCCTTCACTACACAGAGAACTGGTGTCTGAAAGAGAACCTCTCTGTGAACCCTTCTAAAACTAAACTGGTAGCCCTTACAAATAAGAGGAAGTTTACTGGACTAAGTGAGCTGAAATTATTTGGAGAGGTACTGGAAAGAACCAATGAGGTTAAGTATCTAGGGGTAACCCTGGACTCAAAACTCAATTGGAATACTCATATTACCAATATAACCAATAGGGCTAAGCGACTCTTCTGGAACTGCAGACGAGTTGTAGGTAAAACCTGGGGATTGAAACCAAAGGTGATATGTTGGTTGTACACATCAGTGATACGACCAACAGTCACTTATGGGTCAGTACTCTGGTGCAGAAAGACGGCTTTGCAATCTTGTCGGACTACTCTCACCACCTGTGTATAAGCCTATATACCTGTATATACCTGTATATACCTGTATATAATAGGAGCCTTGAATAGTACAGGAACGGCTTCATTAGAGGCTATCACAGGTCTCCCTCCTCTGGAATTATATATTTCGGTGGTAGCCTTTATGACCATCCTGAGACTCAAAGCAAACAATACTTGGAGGTCAAATTATGTATTGAATAGCCACACAAACATTACTCGGACTATACTTGAGGAATCCATCTTTATGATGAACTCAGATATGATGACACCAGAACTAATCTTCACTGAGAAGATTAACACAATTATACCATCTAGCTAGAGAACAAAAAGTCCCAAATATTAATGGGGACTTAATATGGTTCACTGATGGATCTAAAACTGTCCATGGTACTGGATCAGGAGTCTTTGGGCAAACATGTAACTAATAAATCTTACAGCCTAGGTCAACATACAACGGTGTTCCAGGCTGAAGTTTTTGCTTTGGTGGCCTGCATTGATGAAATCATTCATGAAGACCCTAAAGCTAAGAGAATCAACATTTACACAGATAGCCAATCAGCTATTCTGTAAGTCGGTGAGGAAACTGCAAAGATCTCCTCAATAATCTGGCAAAAGACAATAAAGTGTCTTTAATATGGGTGCCATGTCATGAAGGGGTGCATGGGAACGAACGAGCAGATATGTTAGCGAAACAAGGCTCGAGAGAAACTTTTGAAGGCCCAGAACCTTTCTGTGGCATCACTAAAGATGCTATGAAAAACGAGGTTCAGAAATGGCTGATAAAGAATCATCAAAATAAATGGAGAACCACTCAAGGGCAAATCCAGACTAAAAAAATAATCCCGAATATTGATAAAAAACTCTCGAATAGTTTGATGAACCTCAATAAACGAGAGATCAAAACGGTCACTGAAATGGTGACTGGACATTGCCGTTGAATGAAATGTTCAGGTGAATGAACCATGGTGCAGAAAGTGCGAAATGGAAGAAGAAACTGCCATACACATACTATGCCATTGCAGTGTGCTAGGTGATGTAAGGCGGGACTTCACTGGTCAAATAAGGTTTGAACCAGAAGAGATCCTAAAACTACCAATAAGAAAACTGTTGGCCTTTGTTAAGGCCACAGGACTTATTAAAGTTTAAGGAGAAGAACAGGGTTTGGTACAAAGGTCTTATGACCAAGTGCCAGAGACTAACGAGTCTCGTCTGAGTTAAGAAGAAGAAAGTCCAGAAAGTAGTATTGCAAAGACTACCCTAGAGGTCTAAAAAGAGCACAGAACAAACTTGGAGAAGATCTTGGAGAACAAACTTGGAATGAGGTGAAGACCTTAGCCCAAAATGGAAGTTGATAGTGTGTTTTTACTGAAGCTCTATGCTCCACTTAGGGGTTCAAGAAACTTATACCTATAAATAAACATTTTACTTATTTAACTCACCTTTACTATCATTTTTATAGGATATCTTTATGTGCTCTTTAATACCATCTTCTTTAGCTCCTAATCCTTTACCAGATTGCCAACCCATTTTTTCCAACATTTTTTGGCCAAATTTGTTTGCATCTACAATAAACATCAAAACTTTAGTTTTAAAACTCATTGCTAGTAGTCTTAAAGATATATAAGGGTGGTTTACATAAATTAATATAATACCTTGGGACCATTCTTTTCCTCTGGGGTTCAGGGACCACTTTTGTTTGCGTCTTGGTTCGGCCAACATCGACATCTTAAAGTGTGCTAAGTGTTTCTTAAATAAATAGTTTTTGTTTCTTGGATCAAAATTTGTAGTCTTTGTTATGGATTATTATTTAAAAAGCCATTTTAACGGTTAGGTTAACAGATGCACATGGCAGTTGTCATGTTGACATTGTAAAAGGAATCACCTTGAAATTAGACAACCAACATAACACCTATTCTGCACTATGATGGTATTTCAGCCACTTGGTTAATTATTAGGAGTAAATAATAAGATAACATCTTATCAATTAATATTAATACCAAGTATAATATATTTCAAATTAATTTTTCTCCATATTTGGCAAGTTAGTTAAATAGAATAAAATAAAAACTAGAAAAAAACTCGTTTGTGTTTGCGTCAAAGTTCTGGGTCCTTGAGAATTTTAGAAGAAAGTAAAAGAAGAAGAAGTTTATTGTCTCACATACGTCATTGAATTGTCAAGTCAAAAGAAACATGACAGAAGTGGAAGCCTCGCCTCTATTAGTTCTGGCAGCAATTTGTTAAAAAAATAATATTTGTACAATTTAGTTAGTTGAAGTGGAACAATATCTTTGTTGTTATTTAAAAGTGGTGAAATTTTCTCTTATTGGTGTAAAAAAGGCTGTTAACGTTTGAAAAGTCTGTCTTTTCCAGTCGAAAATTTTATTGGTAAGTAAACATCTTGCTATTTTTATTTACTGTAAATATTAGTGTAGGTGTTGGATATGTTTGGTATCTATAGTTTAAACATTCAATTAGGAACCAGGTCAATTAAAAACATTTTTAAAACGGGAAGACGATTCGGCGGTTGCACAGATGTTTTTGAAAAATTGCATTGAATGGTGGGATTTCACACAAATGAATCATTGAATCATTATGAATTTTAAATTACATGATTACCAAACGTCGCGGAATAATTAGGTGTGTGAGGAATTTTCGTACCTCGGTTCTATCATTAACTTATGTAAGTGGCTTCTATTGTTTAATTAGTAAATTAATTATGTTTTGAATTAGGCAATAGTGATAGTGATCAGGTTTTTATTATTGGAAGTCTGCAGTCAAAAATCATTCATAAATAATAGGTATATTTATTTGCTGTTGCGGAATGCTGTTTTTAATATATATGTGCATCATATTAGCATTTTTCACCAATAATTTTGATTTATAAATAATCCTGACTATAAAGTAATAATAATTACAATCAATTCTTTAGGACTTTAGGTTTTAGGACTGTTTTAGCGATTTAGGTATAGTTTGATTCTTTTTCATGCGCCATCTCCTCTAAGAGGGTTGGCAATCATCATGGCCATTTCACACTTTTGATACTGTTGCTCTAGAGAGATGGCAGAAGTGCAGTTAAACCAAGCTCTCAAATTGTTTAACCAGGAGATGTGTCTTCTTCCAACGACTCATTCTACCCTGTATGCTTCCTTGTATGATTAATTGCAACAAGTTATAATGCTCGCCCCACATTACATGTCCCAGATATTTCAGTTTTCTGACTTTAATTGTATTTAAACCCCCTCTTTCTTTTCGCATTCTTCTCAACATTCGTGGCTCTATTCGTCCAACTTATTTAATATCCTTCTGCAGGCCCATAGCTTGAAGACTTCTAATATGTACAAAACATCTTTTTTAATGTACAAATCTTCAACCCATAAAATATTATGGAGAGCACATAGCATAGCACATAGCTTGAAAGAAATTGTAATATCCCTGCTACAGAATACTTTTTCAGTTTGTTGAAAAGTTGAAAGCATTTCTTGCTTTTTTGGTACTGATTGATAAACATGCTTTAGATTTTATTTTGTTTTTCATATCAGTCTAAAATTCAGTTGTAGAATAACTAGATTAGGTTTGTAACCTTAATTGTCTTTCTATTGATTATATCGTCGGTATATTGCAAAAACCAGATAAATGACAAATTTTAAAATATTGAGTTAAGTATACCAAAATTTTCAGCTTTGTACGCTCTACATACAGGTAAAACCCAATAAATGATACAACTTACCATTCAGCAGATAATTTGTGTAATAAACAAATAAGTTACACCTAACCAACTTTTCATTTTCAAATAAAACAATACATCGCTACTTACTTCCATAAAATCAAAGTTCTGTTTCATGTAAAACCAACTAAGCGCGCATATATATTTGCCGGACAACAATATATTTCTACTGCTGTATATCTACCATATTCAGTAAAAAGGTGATAAGTGTCTTTAATACAGTGTGATTTATTTTGATTTACAGGCAAAACCAGGTAAGTGATCGCACCTCGATCTTAAATTTAGGTTTAATCAGCTAGGTCTCTTAACTATTTCAAACTAATGATAGAATATTATTTCGGATATATGCATCTTTCACTAGCATATCGAATATCAAACACAACTGGTACGCTTAATTCAAAATAAAGCACTAAACTTTAAAAACGTTTTTTCTCGATTTCGGTATTTTGACATTTATCTGGTTTTCGTAGTATACTGATGATATACCTATCTTACCGTGGTCGACCCAGTATTTGTTTAAAAAAAAATGCTCAGAAAGACCCTTGGGTAAGTAAAGTGTGACCCTTGTCCTTATTCCAAAATTGTTATGATTAACGTGAACAATATTAATGTGAACAATAATAGACAAATGTCTATTTTATCAATTCTAAGTACATACCTCAGTCTATCAGTGAAAAATCATCCATTTCCTATAAAAATGTTATAGACGTTTTTGAAGGTCTTTAAAGTCACACATGGGATAGCTGATGACAAATCCTTTTAGACATACAGTTGATTTTGCTTTCTTTTTTTTAACAAATATACAAACTGAAAAAAAAAATCATATTTTGGCTATAAGATCTTAAAAAGTTCTTTAATTTGCGAGTTTCTAAATTAAAATACATTACCAATTGACTGAGATAATTGTAAAAAGCACTTATTTTGAAAGTTATGTACAGCTCCCAGAGCGAACCATGCCGGTGACAAATGCTGTCGTTGATCATACATCCACCTAAACTTTACGCAGACAGGAGTTCTCTTACCGGCCATGGTTCGGTCAGAGAGCTGTATAAATATTAATAACCTTGTTTTTTGCATAATGACACATAATATAACTTCTTGAAATCATGCCAATGAATGAGTTCTTAAAGTGTGCTAAATCTCAGCAAACCAGAAACAAATCTCAGATGAAACAAATTTTGTAAGTTGTTTCATCTGTTTATTCTCGAGAGCGATTATTTTAACAACTGTACTTGCTCAAACTTGAGGTTTGAGGCAAAGAAGCAACAGATTCTTTGATTACCAAATGTCATGGAATAATTATGTGTGAGGAATTTTCGTACCTCGGTTCTATCATTAATTTATGTAAGTGGCTTCCTGGCTTCTATTGTTTAATTAGTAAATTAATTATGTTTTCAATTAGGCAATAGTGATAGTGATCAGGGTTTTATTGGAAGTCTACAGCTAAACAACCATCCGTAAATATATTTACAGTATTTTGCGGAATTCTGTTTTTTAATATAATATTTGCATGATATTAGCATTTTCCACTATGATAGATGATATAAATAATAATTTTATATTTTAATAATCCTGAATAAAGGATAATTAAATGCCATTCATTGGGTATACAATTTTAGATTTGAGTATATTTTGATAATGAATAGTTTTTTATTTAATAAGAATTATTGTGTACTGATAGGATATCAGTAGATTAAAAAAATATAAACATATGTACCTACATTTACACATATAGTTTTACAATCATAGACAAAATTGTATTTTATAGAGACATCCCAAACTTTTACATATGTAGATTGAAAAAATAAAAAACAAAGTAAGTAAAAAACAGCTACTAAATCAAAAAAGTAAAACAAATGATTCCAATGATAAGAAAATGTAAAAAATTAATAAAAATAAATGAATATCGGAAAAAATAAATTCACAAGAAACAAGTTGTATAATGCAGTTTTTTTAGAACCAAAGTCAAATATAATTTGCAAATATTACGTATTACCCAATATAAAAGTATCAATTTAATTCATTCTGATAAGCAATATTTTTTGCTGTACATAAATATAAAACGATGGCGGTTTTTCAATGCACAATTAATTATTTTTCTTGCCCGAAACATGGACACTCAAAGTGTATTCCACAAACTCCCAAAAAACCAAAAAAGTCACTACTACGCTCGATACATACATAAACAAATATATTGCTGTTTACTGAGTAAGAAGTGACACCGGTAGATGCCTGGCGTGGATTACTGGTCTAGTCATAATTAGTCAATTTATAGAACACTGTTAAAAATTATTATATTACTAATATGGCTATTAAAAAATAGGGTTAGGTGATAAAAGAGAGAAAATTAAGTGTTGTATGTATTTTTAATTATTCTTCTTCTTTTGACATCATAACCATGGATGGGTCTTTGCATGTCTTGCTATGCCCTCACATTTAGACCTTCCTTATGTCCTTATCCATTGTCTTACATTCATAGTTTTCAAGTCATCTTCTATGTCTAACAACCATCTCGTTTTGGACCTGTCTTTTTTTTTCGTGTGCCTGTCAGCTTCTATTGTAATATTTTCGTTATTATCTTTGTATCTTCTTGTCTCTAGGTATATCCCAGGTATATATAGCCCTCTTTAACTTTTCACAAATCTTACAATATCGCACAATTTATTTAATTTTAATTTGTTAATTTCTTGGATCCTCGACAAAGCTCCCGCATCCCACCGCCCTCCCCCGTGACAACGACAACTTTGATTAAGGTCATCATATGATGAAATGCATAGTTTGAGAGTCTATAAGGTATACATGCAGACATACATACAGTTGAGTCCGCGAGTCTTTACCCGTGCGTCATCACTTAAAGCATATGAAATAAGTCGGAAATCTATTTCACGCAACAACAACTGACAGAAAGTGGCTACTGTTCCGATTACGGGTTTTATTATAAAATTTGACGTTATCAAATATATAGAATGTCAAATGTAAGTTTTGCTTCAAAATTTTTGCTTCAAAAATATTAATAAATAAATAAACAATTTATAAAAAAATCCAATAACATATTTTATTTTTGTTATTTTATTCACTTTGACGGAAATCTAAACACAGTCATTTCTTTACTGTGTGAATGACGTTAGCTTTGTATGTTTTAAATATTAATTGCCTAAATATAATTATTTACCTTAAAATTTCAAAGCCCAATATAAAATTAGTTGTGAAAACAACTGTTTGTGTAATATAAAGAAACTTCAAAACGCAAAAATTCGACAAAAACCGCAAAAAGTTCAACTGACTGACAGCCACAAAATTAAACAAATCAGAAACGTCAAACAAATTGTGCTTAAAATATGAAAACATACCGAATCGTCTTTTTTGGACCTATCTCTTTTCAATGCACTGAGTCTCGATGGTTCATAAAAATAACATGTGTTGTTACTTAATAACAAACGGCAGCTGGTTTGTCATGAGTGTCATGCATGGAAGAGAATGATGCTAGATAAAAAGTATGTGTTTTATCTCGCCAGGTATTAATGACGCACGGGTAAAGACTCGCGGACTCAACTGTACATACAAACATTCATTTTTATTTATATAGAAGAGGCAAATATTTAGATGGCTATTAAAAACTAAGGGTTGGAGATAGAAAAGTGAAACTTTAGGACTGTATGTATCTTTTGGTTATACATCATATAAAATTGAGAAAAAACAGTTCATCCAAAAAAATAAAAAATAAATTCGGGGGGCCCCCTTTTCAGTGTTAGCTTGATCGTACCAATTCAGAAACCTTCCCAGGTTCATGCACAACAACTTTGATTAAGGTCGTCATATGATGAAATAATAATAATCATAGCGAGTCTATAAGGTACATACACACATACAAACATTCATTTTTATTTAGGTATATAGATTTGATTCTGCCATCTGTTATACTTAAATAGGCAGGTGGCTTTTGTTGAAAAGGTTGAATGAGCTGAAACTTGTTTTAATCAATAAATTATGATGCCAATATGCTATATCAATTTAAGGGAAACGGAGCTTTCCATAGGGTGCCCATGCTAGGTTTATTCTTCTTTGTAGTTCGCATGTTTGGTTGTCTCTTGTGATCTTTATTTCGTGTCCAAGGTATATGTATTTTTCTACTAGCTCTACTTCGTTGTCTCCAATATTGATATTTCCGCTAGGTACTAGGTTTGTCATGAATTTTGTTTTGGAGATGTTTATTTTAAGACCTACACTGGCACACACTAACTGAAGTTCATGTAGCATTGTACATATTTCCTTGAGGTGGTCAGAGAATAAAACTATGTCGTCTGCGAATTTCAAATTTGTTAATCTTCTACCATCAATATTCAGGCCTCGCTCTTCCCAGTTAAGTTTTTTACAAGCATATTCTGGTACTGCAGTAAAAAGTTTAGGCGATAAGGTATCGCCCTGTCGGACTCCTCTGCCGATTGGGACATGGTCCGTGTTTTTGTGTAGTTTCACCGATATAGTTGCGTTCTTGTATGCATTGTAAATTAACCTTGTGTATCGGTAGTCAATGCGGCATGCTTGTAGTGCTTCCAGAATTTTGTCAAATTCTACCGTGTCAAAGGCTTTATGGGAATCTACAAAAGCCAAAACGAGTGGTCGATTGTATTCGATAGTCTTTTCTATTACCATTTTAATGTTCTGTAGGTGATGATTTGTTCCAAATCCGGTACGAAATCCCGCTTGCTCCATTGGCTGGTTGAAATCAAGTTTTTTCTCAAGACGATTCGTTACTATCCTTGTAAAGTGTTTGTATAAGTGACTAAGAAGGCTTATAGGTCTGTAATTTTCTAATTCATGGGGATCTCCTTTTTTGTACAATAGAATTACTTCAGCATTGTGCCATTTGTTGGGTATTACTATCTAAAAGGCACATGTTAAAAACGTTTTTTATTTTCTTGAGAAGACAAGTGCCTCCGATTTTGATTGCATCAGTAACTACACAATCTTCGCCTGGAAATTTGTTATTCTTAGCTTTTCTTAGGGCTAGTTTTATTTCATCTATTGTGATTTCCGGTAGAAGTTCTGATCTTTGGTTGACAATGCCCTTTTTCCTTGTTAATATTTCTGGTACTTGATCTTCTTTGCTATTTACTTTGTGTTGGCTTGTGTACAGCTTTTTGTAGAAGTCTTCAACTATTTTAAGGGCTTCCTCTCTGTTGGTTGTAAGATGACCATTTCTATCTTTAATCTTTATTATCTGCCTTGTCCCCGCTAAGGGGACACTAACATTAGGGGGACCTAATATGGCACCGAAAGAAGAAGATAACGGAAGAAAAATTCTGGACAAGCACTGCATTGAGAGGATGTTTCTTAAGAAACCTAAGGAATCAGAAAAAGAATATACATTTTTTAAGAAACAAGAATAAACAGATCTGTATACTATAAAGTATAAACTATTCTTTGATTAATTATAATATATTTTATTAACTTTATGTTGCAAAATGTTGTTTTCTTTGTGTTATTAAAAGATCCTATATATTAATATTATTGTTTGAGATCATCTCCAACTTTACACTTATTTGAGATAATAACATTTTATATTAAAATAGATAAAACATTATTCGAATGATTAACAGTTTTTAAACATATCAGAAATCATCTTTCCGAGAAATCGCGTTTTGTTTACCTCAAGGTTCATTTATAAAATATCCTAGATATTTGGAATGTTGTGGTGTGTAAGTACTTAATCAGATGTGACTAACCTCACGACTGTACACAAACATTTACATTTTTATCAAAATTATTGGTTTTTATAGCGAGGTCAACCATAAAAAAGGAAAAAGGTACGGAAAAGGGGAAAATTAGTTGTCATTCTCCTAATAGTCTCGTTGTACCCCATTTTCCCTTTCCAACTCTTCTTCTTAGGGGTCTGTAAAGGCAGAAACGCATTAGAGAGTCGCGGACGCGACTCGACTAGTCGCGAACTAGTCTAGCTCAGATTCTTTACGTTTTTTTTTAATCTTCATTTTAAGGCCTCTTTTTTTCAGGATTGAGGCTAACGCATAGGGATCAATCCAAGCCAAGTGGTCCAAAGGTGGTTGCTTGACTATTTTCAATATTTTTGAAGTTATACTTCTTTAGGCGCGATTGAGAGTAAAATTTCATAATACTGCGCGCATGCGCACACAGACAGTAAGGCATTTAGTTGCTAAAATCTTTCTAGTTATGTATAAATATATCAGTGCAAGAAAAGGTGTGAAAAGAATATATTAGTGTTTTTAGTAAATATATTTTTTATAATTTTTGTGTCTTTGGATTTGTCTTCCTCAGGAGTAAGATGAGTATTATTAAAACATTTTATTGTATATTTATTCACCTTGTCTGTTTGTTACCGTGAATATTGTCATTAGGTACGTCCGAACCGATACAGACACAGTCCTCGTAGCGTAAGTATTTGGTATAGCATTTAGTCGAGGCATTGAAGTGTCGATTTTTCGAATGTTTTGTATAAATGTACCTATTTACGAATGTTTCTTCTAAAATTTAGGAGTATATTAATTTTTTAGGTAATACATTTAAGTATGTAGTAATTTTCTTTACAATTTTTACTTACCTATTTGTTTTTGTTTATACCTAATATCGCCCGTGTCTAGCAAGTGTCTGCGTAGGCTAGCGGTATGTGTATCTAGTTACGGACGTGTTAGTACTTGGTTCGATTCCCCATAAGGAAAATTTTTTTGTTTATTATTAATGGTTATTGACATCTTAGACTATTATATGGACTTAAAAATTATTAAAAATAATTAAAATAATTAATCGGGATGTTGCCCAACTATTTACCGAGTTGCAAATTTATAATAATTGCCTATTTCAAAATGCACTTTTGAAATGCATTTTTCTTATGCACAAATGCAATTTCAGATTTCTTATTCATTACATTAGTTCACAAAATTTCCTGACATTCTCACGAATCCAACGCAAAAAACTGCATTAAAATCCGTCTTACTGCGCCAAAAATCGACAGTAAGGCCTTTTTTTGTGCTTCAATGCCTCGAATAATTCGGCCAGAGATCGAGAGGTCTTGAGTTCGAATCCAGTGCAATCCTATACTTTTTTTTTTATTTTTTTGAAAGCGGTAAGCACAAAATTAGTTTGGTGTTTAAAAAAAATAAAACAAACTGTTTAAAGTATATTTATTTTTAAGAAATCATATAATAGAAGTATAACTTCTTACGTGCGTACAAAGTACACACACATTCTTTTTTATTTTTCTACCTTTTAAACTTCAGTCTATAGAGAGTAAGAAATTACAATCATTTTATTTTTAAAAAAGTTAGTTTGCCGATGACGGCCATTTTTGTTAAAGCGTGTCGATCATTTTCACGGAAAACATGGACTCGCTCTTTAGCCAATATTTTTACTGAGGTTTGTCCTAGAACAATAAATCAAAAACCAAACTTTTTAGAAAAGTATGAAAAAAATTGCCTGTAGCATTATTTAATTTTAAACTACCCGTAAGGCCTTAAATGAACCTCAAAGTTGGAAAAGGTAAACTGATAAAATTCCATTTTCAGCATTTTTTTAACAGCATAAGGCAAGCCGATAATCGTTTGTAATTTTTTCTGGAAAAGACATACATACATACTTTAAATAAAAAGTTTGAGCTTTGAGACTTGAGTAAATTTTTTCAAAAAAAATCTCAAAAATGTAATTTTTTGAAAAATCTCAAAGTTTGACCCGTTATATCCCTGATGGGCACGGCTGAAAAAATTTGAAATTTGGCTGAATGTTAGCCACTAGCAAGTAGAATAAGAAGTAAAAATTTGAGTTGCAGACTTTCGGCATATAGGAGTAACAGGCCTGAAAAATGGTCAAAAATCAAAATGGTCAAAATTTGAGCGTTTGCGGGCAGGGTAAATAAAATTGAAATAAACTGTCTAATGAAATAAAAATTAATGTATTTTCACCAGATTTCACAAAGAATACAAATTTCTACAGGGTGGGCCAAAGAAAAGAGTCTACCTGGATATTTGACAATAGTTACTTATTAGATTTTAAGGAAATGCCGAAATAGGTCCATTTTTATTTTTATTATATTGCAACTTTTTGGGATACATTTCATACTACGTGACGTCATCCATCAGAGCGTGATGACGTAATCGATGATTTTTTTAAATGGGAATAGGGGTCTTATGACAATTAAAAATACATTGTACTGCTGTCAGAAAATAGAAAAAATGTTTATTTCACAAATAAACATTTCTTTTCGCTTAAATTAAATCACAAACATCCTCCCACCTACCTTTTGACAGTCTGAACATTTAATTTAAGCGGAAAGCAATGTTTATTTGCCAAATAATAATTTTTTTTTCGATTTTATGGCAGTAATAAAATGTATTTTGAGTTAAATAAATTACATACATTCTTCTTTTTGTGTCAATTAATTTAATTCAAAAATTATTTTTTGCCACCCTGTATAAATAATTATATTATTGTTTATACTACTTAACAGAGAATTGAACCCTCTTTCAAATGAGATAACATACGACCCCTATTTCCATTAAAAAAAATCATCCATTATGTCATCACGCTCAGATGGTTGACGTCACTGACGATGACACGTCATGGAGACGTATGAAATATATGCATATAAAAAAATTGTAATTTAAAAATAAAAATCGACCTGTTTCGGCATTCCCTTAAAATCTAATAACTGCCAAATATCAAGCTGAACTCTTTTCTTTGGACCACCCTGTATAAATTTGTATTCATTGTGAAATCTGGTGAAAATAGATTAATTTTTATTTCATTAGACAGTTTATTTGAATTTTAATTACCCTGCCCGCAAACGCTCCAATTTTGACCATTTTTATTTTTGACCATTTTTTCAGATCTGTAACTTCTATAATATGAGGTAAGTCTGCAACTCCAAATTTTTACACCTTACTCTACTTGCTAGGGGCTAACATTCAGCCAAATTTCAAATTTTTTCATCCGTGCCCATCAGGGATAGAAGGGGTCAAACTTTAAGATTTTTCAAAAAATTACATTTTTTAATTTTTTTTTTGAAAAAATTTACTCGTCTCAAAGCTCAAACTTTTTTTATTTAAAGTATGTACGTATGTCTTTTGCAGAAAAAATTGCAAACCATTATCAGCGTGCCTTATGCTGTTAAAAAAATGCTAAAAATGGAATTTTATCAGTTTACCTTTTCAAATTTTGAGGTTCATTTAAGGCATTAAGGGTAGTTTGAAATTAAATAATGCTATAGGCCGTTTTTTTTAGAGCATAGTTTTCTAAAAAGTTTGGTTTTTGATTTATTGTTCTAGGACAAACCTCAGTAAAAATATTGGCTAAAGAGCGAAGCCATGTTTTCCGTGAAAATGATCGGTACGCTTTAACAAAAATGGCCGTCATCGGCAAAATAAATTTAAAAAAAAATAAAATGAATGCAATTTTGTACTCTCTATAGACTGAAGTTTAAAAGGTAGAAAAATAAAAAATATTAAAAATAGTCAAGCAACCAACTTAATTTATATTGGACCACTTGGCATGGATTGACCCATAGTATAATTTGTTTAATTTCTTTGTTCTGTTTCCCATTTCCCAGTCTTTTTTCCGTTGCGTCGCTAATAATTATTATACTTTCCAGGTATTCGTAAGGTGTAACTATTTCCAGTTCTGAGTTTATACATTTTATCTTTATTTCATTATCTATCTTAGCTTCTTTGCACTGATTATCATTATCTTACTTTTTCCTCGTTCTATTTATTTTGTTCTACCCATATATTCATTAGTTTTTGCATTTTATTCTTGGAATCTGCTATTAGTACTATGTCGCCCGCATACATTAAGGACTCTACTGTATTGTTACCGGTTGTAGTGTTGTTAAATGACGACTTCCAGTAGCGACAGACAACCACAAACGTCCGACTTTTTGCTACCGACTTCGACTTCAAAAAGTGGTTCGTCTGTAAATGGCGTTACTCTAGTTATAACATTTTATATTAAAATAGATAAAATGTACGAATGATTAAGAGTTTTTAAACATACCAGAAATCATATTGTTCATTCATAATACGTTATTTATAAAATATCCCAAATATTCGGAATTTTGTGGTGTGTAATAACAATAACGTATTTTACTACTTAATCAGATGTGATTAACCACACGGCTGTACGCAAACATTTACATTTTTATCAAAATTATTGTTTTTTAAAGCGAGGTCAACCTTAAAAAAGGGACGGAAAGGGGGGAAATTTTACATATATGTAAAAGTTAAAACTTTGAAGAGATGTGTTTTTTTTTTCAATTCCGGAAAATGTGATATTGATTATACGCGCATCAACAAGGTCAATGAATATGTTATAAAATCTTTAATAACCTTATTTGTTTTGGAAAATGGTTAATGTTTTCTTCATTTTGTTACAGCGTACATAAAATATTTTTAGTAGTAAAATAGTTATCGCTGTACGTCATAGATTCACTGACTTCATAGATAATTGCTGTATAAAAATAAACATATATTTCTAAATTTAGTTATTTTAGAGTGATATTATACTAATCAAAAACACATTTTACGATATTGTGTGGAGACTGAAATGCGTTCATATTTCGATGTTAAGTCGGAATCAATACTCTGTAGATTCGAACTACAAGCCATTCATGCGGCACTGAATCAAAGGCCTTCTTGTAATCAATGAAGGTAGTAAAAAGGTTCTTTTTGGAATATGCCTGGTTAGAAATGACTGAGTCGATGATGAGTTGTATTAAATAAGCGGTTCAGTTAGGAATGATGGTATTTCCTGCGGATTAGAAATCATCATCATCATCATCTTGGTGCTACAGCCCTTAGAGGGCCTCGAACTTCTCAAGCTTTCTGCGCCATTCTGTTCTGTCCCTTGCTTGCATTTTCCAGTTGCCGACTCCGATCCTCTCAGCATCTTGTGTTACCCCGTCCATCCACCTCAGCTTTGGTCTACCCCGTCTTCTCATTCCCACGGGTTGCGCTGTTAGAATCTTTTTTATCCTGTTCGATTCAGGGGCCCGGGCTACATGTCCTGCCCACTGCAGGCGGTTTCGCTTAATTATAGTGATTATTTCATTCATAGGAGATTCTGACCAATAGAAAGCTACATAAATCTAAATTAAATCGATAATTTTTGATAATTTCCCGTCGTCAAGTATATTACGTCAGATGCCCTTCGTTGCTACGAAAAAATGCATTCAGTGACATTAATGACAATTAATGTTTTAAAAATTATAAAAGTGATGACTTTCACCGTCAAATTAATATTTATAACAACTGTGTGTTTAATTGTACTAATTTGTACTTACATAAATAAATTACAATAAAATTTTGGTGTTGAACAGTTTTATTCATGAAATAATCGCAACAAATTGCACTCGATCTCTAAAATTAATATACAATTTTTGCCCTCGTGACACTTTGACATAATTTCACTCGCCTTCGGCTCGTGAAATTAAAACTGTCAAAGTGTCACTCGGGAAAAATTCAATAATTTTAGAGCTCTTGTGCAATTACTACTGATAATATCTTTTCCACCAAAAAAAGTATGCTTGTAGATATTCTGCAGTTCAAAGTTACATCTACGCCTCCACATTCCGTTCTCATAGACCGCTCCGAATATCTTACGTAGCACCTTTCTTTCAAAAATCGATGGAGCGGATTCATCTGTTTTAGTTAGCGTCCATGCCTCTGATCCATATGTGAGAACTGGGACTATCAATGTTCTATACAGCCTTATACGAGTTTTTTGAGACCGACGTTTGTTAGTCTATCAAAGTACTTTGATAGACTATGATAACACCTGTTTGCAATTATTATTCGTCTTTTTATTTCCCCTGATGTGTTATTATTGGGGTTAACCGATGTCCCTAGATATATGAACTCTTTGACCGCTTCGAAGTTTTGGTCATTGATGATTAGATCTGCGTCAACATTTCCAGCTCTTGTGTTTGTGTTAGTCGCCATGAATTTGGTTTTATTTCGATTTATATGTAACCCCATTCGTTCTGCTGCTGCTACTAGCTCGGTTAGGATTTCCGCAGTTCTCGTTCTGGTTCTTGTTATAATGTACACGTCGTCTGCATATGCTAGAATTTGGACAGATCTATTGAATATTATTCCCCTGTTATCTATATTAGCGTCTCGTACGACCTTTTCTAATGCTACATTAAAAAGTTGACACGCCAGCGCATCTCCCTGCCTTAACCCCCTATGTATTTCAAATGGGGTTGACGAGTCGTTTTGAATTTTTACTGCTGATATCATCTTCGCCATTGTCACTTTTATCATACATATGAGTTTTTTTGAAATTCCTAACTCATTCATAGCGTTGTAGAGACTTAGTCTTAGACACTGTCATATGCAGCTTTAAAATCGACGCGGATTAGAAATAACATGATTAATTATTGATAAGCAATCATGAACACTCCAAAACTTCTTGAGCCAAAAGTTTTGAACTCCGTCTGGTCCAGGAGATTTCCAGTTATGAAGCTCTTTGATGATATTTGAGACTTCTTCAGTAGTGAAGGGTTCGTAGAGAGTAGTAATGTAGTGTTGGCAGCTCTGTGTCGTATCTTCTGTCCTTCCAGCATTGTTGTTAAGAGCAGCTGGTGTGGAGAGTTGATTTCCCCAAAACTCATGAATTTCTTCTTGGCTTGAGTAAGACTTATCGACACGTTCTACGGTGGAATTGAGTTTTAGATAGAACGCCTTCTCAGAACTCTCAAAAAGAGCATTGTCGCTTTTGCGGTTGTTACTAACTTTGTACCTCCTTAGTCGTCCTGAATAAACGGAGAGTTTTTGTTTTAATGTATCCAGACACTGTTGGGCTGTGTTGTTTTCTGGATCATATCTTAAGTGTCTTGCGATACTCATCATTATTTCTTCAGCTCTTCTGATGACTTTTCTACTTGTTACATCTCGTATGTATTCTGTAACTATACCAATATCCCTACGTAGTAATTCAATCTTTCCGAGCAGTCTTTTTTCCCAGGGTGCAATTCTGTTACTAGTTCTTCCGTTGTTAGTACCCCGTCGTGTTCTGATCTTAACGCCCATTACATTAGCATTTCGATGGCTAAAGTGTAAAACCTATTAAGTCGAATTTTATAAATTTTACAGGAGAGACAAAAAACTGATTACTTTTTTTAATAAGGCGTTCCCGTTTTGGTGTTAGCGATATAAAAAATTATAATTACACCTCTTTTTAATGGTATGCAAGTACATTAAATTGGATTTGATTTTTCAAAAAAAAATCGACTTACGAGGTTTTGTTGTATTTTTTTTTAAATCATTTTTCAACTTGCGATGTTTTGACATGAAAAGTATTATCTGGTTAAGGATTTGAATACAATATTTTGTTTAATTAGATGATTAAAAAATATTAATGAAACAATACGAACACAACTAAAAACTTTATTCGACAGAAATACAAAAAAAAATAAAAAAAAGTTTGAGTTAGTGAGATAAGTTGTCGTAGAATAGCCTAAAATCTTCTGGAATATAGTTTTTTAATTCTTGAAGATGTTTAAATTTATCAGGCTTAATTTTTAGAGGAGCGTTATGCAATTGGGGTATATCCAAATTATCTTGAATTGCTCTTGTACGCCTTGGTAATGGTGTCCAATGGTCCTGGTATAATAATTTATACTCAATCGCACCATCACAACGGTATGCCAGTGCTCTAAGATCAGTTACTTTAGGATCTCCCTTAGTATTGCCAGGACGAATTGAAGAAAATGTTTTGATTACCGAGTAATCTTTAAAAAAGGAATAATTTAAGTAGTCAACTTCATAAGGATCTTTTGCCTTAGCAGACCTACAAATGTCAACATAGCATCCCGGTACATACACGACACGATTTCTAAGTTTACGCTCAATACACGCGTGAATCGAGTCACACTCCATTTGAGTATGACCCTTTTCTAGATAATATTGAAATATTTCTACACCTGATGTTCTTGATAAGTAAGAAAGAGCATTCGAAAGCGTAACATTTCGAGTTTGGTAGCAGCATCCGTCGCTGAAGCAAACAACGGATTTAGTAGCAGGAGATAAATTTCTTTTGATATAATCTATGATAATGGAAGTGAACTCGTTTGCTTCAACCCCACCTGAACCCTCATGCCATACATAGCAATGGCCTTTGCCAGTGGATAAATTATAGAAGCTATAGTTGTGAACATTTAGCTTCATTTTATAATATGCAGCTGATACTTGTAATCTTGGTGCTGTTAATATTGCCTGTGCATCCATAGTCAAAACAAGTTTACTGTTGTCCTTACTAGCCTCTTCTTTTAGTTTTTCCTTTTCAGCACGAGCTAAATTTTTTTTCTCCAAATGCTGCTGAAACTGTTCATCATTTATTTTGCCGACAGAATACCCAGTGCAAGTGTCGCACTGATCTTTCCTAAAAAATAAAAATTCTTGTAACAAAAAAAAACGTTTTCTATTGTTCTGTATGCTTAACTTACTTTGGCTTAAATAAGGCTATACGTTGCTTATCGAGCTCCTGACGAAAAGTTGTATTATTCAGTTTGGCTATCTTTGCAGCCACACACTCATTGGTATAAAATTTGTATAGTTCATTAACGCTGGTCCACTGTGTATCTAAATACAATTTATTAGTGTCTTTCCTACAGTAGTGGCTCTCCATTTTTGGAATTTTCTCTAAAAACTGGATTAGGAAGGCTTTATCTTCGGATATCTTGCCTTTTCTTGAACTCTTTGTAGTTTGAACTGCAATGTTTTGTTCTCCTTGACTAATCCAATTTTGCACACTCCATTCGCCTATACCTAATGTTTGCAGAAACATTTTCTTGCATACCCGTTTTCGAGAATTAGATTTCTTAAGGAAAAAAATATACGAAGTACTTCGTTGCTTTTCTGGAGTAACTGAAATGCAATGAAGGTTTGTAAAATGTGATTTACGGAAACAAATCTTTATAAATACCTGTTCGATGATACTTCACCGGTTCTTTATCTACAAGGCTGGTAACATAAATTTTCTTCTGATTCCAGTCCATATTTTTCCAAAACATATTGAAAATATTTTTTCTGTCGTCGTCTTCAAAAATATTGCAAAAAAATTTTAGAGATCTTTGCGAATTCTTACATTGACATGGAGGTCCCATCTTTCGCTCGTCTCGTTCAATTTTTTTATACTTGTTGTCATCTTTATCTAGTTGACAGGATTGGTATGATTCTCCCTTCATTCTTTTCAGTTTATTTTTATTTCGTTCCCAGTTTAAATAATTGACGTCAGATTTCCTTGATCTTTTTCTCATTATGGGCGATGTTACTGTTTCTGTCTCATTTAGTAATTCATTTAGCGACTGGTTATGTGTTTCTTCATCTGATTCATTGGACTCGGTTGATGCCATATATTCCGATCCACTATCTTGGAAAGGTTCGCTATCGGAATTTTCATCTTGAAAATTTGGCATATCAGTGGTTATGTTTACGTTATTTGATACCGCTGATGGTGGTTCCTCGACCACGCTATTAACTTCTTGAGGTTCATCTGAGCTGCTACTCTGTATTGTACTGTAAAAAACATCAAATTCATAACCAATAAATTATTAAAATATGAAATTAAACTAAATTAAGAATACCTATCTTAAAAATTTAACAATTATTTTAAGAACTCAATCATCAGAAGATTGATAGTACATAGTTGAATTCATTAATAATTAATTTAACTATTGATAAGAACCTGAGTTCTTGAAACATTTGTCAAGATTTTAAGATAAGTATACCTAATTTAGTGGAATTTTACATTTCAATAGTCATAACAATCACTATAAAATTCATAACCAATATTTTCATAATCTATTTTATAATTCAATGGCATAACGTTAACTCTTATAATTCACGTTTGCATAAAAGTATTTTATAAACAATCATTATTTGCTTTATTGTAATTTACACCATGCCCTACTTTTTCAGTGAGAAAGAAAGCAGACTTAACCTCAAACGATAAATAATAATAAAAATATAAGAAAAAGGCAAAAAATCACTTACCCATATGTATCAGCTTGCAACACTAAATTCAAAATTGTTTTTCCACGACTACAAGACATATTTTTCAAAACAAAACAACAAAACTGCGTTTATTCACAAGAGTGAAACACAAAACCTAAAAAAACACTTGCCGCATTCCGGTAAAACCTCACAACATTGTATTACTACATAAAATATCCGAGCAAATGTAAATATAAAAAACTCGTAAGTCCTACTTAATAGGTTTCTGCTTTACACTTTTTGCTAAAGAGTTTTTACTAGTTTTTGATAGATGTCACTAGAGGTCTTAAGTTGAAATAGACTTTTATGAGGATTTGTAGTTTAATAGATAGCAATATATAAAAATTATTGGTAAATTAATCCCAAAACTGGAAAATTTTGACTTACGAGGTTTTGCACTTTAGCCATCGATTTGCTGTTGCTGCACAGTAGATTAGCATATGCAGATACTCCAATGTGTGGGCTTCTACGACATAGTTGGGTAGGACTTCAGTGTTCACAGTTTGTAACAGCGCACCTAGTTTCTTACAAGAGTTTATTCGTGGTAGCGGTGGTCTGCTAAGTGGGTTTGTTCCATTAAACTCTGTACGGCACGAAGAACTCTAAGAACACAAAACTTTCTATCTGTTAAATACGCGTCGATCCATTTCAGTAATTGACCACGGATACCAAACTGTTCCAATTTATGTAATAGTCTTCAAAATAGCTAATAGCTTTATATATATTTATTTTGTTAATAGCAAAATCGAGGTAAATAATGTCTACCGGGGTGTTTCTGTCTAATGCTCTTGACCATTCATTGACACATCAGAAAAGGTTTGTCATTGTAGAACGTCCTTTGACAAAACCATGCTGCTGTTCTGGTATAACCAGTTCGTTTTGCAGAAAATCAGAGATTGTCTCGGCAATAATAGATTCAATTATCTTACATATTGTAGGTGTTAAGCTGATAGGACGGTAGTTATTAGGATCCAATTTGTTTCCTTTTTTAAAAATCTGTGTTACAGATGCGGTTTTCCATATGGGAGGCAAAATATGTGTATTGACTGACAAGGACATAATCACATTTATAGTGGGTAAGCTAAACCATCGGCACATTTCTTTAAAAATAAAGAAGATATTAAGTCGACACCAGGAGACGAATTATTTTTTAAGTTTTGAAGATGATATTTAACTTTTTCAGGAGTAAGGCTAATGATTATATTTATAGGAGTATGTAATGTGATTTGTACGTCTATATTTGTTCCACAACTTTCTTTTATGCTTGATCAGATATATTAATTCCCCATTAATCCAAGGGTTTATGTTATTTTTGTATATGGTTTTTTGGAAGGTATTTTGTTTTCCACTGTTTATTAACCCGCCAGTGGTCGCTATATGAGATTTTCTCTCACGGTGTCAGAAAATTGCGCACAACTTTTTTTCTGGGCAATTATGCGTGCTGTAGTCCCTTCTAGTCTCCTAACTATCCTCCCTCGACAATCTAATAGACTCGTCCGCTCAGATAGTGACTCAGTTTACTTAGTATCACCATATTGTTGAGTCAGTGCGCTTCATGTGAGAGATTCTCTCATCAAGCGACCACCGGCTTCACCAACTGTGTATAAAAATTAATTTTATTTTTCCCCTTAAAACCTAAAATAATATCCTTTTATGATGTAACAAAAGGCGCCGTGGATGTGGTGGACGATATGAAAATCCTATATTCTGTTTCACGGATTAGTTGTAGATGTAGGCCAGGAACTGAAGCTTTTCACCTCGCAATTTTTACAGAATGGATCGATTTGCTTGAAAATTTGAGAATAAGTAGTGGATAGTCCAAGGATCAAAATCTATATCATACCAAAAGGCGCTTTTACCATGGGGGTGGTTGCCACCCCATCTCGAGGGTGGAAATTTTTTTATTATATTTTGGTCGCAAAAGTTGATAAAAACATTCATTATAAGCAAAAAATTCTTTATACATTTTTTGATAAAATTAATAGTTTTCGATTTATTCGCTATCGAAAGTGTTAGTTTTATATCGAAAAAATCCATGTTTTTCGATATACTCATTTACGATTCACTCAATTTTTGCTGAAAAAAAATTTTTTTAAACGAAGTTCTTGGGAATTAATTAACTTACAATTTTATATTGAAACATTTTTTCGTGTCTCTGATGCTAATCTTTCTATTCTGAAGAAAATTGCATTTTTTACCAAACTACAAAAATTCGTATTCGTAACTCCAGTTTTTTTTAAAACTAATCATTCTAAGCCAGTTAAACTTCTAGAATCTATTAATAATACATAAATAAATAAAAATCAATAAGGCCATTGACTAAAAACACCGCTAACTTACATTAATATGCTTCCAATTGGATTTCTCCTTTTTTCTTCAAAAAAATATATTGATTTTTTAACCGTAACTTTTTTATTTTTTATCCTAGAGAGTTTGGTAAAAAATCATTTTGTAGGGTTTTACAATATCTATAAGCCTATTATTATTAAATCTTTTTAAAATCCTCAGTCGCAGAAAGAGGTGACTTTGAAAGGGTTGGTAAAGTTGGTTTTTGCATGTTATTACAAGCTTTAATATTGTCAATAGCTCACTCAATAATTTTTGTCGAAAAATTTTTGCAAACCAGGTTCTTGAGAATTAAATAAGCTACAATTTCAGATTTAAACATTTTTTCGTATCTCTGATGTTAATCTTGCTGTTCTGAAGGAAATACTATTTTTTTCCAAACTACGAAAATTCGTTATTCGTTTTAACTCAATTTTTTTAAAAACTTATCATTTTAAACCGGTCAAACTTCTAGAACCTATTAATAGTACGTAAATAAAAAAGACCAAATAAGGTCAAAGACTAATTTTAATGAGAGTGGTGATTAGGGGGTTGCTTGCGATCACTTTTCCGCTGAAAAAAAATAGGTAGTGACGTTCTTTTCATTATAAGTCACTTAATTTTTGAGCTAGGGACTTTTATTTCTGGAGATAGATATTTGTAAGTACTTTAGATTAGTTTAAACAAGTTGTCCTCGAAAAATGCACTGTTTTCCCGTCTTTTGACTTTGAAACTACAATATTTAGCATATGAAGAAGAAGAGCCAACATATAATAAAATATAGCTCGATTACTATTGGTCTTAAAGAAAATTTAAAGAAACGGTTTTGTTTATTTTTTCATAGGGTACATTTTTGTTAAGTAAAGTTGTTTTGATAAAACGAAAACTTTTGGAGTTATTAGCAGAAAACTTATTCAAAACATTGATTTTTTCGATATAAAACTAACACGTTCGATAGCGAATAAATCAAAAACTATCAATTTTACCAAAAAAATGTATAGGACGTTTTTTGCTTAGAATGAACGTTTTTACCAACTAATGCAATTAAAATATAATAAAATATTTCCACCCCCGAGATGGGGTGGCAACCACCCCCATGATAAAAGCGCCTTTCAGCATCATATAGATTTTGATCCTTGGACTATCCACTACTTATTCTCTTTGCAAGCAAATCGGTCCATTCTGTAAAAATTGCGAGGTTTTGTCCTATTTTAAGCTTCATTACTTGGACTAATGGTCACTTACCATATATTTTTCAATGTTAAATATTGGCGGCATCAATAGTCACATTTTATATAAAGATAATAATAATAAAACAGAAAAACGTCGTGTCTTTTTAAACAAATAGCTTTATCGTTGATGAAACCTCATCTTTTTTGTAAAATTTTGTAAAGAAAGGCAAAAGTTGGATATGTGAGAGAAAATCTCACGCGCGACCACTCGCGTAACAACCTACCTAGCGACCAATGCCGAGTTAATATTAAGAGCTGAAAACTGAACGAATTCTAAATTAAGATCTATATTTTATGATCCAACTTATAGATGACACATACAGTGAAGGAGTTATAAACCGTTAAAGTGATGGTACTCGTAAAATACCGCCACAAAAAGTGGAGGGGAGAACTATTTGGTCGATAGTTGAAATTTAGCATACTTTAATTTAAAGTTTTAAGTTAAAGTTATTAACATTTATAAATAATGGATTTTTGTAGTTATCTCGGTCAATTGTATATGTACATATTTTAATTTGGAAACTCTCAAAATTATAGAACTTTTTATGATCTACAACTTTTATTTGACCATTTTTCTTTAAAATGTATAAGAAAAGTTTTATAGGCAAAAAATATGTTTTCACTTTTTATAATTATGTAAAAAAATACAAAGCAAAATCAGCTGTACATCTTTACGGATTTTTTATCAGCATCCCCTCATATGCCTTTTAGAACCTTCAAATATAAGATGTTTTTATCTTTTTTTCTTCCTTCAGTGGGGTAGGTATAATATGTTTTACAGTATGTTAAACCGTACGCTAAAACAAATTGACCATGCTGTTCTTGTTATAAAACCATAATAATATCAAAATGCAAATTATTTCTATGCTTTATAAGCAACTACCTCTTGTTATCAACCGCGGCGTACTGTTATCTTGTGTTATTCTGCAATGTTTACCGAAAAACTGATAAAAGTGGTAACTTTGCTTCAGTTTCACTTAACAATTCCGTTCATTTACTAAAAGAATGCCATTCGACGTTATATAATTAAAGAAAAGAAAATCGAAGGCATCGTAAAAGTGGTGAGATTTCTCGAATAGGAACATATACAATTGAATACATCGCTTGTAGTGTGTGAATTTCAACAAAATGACTTATAAAATAGGTATATTATACTCTTACGTTTTTTAATTTACTTCAATCATACCGTATTAACTATTATTATAGAAGCATTTTAAATTATATACTTGTGACTTTAAATCTTTTCGAAGTGACTTGCGACTTTTGTTTTTATGTTATCGTAATTATAGTTTATTCTTCCGTTTAAAAGACAAAGGATTCCGTTTTATTTAAGTTTTTATTTAAGATGTACTCTCATACCCTCTTTTGGAACTTTGCTTCTCAGGGATACCTCCAGCAGTTTCCTCTGGTGTTCCATATAAATCCAGTTCCAGTTCTAATCATCTTAATGTCATCTTCACGTATGCTAGAAGTTGTATTATACATTATCCGTGATTGTTGTTCTGGCTCAACATATGGTATAAGTATATAATGGATTTATATACATTTATCCATCATGTACGGATACGCTGCAGCTATTAACTAACTTTATCATATAGGTACTATTGGATTTTCGTAATTTATGTACTTATCAACGACTGATTATTATTAATACTTATTATGACTGAGTTTAGGGGACTTATCAGCTTTTGAACTTCTTTAAAAATGTCTAAAATTAGCACGATAAAGGATGAACTCGTCTGCAGTGTCGGTTATCAGGACAACTACTACTATCTCACCTGTCCCAGTTCGATTCTTAACTATGTAACTATATATATAACTATACAGGGTGTCCCGAAAAGATTGGTCATAAATTATACCACAGATTCTGGGGTCAAAAATAGGTTGATTAAACCTCACTTACCTATATACAATAGTGCACACAAAAAAAGTTACAGCCCTTTAAAGTTACAAAATGAAAATGGATTTTTTTTAATATATCGAAAACTTCTAGAGGTTTTTTATTGAAAATGGACATGAGGAATCTTTATGGTAGCAGAATCTTAAAAAAAAATTATAGTGAAATTTGTGTACCCCATAAAAATTTTATGGGGGTTTGGTTCCCTTAAACCCCCCCAAACTTTTATGTACGTTCCATTTAAATTATTATTGTGGCACCATTAGTTAAACACAATATTTTTAAAACTTTTTTGCCTCTTAGTACTTTTTTCATAAGGCAGTGTTTATCGAGATATTTTGAATATTTGTCGAATCCACCACCTATTTGTATATGGTTAAGTATGATTATAGACACCTGTTAATAATCTGAAAATTTATTTATAACTTAAATTTTTTGGTATATTTTGAAAAAGAAGCCACATCTCGATAAAAGTTGACTTATCAAAAAAAGACTAAGAGACAAAAAAGTTTTAAAAACACTGTGTTTAACTAATGGTACCACAAGAATAGTTTAATTGGAACGTACACAAACATTTGGGGGGTTTAAAGGAACAAAACCCCCATAAATTTTTTATGTAAATATAGTAAAAAAGTAGCCGCATCTCGATAAAAACTGGCTTATCCAAAAAATCCTAAGAGGCAAAAAAGTTTTAAAAACGTTGTGTTCAACTAATAGTACCACAATAATGAATTAATTGGAACGTACACAAAAGTTTGGGGGGGTTCAAGGGAACAAAATCCCCATAAATTTTTTATGGGGTGGAAATATAATAATATAAATATAATAATATTTTTTTATTTCACTATAATTTGGTTTTAAGGTGGGCCTGTCATAAGAATGATACATGCCCGTTTTCAATAAAAAATCTTTGAGAGTTTTCGACATATTGAAAAAAATCGATTTTCATTTTGTAACTTCAAAGGGCTGTAACTTTTTTTATGAGCACATTTGTACTAAGGTAAGTTAAGTTCAACCGAACTATTTTTGACCCCAGAATGTGTGGTATAATTTATGACCATTCTTTTCGGGACACCCTGTATAACTCTCCCCATATACCTTACAGTCATGTTTTCACCGGCCGCTGTCTCCAATATGGGAGGTCTTGATATTGTTCTTGTAAATGACTAAATGACTGATCCAGGAAACGTTTGCTCATCACTGGCCTTGTTGCCCGAGTATCGATGGTAAAATTGCAGTTGTGGCCATTGAGAAGTTTATCGGCAACTAAACTGTCGCTGCTTGCGTCAGCTCTAGATATTGAGAATCTAGAGGCTTGGGACAGATCAGCCAATGTGTTGACGTTGGCTTGAATAGGATAGGCTTTGACATGGACAAAGAATTAGCTATCGTAATTCATGGACTTTGCATTGATGGCGGGACACGTTCTTCACGGCTTCATACTCCAAGGCTACCACAATGGCGTTCTTCAATATTTGGTAGCATCCTCTCCCTACTCGTAATGTTGCTGGATGTCTACATCGAGTTGGATGTTAAATTGATGCAGAAACTCTTCCGGGGCTGCGGACCAAGCGAGTCGTGCTATCTTTTCTACTTCCGCTCCGTATGCTTGTACATATTCGTTGTAGCCTTGGATAAGCAGTTTCAGTTGACTCTGGTATACCTGTTTCAAATATTGACTGCCGTATCTTAGTTCTAGACCCGATAAGATGGTCTCATAGCTTTTTTGTGCGTAATCTGGGTACTTTTGAAAGATTTCGTTAGCTTAACCTCAAAGTGCTTCATCCTGACGTTTCTCTTCAGCTTCTTTTTTTTCAGACGACGTCTCCCTTTAGCTTCCTTTTCTTCTTTCACTTAATCCCATACTTCTGACACTAGTTGTTACTTTTTGCTGTGGGTTCAGAGATCAACTAAAGCAAACGTGCATTAATAATTATTATCGTTTACAATTCACACGGATATCACTTACACAACAGTTCGCCCATACTTATCTTCAAACTACGCTTGGCCGCTGTAAAGAGTTGAATTCGGTTTCTCAAAGTACTCTACATTAGGGCCTCAATTAGGAGTGATCCAACAATATCTATAAATTTAACAAATTTAAATTAGCAATTAAAAGTAAAAAAGAGTGTGTGTACTTACGTACAACTTCTTACGAGCGTATGAGCATAGAGACGAAAATTGTTTAAATCAGGATCTAGTTAATCTTAAAGAAAAGCCAAATTAATCACCTTATCAATTTCATGAAAAGGTGCTAGATTTATTAAATTCTATACGTAAATATATCGTTTTAGACCATCTTGGTCAAGCACGTCCATTGTACATATAAACGAAAATTTTTTAACAAACAAGCATTGAAAACATTTTTAGCAGGTTTAAGAGAACCTCTAGTGCCCATAATTCAGGAAATGCAACCACAATCTATCGAGCAAGCTCTACAATTCATTAAAGGAGAAGATAATAATAAATACTACCAAACAAAGTCAAAACTTTAATACAAATATTAACAAACGCTCTAGAAACGCAAGCTACAGCTTTCATTCATATTCCCAAATAAATTGTTACAATGTTCGACATTATAATTTATAATGTAAATAAATTATACATATAGTATTTTTACTACAAAAGCAAGATTACGTAGGTCAAAATTTTTGACGTATGAGCACTGTCAAAACATTAGAATGTGACTTTTCATCATGGCCACGTTTATGTCATTACTTGTCAGATATTTTTCTTTGTTTTTGTTTACTATAAAAATAATATCTATAATTCTTTATTCTAATTAATGATGTCAATCGGATTTCCAGGCCTATAATATTCAAAATAAATATATTTACAATTAACAAAACACCAATATATTTTTTTGACACTGTTTATTTGCACTGATACGCAACTTATGAAAGATTTAGCGACTAACTTCAGACTGTTGCTTTTTTCTGTCGGTGAGCGCGCGCATTGTAAAAATTCACTCTCAACATTTTCCCAATCATTTATATGGGAAATAAGCCACAATTAAAATGAAAAAAATAATTTTATTAACGTTTCGACGCCCAAATCGGGTGCCGTTGTCAAAATACAAAATATTACTTTATATTTTGTATTTTGACAACGGCACCCGATTTGGGCGTCGAAACGTTAATAAAATTATTTTTTTCATTTTAATTGTGGCTTATTTCCCATATAAATAATTAATCATAAAAAATGCCACAAGGATATAGCTTCAGAACAACATTTTCCCAATCGTGCCAGCGCCAATAGAAGAATAACTTCAAAAGTAATAATTGTTATTCTGATACTATTTACGTTTTTTTCAGGTGTCGAAAATGTATCTCGACCGATGATAGCCTTTCCCGCCAACATGACGTCGGCCGATACGATTTCCGTCTGCTCAGAAGCGTCGACGCTCATAGATGGCAGCGTCATTTCGACGGTACCCGATCGGCACGGGTTCCTGGGAGGCGCGCAGTACTCCCCCGAACCCAGGAACGGCCCTCCCGCCGAAACGGTGCTAAGACGAGAGAGAAAATGGCTTAAGATGTTATCTCAATGGAGTTTTTATATGGATTCGAATTATAGGAAGGTGAAGGAACGCTGCAGGAAAGGTATAGAGATTGTTTAAAAATTTATTATTTATAAGTTTCTTTTCTATTTATCGATACTATTTCTATAGTAGGGGAGGAAAGTATGCTAAATTTGCAGTTACTAGAGCGTTATGGGGACCGATTGGGTTGTGAAGAGTAGGTCCTAAAACCAAAACAGTTAAGTAGAGTTTTCCATTTAAGTGGGGGACTTTCCATTTTTTAATTTAATTTTCCATTTCCAACAATCGTTTTTTCCGACTATAGTTCCATATATCCATAATTAGAAAAAATGTATCGAATAAAAGTTCTATAAGATCTATAATCTTATAGATTAAAATCTACAAGATTTTAAAGTAACCCACCACCCCATCTCCGTAGGGGGTCGTGTTTGATGCCATTCGATAGATTTTTGAAAAATATTGAATACGTATATTTTCCAGGTTTTCGATCTGATGCTCATTTCGCGAAATATGGTAGGGGGGGGGGGGTTCGTATTTAAAATTTTAAATTTACCTCCCACCCCTTTCCGTGGGGGGTCGTGTATCATTAGATAGATTTTTGAAAAATATTAACACTTATTTTTTAGTTTTTCGGTCTGACATTTCCTTACGCCCCGCTCAAATCGTCAGATTTTTTAAATATATACTCTTTTGCATGTAGGTACCTAACTTACCTTATCTTAATCTGTCGATTTCGAGTTTTTCTAAGGATATATTTTTTCCCATTTATGTTGAATCACCGCGATTGTCTCAATGCACATCGTCTTTGTACGTTGTTCGAGGTATAATAATGTTTATGGGCTAAATTTGTTGTTTATAAATCTTTTCAAAAATCATATATTTTAACCTCCAAGTTTTAAATTTTATCTTTGCCAACAAAAACTCATGACTGAAAGGGCTGAAAGGGTTAAAACTATTTTAGTTACAATTTTCAATTTTTTAGCATTTTGAGTTGACCTGTACCGAGGACAATCCATCTTTCTTTTTTATTTTTTTATGGGCGTCGATATATTATGTACTTTTTCCATCTCTTCGTCTTGCCAAATGGATAGCTTACAAAAAAATATATTTAATGAATAGAAATTTGCTGAGAACCAAGACTCATAAGTTACAAAACAAAGACGAACCTATAAAAGACCTTAATAAAACCTGTTGTTACAATATGGGATGGAAAGCAACGACAACAAGAAAGAGGAAGATAGCCTTCTGAAATTTGAAAGAAAAATAATTAGAATGGGCCACAATGTAACAAGAGAGGGAGAGAGAAGAATAAAAACAAATGTCGAAATTGAAGAAGAATTAAATGAAGAAAATATAGTCAGATACATAAAATCTCTTCGCTTAGAATGGATAGGACATATACAGAGACGCCCACACTCAGATACGTTGAGAAGAATAACTAACTGGACACCACTGAGCCCAGATATAGAAGAAGGCTTAGAAGAAGATGGCTGGATGATGTAGAGGAAGATAAGAATATTGAATGTTAAAGACTGGAAAGTTCAGTGCAAGGACAGCAAGAACTGGAAAAGAGTCACGACAGCAGCAAAGATACACAGCAAGCAGGGCCGCGTTTAGATCAATTGACGCCCTAGGCAATCCTCTAGTAGCCGCCCTTTAAACATGTAGGTACCATTTTTGCGAAAAAAAAATTGCAAGCAGAATTTTTTATAATACACTAAAAATGGATTTAAACTACGATGTTAATATACTTATAACAGAAAAAATGATTGTCATTCCAGTTCGGTCACATTAGAGATTTCTTTCTTGATTTTTCTTTGGCAAAATCATCTATAATGTCGTCGTAATTTATCGCCTTTGTTACGTCACTTTCTATGGACAAAATCGACAAATTGTTAAGACGTTCTTGCGTCATACCTACTTGATCGGAAGTTATTTTTAATTCTTCTGCGGACACATTGGTAACTGGGATGCACAAATAAATGCGCAAAGCAATGTCAAAATTAGGAAAAATATCTTTCTATCCACTCTTCTTTAAATATTTAGATATGTCAATTGGTGACCCCTTAAACGAACGCATTCATGTATGAATGATGTACAAGGTCGTCTTTATAAATCTGTATCAGATTTTCAGCTTCTTAATAATTTCTTCATTGTTTAATTTTGGCAAATCTGTTATAACACGAGAACGTTGATAAATAAGTCGATAATATTCTAGATGTCCAGCTTTCTTATTTCTTTATATGTTTTATTTGGGTACAATTTTTTGGCTTCCTCTTCGTAAATGGCAAAATTATTTCTGATTGACGTAAAGTAATTTGAAAGAGCTTCCTTCATACTCTTTAACGACAGAACCCAGATCAATTGCAGGACATACTTATTGGCTAGGTTCACTCTTTCTAAAATATGTTGCCAAATGACACCTAATAAAGCCATTTCAAAATGTCCATTTTGTCAAATATAGAAAGTGTTTGATGTTTCACAGCTGCAGTTTGACATTGTTTGACAGTGTATAACGCTTTAGTTGCGTCCGCCCTTGCGGACCATCTAGTTTCACTAAGAGATTTCACAACAGGTGATTTTAAGTTGTCAGTCAAAATTTTCCATCTATATGTAGAGAAAAATTTATATAATTCTTGTAAAAAAATGAAAAAGGAAGTGGCGTTCAGACAGGATTCTGCTCCTAAAGATCCTACCAAATTGAGAGAATGTCCAGAGCAAGGTACGTACTCAGTAAGTTTATTGTGATTTTTTATTCTGGCCTGCAGTCCTGAATATTTGCCAGACATATTGGATGCGACGTTATCATATGACTGTCCGCGACAATCACTTAAATCAATGGTACATTCCTCTGAAGTCGAAATCACTGTATATTACAAAGCCTCAGATTTGTGACCTTCAGATGGAATATATTTAATAAATACCTAATCTTTCAGTCGGCGTACCATCACCAGAAACATAGCGAACTAAAAATGCTAGCTGATCAACATGAGACACGTCTGGTGTCGAATCAACTATTATAAAATTTGCCAAAAATATTTCTTTTTACTTTTCATCCCATCAAAACTACTTACTAGTTCCTCGCATGTAGTGTTTGACAGATAATTACAGTTCCCTTGACCAATATTTCCAAATTTAGTAAGGTGCTCTCCTATAACCTATAAAGGATCAAATTCTGCTATGAGTTCTAAACAACCTAAAAAGTTGCCGTTTTGAATTGATCCTACAGCCCGCCGCCTTTGCGGTACTGCCGGTGGCCCAATCATCCCTAAATTTACGACTTCCGTCCTTTTTGAATGAATAGTGTTAAGAGAATGCAATTTGTTTTCTAGAAATGAATGCCCACTTCTATTCCATTGATGGTGTACTTAATTGTTATTCAATTTTAATTTTTATATTCAAATATTTTTTTGTACAGTATTTTTGCCGCCCTCCCTTAATTTGCCGCCCTAGGCAACTGCCTATATTGCCTAATGGATAGAGCGGCCCTGACAGCAAGCTATAAATAACTTAGAGGAATAATCGACCTTACTTGGAATAGGATTTTGAACGCCATGATGTTAGCTATAATCCCTAGGGTGTTTAATGAATGACTGAATTAATCAAAACTATTTAAATTATATTCTTTTCCCCTTTTTCTTTGCAAATAACTAATAAATGGTGTTTATTTGAAATTATTATTTGCGTTCACGTCAATTCACACAATACTGTACGTGACAATAATTTCGTCCCCCTAAAATTTCTAAATTATTTAATTGAATCGGTCATTGAAGCGTGACAGACTGCGGTTTGTTGTTTTATTATTTCCTTCTTGAGATTCTACGAAATGTAGGCTGATTCGAAATAACCATTACACACTTAGGATGGATTAATCATGGTATGTATTACTTTTAAAATTAGCCCAACCATAAATCTTCGTTGCGTCACAAGAGGTATTTTAATCGGCAAAAGATGAATTACGGTTTTTTAAATGGATTCCGATTGACGAATATCAGAGCTGGGTAGTATCCGGATACTTCTGTGTCCGGATACAATATCCAGATACTTTTTATGTATCCGAAAGCTGTATCCGGATACTTTTTAAATTTTGTATCCGGTATCCGTATCCGTGATCAAATTTTAAAGTATCTGGCATCCGGATACTTTTTTTGATATTCGGATACTTTTAAATATTTTTTAAAATATGGAGGAGAACATCTAGCAAAAATGTGCATTAAAAGCTTAAATACTCGTTTTGCAAACATTTTAAATTTGGAATGGGAAGATCCAATTATAGCTGCAGTTCTTCTTCCTAAATTTAAGCTTAAGTGGTACAATGTCGTAAAAAATCTCAAAAAACTATAGAAGATATAAAAAAATGCATTATAACTGTCACCAAAACAAAAATGGAATTGGAAAGTTGCAATGAATCAGATGAAAGTGGAGATCAAAATTTGGATGACTTTTTTGATTTTAGCAATTTTCGAGACCAGCAAGTCGACAACAGCTGTACTATTAATTATACACAGAATGAACAGGATTCCAGCATCAATAATAAAGCTTCAAAAGTACAGTTGGAGTTGCTAAGATATTTGGAGGACAAAAGAACCAATTTGAACATCTTAAATGAATAGCCAATCTTAAAAAGGGTGTCAATAAAGTACAACACATGCTTACCTTCGTCAGCACCAGTTGAAAGACTTTTCTCTTTTGCAACTATGATTGATACGCCTAAAAGAAAAGCTTTACGCGATGAACACTTTGAGGTATTGGTACTTACAAAGGCAAATTCAAAGGCACTTCACTTCTGACTTCGTCAGCAATTGGAATACTTTCTGTATTAGTACGTTTTTATTTTAATTTAGTGTTTCATTATAAGTTTATGTTCTACATAGTTTTATTATTCATAAGCAATAAACAATTTTTTTGAGTACTTTCTGATTTCTTTCTCCATCATTTAATGTATTTTTATTATTATATATTACATTAAAAATACATGCACATCACATAGTTGTAATACTAATAATTTATGTCCTTCTTAAAAAAAGTATCCTTCAAAGTATCCTAGGAAGTATCCGAAAAAAATATCCGGATACTTGTATCCGAATACATTTTTAAATGAAAGTATTCGTACTTTTTTAAAAACTATCCGGATACATTTTGAGTATCCGTATCCGGTATCCGGATACTTTTTTTCAGTATCCGGCCCAACTCTGACGAATATGAAGTGGTCGATAATTGTATATATCTAGAAAATGTCCTTTATCTATAAGCGAGGTTCCTACAGTCTCTGTCGCTTCTCGCATTTCGACCGCCAGCTTTTTCTGTCTATCCATTCGTCTTCTTTGATGGCTCTATCTCTCATGATGTGCCGTACATTTTCTTCCCAGGCAACTGAAGGCCTTCCCCTTCTTCTTTGTTGTCGTATATAAGTTAAAGCTTTCTTTGGTCATTTATCTTCATTCATTCATTTGACGTGACCACACCACACTAGTTTTCTCGTTTAATTCTATGTACACTGGAATATACAGTATTTGTCCTTTTAATATCTTCATTTCTAATGTGATCTTTTTTGGATATACCACACGCTCTCCTTAGATAATCCATTTCTACTACTTCTATTATTTTTCTATCTTTTTTCGTGATCTGCCAAACTTCTGCCCCATAAGTCATAATAGGCTCTACCAAGGTACAATAGATTGTCAATTTCGTTTTTTGTCTTATCCCTTTAGACCATGGTAGAGAGTTAAGAATGTTTACCGCTTTTTTGCCCTGCTGCGTTCTGTTTTCGATGTCTCTTTTGGTAGTGCCTCTTTAGATATTATAGATCCGAGATATTTATATTCTTTACATGTATTTGTGGCTCTAATTTCAAAAACCTGGATATTCTTCATCATCCCCTATTTTAAGATACTCTGTCTTTGACATATTCATATTGAGACCCCATTTTTAAACATGTAGTCCACGTCTTCCTCATTCGCTACGACTACCTGATCATCTGCGAAAAACAAAGTTGTTAGATATTTTCCACCGCCTATGTCTATTCCCATTCCGGATACTTGTTTCTTCCACTGCTCTAGCGATGATTGAATATATATTTTAAATAAAGTCGGAGACAGACAGCATCCTTGTTTAAGCCGCTTTGTTATTGGAAATGACTCAGATATAAAGTTTCCTTCTTTAACGTACATAACGTACTTTAAACTTATGTAAGAGGATGATGGTCGCCTCTGAAACGGATTGAAATATAAACTGTCATTCATTTTTTTTATACTTTTTTACTTTTGTAGGAATCCCCCAATCGATGAGGCCTAGAGCATGGCTTTATCTGTGCGGAGGAAAAGTATTATTAGAAAAGCAACCCGATAAATACGAAGAATGCTTACGAGCCGAAGCGGATCCTAAATGTATAGATGACATAAAGAAGGATATACACAGACAGTTCCCCTTACATGAGATGTTTTCTTCTGAAGATAAACCAGGGTAAGAATATTAAAGTTCTTTATTTTGTTTGTTATAATGTAACGTGTCCAAAACTTACTTTATGAATTCCTTCCCTGAAGTGAGAATCTGAGAATACTGTATTACCTCATCATTTGATTGAAAATGCTTTCCACGCATGGATTTCTTTTAGGTATGGAACAGGTGGAAGTCGCTAGGAGCCAAGTCCGGTGAATACGGTGGATGCTCCAATAATTCCAACTTCTATTCATGGATTTTGGCCATCGTCAAATTGCTAATGCATATGTTATTATCTTTTATGTACTTTGGATTTACCTTTTTTGTCTTTTGGTAGATGTTTCATTGGAAGTCCCCCTCCCCAATGCAAATGTTTAGATCCGTCACTGCCACAGCATATTAAAAAGTAGACTTGTCTTAATAACACAGTCACACAGATTACACAGTCACCACTAAGGACAGTACTAAACTGATTATAACAACCTGGATCTGTTGTTGATATAAACGATGGATTAATATTCAGAGATCCGGCTCAACGGACCAGAACGTATCACGCATATTTTAGCTGTATTTTAATACGTTTTTATTTTTTTATTATTTTAGTCAGCAAGAATTGTTTAACGTTCTGAAGGCATACACAGTCCATTTCCCCGACATAGGCTACTGCCAAGCGCAGGCGCCCGTGGCAGCTTTTCTGTTGATGCACATGCCTTCAATCCAAGCGTTTTGGTGTCTAGTGTCGATATCTAACAAATACCTCGAGGATTACTACTCGCCTTCCATGGATGTCGTGAAAAGGGACGGACTCATTCTAGAAGGTCAGTTGCACCTATTTTAGTTAATTATTAGTTAGCGTACAAAGGTGCCATCTATTTTGATGGCCATGAACGAAAATAATTGAATACGAGGGATGTCTTTTTAGTTTTGCATATAGAAATAAAGACAAAAAATATATACTTAAAGTACGTTATTGCTTTTCAAAACATGACAGTTCAAGATCGATACACTTTTGTATACGTTTAAACCAATTGGTAAAACAGTTATTCCAGTCTTCAGTTGACACTTGCAAAATCGCTGTTTTAAAGGCATTGGTGGCTTCTTCTGGCGACTGGAATCGCTACCCACGCATTTAATTCTTGATCTTTGGGAACGTGAAGAAGTCGTTGGGGCTTAGGTCGGGGCTATATGGTGGATGGTTTAACAATTCCATGTTTTGAAGCTTCAAAAACTCTATTGTCTTTTGGGCAGTGTGAGCACTTGCATTGTCCTGATGTAGGATGATTCGCCGTTGTGTGTTGCTTTGTCGGAGTTTCGCGATAACTTCTGGTAAACAAACGGGTATATACCAATCCAAAGTAACCATTCTTCGATTTTCTAAAGCAATTGTTGCCAAATTTTGAAACAAAAGTTGCGACCATTTTCTTTGGCATACTTCGAGAACGGATCACTTTTGTTGGTTTTTCCTCATCGTGAAACACCCACACAGGGGACTGGGGTTTATTTTCCGGTTCGTAGGAGTAAATCCAAGATTCATCGCAACTAACCAAACTATAAACGTTTTTTGAGCTTCATTTATTGAACCGTTACAATGTTTTCCACATCAATTGACGCTAACCGCTTTTTGCGCTTCTGTGAACAAATGAGTGATCCAACTGATGAGGGAAACCAACTTCGTAACATCCAGTTCTTCATGTAGGATCTTTTGGATGGAAATCTTTGAAATGCCGAAAGATGCCTCTATTTCCTGGTATATTACAAGGCGGTTATCCGCCGGTTCCAGCGTCAATGTTTTGCTGTGTGACTGCTATTTTGGTTAGACCTGGCCTGGATTTGTCATTGAGACTGGAACGACCACGTTGAAATTCGCAATACCAGCGGAAATAGTTGACTGGTGTGATGCTTCATTCCCAAACACAGAAACCATTTCAGCGAGACATTACTGCTGGGATAATCCTCTCTGAAAATTGTAAAAAATTATTGCTTGATAAGGTTCTCGGCTAAAATCTATTTTTCGACCGACTTGCTAATTTCAAAAATTCACTGTATCTACACGGCTTGTTGTATCCTAATAAAACTCGGATTTGTTCAACAAAAGATTGAGGTTACCTTCAATACGCCGGAAGGTTTTATTAGTGGCTCCCTCTAAGCGGCTGTATGCAAAACTAAAAAGACAAACCTTTGTCCTTGGCGCTATACGAAATGTGTAAAAGTTTTCTCTTCTAATGAAAGCTTGCTATTGCTTTGATGTATTAAAGCCCGTATATGGCTTAGGAGCACAATTTGTCAAGCTTTCGTGTTTGAATTGGTAATCAACACAGCGTTATGACGTCGCTGTCTCCCATGACCCCATCAGATGCTGGGGCTGAATACAAAATCAAACACAAGAGGTCATCGAATGTCTCCTACAAATGGTTAGCGTATAAAGGCGACATCTACTCATTGACTCATTTTTTTTTTATTTGTAGGTCTTTTGAAGAAAGTATGTCCTCCAGTGTACAGGCATTTAAAAAAAGTTAACGCAGAGCCGATGTTTTATTGCACCGAATGGTTTTTATGTGCGTTTACTAGGACGTTACCGTGGGATACACTTTTAAGGGTCTGGGATGTTTTTCTGTGCGAAGGAGTTAAAGTGCTATTTAAAACCTCGTTAGTCATACTCATTGGTAAGATATGATTATATTTGTTTTATTTTTTGATGTGTAGGGGTGTTATGCTTTTTCTCATGAGGATCTTTCAGTGCGTCACAGTTTTCGATTTCTTTCTAACGCATTAAATTGCATGTGACAGAAAAAAACGCACGTCGGTGATTACATTTCGTCGGTGACATTTATAACATTTATTCTAGTTGTCAATAGATGGCGCTATAATCGAAAAAAATTATTTACGAATTATATAATATATCTACGAATATAATCTGTTCAATTTATAAGACTATACAAATCAAAGAAAATACCATTTTATAAATGCAATAAACACAATTGATTTGATTTTATGCTAAATTGCAAATAAAATGTGACAACTGTCAGATTTAACTAAAATGTCATGTCACTAAAATGTATATTATCACGGACTTACCTTTTTTCTATCATTTGTGACGCACTGAAAAATGCTCATGAAAAGAAGCATAGTATAAGATTAAGTTCAAGTTTGTGTGGTCACCACCCTTGTCCCCCGGCCGCCATCTTGGAAAGAGTGGTGCAAAGGGTTTTCGTGCTGCATCTCATAAACTGGCGACCCTATAAAATTTTTGGGCATTATTTGTAGTAAATTAAATTGTCGACAACTTAATTTGTATTAATTTTTATCGTAAAATGGAAAAGAATAAAGTTATTCTGAAAAAGTGCACCCTAAGGCCTTTCGCACACACAGCTACTAAAAAGAAACTAAACTAGTTGGTAATCAGAGTTATCAACGGGTTATCAACTATGGCTCGCACATTACGCTACCGAAAATTAATAAAACGAGTCATTTCTTGACTGTACTTTGTACTGAGTAGCTTTGTTAGGCGGTGTTTAAGTTTATATATTATGTTGTCCTGAATTTATTTTCTTGTGAAATTTTTGTAATTAACTAGTTTTTGATGGGAAAGAAGCCACAATTTTACTAAAAAATAATTTTATTAATATTTCGACGTCCAAATCGGATGCCGTGTCAAAGTACAAAAAATATTAATGAATTAAACAAAAATGTTGTTGCTTAGTAAAAAAGTCTTCAAATAATTTATTTAATCTGACTCATTTATATCGGAAATTTAGACATATATTATACATTTTAACGTAGAAGACTTAAAAATCATATTGTTGTTATTATTTATTGTCACCGTTGCATGTAGTTGTATTTTTAAAAACAGATCACATGTCATGATTTTTTGTGACGGATATTCTTGAGTTGGGGTTGATTTCATGTAATCGAATAAACTATCTTTCAGTAGAGTCGTCCCAGAAACGCAATTCATAAATATTAGCAATATCACTTTAAAGTCTTCTACTTTAAAATGTATAATATATGTGTGAATTGTCGACATAAATGAGTCAGATTAAAAAAAATACATAGAAGAATTTTTTACTAAGCAACAACATTTTTGTTTAATTCATTAATATTTTTTGTATTTTGACAACGGCATCCGATTTGGACTACGAAATGTTAATAAAATCATTTTTTTTAGTAAAATTGTGGATTATTTCCCATCAATAAGTACTAGTTAATTAAGTTTATATAGGCACGGATGTTTTCCACTTCTTGCACTAATTTTATATTAAACGATTCCGCTGATTTTGCGTGTTAAACTTTAACAAAATATGACACTTTTTTCTCTGAGATAGGTAATAAGGTTTACTGCAAATAAGAAATTATATCGTTAAGAGCCTTATTAATTTTACTGTATAAGAGCAATAATTCACACAAAATAATTTGGCTTAGCTTAATTTACTGCAAAATACTAGCTTTGAAATATCTACTAATAAAAAAATTTTACACGCATAATCCAAACAAACCATGTTCATATCTTAAGCTTATTTAAGATATCAAAAATAACCATCTTTTATTGAAGTTATACTTCTTTAGGCGCGATTGAGAGTAAAATTTCATAATACTGCGCGCATGCGCACACAGACAGTATGGTATAAACGTTATACGGGATCTGATTGGGTGTTAAAATCATCTGTCAATAATTGTTCAATATGGAGATTTTCTATAAACAAATTAATGTTGTGTATATTAGTTTTTATTGTTGTGATGGCAGAGAAAAAAGTTTATAATATTGTAGTGACTTTTTAAATGGTTTTTAAAAGCGACAGGTACGTAATAATTGTAAATGTTTCAGTATCCTAATAGAAAATTTCATAATTACCTACTTATGTATTTGGAAAATTTTAAAAAGAACCTACCAAAATAGTATGTAATGCCTTTATTTACATAATTTGATTACCATCAAAATTTCTATCAATATTCACCTAATATATTGTTTTCTTACTCTATGTTTTGTTGTATAGTAATATTTCTTTCAATTCTAAATAATTTCAATTCAAAATCAAAATAATTTGGTTAAATTCAGAACCGTCAAAAGTTTAATCCGTTTAGTTAGTTGATCTTCGCACATGATGACACATGGTCTCCGTGGGTAAAAGTTTAAGGTGAATGAATTTCAATACTAACTGCGCTGATAAGCGGGTTCGAACCCCAATGGAAACTTTTTATTTATTTATTTATTTTTTATACATTTTATGATTGTAAGTTTATTTATTATATAATTTTTTTCAGAAAATACGTATTTAGTTAAAAATTTTTCCTACATTGTTCCGAAATCATTTGTGGCATTTTTCAATGTGTTTCTTTGTGTGTGTTTTTTCTTTTATTATTTTAATTTTTGTCACTGTTTTAATAAAAAATTTTGAGAAGTAGTAAGTATTAAAATTAGTTTAATATTTAAATAAAATATAAATGAACTGTTAAAAGTATATTAATTTCGTTGAAATCATATAATAAAAGTATAACTTCTTACGTGCGTACAAAGTACATACACATTCTTTTTTTTTTAATGTAAACAACAATAGAACATGTAAACCAATTCCCACTATTTCTTTACCTATATCCGTAATAAATACCTACCTCTCGCTGAGCACCAAAGTTCGACCCATTCAATCCTTTATGCATTTTCCAAATGTTTACGAACTAGTCCCCCAGCGACCTGCATGTCCAGTCCGCTGTCGACTGATCATTCTCGCATTATAGACCGACTGCTAACTAGTAGTGCTGTGTGAGGACGCTCATTAAAATACATGGACAGTGACTGCTAAGTAACTGATTGGTAACTAAAATTACCAACTGGTTTCTTTTTAGCAGCTGTGTGTGCGAATGGCCTAAGGCCTAAAAAAAATATAACATTTCAATGGACTACCTAATTATTTTATTTGTATTTTGCGTTTTAGGGTGTTTAGGTACACCGAAAAGTAGGAGACAATGTCCTGGACTATGTGAAACATTAGCTAGGATACGAAATCCGCCAGAAAGTATTTTAGCAGAAGAAAATTTAATTTATAATGTAAGTTTTTTCATTTACTCTTTTCGTAAAACAACAGTGTTAGACAACTTTTTGTAGTGAAATGATTTTTAACACTTAATTTATGCAGTTTTCATTTTAATTTATTTACAATTTATTTCTACAACCCTAGTTACACTAAAAATATAATTTATATAATACCTTTATCTCCCGACTATAGAAGCGTGCACTGTTCACATCCAGAATGAATCCTACATTACATATGCTCTATTTAAATACTGTCCGACTGTCCCCCAATTCTCTATGAAAAAAATAGACCTAGAATTAAATACTCACAGACATGACGGCGTCAATCACCGGATATTTGGGTTCTCTTCTATTCTCGAAGCAGATATTCTTAGCTATATCGTTAGATATGGGGGAGAGTAGGGTCCGCATTACAATACCATAGTTGTCTCTTAATTGTTTTCTGTACAGTTATTACTTTCAAAATCATTTAAATTATTTTTTAAGATTAAGATTTTGAATTTTAATGTATGTAGCTGGCTTATTATGTTTACTAATATAGTGGTAGGGGAGCCCAAGCGGGGATTTTTGCAGTTACTCGAGCGCGTCAGATTATCATATGGGGAGAAACCTGGTACTCTGCAGAGGTACCTCTACCATATATTGGCTCTTAACACAGGAAAGTTCGTTAAGGGGGGCCCAATAAAAAATCTATCCTTAAAAATACTCGAAATTGTCAGATTAAGATAAGGAGGTTAGTTAAGTACAGTGGAACCCCGATAAGTCGGCCCCCGATAACCCGGAAGTCCGGCTAACCCGGACCGATTTTCATCAGATAAACATTTTGATTTTCAATATTTTGTATTTTTCAATTTAATTGTGATGGCTTATTTCCCATCAAAATAGTTAATTATCAGACAAACCTTTCAACAATAAAAATGTATGTAATATAATATTTGAGAGATAATGTGTATGTGTGTAATTTGAACTATATGATATTAAAAATGACTCATAGCACAGGCCGCAGAAACAACAGCCACCTGTCTGTAGTAAAAATACCTATTCCTTTTTATTTCAAACTGTCTTAGCATTGTTTAGGAAAGACTATTTAAAAAATTCTTTTATAAACAATGGTCTTTAGTTTTAGTTTTCACTGTTCTTAAATAACATTACATTGTTGTGACTGTATTGTGTGTCTTGTATTGTTCGCTTCCGTTTGCTTACGTTTGTGTTTGGTGTTTTTTTTAGTAATTTTAATGAGTAGGTACTGTGCATATTTATAAATCTATTTCATGTTATTTCAATTCTAACGGAGTTTATCTGTAAGTATACCGTATTTTATTCATTTTTACCATATTCTCCGGCTATCTCGGATTTTCGATAACCCGGATCGGCCGCGGTCCCGATTAATCCGAGTTATCGAGGTTCCACTGTACATGCAAAAGAGTGTATATTTAAAAAATCTGACGATTTCAGGGGTGGGGGCGTAAGGAAATGGGCGAGCCAAAAAGTTTCACAAAAAAGCGAATATTTCGCGAAATGAACGTCAGATCGAAAAACTAAAAAATACGTCTTTACTATTTCAAAAATCTATCCAATGGTACTAAACATGACCCCCCACGGAAAGGGATGGGGGGTAAATTTAAAATTTTAAATACAAACCCCGCGATATTTCGCAAAATGAACACCAGATCGAAAAACTGCAAAATACACTTATTCAATATTTTTGAAAAATCTATCGAATTGTACCAAACAGGACCCCCCACGGAGGTGGGGTTGGGGGTTACTTTAAAATCTTAAATGGGACTCCCAAATTTTTATTGCAGATTTGGATTCTTTACGTGAAAATAAGCAACTTTTATTCGAGACATTTTTCCGAATTATGGATAGATGGCGCTATAATCGGAAAAACGATTGTTGGAAATGGAAAATTAACTTAAAAATGTAAAGTCCCCACTAAAATAGAAAATTTTACCTAACTTTTTTTGGTTTTAGGACCTAATAATCTCAACCCAATAGTTCCCCATAACGCTCGAGTGACTGAAAATTTAGCATACTTTGCTCCCCTACCATGTTTTAGTTTCGGAAACGTCAAATATGAAGTTTTTCTTTCATTTTTAGATTAATAGACTGGATATAACTGAAAGAGACTTCCAAGAGCAGCACCAAAAACAAACAAAGCGATTAAGAATTGAAGAAGCTAATGCCAAAGCGGCCGCCGAAGACAAACTAAGGTGAGTGTATTATTTTTTAATTCAATTAATATTTCATTTAAATCACCCGAAAAATTGGCTGTCCCAAGTCCATATCAATTATTAAGTCCATATCAATCCAGATATGCCCTCCTACAAGACATCCTGCAAGGAAAAATATTTGGAAAGCGAGGTCCAGGAAGAAGAACATCTTGGTTCAACACAACATCTGTGCACCTTTTATTTTTCGCTGCTGCAGATAAGATTGTCATAAGATTGTGATAAGAGTGTCATGATAATCGCGAACATTCGTCACGGATAGGTACATCAAGAAAAAGAGAAGAAGTCCATATCAATGTCAATTAGAGGAAAATCCATATCTGGTTGACTACACTTGGCACCGAAGCTGAAAACCTATATAAATTTGGCGACAGCTTCAATCTCCACCAGAAAATTAAGAAAATTGCTAGGATCTTTAACAAAAAATCAAGTAACTGGTATCTGGTATACATAATTACCAAGATGAACTCATAGTAGACCCTCGCGATATACTTAATACCTGGAGAATTTACACAGCTAATTTGTTCCATTTGAAAGACCATGTAAATGGCCCAAGTATTTTGAAAGCCGAGTTTGTACACGCTATCAAACTATAAAAGTGACGAAGCCTCAGAACCAGTTGATCTGTATGTAGAAACAATCAAGTTATCAATTCATGAAGAAAATCTAGACATTATTGTGAAGCTATTTATTGATATCTAGAATACAGACCAGATTCCAAAAGGTTGACTTTGGTCAAGTACCACCAGCTAATAAGCCTAATAGGCCTGGATCCCGCATACCAAAAAAAAGTTGATTAATAGCAAGCTGAAAATTTGTTAATAGATTAACAGTGTCTAGTCGGGTCGGACAAACTTTGATGTACGGGAACACTGGAACAGGGGAAGTTTTAAAATAATTGTGGAACGTGATTTTGATTGTGGAAAGTGTCTTCTTGACAAGTTTATGATTGTGAAAATTAGCAGATTGTTTGTAAGATTATTCAATAGCAAACTTTATATAGAAAAAAATGTTTGTCCGACAAATATGTTGGGCATTTTAATAAGTCGGACACGTAAAACATGTCAAATGACAGGAATTATGTTGGTGATAAATAGCAGTCTGATTTTTGTATGAGAGTGTAATGAAAGGGTAAAAATTCAATTGGAAGTTCTGTCCGACAAAATACATGGGACGTTTTCGTAATCTGATGTTCGAAACCTGTAACCTGTTCCACAATTAAAACTTTCCCTGTTCCAGCGTTCCCGTACATCAAACTAGACACCGTTAGCTATTAACAAATTTTCAGCTTGCTATTATAAACTTTTTTTGGTACGCGGGATCCAGGCGTATAAGGAGTCACTTTTTAAAACTTTTCTACAGAATACTACACACAAGAATATTTAAGAGATGTAAAGGCATCGTGGCACATAACATCGAAGAGCTTCCTATTAAATGATCTAACTCTTACACGTGAAAATGACTTATACAGCTTTGGGTTTGCAAAATAAATATCTTCTTCTTCCTGCTTCCTTAATAGGCTCGCGCATGTTTCATCTTCGGATGCCTCCTCATCAGATGTCCAGGTTGTCACTTCATCTCTTCCTTGGCCTTCCTATACTCCTTCGGCCGTTTGCTAATCTGTCTCGTGCTATCTTTACCAGTCTCCCTTCTCCCATTCTGCTTATATGGCTATACCATTCTTTTTTCTTTTCAGTATCCGCAGTCATTTAAGTTCTATACAGTGATGAGCGCGCTAATAACCGGCAAAATAGCTCAAAAGATGGAAAACATAATACATTGCGTAACAAAAAGAGATGAAACTAGTGGAGGTGGAAATTATCGTTATAAACGTATCAATTATTAACATTACATTGCATAGTTTTCCACCTTTAGACGTATCAGAGGAGTATGACAACTGTCACAGTAGAATTTTATAAAATACTCCTGTCACAGACGTCTAAAGGTGGGAAACTATATAATGTAATGTTAATTAATACGTTTATAACGATAATTTCCACCTCCACTAGTTTAATCTCTTTTTTTTCGCAATGTACTATGTTTTCCATTTTTTGAGCTATTTTGCCGGTTATTAGCGCGCTCATCACTGTATAATACAGCTTTGCCTGAGGTCTGTGCTACGTTGTCTGTCCCAAAATGATTTTCCTGTGATATCTCCGACTATTTTCATTTCACACCTTTCCATCAGTATTTTTGTTCTTGTGGAAAATAAATATCAATAAGACAAAAACAATAACTATACATATAGGTAGAAATGATTACCCAAATGCAAAGATATCTAGAGGTATCTAGAGAAGAAATCGAGCAAGTCATGTAGTTTAAATACATGGGTTGTCTGCTAAACACTAGTTGGGACGCTGGGATTGAAATAAAGAGCAGAGTAGAACAAGACAAAAATGCTTTTTTTTTAAACTTCGTAAATTTTTGACTGATGCAAGTTGGACTTCAACCTAAGATACAAGATGCTAAAGTGTTACCAAAGAACATATACTCTCCTAGAAGAAGAGTTTGAATGGAGCAGATGGTCACGTTTATTTGTCCCTTTAAAATACCGTAAACATTGTCAGGCCACATGCACCTGCTCAGTTGGTGCACAAAATCCTATGCTGAAACGTTACAGGGCAGTACCTTTCTATAAGGTCTATATTATTTGGTGTTACGTTTGATCTGGTCCCTTTTACGGAATGAACTAGTACCTACTATAAAAACAGTCTGTTTTTAAACCAAGATGAGTAATTCAAATTTCCCGCACCGTAAAGCTTGTTTGTAATTGGTCCAACCTCAGGCAAGTTTACTCGACTGTTATCAAATTTTGACACTAATGACATTTATAAAATTTTGACACTATTGGCATTTCATAGGTTAATTAAGTTATATCAACGATTTTTTGTATTTTCTACGTTATTCCTTTAATTTTTAGATTTTTAGTCTGTTTTTATATAAGAAACAGTTGTTTTTAGAACTCTTTAGCGACGTATTAGTATAATATAATTTTTATGGATTAACGTCAAAGGTCGATATGATCAACCAAAAAAGAAGATGTATTTGGTGATATTTCTAGTGACTTTATTGGGTGTGAATCTGTCTTTTTAGTTTACTCCTCTTGGTTTAAAAACAAAGCTTAAAAGACTAGAAGGAAATATAGAGGGTAAGAGAGGTCTAGGACGTAAAAATATGTCATGACAGCATAAGATTTGCCGATGGACACGAATCCATAGTTACGAAATGCTTCGCAATGCTGCTAAAAATAGAATAGTTTTATCCTGAATATCTAACATCTCATCTTACAAGACAATGTACGGTGGATGCTTACGCCGAAGTGCACAATTTAAAGAAGAGGAAAGTAAAATTTTTATTGATTTTCGCTAATTGGAAGCTTCTTTTCATCGGCCGTTATTGTACGAAGCTAGTTTGACAGTATCTAAGTAAGAAAACGCAAAATTTGAGCTATTTTTCATAACACAAAAAACTTTTTCCAGCGCTTTTGTCATTTAGTAGAAGTTTCGAGCCATCTTATGCAATTTTGAAAAGAGATTATAGTTACACGGTGCTAAATCTGGAGAATATGGTGGTTGGTTTTATTAATTCGTATCTATTAATTACGTGTTGCTTGAAATATGGTTTTTATGAATTCTAATTGCACATTTTCCTTATTTTCAGGTAATATTTCCCAAATGTTGGTTTCGGCAACCAAGTCGTCGTCAGTATTTATTGTCGTTTGGTGGAAAATCGACAAAAACACAGAATCGTACCTATATCTACTTACAGATTTATTTAAGAGAGAATATTTGTAATTTACAAGTGATAATATATTTTTAACAATAAATTCTTCGCTTAGTCATAGGAAGACTCAAAGAAAATTGCTACAATGTTTGATACTCTTTTGCATCTATTTTGAAAAATTACAAAAAAAAACTTTTTGAATTGAGAATAAAAATTTATTTTGTTGTTGTGAAAACTATTCTTTACTTTATTTTATTGTAATATTTTCGCCGGTAATGGATCACTTAACTCAGACGTCACACGAGGGATGAACAACAGATCAGATCTTTCACAACAAATGTATATTATTAACATTTTAAATTCATTTTTAAGTGCTCTAGCGTGACAGCATGTGAAAAATGTGACTAGTGTCTTTTTGGTTTTAGTTTGTTGGGTTTCTCTATAACTTTTAACCAAAGAGTGTTCAAAAAATGGTTCAAAGCATACATATTACAATATCTTCTTCAATAATGATTCTGGTAGGGTATAAAATGCAAAGAATCATATATAATATAAAGTGTGTTCTTGGGTTATGCAAATTATTTGGATAAACACTTTCTCAAAAACTTCTTGGCATGTTTTTGCTAATTTAATTGGAAATGTATATTGGTTGTTTCGTTCTCGTGTGACGTCATGGATATAGTAGTTCATTTGGTTCTAGTCGATGTTTCGGGACCAACGCAGAAGTGTAACCAAATCCAGTATTTTGTTAATTCCATTGCTCTTAAGATAAAGACGTACATGAAAACTGTTAAAATTTGTCGATTAAGTCCAAATATTCCTTACATTATTTAATAGTTAGTCCAGCAGTTGAGTTTATTTTTCAGTATATTTAATAAATATACTGGGTGGGCCAAAGAAAACAGTCCACCTCGATATTTGGCAGTAGTTATTAGATTTTAAAGAAATGCCGAAACAGGTCAATTTTAATTTTTAAATTACAATTTTTTGATACCTATATATTTCATACTAGTGACGTCATCCATCTTGATGTGATGACGTAATCGATGATTTTTTTTAAATAGGAATAGGGTTCGTGTGGTAGGTCATTTGCAAGGGAGTTCAATTCTCTATTCAGTAATATAAACATTAATACCATTATTGATACAGGGTGACCAAAAAAATAGTTTTTGAATTAAATTAATTGACGCAAAAAGAAGAATGTATGAATTTATTTAACACAAAATACATTCTTTTGCTGTCAGAAAATAAAAAAAAATGTTTATTTGATAAATAAACATTGCTTTTCGCTTAACTGCTAAGAGGTAGGTGGAAGGCTGTTTGTGATTTAATTTAAGCGAAAAGAAAAGTTTATTTGTGAAATAAACATTTTTTTCTATTTTCTGACAGCAGTACAATGTATTTTGAGTTAAATAAATTACATACATTCTTCTTTTTGCGTCAATTAATTTAATTCAAAAAAAATGTTTTGGTCACCCTGTATAAATAATGATATTAATGTTTATATTACTGAATAAAGAATTGACCACCCTGTCAAATGAGCTACCACACGACCCCTATTCCCATTTAAAAAAATCATCGATTACGTCATCACGTTTAGATGTATGACGTCACTAGTATGAAATACTACTGCCAAATATCGAGGTGACTGCCTTCTTTGGCCCACCCTGTATATTAGAGCTGTCAGTAGATACAGCACAACTCCCTCTCTGACTTCGCAAGCCAGATGTCACAAACCGTGTCGTCTAGCTAGAATGTACTGAGGCGTTGTTAAAAAGAACGGGAAACTGTTGAATGAATCAACAAAATGAGAACAAGCCTTCGAAAAACAACTGAAAACTTCGATTTGTTAATCCGCGGTTGTCGCTCCTCTTAGCAATCGTCGCGCAAAGTCTGTGAGATCCAAGCTTTGCAAATTAATAGTTTTATTATATATTAATATTTCTTCTAAAAATTGTGTATTTCGTATTTTATCGCAATTTAAACAAAGTAACATTTAAATATTGCTGTTATAGATTATTGTTCCAAATTAAAACGCTGTACAGTGTGGTGTTTTACATAAAAAGGTAGCCAAAAATGGAACTGGCCAGGTAACTGGATATGACGTCGTGTGGCACCACCCCCACCGCAAATAGTAACACGGTTTGGCTGCGTTTAATTGTAAGATTTTGCTATACTTTTTGTAGTAGGAATTTTAGAGAACTATCTGTAAGGGGTCAGAAATCACTGTGGATTTATAAGAAATTAATTTATAATATGTTCTAATCTGTTTTAAATCTGTTTGAATGTGTGGGTCTATCTTAAGAGCAATGATTTACACTAAGTTTGTTGAGAAATATAGCTTTATTCATGAAAATTGGATAAAAACTATCATACAGAAAATAGCACAACGCTTAATGAATTCATTTCTAATTTTTTTTATTTGTCGTCGTAGTTCTTTGCAAATTATGGCATAAGGAACTTAAAGTCCTTCTAAAGTAACAGTTATATTAAATAAAGAGTTATTAAATTGTTATAAGAAGTGTACATGAAATTTAAAGGCTTTAATGTACGTAATTGAGTCACAGGCATACTTCAGTGTAATCTAAGACTCAGATCTACTGTACCAGAAATGACATTGTGCCATAATACAGGAACATCACTACAATTCAGGAAACTTCTGTTAGAAGTTATTAATAAATAAATCATGGACTAAAACCCTATTTTTCGAATTGTATAAACTGTTTTGACGTGTCATTTGGTTATCGTGTAATTTGGCTTCTCTCTTCTATTTAAACTGGAACAAAAACCTACAAGATTTCTCCAAAACCTATAATTTCCCATACTTTGATCAAAAAAATCGATCGTTGCGGCGTTTGGAGGCCGTCCACAATGGACAGCCTAAGTCTGACGTCACAAATGTCACAAAATTGGGAGGAGCTTATATTGACTCTAAAGAATTTTGTTTGTAACGTTAAATGGTCATAAGGAATTTTTCATTTACGTGCTTTGTGTGGCAAAATAAGACTTCATTTAAGTATTTCGTTAAAGAAACGTGTTAAGAGATTTTTATTCGGTTTTGGTCAGGTGGTTTTTATTCCTTAGTGGTTGGAAATAAACATAACCTCAAAACTGTTTACGTTCTAATCATTGCATTAAATTAACTCACCTGGGCAAAAACGAATAAAAATCTCTTAATTGACACGTTTCTTTAACTAAATACCTAAATGAAAAGTCTTATTGTGTCATACAAACCACGTAAACAATAAATTAAAAATTCCTTATGAGTGTTTAACATTATAAACAAAATTGTTTGGAGTCAAATATAAGCTCCACCCAATTTTGTGACGTCAAGACTTAGGATGTCGATTACTACTGTACCACTTCCACAAGATGGTGACTGTAGACGTTTTTTGACATTTAGCATATTCCTGGCTTGCCGATTAGTCAAACGTTTTATTTCTCTGCTATCTTTTGAGCGTAACCTCTGTGGCCTGTACAGAGGAATAACAATTAAGTGATTATTAGCACTCATAACGTCTAAGTAACCAATGAAACGCCTGTAACATGTACTTGATTTATACCTTGAGGCAGTGGCGGCTGGTCAGAGGAGGCAAGGGAGGCTTAGCCTCCCCATAAATTTTTTACTTTGTTATTGCATACACTACACTGTTTTGTTTACTTTGTTATTTTGCTTGGCGTTAGAGATATCGCAAAAAGTTATTTGAACAAGTTGTTCCAAATAATATTCTAACCCCACATACCAAATTTCAGCACAAAATTCGTACTTTTAGTTTTTTCATTATTTGTAGTCGGGATCCTAAAATCGCAGAGGAGGCTGCTGGCCGGAAAATCTCACTTGCCAATGCTCCGCGTAGCCCAGAGCGAGCGTTAAGGATGGTTTAAGGAGACCCGGTCTCCTTAGGAGCTGCATCGCTTAACGCACACGCTGCCCGGAGATCGGGCAAGTGAGATTTTACGGCCAGCAGCCTCCTCTGCGGATTTTAGGATCCTGACTACAAATAATGAAAAACTAAAAGTGCGAATTTTGTGATGAAATTTGGTATGTGGGATTAGAATAATATTTGGAACAACTTGTTTAAATAACTTTTTCCGATATCTGTAATGCAAAGCAAAATATCGGGAAGTTACCTTGTTTTTGGATTCGCAGAGTAAGCCGCTTTAAGAATTAAAAAAAAATCAGTTGAGTATCATCTTAAACAATGTGAACTTTCAACCTGTATGGACTGCAAAACTTCAAATCTGTATTTATTTTGATATGCATATCTACTTACAGAGATAGAATTGTTAACAAATAAACGACACAAACTGGTAATACACTTTTACAATTATACTAACTATTTTTAAAATGATATGATATTATGAAATTATGAATTATGATGATATAAAATGTAAATAAAAAATGGTCATAAAAATGGGGCCTTAAATTAGATTTTTTTGGCGGATTTTTTTTGCTAGTGCAAATTTGTCTAGATATTTTACAGTTAGGTATAGCCTCCCCTATTGTAAACATCACGAGCCGCCACTGCCTTGAGGACCTTCAAATAATATAAAAGTAGTCTTTGGTACAAATAAAGATTTTTCACTTAAAATATTTAGAAGAGCATCGCAATAACTTGGTATTTTCAACCTTTTCTTGCATTAATGTCTAATATACGGTGCTAAAATCCACACACGAGTTAATATTCGTACAAAGTGAGAGCTACAATTTTTCTTTTTGCTATATATTGTTGGGAACTTATTTGCACACATGGTTTTTATCTAATTTTGCTTCAATTTCACCTAATCTTCAATGACAAACTTTATATAGCATTTACTGTGTGAATACAACAGAATCAATGACTCTAGTGTTTTTCTATGACCTTGAGAAAGTCAAGCAAATTTATTGTGTTGTAGTCTACGAGAAATCCTGATATGTCGTTTTTTTTCAATAGGTTTGTTCCAACATACAATTTTTGTACGGTCCAAAAATCATCACGAAACTGCTTGTACCGTTTTTATGCGCAGGTCAGCCCAACGAGTACTTGCGTTTATCCTTATACTGAAATGATCGTGACGAAAGTTTCACTGGCCGATCACAATTTTTGTTGGAACACACGGAAGGACGATGCGATGAACGATCATCTGTTTGTTGGAACATATTTTGTTTACTGCGCAAGAGCGTGATCATTACATGGTGGTTTTTCGTTGTGTTGGAACAAACCTATTAAGAGCGCAGAATCAGTTCGCTACTTTTAAAAAAAATTCAGACGAGGATACTAAATGCCAGATACATAATTTGCGACGGCTGCAGTATCGAATTCACAGGCATGCTCGTCAGTATGTAAACATTAACAGTGCAGTGCGGTTATATTTTTGATACAGTAATCTGACGATAGTAATCTTGCAAAATATAGAGAAGCGTTTAAACAATTGATCGCCAACCTTCGTTAGAAGACGGCACAAAAAGAAAAAGAAGAATCTGGCGATGCTGTATCCCATAGACAGGGATTTGGATGTACCAAACAAATGAATTTGTCATTATCAAATACAGCACGCTCCATTACTTAACACAGTATAATTCAAAGAACACCTTTTTTCCTTTCGTTGCTCATTCACAAGTATTCGACAGAAAATCATGCGTCTATGGAATGTGGTGCAAAAGTATCCTCGTCTAAAAGCACTCATTTGACGTAATGTTTCTTTTGCATCTGCATACACATTCAGTCGCCGGTGACAGGAAGGTCCGAGATACAGAATTCGGAATCTAGTTTACTGTATGCGTCGTGCGTCCTGTGTGAAAAGCTCCATTTATGTAATATCTGCATCTCGGATACAGTATCCTCGTCTGAAAAGGCTCTAAAGGCAGCAAAGGTCTTCTAGAGGGAACACTAGCGTTTGTTGAGTTTCATTTTGTCAACTTACGTGCAATTTTTCTTATATATTTATATTTTTTATGAATGAAGCACCTGAGAAGAAATCGTAACGTACACATTAGTAGGTACATATATTTTATATACCAAATGCTTACCTAGTAGGTAGCTTTTGTTTTTTTACGGGATCACTGCAATGTTTTGTAACATTTTTCACGTTTGTGGGACAAAAAATATATTTAGCTGATTCTTGAATAAAACTGTACCGATAGGATCAAAATGTGCTTAAATTGGTTTCGTTGTTTAGAAAATGCCAAAAATTGTTTAAATTAGTGTTTTGTTATGGAAAATTGAGTTTTTAGATGTGAAGAAACAAAAATTTGAGGATTTTTGTATATTTATTGATGTTTAAAATCGGGACATCTTAGTTTTGATCCTGGATTAGGCAATATATCAATTAATTATCCTTTTATATCCAAATATAAAATTCATAATATTAAACCGCAGCTCAAATAACTGTTCCTGATATTATTCACTCGGCTGTGATTTACATCCTGTGGAAAATCCTTCAGGAAAATCTTTAACGCTAAAATGAAAACATCTAAACTAAATTTCAATCAGACGTGCACTGCATGTAAACAACGATTTTAGTTGTTAAAGGTGTTCAAAATTTATCTACTCGTTCCATAGTAACAGTATATTATTAATGTTGTTCTGAAGCTATTTCCTTGTGGCATTTTTATAATTACGTATTTTTTATGGGAAATAAGCCTTGTATTTTGTATTTTGACAACGAAACCCGATTTGGGCTTCGAAACGTTAATAAATTAATTTTTTATAAAATTGTGGCTTATTTCCCATAAAAAATACGTAAGTATATTATTAAAATCACCTTTTGCTCTTTCCTCGATTATTAGTTTTTATTGTATAGTATATAAATTTTTGTAATCACTGAATACGTAGATAGTGAAAAAATAATCCGATTAATTAAATTAATGAATAATTTACGCGATTATACAAGTAACTGTTATCCAAAAATATTCAAAAACAACGGAATATCCATCCCGTTTGTTGTAGATGACGAGATCGCTGTCAACTGCTGTTTACATCTAGTGCATAGCTTATGCGAATAAACTGTAGTGTGTATATTAATAATAACAGCATTCACAGTTGTTTTTGTGACTCAGGCCAGTAAAACAAACATATCTTTACCTTAAATATTTTTTTTTAATATTGTTTGTAAGAAGTTTGTAATAAGTTTGAAGGAAATATTATTTGTTCAAGAATCAAATACTATTTTTTGGTTCCCACTGTTCGCCAACATTTGTATATCTCACACCGAAAGTTGTTGAAATAATTATCTACTGTATGGTTTATTATTTGCAATTTTTCGCTAAACACAAGACTTTCGATTGTAAGTCAAATTGGTAATCAATCTTTGACGGTACAGAGTTACTGAAAGTATTAAAAAAAATACTGTAGTTGGTCAATAAGAGATTTTATTCAACTTTTTCAAAAATGTTTTTGGTTTAAACCTAATACGCTAGTAATAGTACTAAATATTCCGCATTTGTACCCATATTTTTAAGAAACTACAATCAAAAACGCTAAAGTTGTGTCTTAACGGAGGATTTAAATTATGATACAAGTTATGTACTGAGCATACAGGGTTGCCAGATTGGGGTATTTTCCCACAACTTTGGGGTAATTTGAAAGCGTCTAGGGGAATTTTTCTAAGCAGAAATAGTTGGGGGATTTTATGTGGAATTATAAGGGGTTATGGTGAATTAAATTTGCGAGTGTACATAGAACTGTAAATTATACTCTCATATAATCGAAGACGATAGGGCGCCCTCTGTTGATAAGTAGTATAATTTTGGTTTACTGTTCGTTACATATGACTACTAATTTATTAAAATACGACATAAAATTTAAATTTGGCGAAGTTGAGCTTCAATTTGAGGGAATTTCAGTTTCTAAGTGGGGGATTTATAAAATCACATCTGGCAACTCTGACCTCATATATTATCATCGACATGACATACAATAGAAAAGGGGGCCATAAATACGGAATATGCAGCTCTTTGTGTACTACAATTTTACGGCCAATTTTTCAATACAATCAAGATGATAGTTCCTCTTGTTGGGGTTTTATAATGCATTTTGATGTTCCAATATACTCTAAACCGGTACTTTTTAGAATGTATGATCGGTAAACTAGCATCTTGAAAAACACCTCCATTCATAAAAACCTAAATGTTTATTATGTTTTCATACTACCAGTTTGTACCTACGGCTTGGAGGCACTACAAAATAAAAATAGAAATTCTTGGAATGTCACTGAGAGACAAGATTAGAAACACCGAGGTAATACGTAGAACGAAGATCAGGGATAAATCATGGAAGAAATTACAAAAATGAAATGACTCTGAGCCAGTCACATAGCCAGATATAATGATAACAGGTGAGCACAAAGAATCCTAGAATAGAGACCAAGGAGGACTAGAAGAAGCATGGGAAGACCTTCGAAGAGAAGGGTAAATGACATAACAGCAGAAGCCAGCTAACAGTGGATTATTGAAAGATGGATGCAATTGGGAGATATACCTATGTACATTCAGAAGTGGAGGGAAAATGGTTGACGAAGAGAGAGACCTGGTGTGAGCAACGGATCTTTAGGTAATCTAATTCCTCGACGAAATGTTAACCAAAAATAATTGCAAATCGGAAACGATTGTATATTATTACATTTAAGGGAGGTTTACATAAGCTGCCTATACTCATAATTTAGTATCGCACATTAAAAAGAAGTATTGGCATTGGAAAAGTTGTGTGGTATTAAGGAATCCGCATTTTGTACCAATTCTTTGTTTCCAATTTAGCAACTCTGTTAGAAGTTAGATAAAATGTAATATATTGTTAAGTTGTTGCGGAGCATATTTAAATATTTCCTGTACAAACATTGAAGAAAAAAATCTTCTGTGTAAAAGGTATATTTATTTGAAAACCCCAATAAGGTGCTACATTAAAAAACGGAACGTTTTCGCTCTAAAGAGAGCATCATCAGTGTTCTGTGCAAGCTCTACATGCTAAACCACCAAAAATACATGGGATAAAACCCTTAAAGTCTTACATTGACATGTATACTAAATCCTGACGATGGATGAAATTTAAAGAGATACCTCAAAGCATTATATGATTAATCCGCGAAGCATGTGGGTGGTCGAGTCGATTTCTCTGTGTTTACAAAGAGAAAGGTGAAAGCCAACTCATTATTGGGGTTTTCTTATAGGTATATATACCTTTTACACAGATTTTTTTCTTTAATTTTTGTAATTAATGGTATACAGCCAGCTACAGGAAATTTTTTCTTTATGGATTTCCTTTGCATCATCAACAGAATGATACCAATTTTGACTTATCAAAACTTACAAAAAAAACATTTTTTAGTTGCATTTTTTCAATGTTTTGATATTATTTTATGATTCTCAACTATGTCAAAAGCTTTCCTCTATCATTTTAGTTTACTTTTGACACCGTGGTATAATTATGGCATCTTGTTTCTTAGTTTAGCTAGTATGTTTTTATTCGTTTTATTTTGCACCCCAATTGCTATTGTATATTTTTATTCCGCACCGCGTTCTTTAAGTTGTATATTTATGTTTGGTTAACAATTTTCAGGTGTGTGAGATTTTCTTATTTGTATAGTCAGAAATTAACTCTAGTTATTATTTGTAAAATAATTTAATATATATTTGAAAGATAAAGTTGTTTTAATTCATATATAAGTGATGACGGGAAATTTGAAAAATACAAAAAACAAATTCAAATGCTGCCACCTCGAAATTAAAAAATATCGCCAAAACCTTTTAGTAGGGGAGCCCAAGCGGGGATTTTTGTAGTTACTCAAGAGTGTCAGAAAATCACATGGAGGTAAACCTTGTACCCTGTAAATGTACCCCCACCATATATAGACTCTTAAAGGCCCATTTATACATACCCGGGCCGTGTCCGTTCCGGGTCAGTGCCGAGTCCGGGTATTTTTAATGCAATATTTACATACAAACGGGTTGTGGCAGTGTGCGTACCGGGCCGAATAAGAGAGGAAAACGTTATTACATATCTCTGTGTAAAAGATAGTTGAAATATTTAGGCTTGGATAGAAGATCTCACCTCACAATATCTATTGCTTGTCTGTTTTCCAGCAGCCGCGTTCACAAAACAATAAAATCGTGTTTATACAAGTCCCTGCGATCCGTGTCATTTTCGTGCATCGCCAGTGCCGACAGCAAAAATATCGGCTGGGATTAATTTCAGACCGGGCCCGGACGGGCCCCGTCCGGGAAACGCCAAAGTACATATTGTTTTTTTCTTTGACCGGACCCTGTCTTAACACTGAACGGACACGGCCCTGATATGTATAAATGGGCCTTAATACAGGGGAGTTCGTTAAGGGGGGCCCGAAAAAAATCTATCCTTAGAAAAACTCGAAATCGTCAGATTAAGATCAGGTAAGTACATGCAGAACAGTGTATAATTAAAAATCTGACAATTTGAATAAAGAAATGGGTGAGTCACAAAAAAAGTGAATATTTCGCGGAATGAACGTCAGATCGAGAAACTGAAAAATGCATGTTCAATATTTTTCAAAAATCTATTGAATGATCCCAAACACGACCCTAACTTTGAAATTTTAAATAGGAACCCCGCGATATATTGCAAAAAGAACATCAGATCAAAAAACTGAAAAATACGTGTTCAATATTTTTTTAAAAATCTATCAAATGACATCAAACACGACCACCCACGGAGGTGGGTGGTGGGTTACTTCAAAATCTTAAATAAAAGTCCCCATTTTTATTGCAGATTTGGATTCCTTACGTAAAAATAAGGAACGTTTATTCGAGACATTTTTTCGAATCATGGATAGATAGCGCTATAATCGGAAAACCCGATTTTGAAGAGCTATAATCGGAAAAACCGAGATTTTGGGTTAAAAGTTGGGTAGAAAAAGGTAAGAACCACTTAAGTAAAGAAATTAGCTGATCATCACCTATGAAAAATCATAAAATGAATCGTCTTTAGTGGCACCTATAATACAAATCACTACAATACAAGAAGATGAGAAGCTATTTCTCATGGACAGCTACAATCAGATACCTGGTTAAAGGTAAAACCCAAATAACTACATATACAGTATTATACTTTAATATTTGTGCAAGCTGTGAGAAATATTATTCCAGATACATGCAGAACAGTTTCTTCCCTTTTTTTCGGCCCTTCACTTGTTCCCATCTTATAGTCCAAGAGGCAGCGCTGAAAAATTTATCTGAATTTACTAAAGCTAGTTATTTCACAGTTAATTACTGTGATGGTGTAGAGAAGCATACTGCGGTCGGTCAAGCGAAACGTAGAACAGGTGATACTGACAGCTTGTCAAAGTTGCTTACCTGCAGAGGTAATTAAATCAATTTACTAAGGCTGAAAATCAGTACACACATTCTAAATGGAATATAAATAAAAGTGATTATAGTCGGTCAGCTGTATAACGGGACAGAGCCGGTCGGTCGGCTCCAATGAATGTACAGGGTATTCACTATATTTTGACACTCTAAACTGCTTTATTTACAGAATTAGAAAAAAATATAAAATACAAAACTTATTCGATTTTTAAATTATGATTTTTGACATATATATATCGTACTAGTGACGTCATCCATCTGGGCGTGATGACGTAATCGACTATTTTTTTAAATGAGAATAGGGGTCGTGTGCTAGCTCATTTGAAAGGTTATTTCCTATTCAGTAATATAAACATTAAGATGATTGTTTATACAGGGTGTCCAAAAAATTTTTTTTATTTAAATTGTTTAATTAATAATTCAAAAAAATTTCAAAAATTGCGTTACGCAATAGTTAAACGCCCATTAGAGTGCGTTACGTGGGGGGGGGTCAAAAATCGCGTTACGTAATACTTGAACGCTCCCTTTTGTATTTTACATTTTTTTCTAATTCTGTAAATAAAGCAGTTTACAAGGGGGTCAAAATATAGTGAATAACCCTGTACATTCATCGGGGCCGACCGACCCACGGTGGTGAATTTCGCCGAAAACCTGCCCAAAATGTAAAAATCTAAGTTTATAGGTATACCCTGAGAAATTTTATACGAACCTTGCTCTGTAGGTTTTTGAAAATCATAAACGGCCGTTAAGGGTAGAACAATACAAGCAGATCATGCATGGGCGCCCATCTAAAAATTTTTTAGGGGAGGGGCCAGACATGAAGATGTTGCACATTACATTCTGTATACTTTGGATGACAATATATTATAGTTTACAGCAAAAGAAAAGGCGCCAAAAAAGATGACATGGGCGCCTATGAGATCATATATGTATTTATATTAGTGTAAAGTTGTGGTTGAACGACAGCGGACCAAATAAAAATTAAGTGTGTTATACAATAATATTGGGCCATTGTTTGGTTTTCATTTAGAACTATAGACGTGTATTATTTTGTTAGTTTATAGTGGATGCTATGTCTGGAGGTAAGTGGGGTATTTTAATATACTTTTTAGACTTTTTTCTTCGTAAAATAGACTTTATTTACAACATGTTTGAAAATTGGCAAGAATTTTCAATCGTTTTAAGTTTTCCAAGTTTTAAAAAGGGAAAAGTAAAAAAGTCTACTTTGCTCAGCAAAGATATTTTGTTTAATAAATAGTTCAAAATGTAGGTATATAAATATTCCTCAAAAAATAATCTGCAGCTAAATGCATCCTTAGCGGAATTTTTCATTTTAAAGAAATATAACATGCTGGAGAATTTGTACATAAAAAGACTTTAATGTTATATGGTCAGCAGTTAATAAAGTAAGAACATAATATGAAGCATCTGATCCAGCAAATTTACAGTTTTTTTTACACAAGAGCCGCCGTTTTTTGTTATTTTTTTGCTTTCTCTATTCTTTGTCTTAATATTTAAATCCTTTTACTCTTATGTATAATCTTGTTTTTGCTTCGTTACTTTTATATTTTTTAATAATTTTGGTCGTGTGAGCCAAAAATTTTAATTTTTAAAAAATGAAATGTATAAACGAAACTTTGTGTTAAGAAGCCACACATTGGTAGGTAATAATTATAATTAATCGGATCCATTTACAAAACAATTAAGATGTATTAAGAGTTGACCTACCTATTTTTGGCTTCTTAATATAAAGTATCGTTTATGCATTTTATTTTAAAAAAAAGGCAAACTTTTGGACTCACACGACCAAAATTATAAAATATACAGCGTGTCTACTTAAGTTGGAAACATATGGGAAACTTTTTTATTATTAATTTTACGAAAAAAAATTATTCTTTATAAAAAGTTCTGCATGCCCCAAAACCTAAAATTCAATCATCAGATATAAAATTTTCTCAATATTATACGAGGTATGTCAAAAAATATGAATTTCGGTCAAGGGTAAAGTACCTTTATTTCTCTCAATATCGAAAAATCTTATGATAAAAAGTTGTTTGGAATTAAAAACTAAGATCAAATATGCAATTACATGCTTCTAATTGAAAAAAAAATAAAAAATTTTTCTCAAATTTATGGATAGGTACCCAACATCGTTTTAATTATTAACTCTTTTATTATTCATTTTACGAAAAAAAGTTATTCTTCATAGAAAGCTCTGCATGGTTTAAAATTTAAGACACAATCATGATATATCAACTTTTATTAATTTTATACGAGGTGTGTCAAAAATATGAAATTCGCTCAAGATTATAGTACCTTTATATTTCACAATATTTCAATTAGAAGGATGTAATTGCATATTGAAACATAGTTTTTAATTTTTAACAACTTTTTTTAATAACCATTTTCAATATAGTGAAAAATAAAGGTACTTTACTCTTGAGTGAAATTCATATTTTTTGACATACCTCGTATAAAATTAATAAAATGTGATATCTGATGGTCGTATCTTCGGTCTTAGGACATACAGAGCTTTTTATAAAGAATACCTTTTTTTCGTAAAAGTAATAATAAAAGAGTTATCGTACGTGTAATAAATAAAAACGTATAAAGTATCAATAAATTTGAGAAAAATTTGAAAAATATTTTTTTTTTCGATTAGAAGCATGTAATTGCATATTTGATCTTAGTTTTTATTTCCAAACAACTTTTCATAATAAGAATTCTCGATATTGACAGAAATAAAGGTACTTTACTCTTGAACGAAGTATATATTTTTTGACATACCTCGTATGATATTGACAAAATTTGATATCTGATGATTGAATCTTAGGTTTTAGAGCATGCAGAACATTTTATAAAGAATAACTTTTTTTCGTAAAATTAATAACAAAAAAGTTTCCCATATGTTTCCAACTTAAGTAGACACGCTGTATAAAAATAAGAAAGCAAAAAGATAGACCTATTCATAAAGGTAAAATGACTTTTAAAGATTAAAAAAGAATGTGTGTGTACTTTGTACGCACGTAAGAAGTTATACTTCTATTATATGATTTAAACGAAATTAATATACTTTTTATTTATATTTTATTTAAATATTAAACTAATTTATACTTACTACTTCTCAAACATTTTTATTAAAACAGTGCCAAAAATTAAAATAATAAAAGAATAAAACACACACAAACACATTAAAAATGCCACAAATGATTTCTGAACATTAATTGTCGGAAAATTTTTTAACTAAATACGTATTTTCTGAAAATAAAATTATATAATAAATATACTTACAATCATAAAGTGTATAAAAAAAATAAAAAATAAAAGTTTTTATTGGGATTCGAACCAGCTATCAGCGCGGTTGGTATATTGGGGTTCATTCGCCTTAAACGCTTCGCCACGGAGGCAATGTGTCATTATGTGCGAAGATCGACTAACTAAACGGATTAAGCTTTTGACATTTTTGAATTCAATTAAATTATTTTGATTTTGAATTGAAATGATTTAGAATTGAAAAAATACAACAAAACATAGAGTAAGAAAACAATATATTAGGTGAACATTGATAAAAATTTTGATGGTAATCAAATTATGTAAATAAAAGTATTATTCTTTTTCTCATGATCATCTTTCAGTGCGTCACAGTTTTTCGATTTCTTTCTAACGCATTAAATTGTATGTGACAGAAGAAAAGGCACGTCCGTTATTACAGACATTTACAACATTTATTCTAGTTGTCGATAGATGGCGCCATAATAAAAAATATTTTTTTTTAAATTAGATAATAATATTACAAGTCGATCAGATTAGCCAAGCGGACTGAGGCGCACGATTGACAAATCTATAGTGGATATGCGGTCGAGGCGATCGAGGTTCGTGCCCCAGCCCGGTGAACAGAAAAATAAAGTCTGGCGTCGTAGTCTAAAATTCTAAAAAGAATCTACGACTTGGTCTGGAATAAGCTGGTGTCTGATCGGCCTATGGAGGAGCGGTACGGCAAGGAATAAGGGCTTGCGGCTCGGTGACACTCCTCCATAGATCCCTACCGGAAGGGCGTTGACGCCTAAAAACGGTGTATACAGAGAGAGTCTGTAAAGTGGAATAAATTCAATATCTCAAATACTAATTGTTTTTTTTGGAAAATGCTCAGACCCGTCGATTAGTATTTCAAATTGTCCTTTTTGACATTCAATAAAAATGTATACAGGGTGTCCCAATTTAGAGATATGACGTCATCGTCGATTTTCTTAAATGGCAACACTGTCATTTTGATAGCTAATTTGATAGGGTTTGTAAAGTTATACATAACTGCAAAATATCAAATTTTTATTCTCTACCATTTACAAGATAATAGAAAATAACAAAGTTATATCTGTAATTTGGAATATATTCAATAATTAAAATACTGTTTTTTTGAAAAATGCTCAGACCCGTCGATTAGTATATCAAATTGTCATTTTTGACATATAATAATAATGTATACAGGGTGTCCCAATTTAGAGATATGACGTCATTGTTGATTTTCTTAAATGGCAACACTATCATTTTGATAGCTATTTTGATAGCGTGTGTAAAGTTATACACATCTGAAAAATTTCAAAATTTTATTCCCTACCATTTACAAGATAATAAAAAATAACAAAGTTATGAAGAACAAGAAGTAATCAAATAATAATTGAATTTATTTATTTCAATTAAGCAAATGCTCATAACGTTGCCCATTGACAATTTGACAATAATTGAGGGCCACATTATGAGTTTTTGCTTAATTTATTGAAATAATTAAATTCAATTATTAGTTGATTACTTCTTTTTCATAACTTTGTTATTTTTTATTATCATCTAAATGGTAGAGAATACAAATTTGAAATTTTGCAGTTGTGTATAACTTTACACACCCTATCAAAATAGCTATCAAAATGACAGTGTTGCCATTTAAGAAAATCAACGATGACGTCATATCTCTAAATTGGGACACCCTGTATACATTATTATTATATGTCAAAAAGGACAATTTGATATACTAATCGACGGGTCTGAACATTTTTCAAAAAAACAGTTAGTATTTTAATTATTGAATATATTCCAAATTACAGATATAACTTTGTTATTTTCTATTATCTTGTAAATGGTAGAGAATAAAAATTTGATATTTTGCAGTTATGTATAACTTTACAAACCCTATCAAATTAGCTATCAAAATGACAGTGTTGCCATTTAAGAAAATCGACGATGACGTCATATCTCTAAATTGGGACACCCTGTATACATTATTATTGAATGTCAAAAAGGACAATTTGAAATACTAATCGACGGGTCTGAGCATTTTCCAAAAAAACAATTAGTATTTGAGATATTGAATTTATTCCACTTTACAGACACTCTCTTTATATATAATAATATTACAAATATAATCTGTATAATTTATAAGACTATACAAATCAAAGAAAATACCATTTTATAAATGCAAGAAACACATTTGATTTGTTTTTATTTCAAATTGAAAATAAAATGTGACAACTGTCAGATTTAACTAAAATGTCATGTTAGAATAAATGTCATAAATGTGTATTATCACGGACTTACCCTTTTTCCTATTATTTGTTACGCACTGAAAAATGCTCATGAAAAGGACAATACATACTATGTATTTTGGTAGGTTTAAATAGGTAGGTACCTATGATACATTTACAATTATTACGTACCTGTTGCTTTTAAAAACTATTTAAATGTCACTACAATTATAAACTTTTTTGTTTCTGTCCTCACAACAATAAAACTAATATATTATACATTTGTGTACCTTCATATTGAACAATTATTTATTATTGACAGATCATTTTAACACCCAATCAGAGCCCGTATAACGACTAATACCATACTGTCGGTGTGCGCATGCGCGCAGATCAATATAAATTCACAATCAATCTCAATCGCGCCTAAAGAAGTATTACTTCAAAAAAAGAAGAAGAAAGCAAAAAAATAACAAAAAACTGCGGTTCTTGTGTAAAAAAACTGTAAATTTTCTGGATCAACTGCTTCATATTTTGTTCTTACTTTATTAACTGACCATAACATTAAAGTCTCTTAATGTAGAAATTCTCCAGCATGTTACAGTTTTTTAAAATGAAGAATTCCGCTAAGTTTGCAACTTGTTGCAGATGATTTCTTGAGGAATATTTATATACATATTGAATTATTTATTAAGCAAAAAATCTTTGCTGACCAAAGCTGACTTTTTTACTTTTTCCATTTTAAAACTTGGTAAACAGAAAACGATTGAAGATTCTTGACATCATTTTGTAAATATGTTGTAAATAAAGTTTATGTTAGGAAAAAGAATCTAAAAAGTATATTGAAATACTCCACTTACCTCAAGAAATAGCATCCACTATAAAATAACAAAATAATACACGTCTATAGTTTTAAACGAAAACCTAACAATGCCTCAATTGTATAATACACTTTAATTTTATTCGGTCCGCTTTCGTTCAATCCCAACTTTACACTAAAATAAATATGTGATATGCTTGTATTGTTCTACCCTCAACCGCCGTTTATGATCCTCCGAAACCTACAGAGCAAGATTCATATAAAATTTCTCGGAATATATAAACTTAAATTTTTGCATTTTGGCCAGGTTTTCGGCAAAATTCACCACTGTGCGACCGGCTCTGTCCCGTCATACAGCTGACCGACTATAATAACTTTTATTTATATTTAATTTAGAATGTGTGTACTGATTTTCAGCCTTAGTAAATGGATTGCATTACCTCCGCAGGTAAGCTATCAGTAACACCTGTTCTACATTTCACTTGACCGACCGCAGTATGTTTCTCTACACAATCACGGTAATCAAATGTGAAAAAACTAGCTTTAGTAAATTCAGAGAGATTTTTCGGTGCTGTCTCTCCGTCTATTAGGCCGGACGGTATCAAACTCCTTCTCTCGTGGCAGACGGACTTGAGAACACACAAAAATCTTGAAAGTTCAAATCCTGGCTCGTCATGGACACGTTTTTTGCTTTTAATGATCCTACTGGTTTGTTACGTTTCAACAACCGTTTATCAATTTCTCTTTTTGCCTCCTCTATTTGTCTATTTGTAACTGGTACTACAAGGTAGTTAAATTCTGTTACCTTCTCAAATGTATACTCTCTCATTCGTCCTTACAGTGTCCTTTATTTTCTTCTTCATTTTCCCTTCTCATTTCCATATATGTACTTTTCTTCTTGATTTATAGTCGGATCATATTTTCTAAATTCTTCTTCAAATTTTGTGAATATTTTTCGAAGTTCTATTCTTGAACGTGTCAGACATATAAAGTTATCTGCGAAACTTATGCAATTTGTTCAGAATCGTGCCCCTTGCGTTTGTCTGAATCTTGGCTGCACCTAATTTTCCCCTTTGTTGCCATATTCTAAATTTGAAAAAATATATGGGGAATTATAAAATTAGTGACCAGTTTACATGATGTCATTATTATATTTGGTGAGATTGTGAATGGTAACTGACGTCTGTGAATATTGGAGGTTAAATATGTCAAATTATTGTTTTCAAATTATGTTTTATTTATTTACTTTATATTTTAACGACAGTTTATTTTTGAAGTTATACTTCTTTAAGCGCGATAGGGAGTGAATTTTTATTATTCAGCGCGCATGCGCACAGAGACAGTATGTTATGCGTTGCTAAATATTTTAAGTTATGTATGTATCAGTCCAAAAAAGGTGTGGAATAAGTATATTAGTGTTTTTAGTAAATATATTTATTATAATTTTTGTATCTTTGGATTTGTCTTCTTCGGGAGTAAGATAATACGTATTATTAAAACATGTTTATATTTAATACTTCACTTCGTCTATTTGTTACCGTGATTTGTCGTAATGTCCGAGAAACCGTATAAACAATGCCTTCGTAGCGTCATTGCGACCCACGCAACGAAGACTATCGTAACTCAAAAACCGTTACATTTTATTTACTATTATGGTATTATTATTCTTTTTAAGCTTTATTTGGTGGAAAAGTATGGTAAATCAGGTATGAATTTTAAGGCAACCAGTAAAGCATTTGCATGTGTATAGTAAGTGTACTGACCCACACTCATGCAAGCGAAAACTATAGTAAGTTGAGTTACTGTAGTCTTCGTTGCAAGAAACAACGGAAGGTATTCCAAGTTTGAGTAAACTGTTTGACTTACTATAATAGTTTTCTCTAGTTAGACTCTAATTTTAGTTATTCCGATTAACTATAGAAATGTTTTTTATTACAATTTTTTAAATTACTGTTTTGCTTCAATAAATCTGTTACTAGTAAGTCTAGTCTAGAATAAGTATTTATTCGGTAACTGTTTCGACGAAAACTATAGTAAGTCTACAAAATTTAGCAAAAAATCTGTTTTTTGTTATGTTTGATCTGTGAAATCCCTTAAAACCGTTTATACATAATATAACAGAAATTTAAATTTGTAAGACGTATTTCTTCCAAAGATAACGTCATTTACTGTTAGTAAGTCTAGAGTAAGTATTATTTTTTCCTTAATTGCTTCGACGAAAACTATTAGTGGAGTCACTGAAGGTGGATATGAGCTATTACCTCCGATTTCGTTGAACCTCCATCGATTTGCATGAAAATTGGTGAGTGGTTAGAGGATATCTCAAGGAACAAAGGTGACATGGTGCCAACTTGCGCTTTTACCCTGGGGGTGCATGCCACCCCTTCTCGGGGGTGAAAATTATTTGATTAAAAATAACCCCATAATTCGATAGAGGAAAAAATTTCAAGCAAAATTTGTTATATACAATTATTAAAATTAATCAAAACTTTTTGAGTTATTAAAGATCAAAGATTTTAATTTTTCTTGAGAAAAATGCGTGTTTTTAACCAATTTTTCATCAATAACTCAAAAAGTGTAAATTTTTACAAAAAAGTTATTATTACCAAAATTGAAGCTAATAAAAAATGAAATAAACCCCTTACTACAAAAACCTATTAATGTTAATTAAAAGTGAGTTACAGGTAATTGAATGTATATTTTTTTCGGCGAGTAAAAAACTCAAGTATTCAAGCTGAAATAACGGGAAATTTATGCATTTTATAACATAAACTTGTGAAACATTTGTCAAAGTACTTAAAAATATCTATTAAATGAGCCCCCGAACATGTTGATAGCGTTAAAATTTATGCTCCAAAATTTATCTTTTAAAAATTTTTCCAAAAAATGTTATTGTTTTTTTTTAATAACTCCGTTCGTGTTTACGATATCAGGTTCATCTAAAAACTGTTTGAAAGTTAATTCAAAGTGCTATTTAAGCAAGTTGAACCTAATCTTTTAAACTCCTTACTTTTTTAAAAATAAAAGGTTAAATGACCCCGGTTGCATGGTTCCCACAGCAAAATTTAAGATTTAAACGTTTCTATCTCGGTTATTTTTTACCCTATAGAAATAGTAAAACAGGTAAAATATTTGGCACAGAAAAAACTAAAATTTGTTTATATATAATTTTTTACGTATATTGAGTATTTTTGGAGTTATTATCAAAAGAATATGAGAAGTACAATAATTTTAAAAAGTATGATTTTTTTAAATTATATCTTTTTTCAAAAATATGCATTCTAAACCGGTCAACATTATCGAAAACATTACTTATGCTAATATAAAGAGGTTTTTGTAAGGATTACTATAAATTTTAATTTTTGTGGAAATGGCGTATGTTTTATTTTTCACTTTTTCCTAAAAAATTCGAATCGGTTCTTTTATTTTCATTATAACTTGCCAAATTTTGACGCTATTACCTTGTTCTGAAGCTCATTTGATAGGTATTCCGAAGTACCCGCAAATGTTAAGCAGGAATATTTTATACATTGCATCGTTTTTCCGTTATTTAAGCTTGAATACTTAGATTTGAGTACTTGTCGAAAAAATACACATTCAATTGCCAATAACTCACTTTGCACTAATTTAGTTCTTTATGTGAGGAATGTATTCAATTTTTTATTATCTTCAATTTCAGTAATAATAAATTTTGTAAAAGCTTATAGTTTTTGATTTATACGTGAAAAACCGATTTAAAACATGCATGTTTTTACGAAAAAATAAAATCTTTGGTCTTTAATAACTCAAAGTGTTGATTTATTTTAATAACTTTATATAACAAATTTTGCTTATAATTTGTCCCTCTATCGACTTTGGTATTATTTTTAATAAAATAATTTTCACCCCCGAGAAGGGGTGGCATCCACCCCCAGGGTAAAAGCGCAAGTTGGCATCATGTCACTTTTGTTCCTTGAGATATCCTCTAATTACTCACCAATTTTCATGAAAATCGATGGAGGTTCAACGAAATCGGAGGTGAAAACCTTCAGTGACTGCACTATATAGCAAGTCTACAAGATTTAGCAAAAAAATGTGTTTTTTGTTATGTTTGATTTGTGAAATCCCTTAAAACCCTTTAAATATAATATATCAGAAATTTCAGTGTGTAAGGAGTATTTGTTTCAAATATATCGTCATTTGTTACAGCAGAAAATTTTCAAACGCGATTATAGTTCAACCAAAAATGAGTTACAATAGTCTTCGTTGCATGGGTCGAATTGGTACAGCATTTAACTAGAGATCGAGAGATCCTGGGTTCAAATGCGGACAATTGCTGTCTTTTTTTTTAATTTTTGGAAAGTGTAAGTATTAAAATTAGTTTAATAAAATAAAAATAAACTAAGATGAAGTAGTTTTCAATCCTAATAGCAATATTAATAATATTTAAAAATATTAAAATATTACTAGAAGATTTTTAAATTGAAAACTTATTGGTCCATTTTCTTGGTAACACCTCCATGGCTTCTAAAATTTGCAAGCCAGATGGATGCTGAAGTGAACAAGACAAGAGGGAATTCAAAAACTTACAATTCACGACCCCGTCTGTTCAGCTGGTAAATTCCAAAAGAAAATGAACCTAGTTACTCAAAAGAAGTAACGACTAATATAAAAATAAAATAAAAATTCCATTTTTATTCAGTTGCAATGCGAAGGCAACACAATCTTATTTTTCACTTAAAATACGGAGCGCAGTCCAGCCCTCTGAATCGACGATTTTCGACTCTTGTTGGAGTCGCATCGGAGAGAACGTAGGCCTGCTTCTGAAACTTAGCCTGAAAACTTACGTTTTCAATTTAAAAATCTTTTAATAATATTTTAATATTTTTAAATATTAATAATATTGCTATTAGGATTGAAAACTACTTCATCTTTCAATTGCCAGATGACGCTAGTCACCTAGTCCATTTACGTCAGTTGCGGTGTGGGGGATGGACTCTCGGATCTCGGATGGATCACTTGAAGTATGGAGAAGCGTCTATCTGTTTTAATTCTCTATTCATGTTAAACTTATTTGAAAGATTTACATCTATCATAACTTTATATACGTCATTCGTATTAGTTAGCGTTTCTTTAACTAATCGTATCAGTTTTTCTGGTATTCCTAGTGATCTCATTGCTTCGTATAGTCCGTTTCGTGTTTGGAGTCGTAGGCATGTTTAAAATCTATAAAGAGCATTTGCAAAACTAGATTTCATAACCTGTTTTGTAATATTTTTAGCATAAAAATTTGATCGGTTGTTCTTGCCAGCCTGAAATCAGCCTGGAATTCTCCTTTTATCTCAGTTTTTTATTCTACTTCTTATAATTTTACTAATACTTTATATACTACGATTTCTTTGTAGGTAATTTTCTGTTCCTCTGATACATCTGTTCAATTCTCTGAACTCACCTTAAATATGAATGAAATTAAACGGTTTAAAAAATAAGAAAATAATTCGAAATGGTTATAAGCAAAAAACTATATTTAATGTATAAAAAAAAGTAACAAAATGTCTTTATAACGTACGTATGTTATTTTGAAACCTAGTGAATTATCTAATTATGTATTTTTCAATTGACAATAGATGCTATATTTAATAATACACAATAGTAATTATAATAATAGTAATAAATAAAATTTCACATTGTTCACGATTTTGTTCTTAGCTCGCTAAAACATTTTTAACACACTTTATATCTTAAATTTAATTCAATATACTTAAAAATTGAAGTAACAGTAATATAACAGTCGAAAATCTCTATCACACATCTTGTAAATGCTTAGAAACAGCTAATGATTTGAATGGTTCGGACCACATCCGCCGCAAGTCGCCCTAAAATATAAAATATAAACTTTTTAATAACAAATATCAATTTATATGTTGAATGGATACAATGTTGAACGCATAACACGGATTAGTTGGCCCTCAAGAATTTGCCCATATATAGTTGTGCAAGGAAACTAAGAGAGTAATTAATTTCAGCTCAGCGGGGTACTATTGATGGACATGTGTACTTAAATGAACAAGGGATGATTCCATAAAACAGGTAGATCTCTTGTTGATAGAATTTCACACTTTGAAGCATAGCACCCCGCTAAGTTCAATATTAATGAGTCTCTTATATACTTCTGTTGAGCGGGGTGCCATTGTCCGAGTTGTGAAATTAATTGAACAAAGGTTTAATTTTATAAAATAGGTAGATTCATTGTTTATGGAATTTCTCAACTACCCGGGGACAATAGTACCCGCGCAATACTCTGGGCTAATTAGCAAAATACAAGAAAAAGTTATTTACTAGCAATTTTATTGCTGGAATCGAATCTTATGATTGTATATATTAGATAATAATATAGGTATGCAAAGTCCGCAGATAGTGTGCTACTTTTTTTATAAACAAAGTGGCGCCCAAAAATCTTGTTTTTTTCAATTTTTGCTCTATAACTACAAAGATTTTAACTTTACACCAAAAACACCCAAATAAAAATTCACCTTAATCAAATTCTGCATAGAGACGTGTTTTTCCCGATTTACTTCGACGAAAATTTTCCCCGGAAAATGCAAGTTTTTGCAACAAAATCTTTAATTTTCAACTAAAATTTTAGATATGTAATTGTTTATCAATAATTAAATAACTTGGTAATATAAAAGCTCTTTTCGTATAGATGATAATTCCAGACGTAAATTGAATGGAAATTGAATGAACAGTTTAGCAACAATTGAATTGTTAATTAAAAATTTACGGTCGCTATAAGAACCACAATAATTATGATACATAAGAATAACTATGATTTTTGTATAAAAAGACACTGTGCTTATCTAATGTACTTTACAGAATTGAAATTGGACTATTTAAGCGGCCTCAGGAATATTTTAAAATTATAAACAATTTTTTTGGCTTATAAACAAATAGAATATCTCGGGAAATTATAAATTAAATTAAATCATGCAAACGGTATTGGAAAAAAAGCGGCAGGACGCTTCTTTTAAAAGAAAAAACGTTTAATTGGGATGAGTGGTTCCTGAGATACAACCGGTCAAAGTTGAACGGCATTTACGGCAGATATTTATTTATTTATAAGAAAAGAAAACTACATATTTTTCCAGTTGTAGACTTTTTTTAGATAAACTTACCACAAGTGTACCTTTTAACGTTAAAAACACAAATATTCTCATTTGAAAGCTGTATAATTATTTAAACAATCTTTATTTAAACAAATTAAAAAATTTTGTTATAATAAATAAATTTATTATAACAAAAGAAAAGCAACTTTGTCATTTAATAATGCGTTAGTTAGATGGCTCTACTCGATTTACTTGGGAATAAAAAAAGAATGAAGAAAATTGCTTCATGGGAAGTCGAGAAAATGCATTTTTTTTTAACGTATACCGATTTTGAACATTGAGATTACATTTTCTCCAACCTAATTTTTGATTGGAATTTTGCTATTTTTGGCAATTTTCACTCGTAATATCAATAGTTTTTATTATAATAATATATGTTATAAGTATTTTAAAGATATGAAAATTGATGTGGAGAAAGAGGACCAAAATAAAAAGATAATGGTTCGAAAATTATGATCCTATTGTTTATATCTTTGCCTTAAGTGCCGGTCAACTGTGACCGGTTGTATCTCAGGAACCACTCATCACAATTAAACGCTTTTTCTTTTAAAAGAAGCGTCCTGCCGCTTTTTTTCCAATACCGTTTTCGTGATTTAATTTAATTTAATATTTCCCGAGATATTCTATCTGTTTATAAGACAAAACATTGTTTTTTAAAATATTCCTGAGGCCGCTTAAATAGTCCAATTTCAATTCTGTAAAGTACATTAGATAGGTACAGTGTCTTTTTATACAAAAAGCATAGCTATTCTTATATATCATAATTCTAACGCGCTAGGTACTAAGAGTATCAGTCATAAAAAAGATTTTTCGGGATTCTTCCATATTTTGAATTATATAATGAATAAGGTATTACCAAGGTAGAAAGTAAAATAGTTAATTATTAATTTATTAATCAATTTCGTTACCATTTTGATATTTAGTTGTAATATTTATTTCATCACTGGTAAAAAAGACTTTGAAAAGTCGTAATAAAAAAATTTTCATTTTTGACTTATACTCTTAATACACATACTCTAGAATTATTGTGGTTATTATTGGGACCGTGGAAGTTCGGCAAAGCGACACCTATTTCTACGCTCTGCAACTTTATTCGCAGTTTTAATTATATTGGCCAATTATATTAGTCCTGGTTACTGGATAATTGTCAAGGCCATAGCCCAAAAAAATAATAAGAAGAAAAAATAAGATTCAGGTTATGTTATTAAAACTTAAACAATTGTATGTAGTAAATAAAATTAGTTATTAAAATGCAGTACTGTCATATCAATACTATCATATCAATATTGTGGAGCAACATATAATTTTTCTTCATCAATGACAGTAGATATGAAATGTACGTCAATTTGACAATTTCAATTGACAATAAGAAAGTTGCAATATTTCTCCGCTATTCGCGCATGATCGTTTCACGTATCCCTTCCAAGTACTTGCACACTGCGAATAGCGACCGTAAATTTTTAATTAACAATTCTGGCTTCTGGAATTATAATCTATACAAAAAGAGCTTTTATATTACCAAGTTATTTAATTATTGATAAACAATTACTTGTCTAAAAGTTTAGTTGAAAATTAAAGATTTTGTTGGAAAAACCCGCATTTTCCGGGGGAAATTTTCGTCGAATTAAATCGGGAAAAACACGTCTCTATGCAAAATTTAATTACGGTGAATTTTTATTTGGGTGTTTTTGGTGTAAAGTTAAAATCTTTGGAGTTATAGAGCAAAAATTGAAAAAAACACGATTTTCGGGCGCCATTTTGTTTATAAAAAAAGTAGCACACTATCTGCGGACTTTGCATACCTATATTATTAATATACATATACAATCATAAGATTAGATTCCAGAAACAAAAATTGCTGGTAAATAACTTTTCCCAAAAATGGCCTATTCTCCGATATTCTGCCCAGACTACAGACGCTCTTAGATAGTTTGCCAGACTTTACTTGTAAACCTATGCAGCATTGTCCGTCTAACCAATCAATTCCCTATTAGGATAATTTCAACCTTGAATAACGGGAAAACATTTTAGAACATATACTTACTAAATAAAGTATTGTCAAACTACTCAGAAATATCTATCAAATGAGCTCCTGAACAATTTGATAGCATTAAAATTTATGTTCCATAAATTTATCAAAAAGAAAATGTTATTGTTTTTTTTTTAATAACTACGTTAATTTTTCCAGTTCATCTAAAAACCATTGAAAGGTAATTTCAATGGCTATAAAATTATATTAAATTTAATCTTTTAAAATAAAGGACCTCGGTTACATGGTTCGTTCCTATCTCGGGTATTTTTTATCCCACAAAAATAATAAAAAAAGTAAAATATTAAAAGTAATTATTATTAAGTATTAAAAGTAAAGTAAATATAAAAGTAGTAAAATAAGTTAAAGAAAATATTAAAATTTGGTTTTTACTTATATCGAGTGATTTTGGAATTATTATCAAAAGAAAATGACATTTATGAAAATTTGAAAAAATCTGATTTTTTAAAATTATACTTCTTTTTTCAAAAATATGCATTCTAAACCAGTCAAAATTTTTTTGGTCAGTACTTACGTTAAAATAAAGAAAGTCTTACATGGATTATTATAAATTTTAATTTTGTGGAAATAGCGTGTTTTATTTTTCACTTTTTCGTAAAAAAAATTGAAAGGATTCTCTAAATTTTCATCATAGCTTGCTTAATTTTAATGCTATCAACTTCCTCTAGAGCTCGTTTGATATGAATTCCTGAGTACTTTGTGACAAGTGTTTAGTAAGTATATTTTATAAAATGTATTATATCGTATAAAATTTATATACATATATCTAAATTTGAAAGAAAAGCTGTGCAAAAATGAAAGAATAATAAACATCAGGTATCACCTTCAGCGGTATGGAGCACTTAACTATTTCTGATAAGACAAAGGTGATTTCAATTAATACGAATATGATAGATAATAACTAAGATGATGCTTCGATATGGACCCATTTTGGTTCAATCTTATGCTATTTAAAAAACATACAGAATTAAAAGATAAACGAAATAAGACAACCACCATAAATAAACAGCCGCATAGGATGCAACCACAGAAACCATGAAACCAACAAAAACTAAACTAAAAATTTCTTTTGGTTCATTTTCTTAAACGTGGCAATGTCAAAACTATAAAACTGGTTGTAATTAAACAGAAACAAAATATTTAAATTTATTCTCAGTATAATAATGTAAGTAGATTATTCTCGGTATAATAATAATCTGATTGGACAGAATTAAACACGTGATAAAAAATCTTATTACACGATTGGAAATTAAAATCATTAAAAAATAATCGCTGACATTTTGATTTTTGTAGGTTTCTATTGGTCACATATACAGGGTGTGTGTAAATAAGTATGACAAACTTTAAGGGGTAATTCTACTTGAAAAAATAATGACAGTTTGCTCGATAAACGTATGTTTGCAGATGCTTCTTTTCGAGATACGGGGTGCTGAAATTTTCATTTCAAAATGCCAATTTATTTATTGCTCAGATCGGTTGAACTATGAAAATGAAATTTGGTGGGTTTTAAGAGGAAGTTATTGTGCATTTTTTGACATACAATTAAGAATTTTGTATTCATCATTGGCGCGCCTACGGGTCTAATGGTCTGAATTTTTTTAAAGAAAAAAAAATAGTACGCCACTGAGATATTTCGAATTAATTTTTTTTTATATTCCACGTCTAATTTGTGATAAAAAACCTTTCTTGTCTTTTTTTCATATGGTGCACGGCTTTTATGCAGAAAAATAAACCATTTTGACGCGTATTTTTCATTGTTTAATACATTATCAAGAACTATCTAATATAGGCCAGGGTAATAAGACAAAAATATACCCTGTTCGTGACACTCGAGCAGCCAGGGTACTGAAGCGTTTTTTCGACAGGTAATACCTATAAGAGCAAATTGTAACTATTTCCTGCGTAGGATCTGGCGGCCATTTTAATTTATAAACAATTAAGTGTCAAAAATGGCATTTTTCCCTTTTATTTTCAAATTAATGGAAAACAGTGAAACTTATGGTTTTCTTAGTACAAATATCTTTTAGATTATGGAAAAAGCTTTAAAATGACGTATTACAAAGTTTGATATACTCATTTATTGTTAATATAATTGCGAAAAAAGGTCGGAATTGCAAAAAAAATTATTTTCGCAATAACTGTTGTAAAAATTAGTGTACAGGTTTGAAATTTTTGTCAAATGAGGGTTCTTTGGTGCTTAATATGTGATAAAAATTTCAAAGCGATTCATTCCATTGTTTAAATTTTATTCGAATTGTTTATCTCACAGAGCATTTTTTTTTTTGAAATAACATAAGTCAGAAAAAAATGACGTTAGAACCATTCCATAGGTGTCAAATGGAAGAGCATGAGCTATATTTTCAACTTGGTTTAAAAAAGCAAATAAAAAATGCATTTATTAGTAATAAATAATTATGCAAAAGTATCGTAAATCTTTCCTTATAAACTTTTTGGATAACTTTTTCCAAAAAAATTAACTTTTTTACCCTGTTTTAAGTGCACAACTACCAAGTAATGTTATTTATATCATAATTGATAAAAAATTGTAATAAATATATATAATTTCTTATATAACAAAATAAAAAGTTTATAAGGAAAGATTTATGATACTTTTGCATAATTAATTATTACTAATAAATACATTTTTTATTCGCTTATTTTAAACCAAGTTGAAAATATAGCTATGCTCTTTCATTTGACACCTGTGGAATGGTTCTAACGTCATTTTTTTCTGACTTATGTTATTGCGAAAAAAATGCTCTCTGGGATAAACAATTTGAATAAAATTTAAACAATTGAATGAATCGCTTTGAAATTATTATCACATATTAAGCACCAAAGAACCCTTATATGACAAGAATTTCAAATCTGTACACTAATTTTTACAATAGATATTGCGAAATTAATTTTTTTTGCAATTCCGACCTTTTTTCGCAATTATATTAACAATAAATGAGTATATCAAACTTTGTAATACATCATTTTAAAGCTTTTTCCATAATCTCAAAGATATTTGTACTAAGAAAACCATAAGTTTCACTGTTTTCCATTTATTTTAAAAAAAGAGGGAAAAATGCCATTTTTTGTGACACTTAATCGTTTATAAATAAAAATGGCCGCCAGATCCTACGCAGGAAATAGTTACAATTTGCTCTTATAGGTATTACCTGTCGAAAAAACGCTTCAGTACCCTGACTGCTCGAGTGTCATGGGAAAAACCTTATTACCCTGGACTAATATAATAATACTAAACTAGAACAATAACAGAAAATATTACTATAGTCGATTCGCTAATCTGAGACACAACTGTCTACACTACAATTACAATAAAGATGCACTAGAAATAAACAAGCACGAAGAGCACTCCCAAATCATGATTTGGGAGTGCTCCTCGAACATTCAACGTGTAGTGGTTTGTTTATTTCTATAAAGTGCATTTTTATTGTGATTGTAGTGTAGACAATTGTGTCTCAGATTGGCGAATCGACTATAAGATTTTAACTAGGTGCACAGCTACAACAAATGTTAAAAATAACGCCCTTTAGAGGCTACAGAATAATTTTATATTCATCATTGGCGCGCGTACGGGTAATGGTCTGAATATATTTTAAGAAAACAATAGTACGCCACTGAGATATGTCAAATTAAAAATAATTTTTGAATTGCTCGTTCAGTTTAAGACAAAAAATCTTTCTTGCCTTTTTTTCATATACGGCGCCGTTTTTATGCAAAAAAATAAAACATCTTAACTTTACAAAGTATTTGAACTAACGCCCGGTTTCATAATCAACTTAAAGTGAACATTAACTAAAGTTCATGTTAACGTTGACATTTACCCATATGAATGGACCGTGATAGTGTGACGTCAAAACGTCAAATTTTTTCCAAACACGTTGTGTCTAGGATAAGCTAACGTGTACGCAAATAAAAAAGTTAGGTAGAATTAAACGTCATAACAAATATTTTTCTATCAAACAAACACTAAACATATCAAAATAGCGTGTATCAAAATATACAGTCACTGCCCACGCTAAATAGTCACTAGCTTGATGAAGTTTAACTTTTTTATTTGCGTACATTTTAGCGTGTACCTAGACACAACGTGTTTGGAAAACTTTTTTTGACGTTTTGACGTCACGACTATCACGGTCCATTGCATTGATAAAGGTACCAACTTAAAATTTAAAGTCCACTTTAACTGATTATGAAACCGAGCGTAAGTTTATATACATATTTATGGAAACTACCCCGAATACTTTGTTAGCGTTAAGATGTTTTATTTTTTTGTATAAAAACGGCGCCTCGTATGAAAAAAAGGCAAGAAAGATTTTTTGTCAAAAATTGAACGAGGAATTCAAAAATGATTTTTAGTTTGACATATCTCAGTGGCGTACTATTTTTTTCTTAAAAAAAAATCAAACCATTACCTGTACGCGCGCCAATGATGAATATAAAATTCTTCTGTTACCTGTAAATGAGATCATTTTGAACATTTCTTGTAGATTTTCACCTAGTTAAACTTTTATTAGTACCTAATATTTTCTGTTATTGTTCTAGATTCTAGTTTAGTATTATTATATTGGATAGTTCTTGATAATGTATTAAAAAAATGAAAAATGCGCGTCAAGATGTTTTATTTTTCTGCATAAAAACGGTGCACCATATGAAAAAAAGACAAGAAAAGTTTTTTATCACAAATTAGACGTGGAATATAAAAATAATTTTTAATTCGAAATATCTCAGTGGCATACTATTTTTTTCTTTAAAAAAATTCAGACCATTACCCGTAGGCACGCCAATGATGAATAAAAAATTCTTAATTCTATGTCAAAAAATGCACAATAACTACCTCTTAAAACACACCAAATTTCATTTTCATAGCTCAACCGGTCTTAGAGCAATAAATAAATTGGCAGTTTAAAATAAAAATTTCAACACCCCCTATATTGGAAACGAAGCATTTGAGGACATACATTTATAGAGCAAACTGTCATTATTTTTCCATGTAGAATTACCCCTGTATAGGGCTTTTCATCGATTGTCATTTGTTTCGAGCTTCTGTCATATGTTGTATAGTCTGTGTATAATATTAATATACACAGATTATACGACATTTGACAGAAGGTCGAAACAAATGACTGTGAATGAAAAGCCCTATATGAACGAAATAATCAACGAGATTAAAGTATAGTATTTTTACTACAAAAACGTTATTACGTAGGTCAAAATTTTTGACGTAAGAGAACTGTCAAAACATTGGAATGTGACTTTTCATTATTGTCATGTTTATAAAAATATGGCAATAATGAAAAGTCACATTCTAATGTTTTGACAGTTCTCTTACGTCAAAAATTTTGACCTACGTAATAACGTTTTTGTAGTAAAAATACTATAACCATCAATCCCAGAATGGCACCTATGTTTCCTATTAGAATCGACCTCATGTAACTTCAATTTTAATTTTTAGTACATTTAAAATGTAATCAAATGGTTATTACACCTGGTATATTTAAAATGTAATCAAAAGGTTATTACACTTTTCAAGTAGCTAGTTTCAATTGCTATCTATATTTTCACCGACGATCGTCTGACAAGATCGAAAATGTTCTAAAGTTTTATCCAATTTGGAAAATTTCAACTTTTTAAAAAATAATTTTTAAGTTTTCACTGTATAGTCTAGGCGCCAGAGGGGCCACCGTGTCCTTTTCAATTCTGATGGACAAACTCAACGGTTTCTTATGGATTTTTGGCTGCGGATTACGAATTTCGAGGGTGAATTTCGATCCGAGTGGTCAAAAATTTGTTATAAACAATTTAATTGTTAATAAATTGTTTATAAGGCTCTGGCTCATAAACTAAAAGAGATAAAAAAAATGTTTCAAATAAAATTTGTGGCAATAAAAATGTTGCTAATAAAAAACAAAGAAAAAACGTTTACTAAACTTAAATTTCCAATTAGAACTCAAGATATTGTAAAATTAGTGCACAATGCAAATTTCAAATTGCAAAATAAGTATTATTCGAAGCTTTATCGATCGTAACTCGGCTTATACGCATGCAAATGAGCCTTGGAAGGTCTCATTTTAAAGATTAATGAATAGGCTCTCAAGCAAAGTTTGTTAAATTACTTTATCTTCATTTGTTTTAAAGTTATACCGTTTTGAAGTTATAATTTTCTTAAAAAGTTGTACATTAATTTGTTTATAAGGGTTTCAAGCAAATTTGAGCTATAACCATTTATACTTTAATTAACAATAATGATAAAACAACTCGAAAGGAACAATTTGAGCTTACGAAAATGTTCGTAACGAACAAGATATCGATATTTTAATGGCGCGCTATGAGACGCATGGTCGGCTCACAGTCAAGTAATTATTTTTCGACGCTTTATTGATCGTAACTCAATTTAACGTAACACAATTGACGGGCCTTGATGATGCTGCAAAAGAACTAGATCCACTTTATATGGATATCATATAGATAATTAGACTCTGAAGCCCCAAAAAGTTTTAGTTTTACTGCCTACAAGAACAGACTTAGTACCACCATGTAACTATAAAAATTGCTCTAAGAATTTATGCAGATGTAAAAAAGCTGAGATCCCTGTATGCAGATGCATGAAAAATTTTTTTTGTAAAAATAGTATTAAGTAAATAATATCAACTTACTTTGTAGTTATACTTCTGAAATATTAGTTTCTAATGTTTTTTTCTCATTTGGTACAAAAAATAGAAGACAATAGGCTTTTATTTTTATGCCAAATTGTTCGAATTTCATTATCTTAATTTAATCCCCCCATTCAACCGTTTTTACAGTTGCGTCATTCTTCATTTAAATTTTTTTAAATATTTACAATAGTGATTACATAGTAACCGTCCGGAGCATTGGTATGACATTCATTCTTAAAATCATGGCTTTAAGTATTATCCCCATTGGCCCAATTTAATTCCCCCATTTTCGACCCCATCTACAGTTGCGTCATTCTTGATCTGAAAATTTTTCCCTACAAAAAGATTTTTTTAAATATTTTTTTATGCCGTTTATTCTTACAGCGATGGCTCTTATTTTCATCCCTGTGGGTCCGAATTTCATTATCATAATTTAGCCCCCTCATTTTCAACCCTATTTACAGTTGAGTCATTCTTCATCTAAAACAAGGTCTAAAATGGTGCGTATTTGAATAACGACGCAACTACTACTCTGTGGTGGCTCAGCACATAGTTACAGTTCTGTCGCTTGTGTATCATCTGTATACAGTATTTTAGAAGTTAGTTACGCAATAAACAGGAATTGGCAAAATTTGCAGTATCGTCATTTTTATTCTGGACCGGCGGTATGATGATTTAATTATAAGAATTATATGATAAAATTTTATTAGGATTTTTAAAATTGAAAAATGAAGATAACGTGTATATACATAGAAATTATAATTTGCATCGAGAAGTTAGCACGTGAACCTTTACGCGGTGAGCCGATCTTGCGCCTCATAGCGCGACATTTAAATATCGATATCTTAGCCAAAAATAAACTTACGAACATTTTCGTAACCTCAAATTGTTCTTTTTGAGTTCTTTTATCATTATTGTTAATTAAAGTATAAATGTTTATAGCTCAAATTTGATTGAAACCCTTATAAACAAATTAATGTATAATTATTTTAAGAAAATTTTAATTTCAAACGGGTACAACTTTAAAACAAATGAAGATAAAGTAATTTAACAAATTTTGTTTGGAAGCCTATTGATTAAGCTTTAAAATAAGATCTTCTAAGGCTTATTTGCATGTGTAGAAGCCGAGTAACGATCGATAAAGCTTCGAAAAATACTTATTTTGCAATTTGAAATTTGCATTGTGCAGTAATTTTACATTATCTTGAGTTCTAATTGTTGGATTTAAGTTTAGTAAACGTTTTTTTCTTCGTTTTTTATTAAGGAAAAAATTTTATTTAAAACATTTTTTTATCTCTTTTAGTTTATGAGCCAGAGTATTATAAACAAATTATAAACAATTAAATTGTTTATAACAATTGTTTGACCACTCAGATCGAAATCCACCCTCGAAATTCGTAATCAGCAGCCAAAAATCCATAAGAAATCGTTGAGTTTGTCCATCAAAATTGAAAAGGACGCGGTGACCTCTATTTGGCGCCTAGACTAGTAAGTTTATTTAAACTATTCGCTACACCAGTTCCAAAGAGTAATGAGTCTGAATTTAAGTGATTTGGAGTTAAGTACATATTGGAAAGTGCTTGAATAACCAATACGAATTCCAAAGAGTAACAACTCTGTAATAACGTTCTGTGAAGATGTCACACATATGTTGTTCTGAAGCTATTTTCTTGTGGCATTTTTGCAATTAACTATTTTTAATGGGAAATAAGCCACAATTTTACTAAAAAAATGATTTTATTAACGTTTCGACGTCCAAATCGGATGCCGTTGTCACAATACAAAAAATATTAATATTAAACAAAAATGTTGTTGCTTAGTAAAAAATTCTTCTAATAATTTATTTAATCTGATTCGTTTATATCGGCAATTCAAACATATATTATATTATTATAAAATATTATATATTAGACTTTAAAATGATATTGCCAATATTTATAGGGATTCTATAGCATTCACAAGAAATAATACGAGGAAAATAGCAATACTATATATAAAAGGACTATCCGAGAAACTTAAAACAATAGGAAATAATTTCAACATTTCAAGAACATTCAAAACAACAAAAACATTCAGATCTATTTTATCTAAAACTAAACCTAACAGTGAACAAGAAAGAACAAAGAATTGTATTTATAAAATACCTTGTGAATGCGAACAATTCTATTTAGGTGAAACATCAAGACCATTAAACGTTAGAATAAGTGAACATCAGTCTTATATTAAAAATAGAGAATTTGATAGACCTCAAATATGTCAACACGTATGGGATAATGAACATAGAGTTGAGTGGAGAGATTCAAGTATAGTCCTGAAAGAAACAGATAGTAAAAAGAGAAAAATCAAAGAAGCGGCTCGGTTGAGAAAATGATGAAACCAACTGTGTCGCAAATTCCTCGGTAGAATGCAATAGGATGTGGTTACCCATACTGAAAGAGGAAGTCAATAGAAAGAAAATACCACGATTAGTAAGTCAATAACATATCGAGTTTATTTATAATTTAAAATAACATATGTACATATTAAGGTCAGAATTTGGTATTGGTTTTGAGAGTAAATTAAAGTAAGACCTAATACTTACGATGTCAGGATAGTATCACGAGGTTTTTTCCTGGTTTTCCCTCGTGATTTACTCTGGAATCTCTAACGCGAGAATTTTACTGTCACCGTTGCATGTGGTTGTCTTTTTAAAGACAGATCACATGCTATGATTTTTTTGTGACGGATATTCTTGAGTTGTGGTTGATTTCATGTAATCGAATGAACTACCTTTCAGTAAAGTCGTCCCAGGAACGCAACTCATAAATATTGGCAATATCATTTTAAAGTCTTCTACTTTAAAATGTATAATAATGTCTGAATTGCCGATATAAATGAGTCAGATTAAATAAATTATTAGAAGAATTTTTGAAGTTATACTTCTTTAGGCGAGATTGATAGTAAAATTTCATAATACTGCGCGCATGCGCACACAGACAGTATACCGTTTAATTGCTGAATCTTTCAAGTTATGTATAAATATATCAGTGCAAGAAAAGGTGTGAAAAGAATATATTAGTGTTTTTAGTAAATGTATTTATTATAATTTTTGTGTCTTTAGATTTGTCTTCCTCGGGAATAAGATATTTTATAATAATAGTAAGTATATATATATTTAAAGTATTTTTGTATTAAATTTGTCAGTATGTATGAGAAATCTTGTAACCTGTCAAAGCAAAAGGGATATAGCTCAGTGGTTGAGCGTGTGACCGGAGATCAAGAGGTCCCGGGTTCAAATCCCGGACGATTCATATTTTTTTTATATTTTTGGTATCGTTTTAATAAAAATTTTTTAAAAGTGGTAGGTAAAGAAAGTTAGTTTAATATTTAAATAAAATACAAATAACCTGTTAAGTATATTAATTTCGTTGAAATCATAATAATAGTACAGTAATACCCCGAACTTACGCGATAGGTGGGACCGAGCGATAATCGCATAAGTCGAATTCGCATAAGTCGGGGTATAATTTCGTATATGTATGTACATAATATATAAATTATTTTAATTGGTACCGGAAGTTAAAAAAATGCAATTTACTTTATCAGCACTTGCTGCTTCTCCGCTTTTTGCAATGCTATGTCAATTACAGCGACTTTTGAATCGGCTGAACCAACCATTACTAGCTTTAAACTCTTCGTCTTTAGCGATTTCTTCAGCATCTTCCTTCAATATATCAAAAATTAGCTTAGCTTGGGAGCACACTGTGTTCTGGCCAATAGGACAATTTTTCACATTCACCTGATTATCACACCATAATTTTAACATTGTCTCCATATCGGCGATATTACCATGACGTGTACGTACGATGGTGGAATTCAAAGATTGTGCACTTTTTACAGCATCGAGAATTTTTTCCTTGCACTTTATAATTGGTCTGACCGTCGATTTCGATAGATCAAACTTCTTTGATAAATTCACAAAATTTCATTTTTGATTCAAAATCTTTAATTACGTTAATTAAGTTTACATTCCAAAGATAACGTTTTTATTTTCTTATTTGATACAGGCGGATCAGTTTTACTTCGTTTGGATGACATTATTACTCTTTCAAGTCTTCTTCGATATAAAACAAAAAAACCCCTTTATAAAAGTAAAAAACACCCGCTCCATTAGACAAAACTGTAGATAAGAAATACCTAATACAAAATAAAATCTTTGATTCCGTATTAAAAGTCCAAACATGTATAATACATTGGATGAGCAATAGTGTGTGGGTGGTAATTCTATCTCGTCCGTCGATAACTAAACGATCGTGTGCGCTCAAATAATGAATCGACAAGATTTTAAAATCGCATATCAATAACAAATAGACAAGATTTGAAAATCACTTAACTCTGGGTTCACGTAAGTCGGGGTAGCGTAAGTCGAGGTATTACTGTATAACTTCTTACGTGCGTACAAAGTACACACACATTATTTTTTTACTAAGCAACAACATTTTTGTTTAATTTATTAATATTTTGTATTTTGACAACGGCATCCGATTTGGACGTCGAAACGTTAATAAAATCTTTTTTTTTTAGTAAAATTGTGGCTTATTTCCCATTAAAAATAGTTAGTCACACATATATTTTGTCATAAAACGGTAATTATTTTAGTTCCAAAGTGTAATAATTAGAGTTGTTAGCTTGTTTTATCGTAACTAATGACTTCCGACTTGTTACACTTTCGAACTGATGTATCGTATTGTATACAGCCAACCACTGGGATTTTTTCCTTCTACCTTTAATAAGGTGGCACAACTAAGTTCTAGTTATAAAACGACTAAATACGGTGCCGTCTATTGATTTAATGCACACCACACGTTGAAATTAGGTAATTTCTGCTTACCTGGGTCGCTTTAGTACAGAGATAAATGTAACTATCATAACGTTTTTTGTGATGTCTACAAAATCATATGTTTTTAGTTGTGCCACTTTATTATTAAAGATGTGATTTATACGTTGAAATTGGATTGTTGTACTATCAAGGGGCAGTGCCTATCTCGGCCCAAGAAACAGGTAGGTTTTTTAAAAATGCCCCAAGTCGGCTCAAAGATTAAAACTGCCCGATATAAAATATACCAGCTCGGCTCATGGGATATTAATTGTTACTATCAAATAATTTTATATCTCAATGGAAAAAAAGACATTTATAGAATAACTTGATTAAATAGATATATAATTATACATAGGTTTTCCTACATAGGTAATTATACATAGAGTCTTTCTAATAGATTTTCTGATTCTGGATCATGATTATGATTATTGTTTATACTAGTTGTAATTAGATTCTGATTTTCTCCAATTGTTTTGATGAAAGCAGTGGCGTAGCAGATACCCAAACAGTTAATATGTCTCAAACATCTAACCAAGCTTTATCCTATGTATCAGTAGCGAAATCGATTCCACGGCCAACATTTCCAACCAAGAGAAACTGTTTCTTAAATTCGCAAAGAACCCAAAATTCCTGTACACTATTGAAGGAAGGGGTATTGAGGGTAGGATGTTTTTCTATGTTAATAAGAAATTTTTCCTAATCTATAATTCCAAGATAAAATTATTATTATACCTAGTAACGGGGTACTAATACCTACCTGTTAACCTTCGAGCCGACCTGGGGGTTTTTAAAATGTACCTGGGGTATTATAAAGGACTAAAGGATTATAGTGAGCCGAAATGGGAATACCCCCTATCAAGTGACCTTATCAAAATAGTAAGAAGAATATCTGTTTAAGAAACTTACCTTGAGGTACGCCATTGTTAGTAAAGGTAATAACGTAAACGGAACTAAATATAAAAGAGCAGGTTGGGCGGCTTTGAACAGTTCAGAGGTGACAGTAGCTGTCAGTAAGCCTAGGAAATAACCTAAGAGAGAACAATGAAAATAAGTCAGTCTGGAGCCGGTTAAACCTTGAGATTTCCTATAAGCGTCATAACGCAACACGAAACACAGCAACAGGCCGGGCATTACGATATCTCCTAGACCTAAAACAAAATATGCATCTTGTTATACAAAAGCTAAATAAAAGAAAAATAAAAGCTTGATTCAAAATAATAATATTGTTAATAATTATAATTAAACACTAAACAAATGCCACTTGTTCTCACTTGGTGTCATATTTTATAATTATTAGATATTGAAGTACACTACGTCTGTAAGCATTATACCGGGTGTCCACTTATATTTTCCCCCATTTTAACTGCCTATAACTTCTAAACGGTTCAAGATAGAAATATGCGGTTTTCGCTGAAATGTTTTATTTTAGTAAAAGTTTTGTCTGAATTGATTGAATTTTTTATATCACTTTCAAATACGAAAAAAAAATGGCGGATTTTTGAAAAAAACGTTGACTTTTTTTTAATGGAACACCCAGTATATTTTTTTTGTAAATTGAAAGAAAGGTCATTCGCCTATCCAGCGTTATAAGGTTTTTCAAAATCGGTTGTCAAATCACTGAGTAATTAATTTTTAAAATGAGAGTTGCAACGTGGATATCACATACCTAAATAACATTATAAGCAAATTGATATTATGTTATGTGATTTCCACATTGCATCTCTCATTTTAAAAATTAATTGCTCAGCCATTTGATAACCGGTTTTAAAATTTTTTATATCGCTGGATAGGTAAATGACCATTTTTTCAGTTTACGAAAAAATATACTGGGTGTTTTGATAAAAAAGTCATCAACGTTTTTTTTTCAAAATTCCGCCTTTTGTATTTAAAAGCGATATAAAAAATGGTCATTTACCTAAAAACTTGAAAAAACGTTCATTTACCTATCCAGCGATATAAAATTTTTTAAAATCGGTTGTCAAATGACTGAGCAATTCATTTTTAAAATGAGACATGCAATGTGGAAATCACATAACATAATATCAATTTGCTTAAATTATGGTATTTAGGTATGTGATATCCATGTTGCACCTCTCATTTTAAAAATTAATTACTCAGTGATTTAACAACCGATTTTGAAAAACTTTATATCGCTGGATAGGTGAATGACCTTTCTTTCAATTTACAAAAAAATATACTGGGTGTTCCATTACAAAAAAGTCAACAACGTTTTTTTTCAAAAATCCGCCATTTTGTTTTACGTACTTGAAAGCGATATAAAAAATTCAATCAATTCACACAAAACTTTTACTAAAATAAAACATTTCATCGAAAACCGCATATTTCTATCTTGAGCCGTTTAGAAGTTATAGGCAGTTAAAATGGGGGAAAATATAAGTGGACACCCGGTATTGAGTGATATTAAAATTAAGTTGCTTAACCCTCCAATAATCCAAATCCAAGACCAGGTTGGTCTCCAAAATCTCGTTAACAGAACATTCCAAAGCAATGGCCCCAGGACGGAGCCCTGCAGCACATCTGCCATGCTCCTCATAGAGTCACCCCTCGTAATATTGATGTATCTATCTGTGAACTAGTCCCAGACTAGTTCTGCAGATAGGGAGATATTCACAAGTTGCCCAGTAGTCTGACGATAATTTTTCACCTACCACTATTAAAAGCATTTTTTATATCAAGGAATAGGTTATTGATTATATTCAAAATAAGATATGTAGCTAAAAGGAACTACAACGTTAACGGGGTTTTATTATTTCATATGGTCAATGGACATCTATATATGAAAAAACCGTGGAGTGCTACCATTTAAAGGGGTGCGTTTTTGAGAAATGGGTGAATTAGTCCCTGGGCACAGGTTACATTAGGATGAGTTATATGCACTTTTGGTACAAACATACCTAAATAAAAATTGTTCCTGGTTAAATTTGCTATCTAAGTATCACTTTTTAAAGTCAATGATACTTTTTTTTACAAAAATATAATAAAAAGAAAAAGCACAAAGAAACCCAAAAGAAAGAAATTTTGTTTTTTGTCCCATAACTTTTGTCCACGAGGATATAGGTATAGACATTGCTTTACAGAAAAAAAACTACATATTTTTTCTTTAAAATGTTGTTTAGTTTTCGAAATATGATTTTTCAAAGTTCGCCACTCACAGCAATTTTGGGCAATTTTCCTTGTTATTTCGCAAATATTGTTCTGTAACTTTTTTCTACGTAACTTTAGGTATATGCAATGGTACATGTAATAGAAATAGAAATCAATTACCTTTAAAATGGTCTACTGTATAACGTTGTACGACTTTTTTTTTAAGAGATTATCGTTTTTCAAGGTTTTATACTTTTAACGATTTTTTATAATATAATATAAAAATAAAATAATATTATTATATAATATATTATATATTATATATAGTATATATAATATAATATTATATTATTATTATACCTAATATAAAAAACATATTATTTTTTAAATTTTTTACGATTATTTTTTAAATTTCTCATTATACTTTTTTTCTTACTTTCTGTTCTTTAAAATGGTGTATCATCTATATTTAAATAATGGAAACCGAGCAAGTGATTCTTTGATATTTTTTACCTGTATTATTTAAAATTATTTCTTTTAAAAAAATTACATAAACATTACTCTTAGAAAACATCACTTTAGTTAAAATTATTTAAACGTTGACATTTAAAAAAATTTCAAAATCAAAGTCTTCGTTAGCATTAGCTTCAATATCTTCCTCTGACACCTCAGTTATCTTAAAGTTCCCACAATTAGTACCCATGAACATGTACCCTTTGTAGAATATTGAGCAACTAATTCCTATCTTCTTACAACCGCAGTTTTTTGTACATCATTTGGTACATTTACATGCTATTTTTTCAAGCAAAGCTTGTGGTACAGGAGCTTTGACAGTAAAATTTGCCCGGCGGAGTCAAGTGGATCCAAAGTATTACCTATAAAAAATAAGATTCAATCATAACACACAATCACATAAAAAGTTATAACGAGAAATTTAAAAAATAATCCTAAAATCAAAAATCGTTGCAAGTACTTATTACATTTTGAAAAAGCATATCTTATGCAAAAATAATCCTAGAATTTTTTATAATACACCATTTTAAAGTAAACAGAATAAGCTTTCTTTTTTATTATATTATATATACCTAAATGTAGAAAAAAAGTTATAATAGGACATTTAAAAAATAATCGTAAAAAATATAAAAACTCGTTAAAAGTATAAAATCTTGAAAAAGATAACCTCTTTAAAAGAAGTCGTGAGTACCGAAAAAGTTAATGAGCTGTAAACACGTAGTGTCTCGGCGCTTGATATTTTGTCTATTACCAGTGAAACTACCAGTTTTTAATTATAGTTAAAGTGATCAAACTAACTTTAAACTGTAAGTTTTATACTACATACATTATTTAATCGTATATTTGCGTATTTAAACCAGTTTTGTTAGTTTATATTCCTGTATACTACACCAGTTATTGTAAACAGACACAGGTTTATGGATTATAAACAATTTACCAGTTTTGTTTTTTGCGGGAAACGAAAGTAATTAGTTTCGGTAGTACCGTAAATAAATTATCAATATGTCATCAGATGTTACTATACAGGACGTCCCAGCGAATAAATCTTATTCTACCGCAGCTTCACAGCAACATTTCTTCCCAGGAAAAGAAAACGCAATACTTTTTAGCGCTATTAATAATACACCACTGCAAGATTATCTTATTTCTTTAGGTAATTTAATAAATCCCAAAAATATCTTATTCTCGTCTCGCCTATCTAATAATCGAATATGCATGTATTTAAGTAGCAAGCAAGCTGTTGAGGCTTTTATGACAAACTATGGTTCTATACAGGTAAATGGACAAACAGTCAGGGCCAGAAGGTTCATAACGCCTGCAGAAAGAATAGTGCTATCAAATGTTTGTCCAAGTATCCCACACGAAGTAATCATCCAAGAATTAAAACATCTCGGCCTAAACTTAGTTTTTCCAATCACTTTCCTAAAGATCAGTGCCTCTCTTCCAGAATATAGCCATATAAAAAGTTTTAGAAGGCAAGTGTTTATTAGTCCGCATAACACGACGATCCCAGATTCAATTCTTCTGAATTATGATAATACTAATTATAGAATATTCATTTCGCAGGATAGTATGACATGCTATATATGTAAACAAATAAATCACATTGCTAGTAACTGTCCAAGCAATAAAAATTCTTCTTCTCAGCCTTCAGGACCCTTAACTCCCCCTACTGTTCAATCTTCTGACTCTCCTACCAATGCTGGTAGTCAAGTAGACCACACTTCTAATAATGATCAAAATAAAAATACCGAAATATTTCCACAAGTATCCATACCAAACACCTCTAACTCTACATCAGTGGAAATTATACAGCCCGTTTCTGAAGCAACCCAAGATTTAAAAACTAACGAAAATACTCCACTGGAATCTTCTGCTACAGCCGAAAATATAGAGATAATTTCACAGACTTCACTAGCGATCACGAAAGAATCACCCTGTCCCTCCACCAAACGAACCATAGAGGAAACATTATCTCCACCTGTTGAAAATGTCGTTGATAATCAAACATTTCTTCTTCCTGCTCAGCCTCATAAAACAAAAACTCAAAAGAATAAAAAACCTAAACGCTCATTACCTATCCCAGAATCACTTGAATCATATCTAAGTAAACAATCAACACCGTCCATTTTAAGCTATGACCAATTAATGATGCTTATTGAAAATATTCAAGGCAGCCAATCTCCTATTGAAATTGTTAAAGAATTCACATCTGATTTCCTTGGTCTCGTAAATTTGCTTACCGTCTCTTATAAATATATTCCAGACAGAGCCACAAAATATCGTTTTACAAGGCTAAAAACCCTACTGCTACGTTTTCTCGGTGAAGAAGCTACTACTGAGAGTGAACTCTCTTCAACTGAAACATAACATTCAACTCAATTTTACAGTGGAATGTTGATGGGCTTTTCCATCGCTTACCAATGCTCAATATCATTCAATCAGAACACTGTCCCGAAATTATATGTCTACAGGAAACTAATCCTGTATCTTCTAACCCATATTCGCAAATACATTTTACATGCTTTCGTAAAGACCGAACTAACACAGCTCGCGCAAGTGAGGGAGTTGCAATTTTAGTACCACTTATTTCGACTTTCCTGCAGTCGTTGGAGTTTCACTTATCTCAACAAAATGGTAGAATAGTCAACTTCATTTGGACTCCTTGGAAATGAAGATGCAGACTCAAGTGCGCGTAGTGCAGTGACCGGTGCGGATTCAGAAACGGTATTACAATATGCCCCTAAAGACTTGAAAGTGTTGTTAAAACAATATGTGTTAAATGACTGGCTCGATGAATGGCAAAACTCAAATTTAAAACTTAGACCAATTAAAGACACAGTAAAAAGAGTCAAAACAGTTTATAAAAGTTGTTATGAGCAAGCAGTTTTCAACCGCCTACGACTAAGCCATACCAGGCTTACTTACTCATATTTGTTCTCAAGATCTGAACCACCTATTTGTGAATCGTGTAACACACAAGTAACTGTCAAACATTGAATGCCAAAATTATACACAAGAACGTATTGATTTTAATATCGTATCAAATATGTCTGTTCTGGGTGCCAATAATAAAGAACCAAAAATTTAATTGACTTTTTAAAAACAGTTGGTGTATTCAATAAAATATAACAAGTTTTTGTAGATAATGCATGTAACCTTACCATTGTACTATAGTTATATTGTACCACATTTTTTGTTTAACCTACGTATTGTTCCGTCGCTAATAACCATTAGGTGGATGCGACTTTTTCTTAATAAAAAAAAAAAAAAAAAAAAGATAACCTCTTTAAAAGAAGTCGTACAATATTATACAGTAGAACATTTTAAAGGTAATTGATTTCTATTCCTCTTACATGTACCATTGCATATGCCTAAAGTTGCGTAGAAAAAATTTACAGAACAATATTTGCGAAATAACAAGGAAAATTGCCCAAAATTGCTGTGAGTGGCGAACTTTGAAAAATCATATTTCGAAAACTGTAAAGCCTAATGACCAATGTCTATACCTATATCCCCGTGGGCAAAAGTTATGGGACAAAGAACAAAATTTCTTTCATTTGGGTTTCTTTGTGCTTTTTCTTTTGAATATATTTTTGTAAAAAAAAGTATCTTTGACTTTTAAAAGTTATATTTAGATAGGAAATTTAACCAAGAACAATTTTTATGTAGACGTGTTTGTACCAAAAGTGCATAGAACTCACCCTAATGTAACCTGTGCCCAGGGACTAATTCACCCCTTTATCAAAAACGCACCCCTTTAAATGGTAGCATTCCGCGGTTTTTTCATATATAGAGATTCATTGACCATATGAAATAATAAAACCCCGTTAACGTTGTAGTTCCTTTCTATAGTACATAATCAATAGCCTAGAAGAAAGTTACCACCCATTTGTTCCTACATATGGATATCTTTCTCTTAATCCTGTTTATGGCGTCTGCCGCAGTTTCCTTTCCTGAACCGATACTGGCGCGGCGGTCGCCGGGTATTATGATACGAGGAATTTCTTATCAATTTTAGAGATATTCAGTTACGGAGTATTAGATGAGCTGTATTAGAGATTCCTAGAATTTTTTGTTTAGATCGGAGTTTTGTGTATAGATGGATAACTGTTTTGTTAACCGTTTGCCGTGAAAATCGGAAATTCATTTTTTTTTTGCAGATACGGGGAATTAGAATTAAAACGTTGATATGCCATCTTTCTCAATTATTTTTCTCTCCAGTCTTGTCTTCACTTCTTCTTTCTCATGACCCTTAGTGCCCTTCAGGGCATCGTGTGTCGGGTTCCGCCCCTTATCCATTTCTTCCATGCGCTTCTATTGGCGGACAGGTTCTTCATATCTCTTATACTCATGTGTCTCCTATCCCCTATATCCTGGATCTGGTCCATCCATGTCTTCCTCGACCTCCCCTTTTTTCTTGTGTTTCCCATTTTGGCTTCATGTACAGCCGGTTCCTAAAAAAACTGATACGACTCTTAGCAAGATTTCATCATGTTGAGCAGTGTATTTGATTGATCTGACATTATATTTATTATGACAGACAAATAATAAAATAAACAAACAACAAACAACTGATTCATGAAAAAACTAATAAGTATTTTAGAAAAATTTAAACGCAGGATGAAAGATTACATTATTACCGAGGGCGGAAAGCCCCTTAGAATAAACAAGCAGTTTCTATTGAATGAAATATTTGAAATTAAATATCACACTTTTTTTATTTTCAGCCCTGTAACTTATTAAAATAAATATTATAGAAGTTTTCAGGGACTTTCAGCCCTCGGTAATAATGTAGTCTTTCATTCTGAGTTTAAATTTTTCAAAAATATTTATTAGCTTTCTCAGGATTCGAAAAAAAATGAATACAATTAAAATACATTGAGAATTTTGACATGCGTCACAATTTTGCATTAACTCAATGTAAAATTCTAAACTGTTGAATTCCAGCTTCCCTAATTGTTTGACATCAAAAGACATTAGAAACTATTTGTAGATGATTCAAATCTGTATTGAAAACAACTGTTAAAATTGGTCTACGTAATTAAACATATTCCAAAATTTTGTAAAAATGTAATACATTTCAGTTTTCAGCCCTAACTTAGGCCACACACAATGCAATAATGTTCACATTTTTGAACTGTCAATATTTTTATTTTATCATCTATTGTAAAACAATACAGTTGATAAGATACCCTCAGTTGCGGAGAAAGTATTAATAATAAAGATTAATAATAAAGTCTAATAACCGTGGAACAGAATAAGCTATCTGACAAATTTTAAGATTTGGCAGTGACATTGACAGTATGTAAATATTAAGTATTTATCCTTCAAAATACACTGCTCAATTTTCGACAAAATACGCGTCAAGAGTCGTATCAGTTTTTTTTGGAACCAGGTGTACCTTAAAGATTCTTTTGCTCGATTCGTTGTATGTGGCCAAACCAACTCAATTGTTTGTTTTCGATCTTCCTCATTGTCGGTTCTTGTTCCAGCTCTCTCCTTATATCTTCATTTCTGAATCTTTCAAACTTCGTAACTCCAGCTATTCTTCTTATGTATTTCATCTCGGTCGCATTTATCATTGATTCATGTTTCTTTTTTGCACAATCCATGTTTCCGCCCCATATGTCGTTATCGGATTTACTATGCTGTTATATACGCTGAGTTTAGTTTTGTTGTCTATTTCTGACTTTCCAAAAATTGTATTATGTATTTAAACAGTAATACACGTTAGTAGCCTCAAGTCTTCACAAGAATCTCAAAGACCTTCCCTAAGGTTTTTAACATTCATATAGGTCCAGGCTCCTGTAATTCCTTTACCGGTTTCGGGATAAGTATGAGATTGGCCGTTTTCAGATCTCCTGGGAACTCTTGGCTTCTTAGCAGTTTGTTCATAACATCCTGTACCCATTGCACATTCTCCTCAATGATGATGTTTATTATCTTTGGTGCTATCCTATCAGGTCCAGGCGCTTTCCTGCTTTGACCGTTTTTTTAAGCTTCCGTCACTTCTTCCCTTGTGAATTCAGATAAGGGTGTCTCCACCTGGAGTGGCGTAAAATTTACTTTTTCCCTCTGTGGAAAAAGAGCTTGGGCCAGTGCTTTCCTCCGGTTCTCCTCGATATTAAAGAAGCCTCCTGTCCCTTTAAAACACTTGACAACTATTTGACAGGCGTCTCCCAGATATCCTTTTAACATTTTCGCAAAAGTTCTTTCCAACATCTCATTTTTTTGCCATTTATTTCTCGCCCTTCTGTTTCTCGTGACTTTTCCTCTTAGCACGCTCTAGCAGCTGCATAATTCTTCAATTTATAAAATAAATCTATAATATCTATATAATATTATTATATACCTATATGCAGTGCTGTTTTTGTGACGGTACGCGTCGGTACGCCGTACCGGCACCTCTTGGGGCAAAAAATAAAAAAACGACCAAATTACAGACAAATTCATGAATTTTTTCCTTGTTCCCAAATAGCTTTAAAATGCCCTTATTGAGGCTAAATTTAAAAAGTTTTCCCGGGGGCAGACCCCCTTATGAATCCTCCCCAGACCCCCCGGAACATTGCGTACCGGAACCTCTATTGAAAATTGGTACTCTATTGGTACTATTGAAAAATAATACAACGGATAGGTAAAGAAAACGGTCAATACTCACAATCTTAAGCTGGATTTATAGTTTGACGTACTGTATATTTAGACGCAACGTAGACGCACTGGAAAAGATCAACACCGAATTTTGTGTACTCTTGTTTATAAATGAACGTAAACGCATGACGGAACGTAAGAGAAACGTAACGGAACGGAAGAGTTTGCCAACTTTCATCTTTTACAGTGCGTTTCTTGCGTCTGGCCAATCAAAAGGAAGAATTTTGTTCTGTCAACCTAAATGATCCCGCCCTCATCCATTTTGTAAAGTTGTTTATCAACATATTCGAATTTTGTTAATTATTTGTTACAAGGGATGTGTTATTAATTTAATAAAAATATATCACAGTCATAATTTTTAAACTTCAGATAAATATGGGTTGTTCATTAGCCTAATTCGGGGTTATCCACACATAATATACGATAAATCCAATAAACATTTTAAAGACCAGCAAATGGAACAAAATAGTTGAAAATCCCACGGCAACAAGGAGCATACCTTCGTGTATTTCCTAATCCATTGTAACACACAAAACGGGTAAATATTATAATAAATAATAGCATAAACAAATAAACACATCGTTTGTTTGTTCGTATATATAGGCTATGTTGAATTTATTAAGCCAATGTTTCTACTCATGCGCAAAAATTCCACTCCGTCGATTTATAAATTGACATCAATTTACAGTCCGTTTGTTACGTCCACGTTACGTCTCCAGTGCGTCTACGGCATTCTGCACACGAAGCGTATCGTCATAGACGCGTATTAGATGCGACGTACTAAAAGCATACGCTTTCGTGCTACTCACTTGTGTCTTTATGGAATACTGTACACGAAGCGTAAGCGGCGCGGAATCGTTAACGCAGACAAGCTTCTAGCCGCCAGGCGTACAACGTTGTCAGTCGCTTGCAGTACGCTTGAGTGTTAGAACACCTTTTTGACGGAATTTTATGAGAATGGCGGATCAAATATTAAAATTTGTTCAACTGATAATTATCAGTGTTTATACAGTATGGTGCAAATGAAAGGAATAAATTCGTTATTTCGTAACTGGCGACTTTAAGAAAAAATCCCGAAACAGGTCGATTTTTATTTTTAAATTATGATATTCTGGCATATATGTCATACTAGTGCGTAATCAACGATTGTTTTAACGGGAATAGGGGTCGTATGGTAGCTCATTTGAAAGGTTATTCAACTCTCTGTTCAGTAATATAAACATTTTTTACATAATTATTTATACAGGGTGTCCGAAAATATTTTTTAATTAAATTATTTGACAAAAAAAAAAGAATGTATGTAATTTATTTACATAATTTAAAATACATTTTACTGTTACCCGAAAACAGAAAAAAATGTTTATTTCACAAATAAACATTGTTTTTCGATTAAATTTAAGCCAAAATGTTCAAGCCAGCTCCCGCCAGTCACTTGCCTCTTAGAAGTTTGAACAATTAATTTAAGCGAAAAGCAATGTTTATTTGTGAAATAAACATTTTTTTTCTGATTTGTGACAGCAGTAAAATGTATTTTGAAGTAAATAAATTACATATATTCTTCTTTTTTTGTCAAATAATTTAATTTAATATTTTTTTGGACGCCCTGTATAAATAATTATGTAAATGACTATATTACTGAATAGAGAATTGAATATCCTTTCAAGTGAGCTAGCACACGACACATATTCTCATTTAAAAAAAATCGTCAATTACGTCATCACGCCCAGATGGATGACGTCACTAGTATGCGATATATGCCAAAATATCTTAATTTAAAAATAAAAATCAACCTGTTTCGGTATTTTTCCTTAAAGTCACCGGTTTATGAAATAACGAATGTATTCCTTTCATTTGCACCATACAATATAATAATACGCTACAAGAGTACTCCAGAAAAGATGTGACTGTTAAATAACCTATATAATAACCTGTGTAAATAACCTTCTGTTGTAGTTTTTGTAGATACATATAAGGATGCACCCAAAATTTCCTCTGTTTCTTTTTTTTGCGGTGGCGAAGGTAATTTAACAAAAGTAAGTCCTCTTCATCACTGGACATCTTTGCAACTACTGTAAAAGCATAGAAAACCTTAAAACAACACTAGAAAATCAAATCGTTTGCGGATTTTAAGGCGTAAAGGAATCGTCGCTGCATGACGAAACTTATACGCGTCTATGATGATACGCCTCGTGTGCAGAATGCCTACGTCTACGCTACGTCAAACTATAAATCCAGCTTTATCCTTTATTGTTGTTAAAAAATTGGCTACCAGTTTCGGGGCTTATAATAATTTATGTCCCATCATCAGGCCAGAATAAGAGGTCAAATTGTTTGTTGTTAAAACAAAATCAAAAGATATCAGTTACAAGTAGGCTTGCAGAAAAACAAACAAGAACCAGAAAACATCAAGGGCCGCCTGATAAAAATTTTTGGAAAAAGTGTGTTCTAAAAAAATGAATGTTTGTTTGTAATGTCCATCGTGTTATATACTTTAAATGTTTTATTCATTGACAATTCAAACATAACAGAAGAATAAAAAACACCAATAAACTCCATCATCGGAAGTTAGAAGACGTGCAGACAAAAACAGCTGTAACACACAATAGAAGTACTTAACCACATCAACTATAGACTAAGAGCCGCTATAGGTGAAATTTCTTAATCATTTTAGGCACGATGGGACCCTATAACTTAAATAGTAGAACCTAAAAGAAAACGTTTAAACACTGTGCCGTCACTTTTCAGTGGCGCATCAAACTTTCCACTTATGGACGGGATAAATAAATTAAAAGTTACCCTCCCTTACTAACAGAATTAAATTTTTTCTATTTTTTTAAGTGCTATTAACACGTAAGATTCAGCGTAATTTTAACCCACCACCTCCTTCCCCCTGCCCCCACGATCAAAAACTTCATTTTTCGTTTTTATTTTTTTTTTGTGGGATGCAATCAATTTTAAAATTTCAAAAAATTCACACGCATAGCTGAGGCTTTTATAAAACATGTCTATTTTTTATAGACCCGTGCGTAGGTAGAGTGTACATAACCTCAAAAAAATAAAAGAAAAATTTTTTTTTCAAAAAAGCGTATAACATTTTTTGGGGAATAGCTGCAGGTCTAATTTTTTCTTATTCTTGTGTGTTTTATCAAACACTATATTTCTGATTTTTTTCAGATTTTTCTGTAAGGCTCGCCCCCTTCAAAAATCCGAAAAACTGTTTTTTGGGGGGTTTTTGGGAATTTTCCCTATTTTATAGACTTCATAATATATCAAATAAATTTCGTTTTTATAGGTTATATGTAACTTGAAGTAACTGAGTCCTTTAGAATATTTAAAAATGAGAGAAACACGTTCAAACCCCCCAAAACCCCCTTAAAAAACAGTTTTTTGATTTTTGAAGGTGACCAGCGTTACAGAAAAGTCTGAAAAAAATTAGAAATATAGTGTTTGATAAAATACACAAGACTAAGAAAAAATTAGATCTGCAGCTATCCCCAAAAAAAAGTTATATACTTTTTTCCAAAAAAAAAAATTTTAAATTTTTTTGAGGTTATGTACACTCAACTTACAGGTCTATAAAAAATATACGTGTTTTTTAAAAGCCTTAACTATGCGCGTGAATTTTTTGAAATTATAAAATTGATTGCATCCCACCAAAAAAAAAATAAAATCGAAAAATAAAGTTTTTGATGGTGGGGGTAGGGAGAAGGGGGTGGTGGGTTAAAATTACGATGAATCTTATGTCTTAATCACATAGAACTTAAAAAAATGAAAATAACTGAATTCTGGTAATGAGGGAGGGATTTTTTAATTTATGTATCCTGTCCATAAGTGGAAAGTTCGATGCGCCACTATCGACGCATATGCCACTGAAAAGTGACGGCACAGTGTTCAAACGTTTTCTTTTAGGTTCTACTATTTAAGTTATAGGGTCCCATCGTGCCTAAAATGATTAAGAAATTTCACCTATAGCGGCTCTTAGTCTACTAGTACATATTATGGTATCATTTTGCCAGATAATTTGATGCAATTTTTCAATTTTTAAAAACACACACAACTAACTAAAATCCCTTGCCTAACATCTGAATGAACGAGGTCCTATCGTGAGGAGATGATGACTTCGAATGCATTCACATACCTTAGCTGCAAGCCTACTTGTAACTGATATCTTTTGATTTTGTTTTAACAACAAACAATTTTACCTCTTATTCTGTCCTGATGATGGGACATAAATTATAAGGCCCGAAACCGGTAGCCAATTTTTTAACAACAATAAAGAATAAGATTGTGAATATTGCCCCTTTTCTTTACCTAACCATTGCATTTATGGACTCACACTTGCAACTGTTTCATCATTTGAAAAACAATAATTGGTGCATCTTACCTAACATACTGAAATGTCCAGAATTGTGGATGCTGGGAAATACTAATTTTCCTGGCAGGCTCAGTTTCGGTGCTTCTTTGGCCACACCACCTATGTGCAATTTTCTAGCTACCACACCTACGGGGTTTTCGGCGGGGCGCGTGGCCACCTTGAAACAAATAAAAGTATTGTTAAGTTTTTCTGTGAGTTCAGAGGTAAAGTGAAGCAAAAGTGGTTTTAAATACAAAAAAACTCACTAAATAACAAATAATATTTCAAATTCTAATAATTACATTAATAATTATCGCTTAAAATTCACAATGATATCGCTTACAAACAATTTATCAATATCAACTGATAACAAGCCATATCAGCGGCTTAAAATTCCTTTTCTTTGTATTTTAGGAGGTATCTTCTTGCAGTAGCGTCTCCTATCGGAGGTTGGCTACCATCACAGATCACAGCAATCTTAACTTTGTTGGCTGCAGCTCTTAACAACTGTATTGAACTGCACCCATACCGCTCTCTTAAATTTCGCAACCAGGAAATCCTCCTACGTCCCACATTTCCCTTTCCCGAGATTTTTCCTTGGATTATGAGTCTTAGCAGAGAGTACTTTTCTCTTCTCATTATGTGGCCTAGATATTCCAGTTTTTTCGTTTGTGTAGTTTTTATGACTTCGCATTCCTTCCCCATCTTCAGCAAAACATCTTGATTTGTTACTCTCTCTGTCCATGGTATTTTCCACATTCTCCTGTAGCACCACATCTGGAATGCCTCAATGTTTTTTATGTTTATCTTTTTCAGTGTCCAAGCTTCCATGCCGTACAGCAGAACGGAGAAAACATAGCACCTTAACATTCTCGTTCTTAAGTTAATATTTATGTCCCGGCTGCATAGGAACTTTTTCGAACCTTTTAGGAGGTATATAAGAACCTAAACCATAGAGTCTGGAAGAGAAAGAGTCAGAAGAGTGGAACACTGGAAGAAAGAAAAGACTAGGAAATTAAGAAAGGCAAGTCTTACCGAGATATTATATTAAACGATCATGCAACTAAGGAGGTTTGTGAGTACATACATACAAACTGTCGTATATTCAGTTTTCTTAAGTGGAACTATTGGGTCGATGTCTGTAATAAGAAGAAAACGAACAGCTAAATGTCGGAAAGATTTGTTAGTTGAGTATATTCTTGCCGGATATAGAGTTTTCAGAGAATTTTTAGAAGGTTATACACAAGTACCACAAAAAGTTAATGTTTAGGCTGGGATTGTTGAAAATCGGATAGTGGACCCATATTTTTTCAACATCAATTTTAATGCAGATGTTTAATTATACTTTTTACATTTTGACCTTATCACATCATTAGCAGTCATGTTTTCACATTAAGAAGATCCGTATGTACTGTTTAATAATATCTGGTTTCAACAAGACGGTGCCCCGCCTTATTTTATGAATGATTTGCAGAATTATCTTGAGGAAATATGTCAATATCGATGAATAGATAAAAGAGGGTTCATTGAATGGACACGGTGATCTACGGATTTAATCCCCTTAGAATTTTCTACCTATAATATCATTCAGACTATCGCTGATTTATTCCAACATCGAATTGGCCACTATCAGATAGTTAATGACAATTTTGAACACTTGACTTAATTAAAGGTTTTTCGTGTATCATTTCTCGTCATCTCTCCTGTAGTAGACGATATTACCTACCGATAAAGACGACATCGACGAAGATACCGTCGATGAGCCGGGACAAGTTTTACAAAATTTACATCTTATGATAATTCAAATCTAAATAAAGATGATAACTATGCCAAAATCAGACCTTTTGATTTAGTAGATATATTTACCATTCATTAATTTGAATATGGTCTCGGTGATGATAAAATGTTAGAGCTGCTATCAAAATTTGAAAAACCGAGTAATCATAATTATTTTTTGACAATTTTTTTCTTCTTCAGATTTATTTATACATCTAAAATCTAAAGGGTTTTTTGCTACTAGTACAATCCACCAAAACAAAACAAATCATTGTTCACTTGAAAATAGTAAAAGTACAGTGGAACTCCAATAAGTCGGCCTCCGATAACCCGGAAGTCCGGCTAACCCGGACCTATTTTAAGACAATATTTTTAAGACAATATTTATCAGACAAAGATTTCAACAATAAAAACGTAATACAATTGTAACGTAAAAACACAATCGGAATTGAGTGAATTTTTTACCAAGAAATGAACAATACTGTATACAACTTCAAATGTAATTTAGATAAAAAAAACATGAAATCCTTTATAAAAGGTATATTTGTTACAATCCCTATACAGGGCTACATCACAGAACAAACAGAATTAGTTTTCAATCGGTTGACCGATCGTCATCAGTGTTTTCTTGGATCTAACATGCTAACCACCAAAGTAAAAAATATTTGGGTAAAAACCCTTTAAAATTAATCCGTCATAGCAACATATAAAAATGATGTGAATTTGAACATGGATGGTTAAAATATCCAATGTTTCACGCTCGAGGTACCATTGAGCTAAATTTGACTTGTTCACATCATGGCTGTATGGAAGCAAGTGCTTGCTTGCTGTGAAACAGTATTATTGTTAATTGCTGTAAAATTTAACATGAAATCAATAAATTTCGAATGTCGCAAATGGAATTTAATTTATATTATTGCCTAGAGTCTGATCAAATCTGAAAAACAATATTGAAATACTGTTTGAAATTTTTCCGACTTCCACAATGTTTAAGTGATAGTAGTAAACAAAAATAACCCGTTTAGGCCTTCTTATAATTAATTAAAAAAAATTATAATGCATAAACGCACTTTTCTTACAAAAAATTTAATTTTTTTTTTCATTTTTGTTTTAACTACACAAATTAATTGCCAAAAACGCGTTTTTCAAAATAATTTTCTCATTCTACGAGTTACCGGTTAAAATATGGGTTAAACATTAATGTAAAGTTGTATTCAAATATCTCTATGTCGGTGTTTCTTTATAGAATAAATTGCTTTATTCAATAAAACGCCTATACAATCAATAAAAACACGTTAATAATATATTATATTTATAAATTTAACACAATAATTAACCTATGACACGTTCGCATGATTAAAAAAAACAATTATAAAAGCCCGCACGCGCTGTGTAGAAATAATTAGAAATAATATGTCATCCTTCTAATTATTATTGTCCGCCAACACAGGAGTGGACTTGAAACCGCAAGAAAAAATTTACATAAAAAAATGAGGAAGCGATACACGAATTGTCGTGTTTTTTGTTTTGTTTTGAAATTTCTATAAAATTGTAAACGGGAGTCATAATACTAGGATATTATGTAATTTACTTAAAAGAACCTTGATCGATGCGAAAAGTTTTATTACCCGTAATTAGTATACCTAGTTAGTGATGTCATTTAAGGAATTTAATGATAGATTTAATTCATTCTATAATATAAGATATACACGGTGTCAATTTTCTGATCAATTTCCGATCGTTCATATTTTTGTTCTATAAAATATGTGCCTTTTAACTTAATTTTTCAGCGGGAATTTTAAGTTTGAAATGTGCCATAATATCAGCACAACTTTAAAATTAATTAGTAGTTTACTCACATTACTACACCTCAAGACTGGAAGAATTATTATACTATTGAGAAACTTACAACACGAAAATAGGAATGTACAACGAAATGTGCAGCTGATAGAAATTGAGTCACTCTATCCGAATGGAAGTATGCAAACATTTGAAACATCATGAATTCTTCGTCATGTGCCTCATACTATAGGTTATGCCTATATATCGTCTTCATGTGCCTCATACTATAGCCTTTAGAGGCTATAACCTCGTTTTTCAATACCATTTATACCAGCGCAGCGGAAAACTTCCTAATGGCTGGTCTAATTCACTGTTTATAGCTCTACCTAAGAAGACAACAGCAAAAACCTGTGCTGATTACAGAACCACCAGTTTGTTAAACCATTTATTGAAAATTTTTCTGAAGGTAATACATGGTCGTATCTACAATAAATGCGAGGAATACCTGGATGACACACAGTTTGGTTTCCGTAACGGGTTTGGAACGAGAGAGGCATTATTTGGAATGAACGTACTTGCTCAAAGATGTCGAGATATATCTGTAGACATATGCTGTTGTTTTATTGACTTCCAAAAGGCATTTGATCGTGTTAAGCACTCTATATTGATCGAAGCTCTAAAAGACATAGGCTTGGACGGCAGAGATGTTCGAATAATTGCAAATTTATATTGGAATCAAACAACATCAGTTTTAGTAGATGGTGCAGAATCACAGGCTCTTAATATTAAAAGAGGAGTACGGCAGGGATGCCTCTTGTCACCACTGCTTTTCCACGTTTACTCCGAAAGAATTTTCAGAAAAGCTCTTTCTGAAAAACAAGAAGGAATACTTGTGAACGGTGAAGTCATCAATAATTTGCGATATGCGGACGATACAGTACTCCTAGCTTCTAGTCAAGAAGATCTGCAAACACTACTTGATAGTGTCGTTGAGAGTTGTAGGGAGGCAGGTCTGGATCTGAACATACGGAAAACCAAAATACTCGTAATAAGTAAACAGCAGCATATAAAACCGCCTATATATGTAAATAATACCAAACTTAAGCAAGTTGATAAAATCGTTTACCTTGGACAGCAACTAAATTGTAACGCAGAAAGTCACGGCTAAATTAGATCTAGGATAGAGCAGGCTAGAGCCGCTTTTAGAAGGATGTCACAAGGTGTTATGTAACAGAGACCTAAAATTGGCATTGAGGATCCGCCTACTTCGCTGCTACGTGTTCTCGGTCTTACTTTATGGTGTCGAGTCCTGGACTGTGAATAAAATCGATCTAAATCGCCTTGAGGCTTTCGAAATGTGGTGCTATAGAAGAATTTTAAAAGTTTCCTGGGTGGAGAAGATTCGAAACTCCACAATACTAGAACGTCTCAGCAAGACTACTGAGATCATAAAAAGCATCAAGCAGAGAAAGCTGGAGTACTTCGGACATGTAATGAGAGGTCCCAAACATAGGTTGCTACAAAATATTATGCAAGGAAAAATAGCAGGCAAACGCAGTCCAGGACGAAGAAGAACCTCATGGTTGAAGAACTTGCGAAATTGGTATGGTGTTAATACAAGCATGCTATTTAGGGTGGCAGTGAATAAAATTAAGATAGCTATGATGGTAACCAACGTTCTGAGAGGACATGGTACATGAAGAAGAGGAAGTGCCTCATACTTTAAGGGCATTGGCGACCATCATGGCCTATTTAACTCTGTCTGCAGCGGTTATGAAGAGTTCTATTGTCGTTTTCCACTCCACTACTTTTAATTTTTCAACCAGGATGCCTTCCACTTTCCCTTGTATAACTAAATGCATCAACTCATATTTTTCATTTCTTAGTTTGTGACAATAGCTATTTGCATAACAAAGGAGGAAGGTGCTACTTTTCATCCCGAGAATGAAGTCTACTGCCCGACGCGTAGCGGAGGGCAGTAATCATTCAAGGGAGGAAAAGGCACTTTACTCCCATGTTATACATATGGTTTTTCCACCTTCCTCAAATAACAAGTAATTTTTTTATTTTTACTTAATTTATTTATGTAACTAACCAACAAAATTTATTAAAATTAAACTAACAAGTAGGTACAATATATCTGTCAACTGTTAAATATAAGTCAAATTATTAATGTAAACATTGTTAAATCAAAATAACAATTTACTGTTTTTTACCATTCTGCAAAATACAGGGTGTTTTATTAATAAACGTTAAAATGTATAGATACTTACGTAATAGAAAATAGATATTGTACAGGGCGTTAATAAGCTATATTTCATGAATGAAATACCATGACGTCACTTTTACTTTTCCTCCCTAGGGAGGAAAAGTACAACTTTGCTCCCTACAATCAGGTCCGGAAAGGTATACTTTCGGTAGAGGTAGGTGGAAAAAGTTTTTTCTTTCCTTCATAGTGTTGAGTATTTCTTTCTCTTTTCGAATCATGAATAAGTTATTTAAATTATTAATTACCGATTTGGCACTAATGCCACTGCATGGGAAAGCAAATGGGAATTTGTAATACTTATCTATTATCGTTAGAATATAACGATTCTTGGTATTCGAAGAAAGACACTGATGCTTTAAATTCGAAGGGAGATTTGGCTATTATGAGCTTCGCAAAAGGTCCCTCATTTTTAAAGCAGTACCTCGTCTGACTTTAGCACATACTTCACAGTCACGAGTCATAGTCATGACTTCATC